>NC_135236.1:254303521-254972021 GCF_051348905.1 Ranitomeya variabilis | reverse complement strand
ATTTTTCCCACGCCATAATACATCTGGATTTCAAGCTGACTGATGGCATGATGCGACAGTTCAGCCTGAAATCCACAAGACACTGAGCTGAGCGTCAGAGCGCAACTTCAGTGACAAGCAATAATGTCATAGAGATTACCGCCGGTCACTGGCTGCTGTTCCCACACTCAGTTCAGTGTGAACCAGCCAATGAACTGTGGTAACCTTCATGACGTCACCACTAGCTCTGTGAGAAATTTCTCATGGTGCTAGTGGTGATCTCATTGAGGTCACCGCAGTTCATCGGGACACTCACAATGAGATGGCTGGCGCTAACCTCAATGACGTCACCGCAGGTCACTAAAGCTGCGCTCTGATGCTCAGCTCAGTGTCAGGTCAGTGTCATGGACAGGTGAGGAATATGTTTTTTATTATTTTTACAGTAATAAATTGGAAATTGAGGATGGAGTGTGTTTATTTCAATCAAAGGACTTTATTCTTGTCCTGTCTTTTTTACGATATGTCTATGGGGTTAGTAATGACAGCGTCTTACAGACCCATCTCCACTACTAACCCCTGAGCTTGATGTCAGCTGACAATACAAAGCTGACATCAACATCAATCCTATTACCCCACTTGCCACCGCCACAGGGCAAGTGGGAAGAGTGAGGCTAAGCGCCAGATTACTTACTGTAATTACTGATGCGCCATTTCTGGGGCTGCTGAGGGCTTATGTTATTAGCCTGGGAGGGGGGCAAATATCCATGGCCCCTTCTCTGGCTATTAATATCAGCCCACAGCTGTCTGTTTAGCCTTTACTGGTTAGAATTTATAAGGGGACCCTACGTAATTTTTTTCAGGGGTCCACCTGTAAACTGACCAGTAAAGGAGAGGCAAAGCACTATGAGCTGTTATTAGTAGCCTGGGAACATTTATGGCTAATGGCCCCTTTCCCAGATTATTAATATCAGCCTCCAGAGATTGGCTTTCCGTCTGCTGCTTTTGAAAATTATGCGGGAACCCATGCATTTCTTCATTATTTATTTATTAAACAAAACAGAAAGCACAGATTATATAGCACACTGACATCTATGTATCTATCATGTTCCTCATCGCTATCTATCTCTATCTTTGAACATATTTAATACCTAACATTCTTTAATTTCTATTCTGCATTTCATTCCACGCGTGTCACTGACAGCAAACAGTCACATGGTTTTGGACAGCACATGGACACACGATGTGACACACGGACATGGACATAAATGGATACACGGATGTCACCAGTACTGTTTTTTCTAGGACGTGTGAAGGAGGCCTAAGACAGGAGCTGCGGTCTACGTATGTCACTGCATGCCTTGACAGTGGCATAAGCCACAGCTTTCTGTCAGAGGTATAATTTGGGAAATCCTCCAGACATATGCGTTTGATGGAAGGCTCAGACATGATGTGAACAGCGCCTAAAGGTGTTGTCAGCTGTCATCACTGTGGGTTTTAGAAGGGTTCTCAGTGATCTGCTGATCACCAGGCGAGCTTCAATTTTAAAAAGGGTTATCGGAGCATCCTTTTAATACAAAATTTCACAGTAAAAGAGTCAATATACAGTGTTATACATATAAAACCTACCACCTTGTAAATTTTCTAAAGACGGTTTAAAAGGCTTTACAGTATTTAAAAATATCATGAAAAAAACCTTTGTAATTTTTTAGAGAATACTGTAGATCTCTCAGACTCAAAATAGCTGAGCAACGTTCCTAAAACGGTTGGAAATGAAAGTCTAGCTATCGCGCAAAAACTTCCTTGCCTTTACTGACTGGCCACATGCTAAAGAAGAAGCTGAAGAGAGCCAGACGTGATCACATCTAGTTCCAATATGGTGTCGGAGCGCTGAATAACACATATGTACAGTAGGAAGCAAGACATGTGAAATGGCACAATGACATAAGAAAACAATTTACTCCTTATTTAGATGACGATCCCTCAAAATTTTGCTGGTCCTTAAATAGAGCTCTCATACCCACGCCTATATAATCGAGCACACTATGTATATGCCATCTATAACTGAATACCAGAGGCGTAGGATGGGGCCAGTACGCGAGACATCACACCGATCTTTGAGAGGGAGATGCTAAAGATTTACAATAAACTGTTAAGTCTCTCACAGGAGATTTCCTATATTATTTTATGGGAACTCTAAAAATAAGCCGTATGGAAACTAAAAGCAGGGCTGTCTTTTCCCGAGAGCACTACAAACTGCGACATGATTACTGCACCCGAAATAGTTAAATATATAAGGCAATGCAATAACCAAGGCAAATTCACAATATAGACTGGACAATGAGAGTGACCATGTAGGAAAAGAGGGTAAGGCCGGGGTCACACTAGACCGTAATATGGACGAGTGCTATGCGATAAAAAATCGCATAGCACTCGGCCCAATGTTAATCTATGGTGCAGCTCCCATCATCCGATATTTTCTCCACCGTATTCAGGATCCGAGTGAAATCGCAGCATGCTGCGATTGTCAGCGTATCTCGGCCGAGACTCGCCAATGAAAGTCTATGGGGGCGAGAAAAAATCGGATTACACACGGACCATGCGTGTGCATTGCGAGAAATACGCACCGGTGTTCTATAGAAAAGCCGGTAATTCAATTGCCGGCTTTTCATTTCCTTCCGAAACCCGACAGGATATGAGACATGGTTTACATACAGTAAACCATCTCATATCCCTTTTTTTTTTGCATATTCCACACTACTAATGTTAGTAGTGTGTATGTGCAAAATTTGGGCGCTGTAGCTTTTAAAATAAAGGGTTAAATGGCGGAAAAAATTGGCGTGGGCTCCCGCGCAATTTTCTCCGCCAGAGTGGTAAAGCCAGTGACTGAGGGCAGATATTAATAGCCTAGAGAGGGTCCATGGTTATTGGCCCCCCGGCTACAAACATCTGCCCCCAGCCACCCCAGAAAAGGCACATCTGGAAGATACGCCTATTCTGGCACTTGGCCACTCTCTTCCCACTCCCCTGTAGCGGTGGGATATGGGGTAATGAAGGGTTAATGTCACCTTGCTATTATAAGGTGACATAAAGCCAGATTAATAATGGAGAGGTGTCATTTATGACACCTATCCATTATTAATCCAATTGTATGAAAGCGTTACAAAAACACACACATTATTAAAAAGTATTTTGATGAAATAAACACACAGGTACTTTTAATATTTTATTGCTCTCTCAATCCACCTGAAGACCCTCGCTCTGAAAAATAATAAACCAACAATATACATACCTTCCGATGATCTGTCACGTCCCACGAAGTAAATCCATCTGAAGGGGTTAAATCATTTTACAGCCAGGAGCTGTGCTAATGCACTTGCTCCTGCCTGTAAACCCCCGGGTACTAAAAGGAAAGCTGGGTGATCTGTAGTTACCTTGAGTTGCGGTGAGGCGCCCTCTGCTGGATGTCCTCATGAACTGGAGCCTTGGAAAAGTCCCCACGCTCGAGTTCATATGAGGACATCCAGCAGAGGGCGCCTCACCGCAACTCAAGGTAACTACAGATCACCCAGCTTTCCTTTCAGTACCCGGGGGTTTACAGGCAGGAGCGAGTGCATTAGCACAGCTCCTGGCTGTAAAATGATTTAACCCCTTCAGATGGATTTACTTCGTGGGACATAACAACGGAAGGTATGGAATATTGTTGTTTGTTTTTTTAACTTTGTTTCAGGACGATGGTCTTCAGATGGATTAAGAGTCTAATAAAATATTACAACAACATGTGTCTTTATTTAATTAAAATACTTTGTAATCATGTGTGTGTGTTTTATTAACCATTTAGTACTATTGGATTAATAATGGATAGGTGTCATTATTGACGCCTCTCCATTATTAATCTGGTTAATGTACCCTTACAATAGCAAGGTGTCATTAACCCTTCATTACCCCATATCCCACCGCTACACGGGAGTGGGAAGAGAGTGGCCAAGTGCCAGAATAGGTGCATCTTCCAGATGTGCCTTTTCTGGGGTGGCTGGGGGCAGATGTTTGTAGCCAGGGGGGGCCAATAACCATGGACCCTCTCTAGGCTATTAATATCTGCCCTCAGTCACTGGCTTTACCACTCTGGCGGAGAAAATTGCGTGGGAGCCCACGCCAATTTTTTCCGCCATTTAACCCTTTATTTTACACGCTACAGCGCCCACATTTTGCACATACACACTACTAACATTAGTAGTGTGGAATATGCAAAAAAAAAAGGGATATGAGATGGTTTACTGTATGTAAACTTAATTACCGGCTTTTCACATATCTCGCGCTGAATTAAATATAAATACAGTATATATATATATGTGTGTGTCTCAATGACATATATATATATACATACTGTATATATGTTTTAACGAACATTTGAGCACATAAATCCATTAGATGTCGGTTTTGCAAGCCTGCGAGAAAATCTCGGCATACGGATGCCATACGGATGTCACACGGATGTCAAAAGGATCACTTGATGCGAGGAAATCGCATCCTCGCACTGCACACGGATTACTGTTTTGGAAACATTTGTGCGAGTCTCGTCTGTGAAAAACGTACCGTTTTTTTATACGTTGTGTGTGTCCCCGGCCTTATACTGTGACTTGTAAGGCAACTGAAACCAGCGTACAGCAGACGTTATTGATCTTTAGGGAGTGTTCACACTTAGCATTTCTTTTCGTGCATTTTTCTGTGCTGAAAAAATGCAGCGTTTTACACTAGCAGCAAAATAGAAGCGTCTTTTGAGCAATGGTGTTTATTTTTAAAACTGCAGTATGTTAATACAGTGTTTTTGCAGAGTTTTTACCCATTTATGGTAATTGAACGCTTAAGAAAAGCATACAAAGTCATATAACAAATAAATGTAATGTCAGCAGGTTTTTTCTACCAACACTGTGTTTTTCAAGTGTAAAAAAAAAACACAGCAAAAAAAAGCGCTGTGTGAACATACGTTTATTGTTCAGGGACACAAATATTGTGGAAATTCTATATAGGGTAGGTTCACACAAGCGTATAAAAAATTATTCAGAATTTCTTCCAAGAAAGTGGGATGATGTTTTTCTCACTCGTCACCCATGTGCTGTCCATATGTACAGTAGTCCATTTTTTTTACAGGAGTAGCTATTAATCATTTATAGGACCATTACAGTTTCTTATGTTACAGATTTGCAAATGTATCAGTAAAAATCAAATGCTCTACTGTGGCTCCATGGCATCCATTTTTTTTATGAACCCGTAGACTTGAATAGGTGAGTCCCTTACAATTTACGAAAGAAACTTGCATGCTGTGATTTTTTTCACATGTAGATTCGGTCAGTGAAAAAATAGCTCATCTCTACTGCCCAATTGAATAACACTGGCCAGAGTGCTGTCTGTTTTATTTTTCACGGACCGAAAATACGGTCGTGTGAATGAGCCAGTTTATAGGAATCAGGCAATGTTCACATGCTTAGTATTTGGTCAGCATTTGATACCAGTCTATGGAAGCCAAAACCAGGAGTTGGTGATAAATACAGAAGTGGTGACGTGTTTTTATTATACTTTTCCTCTGATTGTCCCACTCCTGCTTTTTACTTACAAATACTGATATAAAATATTGACCAAATACTGAACGTGTGAATGTGGCCTTATAGAAATATACTTTCCATGCAACTGAATATGGATGCTTCTGTAGCACGTGTTCAGGTGTCCATAAGGTCCATTTCTGTAATATATCTGCTTTGTTTGAATATACCTTTCAAAGAGCAAATACTGAACGTGTTCAATACTTAAGTAAATATATATTTCTATAGGTGCTATTGACATGAAATCATCAGCAGATGTCGGTAACAACAAATCCAACCCACACAGGCAAAGAAAGCAAAACACAGATGTCCATAAATTAAGTTATGTGTAATATTGAGAAATGACACAGGGAAAAAGTATTGAGCACACAAAGAAGAGTTGCAACAAGACATGGAAATTCATAGTTACATAGTTACATAGTTATTAAGGTTGAAGGAAGACTTTAAGTCCATCTAGTTCAACCCATAGTCTAACCTAACATGCCCTAACATGTTGATCCAGGGGAAGGCAAAAAAAACCCATGTGGTAAGAGTAAGCTCCACCATGGGGAAAAAAATTCCTTCTCGACCCCACATACGGCAATCAGACTAGTTCCCTAGATCAACGCCCTATTAAGGAATCTAGTGTATATACCCTGTAACATTATACTTTTCCAGAAAGGCATCCAGTCCCCTCTTAAATTTAAGTAATGAATCACTCATTACAACATCATACGGCAGAGAGTTCCATAGTCTCACTGCTCTTACAGTAAAGAACCCGCGTCTGTTATTATGCTTAAACCTTTTTTCCTCCAGACGTAGAGGATGCCCCCTTGTCCCTGTCTCAGGTCTATGATTAAAAAGATCATCAGAAAGGTCTTTGTACTGTCCCCTCATATATTTATACATTAACATAAGATCACCCCTTAGTCTTCATTTTTCTAAACTAAATAGCCCCAAGTGTAATAACCTATCTTGGTATGGCAGACCCCCCAGTCCTCTAATAACCTTGGTCGCTCTTCTCTGCACCCGCTCCAGTTCAGCTATGTCTTTCTTATACACCGGAGACCAGAACTGTGCACAGTATTCTAAGTGTGGTCGCACTAGTGACTTGTATAGAGGTAAAATTATGTTCTCCTCATGAGCATCTATGCCTCTTTTAATACATCCCATTATTTTATTTGCCTTTGTAGCAGCTGCCTGACACTGGCCACTGAATATGAGTTTGTCATCCACCCATACACCCAGGTCCTTTTCATTGACAGTTTTACCCAGAGTTTTAGAATTAAGCACATAGTTATACATCTTATTACTTCTACCCAAGTACATGACCTTACATTTATCCCCATTAAAGCTCATTTGCCATTTATCAGCCCAAGCTTCTAATTTACATAAATCATCCTGTAATATAAAATTGTCCTCCTCTGTATTGATTACCCTGCAGAGTTTAGTGTCATCTGCAAATATTGAAATTCTACTCTGAATGCCCCCTACAAGGTCATTAATAAATATGTTAAAAAGAAGAGGGCCCAATACTGACCCCTGTGGTACCCCACTACTAACCTCGACCCAGTCCGAGTGTGCTCCATTAATAACCACCCTTTGTTTCCTATCCCTGAGCCAGCTCTCAACCCACTTGCACATATTTTCCCCTATCCCCATTATTCTCATTTTATGTATCAACCTTTTGTGTGGCACCGTATCAAAAGCTTTTGAAAAGTCCATATACACTACATCCACTGGGCTCCCTTGGTCCAGTCCGGAACTTACCTCTTCATAGAAGCTGATCAATTTAGTCTGACATGAACGGTCCCTAGAAAACCCGTGCTGATACTGGGTCATGAGGTTATTCTTCTTCAGATACTCCAGTATAGCATCCCTTAGAATGCCCTCCAGGATTTTACCCACAGTAGAGGTTAAGCTTACTGGCCTATAATTTCCGAGTTCAGTTTTTGTCCCCTTTTTAAATATTGGCACTAGGGTTGAGCGAAACGGGTCGGCAATTTTCAGAAGTCGCCGACTTTTGGCAAAGTCGGGTTTCATGAAACCCGACCCGACCCCTGTGTGGGGTCGGCCATGAGGTCGGCGATCTTCTGAATCTGGAATCGGAATTCTGATACCGATTCCCGATATGTTTAAGATATCGGGAATTGGTATCGGAATTCAGATTTAAGTGTAAAATAAAGAATTAAAATAAAAAATATCGCTATACTTACCCTCTGACGGGCCCTGGTACTAACCGGGAACCTTCCTTACTTAGAATCAGCCTTCCAGGACCTTGCGGTGACGTCGCGGTGACGTCGCGGCTTGTGATTGGTCGCGCGGCCCCCATGTGACCGCTCGCGCGACCAATCACAAGCCGCGACGTCACCGTGACGTCACCGAAGGCCCTGGAAGGGCTGATTCTTAGGAAGGAAGGCTGTCGGAAAGAAGCAGGGCATGTCCGAGGGTGAGTATATACCTAATAGGAATATACTCACCCTCGGCTTCGTTCCGGCAGCCTTCCTTCCTAAGAATCAGCCCTTCCAGGGCCTTCGGTGACGTCACGGTGACGTCACGGTGACGTCGCGGCTTGTGATTGGTCGCGCGAGCGGTCACATGGGGGCCGCGCGACCAATCACAAGCCGCGACGTCACCGCGACGTCACCGCAAGGTCTTGGAAGGCTGATTCTAAGGAAGGAAGGTTCCCGGTTAGTACCAGGGCCCGTCAGAGTGTAAGTATAGCTATATTTTTTATTTTAATTCTTTATTTTACACTTAAATATGGATCCCAGGGCCTGAAGGAGAGTTTCCGCTCCTTCAGACCCTGGGAACCATTGGAAACCCAATGCACTGCATTGGGTTTCGAGTTTCGGCCGACCCCGACCCCGACTTTTTTATAGGATCGGCCGATTTCACTCGACCCGACTTTTGAAAAAGTCGGGTTTCGTGAAACCCGACCCGATCCTATAAAAGTAAAGGTCGCTCAACCCTAATTGGCACCACATTTGCTATACGCCAGTAATGTGGTACAGACCCTGTTATTATGGACTCTTTAACCCCTTAATCCCATATGACGTACTATACCGTCGAGGTGGGGTGGGCCTTAATTCCCGGTGACGGTATAGTACGTCATACGCGATCGGCCGCGCTCACGGGGGGAGCGCGGCCGATCGCGGCCGGGTGTCGGCTGCATATCGCAGCTGACATCCGGCACTATGTGCCAGGAGCGGTCACGGACCGCCCCCGGCACATTAACCCCCGGCACACCGCGATCAAACATGATCGCGGTGTACCGGCGGTACAGGGAAGCATCGCGCAGGGAGGGGGCTCCCTGCGGGCTTCCCTGAGACGATCGGTACAAGGTGATGTACTCACCTCGTACCGAACGTCTTCTCCCTGCAGGCCCCGGATCCAAAATGGCCGAGGGGCTGTATCCGGGTCCTGCAGGGAGCACTTCCGGGTCGGAGCAGGCTGCAGATGAAAGCTGCAGCCTGCTCCGATGAAAGTATGATCGGGGATCTGATAGAGTGCTGTGCACACTATCAGATCTGCGATCTGTGATGTCCCCCCCTGGGACAAAGTAAAAAAGTAAAAAAAAAAAATTTCCACATGTGTAAAAAAAAAAAATAATAATTCCTAAATAAATAATAATAAAAAAAAAAATATTATTCCCATAAATACATTTCTTTATCTAAAAAAAACAAACAAAAACAATAAAAGTACACATATTTAGTATCGCCGCGTCCGTAACGACCCAACCTATAAAACTGGCCCACTAGTTAACCCCTTCAGTAAACACCGTAAGAAAAAAAAAAAAAAAACGAGGCAAAAAACAACGCTTTATTACCATACCGCCGAACAAAAAGTGGAATAACACGCGATCAAAAAGACGGATATAAATAACCATGTTACCGCTGAAAACGTCATCTTGTCCCGCAAAAAACGAGCCACCATACAGCATCATCAGCAAAAAAATAAAAAAGTTATAGTCCTCAGAATAAAGCGATGCCAAAATAATTATTTTTTCTATAAAATAGTTTTTATCGTATAAAAGCGTCAAAACATAAAAAAATGATATAAATGAGGTATCGCTGTAATCGTACTGACCCGACGAATAAAACTGCTTTATCAATTTTACCAAGCGCAGAACGGTATAAACGCCTCTCCCAAAAGAAATTCATGAATAGCTGGTTTTTGGTTATTCTGCCTCACAAAAATCGGAATAAAAAGTGATAAAAAATGGTCACGTGTCCGAAAATGTTACCAATAAAAACGTCAACTCGTCCCGCAAAAAACAAGACCTCACATGACTCTGTGGACCAAAATGTGGAAAAATTATAGGTCTCAAAATGTGGAGACGCAAAAACTTTTTTGCTATAAAAAGCGTCTTTTAGTCTGGTTTCACACTTGCGTTTTTATCTGCATGCGTTTTTTAAAAAAAACGCATGTGTGAAAAAATGCATGTAAACGCGGTAAAACGCATGCGTTTTTATAGAAAAACACAAGAAAACAAGAAAAAAACAAAAAACCCTACCCCTAACCCTACCCCTAACCTGAAATACGTGGCACTGAAATATACGTTTATATACGTATATACGTATATAAGTGCCACGATATTTCAGTGGCCACGTATTTAAGTGCCACGTATTTAAGTGCCACGTATTTAAGTGCCACGTATTTAAGTGCCACGTATTTAAGTGCCACATATTTTTCAGTGCCTGAAATACGTGGCACTGAAATACGTGGCACTGAAATATCGTGGCACTGAAATATCGTGGCACTGAAGTATTTACGTGCCACGTATTTTTCAGTGCCTGAAATACGTGGCACTGAAATATGTGGCACTGAAATACGTGGCACTGAAATATTGTGGCACTGAAATATCGTGGCACTTAAATACGTGGCACTTAAATACGTGGCACTTAAATACGTGGCACTTATATACGTGGCACTTATATACGTGGCACTTATATACGTGGCACTTATATACGTGGCACTTATATACGTGGCACTTATGACTGTCAGAAAATGTTCAGTAAACGGTTAGGGGTAGGGTTTCAGGTAGAATTGGGGAGTTTCCACTGTTCAGGCACATCAGGGGCTCTCCAAACGCGACATGGCGTCCAATCTCAATTCCAGCCAATTCTGCGTTGAAAAAGTAAAACAGTGCTCCTTCCCTTCCGAGCTCTCCCGTGCGTCCAAAAAGGGGTTTACCCCAACATATGGGGTATCAGCGTACTAGGGACAAATTGAACAACAACTTCTGGGGTCCAAGTTCTCTTGTTATCCTTGGGAAAATAAAAATTTGGGGGGCTAAAAATCATTTTTGTGGGAAAAAAAATATGTTTTATTTTCACGGCTCTGCGTTGTAAACTGTAGTGAAACACTTGGGGGTTCAAAGTTCTCACAACACATCTAGATAAGTTCCTTGGGAGGTCTAGTTTCCAATATGGGGTCACTTGTGGGGGGTTTGTACTATTTGGGTACATCAGGGGCTCTGTAAATGCAACATGACGCCTGCAGACCAATCCATTTAAGTCTGCATTCCAAATGGCGCTCCTTCCCTTCCGAGCTCTGTCATGCGCCCAAACAGTGGTTCCCCCCCACATAGGGGGTATCAGCGTACTCAGGACAAATTGGACAACAACTTTTAGGGTCCAATTTATCCTGATACCCTTGTGAAAATACAAAACTGGGGGCTAAAAAATCATTTTTGTGAAAAAGAAAAATAATTTTTATTTTCACGGCTCTGCGTTATAAACTGTAGTGAAACACTTGGGGGTTCAAAGTTCTCACAACACATCTAGATAAGTTCCTTGGGGGGTCTAGTTTCCAATATGGGGTCACTTGTGGGGGGTTTGTACTGTTTGGGTACATCAGGGGCTCTGCAAATGCAACGTGACGCCTGCAGACCAATCCATTTAAGTCTGAATTCCAAATGGCGCTCCTTCCCTTCCGAGCTCTGTCATGCGCCCAAACAGTGGTTCCCCCCCACATAGGGGGTATCAGCGTACTCAGGACAAATTGGACAACAACTTTTAGGGTCCAATTTATCCTGATACCCTTGTGAAAATACAAAACTGGGGGCTAAATTTCATTTTTGTGAAAAAAAAAAAAAAATTATTTTCACGGCTCTGCGTTATAAACTGTAGTGAAACACTTGGGGGTTCAAAGTTCTCACAACACATCTAGATAAGTTCCTTGGGGGGTCTAGTTTCCAATATGGGGTCACTTGTGGGGGGTTTGTACTGTTTGGGTACATCAGGGGCTCTGCAAATGCAACGTGACGCCTGCAGACCAATCCATTTAAGTCTGCATTCCAAATGGCGCTCCTTCCCTTCCGAGCTCTGTCATGCGCCCAAACAGTGGTCCCTCCCCACAAATGGTGTATCAGCGTACTCCAGACAAATTGGACAACAACTTTTGGGGTCCAATTTATCCTGATACCCTTGTGAAAATACAAAACTGGGGGCTAAAAAATCATTTTTGTGAAAAAAAAAAATAATTTTTATTTTCACGGCTCTGCGTTATAAACTGTAGTGAAACACTTGGGGGTTCAAAGCTCTCAAAACACATCTAGATAAGTTCCTTAGGGGGTCTACTTTCCAAAATGGTGTCACTTGTGGGGGGGTTTAATGTTTAGGCACATCAGGGGCTCTCCAAACGCAACATGGCATCCCATCTTAATTCCAGTCAATTTTGCATTGAAAAGTAAAATAGCGCTTCTTCCCTTCTGAGCTCTGCTATGCGCCCAAACAATGGTTTACACCCACATATGGGGTATCGTCGTACTCAGGACAAATTGCACAACAACTTTTGTGGTCTAATTTCTTCTCTTACCCTTGGGGAAATAAAAAAATGGGGGTGAAAAGATCATTTTTGTGAAAAAATATGATTTTTTATTTTTACGGCTCTGCATTATAAACTTATGTGAAGCACTTGTTGGGTCAAAGTGCTCAACACACATCTAGATAAGTTCCTTAAGGGGTCTACTTTCCAAAATGGTGTCACTCGTGGGGGGTTTCAATGTTTAGGCACATTAGGGGCTCTCCAAACGCAACATGGCGTCCCATCTCAATTCCAGTCAATTTTGCATTGAAAAGTCAAATGGCGCTCCTTCCCTTCTGAGCTCTGCCCTGCGCCCAAACAATGGTTTACACCCACATATGGGGTATCAGTGTACTCAGGACAAATTGCACAACAATTTTTGGGGTCCAATTTCTTCTCTTACCCTTGGGAAAATAAAAAATTGGGGGTGAAAAGATCATTTTTGTGAAAAAATACGATTTTTTATTTTTACGGCTCTGCATTATAAACTTCTGTAAAGCACTTGTTGGGTCAAAGTGCTCACCACACATCTAGATAAGTTCCTTAGGGGGTCTACTTTCCAAAATGGTGTCACTTGTTAGGGGTTTCAATGTTTAGGCACATCAAGGGCTCTCTAAATGCAACATGGCGTCCCATCTCAATTCCAGTCAATTTTGCATTGAAAAGTCAAATGGCGCTCCTTCCCTTCCGAGCTCTGCCCTGCACCCAAACAATGGTTTACACCCACATATGGGGTATCAGCGTACTCAGGACAAATTGCACAACAATTTTTGGGGTCCGATTTCTTCTCTCACCCTTGGGAAAATAAAAAATTGGGGGTGAAAAGATAATTTTTGTGAAAAAATATGATTTTTTATTTTTACGGCTCTGCATTATAAACTTCTGTAAAGCACTTGTTGGGTCAAAGTGCTCACCACACATCTAGATAAGTTCCTTAGGGGGTCTACTTTCCAAAATGGTGTCACTTGTGGGGGGTTTCAATGTTTAGGCACATCAGGGGCTCTCCAAATGCAACATGGCGTCCCATCTCAATTCCAGTCAATTTTGCATTGAAAAGTCAAATGGCGCTCCTTTGCTTCCAAGCTCTGCCATGCGCCCAAACTGTGGTTTACCCCCACATATGGGGTATCAGCGTACTCAGGACAAATTGTACAACAACTTTTGGGGTCTATTTTCTCCTGTTACCCTTGGTAAAATAAAACAAATTGGAGCTGAAATAAATTTTGTGTGAAAAAAAGTTAAATGTTCATTTTTATTTAAACATTCCAAAAATTCCTGTGAAACACCTGAAGGGTTAATAAACTTCTTGAAAGTGGTTTTGAGTACCTTGAGGGGTGCAGTTTTTAGAATGGTGTCACACTTGGGTATTTTCTATCATATAGACCCGTCAAAATGACTTCAAATGAGATGTGGTCCCTAAAAAAAAATGGTGTTGTAAAAATGAGAAATTGCTGGTCAACTTTTAACCCTTATAACTCCGTCACAAAAAAAAATTTTGGTTCCAAAATTGTGCTGATGTAAAGTAGACATGTGGGAAATGTTATTTATTAAGTATTTTGTGTGACATATGTCTGTGATTTAAGGGCATAAAAATTCAAAGTTGGAAAATTGCGAAATTTTCAAAATTTTCGCCAAATATTCATTTTTTTCACAAATAAACGCAAGTTATATCGAAGAAATTTTACCACTACCATGAAGTACAATATGTCACGAGAAAACAATGTCAGAATCGCCAAGATCCGTTGAAGCGTTCCAGAGTTATAACCTCATAAAGGGACAGTGGTCAGAATTGTAAAAATTGGCCCGGTCATTAACGTGCAAACCACCCTCGGGGCTTAAGGGGTTAAAGATTAAAAATAACGGTCTATCAATGACTGTACTTAGTTCCTGCAGTACTCGGGGGTGTATCCCATCCGGGCCCGGAGATTTGTCAATTTTTGTGATTTTTAGACGCCGCCGTACTTCCTGCTGGGTTAAGCAGGTAACATTTAATTGGGAATTTTTATCACTAGTCATATTGGCTGCCATGGGATTTTCTTTTGTAAATACTGATGAAAAAAAGTCATTTAGCATATTGGCTTTTTCCCCATCCTCATCCACCATTTCACCCAGACTATTTTTAAGGGGGCCAACACTATCATTTTTTAGTTTCTTACTATTTATGTAGTTAAAGAATATTTTGGGGTTATTTTTGCTCTCTCTGGCAATGAGTCTCTCTGTCTCAATCTTTGCTACCTTGATTTGCTTTTTACAGAATTTATTTAATTTTCTATATTTATTTAATGCCTCATCACTACCTACTTCCTTTAATTCTCTAAATGCTTTTTTTTTGTCACTTATTGCGCCCCTTACAGCTCTATTTAGCTATATTGGTTTCCTATTTCTAGTATGTTTATTCCCATACGGTATATACTGTGCACAGGTCCTATCCAGGATGCTAATAAACATCTCCCATTTTCTTTGTGTACTTTTATGTCTCAGGATGTAGTCCCAGTTAATTGCACCAAGATCCTCTCTCATCCGTTGGAAATTTGCCCTCCTGAAGTTTAGTGTCCTTGTCACCCCTCTACTACACATCTTATTAAAGGAGACCTGAAAACTTATTATTTTGTGATCACTATTCCCCATGTGACCCCCAACTCTTATATTTGATATGCGGTCTGGCCTGTTGGTTAATATTAGGTCTAGCAGTGCCCCCCTCCTTGTTGGGTCCTGAACCAGTTGTGAAAGGTAATTGTCTCTCATAGTTGTCAAAAACCGATTACCTTTACTGGAATTGCAGGTTTCTGTTCCCCAATCTATTTCAGGGTAGTTGAAGTCCCCCATAATAATGACTTCTCCTTGAGTCGCAGCTTCATCTATTTGCTTTACGAGGATATTCTCCATTGCTTCCATTATTTTTGGAGATTTATAACAAACCCCTATCAATAATTTATTATTTTTTCCCCCTCCCCTTATCTCCACCCACAGGAACTCTACATTTTCATTAGATTCACCTATATTATCACGCAGGATGGGTTTTAAGGTGGATTTTACATACAGACACACCCCTCCCCCTCGCTTATCTGTACGGTCATTTCTTAACAGACTATAGCCCTGCAAGTTAACAGCCCAGTCATGGCTCTCATCCAGCCATGTTTCAGATATCCCCACCATGTCATAATTATGTTCCAACAACATTAGTTCTAATTCGTCCATTTTGTTGGCGAGGCTTCTGGCATTAGTATACATGCACTTGATGTTCCTCTCTGTACCTCTATTCTTTCTTAAATTACTAACTGTTCTAACCCCACCCCCCATGCCACCGCCACCCCCAACTTCCTTATTTGTGCCCAGGTCTCTATCTGCACTATCTTCCCCTCCTTTAAAATGAATACCCTCCCCCCCAATCCCTAGTTTAAACACTCCTCCAACCTTCTTACCATTTTTTCCCCCAGCACAGCTGCACCTTCCCCATTGAGGTGCAGCCCGTCCCTAGCGTAGAGCCTGTAGCCAACTGAGAAGTCAGCCCAGTTCTGCAGGAACCGAAACCCCTCCTTCCTACACCAATTCTTGAGCCACTTATTAACCTCCCTAATCTCCCGTTGCCTCTCTGGCGTGGCACGTGGTACAGGCAGTATTTCGGAAAATACCACGTTGGAGGTCCTTGCTTTCAGCTTGCAGCCTAATTCCCTGAAATCATCTTTAAGGACCTTCCACTTACCTCTAACTTTGTCATTTGTGCCAATGTGCACCATGACCGCTGGGTCCTCACCAGCCCCTCCCAGTAATCTGTCCACCCGATCAGCGATGTGTCGGACTCGAGCGCCAGGTAGGCAGCACACCGTTCGACGATCCCTGTCTTTGTGACAGATTGCCCTATCTGTTCCCCTAATAATTGAGTCCCCCACGTCCAGCACCTGTCTGGCCTGCCCTGCTCTCCTATTTCCCTCCTTACTGGAGCAGTCACTCCTCCGGCTTTCAGAGGACATGCCTGGCTGCAGCAGTGCTACCCCTGTACTGGCACCCCCCTCATCTGCCAACTTAGCGAACTTATTGGGGTGTGCCAGATCAGGACTAGCCTCCCTGGCACTCTTCCCTCTACCCCGCCTTCTATCTGCCACCCAGCTTGCTGCTTCACTGTCCTGCAGTTCCATCCTACCATCCCCCCCCCCTCATCTATCCCATTGAGCGTCTGCTCTGTGAGCAGAAGACTCCTCTCCATATTGTCTATGGATCTCAGTGTTGCCAGCTGCACATTTAGATCCAGAATCTGGGATTCCAAATGCACAACGTGCTCACATCTCGCACAGCAGTATGCACCCTCGACCGGCTGATCAAGGACTGCATACATGAGGCAAGATGTGCACTGGATGGCATTAACAATAGTGGAGCACATTTCCTAATGGGGATTGCACCACAGAAACGTTATATAAAAAATAAATACAAAGTATTAATTAAAAACAGACAGCAATTCCTCCCTTGGAAACTCCCTGAACCCAAAGTCACTGAATCACAAGTCACACTTACCGCCGTCCACACTTACGCTCAGGTCACACTCAGCTCGCTCACACTCGCTATGCTGAAGATTTAAAGATTTTTTTTTTCTCTATTTCCCTTCAACAACAAGCCACCTTGCTGTTCAAATGCACTTCCAAAAAGGACTTGAGCCCCAAACAGCTGCCCCTTATAAACCCTTGATTATGACCGCCCGCCCTAAGTTAACCCCTTGTGAATATAGCTACTCTCAATTCAGCAACTCACACAAATTCACACAGGTATTTGTTAAAGGCCTTCCAAATACCTCCTCACTGAATGACAATCACAAGTCACACTTACCGCCATCCACACTTACGCTCAGGTCACACTCGCTATGCTGAAGATTTAAAGATTTTTATTTTTTTTCTCTATTTCCCTTCAACAACAAGCCACCTTGCTGTTCAAATGCACTTCCAAAAAAAAAGCACCATGACACTAGCTGAAATGTATCAGTAATTAGAAAGCAATCCTGCCACTTAGTGAAAAATAATATCAGCTGGTTCAACTGATGGCCTATAAAAAGGTGTCTGATTACTAAGGTGCCATATAAGAAACACCTTATGATGGGTAAAACCAGTGAGCTGTCTCAAGACTTTCACCAGCTTATTGTTACCAAACATAACAATGGCATTGATTACAGAAGAATTTCTAAACTACTGAAGGCTCCAGTCAGCACTGTTGGAGAAATAATCCGGAAGTGGAAAGAACATAATTTCACCATAAACTG
Organism: Ranitomeya variabilis; assembly: GCF_051348905.1. Classification (NCBI taxonomy): domain Eukaryota; kingdom Metazoa; phylum Chordata; class Amphibia; order Anura; family Dendrobatidae; genus Ranitomeya; species Ranitomeya variabilis. The sequence continues at coordinate 254,954,411 of NC_135236.1, read as the reverse complement.
GTCACAACCAGGTACTCCCCGCAAGATTTCAGACAGAGGAGAAAAAATAATTATCAGGAGAGTTGTCCAAGAGCCACAGATCACCTGGAGACCTACAGAAAGACCTGGAATCAGCAGGTACAATTGTTTCACCACTCAAGACTCCATTCCTGAGCAAAAAAAGCAAAAAAAATGTTCAAGCGCGTTTAAAGTTTGCTCAACAACATTTAGAGAAGCTTGTGAAACACTGGGATAATATAGTCTGGTCAGATGAGATCACAATTGAATTCTTTGGATGCCATAACACGCACTATGTTAAAACACCCTACCAACAGTGAAGTTTGGAGGTGGGAACATCATGGTGTGGGGCTGTTTTTCAGCATATGGCACTAGCAAACTTATGTAATTAAAGGATGAATGGGCAAATGTACCAAGATGTTCTTGATAAAAATCTGCTCTCATCTACCTTGATGATGAAGATGAAACAAGGGTGGACATTTCAGCAAGACAATGATCCCAAACACACAACCAAGGAAACTCCCAATTGGTTTCAGAAAAAGTAAATAAAGCTGCTTGAATGGCCCAGCCAATCACCTAACCTGAATCCAATAGATTATTTATGGAAGGAACTAAAGCTTAGAGATCATAGAAAGACCCCATGGGACCTTCAGAATTTGATGAGTGCTTATGTACGAAGTATTAAATAAATTTCAGTAAGCGTGTTTAATACTTTTTCCATGTGTCATTTCTCATTATTACGCATAACTTAATTTATGAACATCTATGATTTGATTTCTTTGCCTGTGTATATTAGATGGGTTGTTACCGATATCTGATGAGAATTTCATGTCAATAACACCTTTAGAAATATATTTACTTAGAGAATTGGTGACATGTTCAACACTTATTTCACCCACTGTATATTATAACTAATTTAATAAAAAAATATGCAATAAGCAGCACTGGAACTACTATGATAAAGAGAAGGAATGCCAATGGCTTTAATGGTAACATAAACGCTAAAGAAATAGACATTTTCTATATCCCCTTGACAGAGAGTAAAGAGATATATAATATATGTCCTACATAAGTGAGAAATACTTGAAACAAAGGTGATGAAAGTTTATCACTATCACTGTACTGGGCTTTACAGCTGCTGACTAAAGAGACAATGTTATCCAAGGTTGAGTATCGCTTTAAAGAGGACCTGTCACTTGCCATAAATATGTAATTTTTTATCTGATGTAAAAGCCGCTGTTCTCCTGAATCTAATGTTTTTCTTTTGTTCCTGCGCCTCTCCGTTTCTGAGATATGGCCCTCTGTGCCCTGTATGTAAATCTAGTTCATCCAAAAGGACAATGTCCTCAACTCTTCTCTATTGGCATTTTCTTGAGGACCCCACCCAGTTGGATAAATAGACTAGATTTATATGCAGGGAAAAGGGGAGGAGGTGACAAATCTCAGCAAAGGAGCAAATATTAAACAATGCCAGATTCAGTAGAACAGTGGGATTTGTCCCAGATAAAATAATACATATTTATGGCAAGTGACAGGTCCACTTTAATATCAGAGATGGTACTTCTTATTAGCCCATTGTAGATATTGTTTAGGAATCCTTGCTTTTGGACTCGTATTACCTACTAAACAGTACTTCCTTTTCGAAACACTTACTTTGTATTGACGGTAGAATGTCTGACATAATGTAGGAGTTATGGTGAGGGTAAGTGCTAATGTCCTCTGCTTACAGCCATTGCTTTAGCTTCCTTTCTAACAGAATAGTTATCTATTCGCTCATCATTTCCATTTTGGGTGTCCGTATTGACAGATTTAGGCCAACGGCAGATATCTGTTGTAAACTACATTTAGTATGTTATTGTTATATTTTAGAAATCTACCATGACATGAAGAAGAAGGCTTCTCTACGCGACTTTGAAAATGTACACTAATGCTTACCTGCCATCCTACCCTGAACCCAAAGACCATCAATAAACACAATGACAGCATACAACTGGGTTTTACTCGCCACAGCAGCCATTTTATTACTAGTATTACAATAATGTACTTATCTATGTGTACGTACACTTAACTAGAGATGCACCTTACACAGAGGCCTAGTTCTCAGCACCACCAACAAGAATCAATCTCACTACCATGTAGGACCTTAAGGTACCGTCACACTAAAGCGACGCTGCAGCGATACAGACAACGATGCCGATCGCTGCAGCGTCGCTGTTTGGTCGCTGGAGAGCTGTCACACAGACCGCTCTCCAGCGACCAACGATGCCGAGGTCCCTGGGTAACCAGGGTAAACATCGGGTTGCTAAGCGCAGGGCCGCGCTTAGTAACCCGATGTTTACCCTGGTTACCAGTGTAAAATGTAAAAAAACAAACAAACCATACACACCTTCGCGTCCCCCTGACTGAGTGCCGGCCCTAACAGCAGAGCGGTGACGTCACCGCTGTGCTGTGCTTTCACTTTACGGCCAGCGCTCAGTCAGTGCAGGAAGCGGACGGCGGGGGACGCGAAGGTGAGTATGTACTGTTTGTTTTTTTACATTTTACACTGGTAACCAGGGTAAACATCGGGTTACTAAGCGCGGCCATGCGCTTAGTAACCCGATATTTACCCTGGTTACCAGTGTAAAACATCGCTGGTATCGTTGCTTTTGCTGTCAAACACAACGATACACGGCGATCTGACGACCAAATAAAGTTCTGAACTTTAATCAACGACCAGCGATATCACAGCGGGATCCTGATCGCTGCTGCGTGTCAAACACAACGATATCGCTATCCAGGACGCTGCAACGTCACGGATCGCTAGCGATATCGTTTAGTGTGACGGTACCTTTAGTCTTACTAGGGATAATACTTCAACGGGCAGGTGTTCAACACAGTCAGGACCATGTCCTGCTCTGCCCCCGATTATTTTGAGGCCTGCTGGCACAAAGCAAGTTCAGATACTAGAGATAGGGACCATCCTGATTTGGTACACCTTGTCGTGGTGGGATGGCTTTTACGCTTTTTGATTTAAAAAAATGTCAGCTAAATACCCCATGTTTTTGTACGTGTTGCTTTTTTTTTATTTTCTTCAGTATTTTTACACCTTGTTTTTACCCAAGTTTATATTTTTCTATTAGTGGCCACAGTGTGAATGTGCACCTACTCATTACACTTATACTGACCCTTTTTTTGGCTTTGCTTCAGTATTTGGTACTCAGTACATTTGAAGGTATGGCCGCCCCATTTGAGCTGTGCACCTTTTCTACTCAGCTTTCCACATAGACTATAACAGTGTATTCTGAGGCCTGCTGGCACTCAGCGCGGTGAGAAATTAGAGATAAGGACCATCCTGAGTGGGCACACCTTGTCATGTGGTATGGCTGTTAAGATTTTTTGATAAAAAAAAGTCAACTAAGTATTAGTGATGAGCGAGTATACTCGTTGCTCGTCTTTTCCTGAGCACGCTCGGGTGACCTCCGAGTATTTGTTATTGCTCAGATATTTAGTTTTCATCGCCTCAGTTGCATGATTTACGGCTTCCAGATACGCTGAATACATGTGGGAATTCCCTAACAAACAGGCTTTCCTCACATATATTCAGCATATCTGGCAGCTGTAAATCATGCAACTGAGGCGATGAAAACTATATTTCCGAGCAATAACAAATACTCGGAGACCACCTGAGAGTGCTCGGGAAAACCCGAGCAACGAGTATACTCGCTCATCACTACTAAGTATCCTTTGTTTTTTTTTTCAAATGTTGCTATTTATTCACTTGTTTTTATGCATTGTTATATTTGTCTGTCAGTGGTCACAGTGTATATGTGAACCTATGCATTACACTTATACTAACAAATGTGCTGTCCTTTTTTTTGGTTTTGCTTAAATTTTTGATACCCTGTATATTTAGGGTTGTGGCCACCGCTTTTTGGCTGTGCACATTTTCTACTCAGGTGTTCAACACATTCAGGCACAGGTTCTCCTCTGCTCCCATTTATTTTGAGACCTGCTGTCACACAGTATGGTATGGCGATTACGATGAAAAAATGTCATCTACGGTAAGTATCCTACGTTTTTTTCACTTGTTGCTATTTATTTACTTAGTGCATTGTTTTTATTCTATGTTATATTTGTCTGCTAATGGTCACAGTGTATATTTGCACATACACACTATACTTATGCTAGCAGGTGTGCTGGCCCTTTTTTGACTTTTACTAGGGATATTTTTAGTAGACATTACAACACCAAAGAATATCACCATACCTCAGATAGCGTCTCCTTAACGACAAAGGATCAACCAGCTGCTTACTACCGATCCACCCGCTGATTTTACAAACATAAGACAAACAATGTAAAGCAATGTTCTAAGAGTAAAAAGGTGCTGGAGCTAAAATAGGGGAAAGAGGTAAAGATTCAGCCTCCTCCAGACTAAAACTCATCCCTCCATCCAATACTGTAAGATACCACCACTCTCTGGTTAACGCCTGTCCTCCTCCTCCTGCTCATTCATGGAGTCATAATAAGATCATTTCTTGGCAAATTCCATCTCTCGTGTCTGATGTTGTCATCTCATTATTATTCCCTTGTTTCACCTGTTCGCAGACCTATGTACAGATCTATTCACATTTTAATATTGTACTTAATTGTCATTCATAACGACAATCCAACAAATCAACATTGAATAACCTGCAGTTCATCACTAAGCTTCTCTAAATTGGAGATTTAGGTTAGAAACATAATAGTAGCTAAGTAGCTTGTCTGCCTTCTGCCTGTTTTTTCCTATCACAAAATAGAACAAACCAAAATGATAATTTTTATATCAATTATCGAGTTTGGTCGTCTGACATCATAAAGGTGGCTAAATACATAATAAGGCTGTTGGACAAACACTCATACAAATCACTGCTGACTCTCGTGTAAACATGCAAGCTGAGATTGTCAAAAGCATGAATGTTTATTTTAATATAAAATTATAAGAAACTTTTCTACTAAGGAAACATAAGATGAGTCATAATGAAATCTAGAATCCTTAATCTTTTTCATCTGATTACAGTAGTAAATCTAACCCCAAACACATTAAATTTTGTCTAATAACATTGTGAGGTATAAGTCAAGATTTATCTGATCCATATGGCCAACTTTGGTATTAATTTAAAGAAGCTCCCCATCAAAGTTTTTATTCTCTTAATTTATTGCAGTCATCATATAACATAGTACAGTGTATTTACAATTGCTCATTTTACCCTTCTACCCAGTTAAAGGGGTCATCCACTACTAGGACAGCCCCTTCTCAATATGAATGTTTGCCCCAGTTAAAATAAAAATACTTATACTCACCTCCCGTCACCTCCCGTGCCGGTGCCGTTCCAGTGGTCTGGGCACTTGCGTTTCCGGGGATCTCATGCGATTGTTGTGTCACACGAGCCCTACACCCAATCAGCGTTGGCGTCACTGTCCCCGCCTTCGAACATATAAGCAATCAGCAGGAAGTGAGAGCTGTGGTTGGTCACTCATTTTCTCTTGATTACTTAAACGTCCGAAGGCAGGGACAGCGACGCCAGCGCTGATTGGATGTAGAGCTCATGTGACACAACAATCACATGAGATCCCCGGGAACGCAAGTGCCAACACCGCTGGAATGGCGCCGACATGGGAGGTGAGTATAGATGTTTAGATTTTAACAGGGGGCAACATTCACATTAAGAAGGGGATGTCCTAGTAGCGAACAAACCCTTTAATTCTTCTCTCTACCATTAGGTCTATGACATCACGTGATTAAAAACAGGTTGACTTGAATCCTTCTAAGATCTATGTAGAAACATAAAGTCTCTTCTTCCTGCAATAACAACTTTGATGGGAGGTGAAGTGCTTCTTTAAGCAAAGTTAATGAATTGAAGAACAAAAAGAGACAACAAACACTATATTGATTAAGAGCTGCTGTTGATAGTTCCTTGTCAACTAGATAAATTAATAATGGCCATTCGCATGGATGTTTAAACCAAATATCGAAATTGTGCATTGTTTTGATTATTCTCTTAAGTCAGTAAAGGCAGAAGAAAACAGGTTTGAAAATGTGTACATTACAAAAAATACATCTTTATCAGACATTTACAATATTCTGCAGTAAAACATACGTAATATAAGGTTCGAATGTCCTATAACCGGCAGGTATAGATAACATTATTTCTTAACACAGTACATATATACCGAGCAGAGTGTCAGGACCTAATCAAACATGTGTAGTAAATCTGTTTTATTTGGGATTGGAAAATTCCCTTGTCATATATTGAAGACTAACCACTGATGGCTAATATCTCACTTACTTGACCTGTGAACTGGTGGTTCACAACCCGCAGTCTTCAGGGACATAGATTTTCTTGTTTAAGCAAACTGGAATAATCCCTAAATCCAAATGTACTTATCGTAAATTAGTCCAACAAAGCGTCTGAAATTATCAATATCAGGTAAAATGTGCAACAGAAATAAAAATAATGGATTTTCTGGGAACAATAAGGCTGCATTCACACAGTGCGTTTTTGCTGTTTTTTTCTACATGGAAATGGGCCAAAAATGCTAGGGAATGCTTATGCCAGCTAAGTTAATGGGAATCCTGAAGTGCTGTGCACATGATCAGTAATTTTCCTTTGAGTATTTGTAGTGCGCTTTTTTCTGCAGCATGTCAATTCTTTGTGCGGTCTGTCAAGTCTGCAGCAAAAACGCAGGTATAAAAATATTTGCGGATTTGCTGTGTTTTTGCTTGTTTTTACAGACTTCCTATGTTGTTTTTCATGCTGCCATCTGTGTGACAGGGCGACAAACACTGGCGGTTCTGATTGACGGTAACGTTACTGCCGGTAAGATCATTACCGTCTGTCAGAGCGCTTCGCTCTCACACAGTGGTGGTGCTGTAAGTGAGATCACCTGAACTCATCAGCTGATGAACTCTGGTGAACTTTCTCACCGCAGCTCAGGGCTATATATTGCAGGAGTGATTTCCTTCTGTGTGAGTGTGAAGCTGGCTGTCCTTGAGAGCAGTAACATCAGCGACTGCTCTCAAAGTCATCAGGATAGTTGTGGGATATTATGGATTATTAACTTCTCAGCGGACAGGTCAGGATTATTGTTTTAACTCTGTTACAGGGGATCTTGGGCGATGACTTGAGTAAGGTTTAATTTAGATTCCATAAAGGAGTGTGTGTCATTATTTAAAATAAAGGACTTTAGTCTATGTGTATGTTTTTTTATAATATCACCACGGGGTTAGTAATCGGGGCGTCTTATAGACACCTTTCCATAACTAACTTCTGGGCTTGATGTCACTGGACAATTTAAAGGTGATATCAACCCCTCCCCAACTATTACCCCACTTGCCACGGCACCAGAGAATGGGGGAAGTGTGAGGCTAAACGCCAGATTTGGCACATCTTATTGTTGCGACATTTCTGGGTCAGCTGAGGGCTGATGTTTTTTGTCTGGGAAGGAGACAATATCCATGGCCCATTCCTAGGCTATTAATATCAACCCACAGCTGTCTGCCTAGCCTTTGCTGGTTAGATGTTGTATGGTGACCCTAATCAAATTTTTTCTGCGGTCCCCCTATAAACTAGCCAGTAAAGGCTAAGCAAACAGCTGTGAGCTGATATTAATAGACTGACAACATTTAAGGCTATTGGCACCTTCCCCGGAATATTCACATCAGCCCCTCAGCCGTCGGCTTTCCCTCTGATGGTTATGAAAATTACACGGGAGCCCAAATATTTTTTTTACATTTTTTGTAAAAATGAACAGGTATCGCGGTGCATGCTGATTTCTGACAGTGCTGTTTGGTTACAGCCTATGTAGGTTCATTCTGTTAACGTTCCTACAGGCTGGTGACAGTGTGTGTTTATTTAACTCTTTACTAACTGATTTAGTAATGAGGGTGTCTCCCCGACACCTCTTCATTACTAAGGGTATGTGCACACGTCCGGATTTCTTGCAGAAATTTCCTGAAGAAAACTGGAAATTTTCTGCAAGAAATCCACATTTTTTTTTTGCGTTTTTTTTCCGTTTTTTTCGCATTTTCTTAGCATTTTGCAAGCGTAATTAGCTTGCAGAATGCTAAAGTTTTCCAAGCGATCTGTAGCATTGCTTGGAAAACTGACTGACAGGTTGGTCACACTTGTCAAACATAGCGTTTGACAAGTGTGACCATCTTTTTACTATAGATGCTGCCTATGCAGCATCTATAGTAAAAGATAGAATGTTTAAAAATAATAAAAAAAATAAAAAAAATGGTTATACTCACCTGCAGGCGTCCGTTCCTATAGATGCCGGTGTGGTTCAGGACCTTCCATGACGTCGCAGTCACGTGAGCGGTCACATGACCGGTCTCGACCAATCACACCGTGACGTCATCGCAGGTCCTTCACCGCACACCAGCTATAGAAACCGAAGCGGCAGCATGCAGCGGAGAGGCGGGAAGACATCGAAGGTGAGTATAGGACTATTTTTTATTTTAATTCTTATTTTTGGACCAATTATATGGTGCCCAGTCCGTGGAGGAGAGTCTCCTCTCCTCCACCCTGGGTACCAACTGCACATAATCTGCTTACTTCCCGCATGGTGTGCACAGCCCCGTGCGGGAAGTAAGCAGATCAATGCACTTCCAGGTGTGCGGAATCCCCTGCAATTCCGCATTTTAATGAACATGTTGCTTTTTTCCGCGATGCGATTTTTTCGCGGAAAAAAAGGCTACATTTGAACAAAAAATGTGGAATACACTGAAAATAATGGGAGGCATATGTTAGCGTTTTTTTCGCGTTTTTATCACGTTTTTATAGCGAAAAAACGCGAAAAAAACGCGAAAAATACTGAACATGGCCTAAACCTAGTATTTGGTTTCAGGGACAGCTGCTAACACTAATCCCTAATCCCATTACCCTGATGCCACTGCATCAGAATGAAAAAGGTGTTGAACCTGAAGAAATTACATCGCAAAACAGTTTTTCTTTTTAACATCTTTATTTAGCTTAAAAACGCATTCAATGATATAGAAAAACGCATGCAAAAAACATATACAAAAATCGCACCAAAAATGTACGTTTTTGCCGCCAAGAGGTGCAGACACTTTGCAGAAATTTCTGCAAGCAAATACTCAACGTGTGCACATAGCCTCATTGTCACATTTTGGATTTACCTCTGGTTAACCATGTGCACAATAGCTGTAATTGGATTCTCAAATGTTACATTAAAAATTAAAAGAAAAATGTACCTGACATCATTAAACTGGTATGAATAGATCTCCTTTATTCATCCTTCAGACTTAACCTATGCACAACATTCAAACACGTGATGGCATTTGACTGCCTATTATTGAGAGCTCTGGGCTGAATTCATCATTACAGGAGTCATCCAGAAAGGCCATTTATTAGATTCACAACCACCTACATTACATGCTTCTCACATCAGGAAAAATACACATAATGTGAAAAGAAGAGAAACAATTAAGATGCTTCTTGGACACTGGGGTGGTTCATCAAGCAAATTCTGCCAGAATTCAGGCGCAATATAATTTGAAATTATACTCAAAACTGTGCAAAAATGTAGTGACCCAGCCAGCTCCGCCAATCTATAAGTTATTATGAAATTAATAATACAATAATACACTATCTAATTGCATTTCTTTTTTTTCACTTCCTTTTTATGATGTTTCATTTGAGAATTATAGTTCATGCTGTGATACTCAAACAAAGTACGCTGACAGCTGCGAGGCGCGGGAGCGCCGCATTACAAGTCTACTACCCCAGGTTCTGCAAACAGGGCAGCATACCACGACTGGTCATACACCGCCATATCTACAAATAGCACCACTTATACCTCGATATTATGAGTAAGGCTCAGGAGAGCCGAAACGTCAATTATTACTACGAGTGGTCGCTTATCTTATAATTGTACATTGCTCCCTGCTTCCATGTGTCACCAATGTGTTATATGTAATAAACCTTGCACAATTTGCATTAATTATTACTAAGAGTGTGCGGTGTCTTATAAATTTTACTCAAACAAAGTGTCATAAGGGTGTAGAGGCTGCGATCACTGCCACTGAAATGAAGCGACTTCAAATGATGCCCATTTTAGGAGCTGGACAAGTCTCTGCGTGATATGCACTGTGCAATGTGCACAATGACACCATACTTTTTATTGCCGGCTAAGATCGGCATTAACAAGCACATTGTCAGAATACCCAGGCATGCAGAGACCAGTGAGATCACTTGCAGGGGCGGCGCTGGTCTCTGCATACTGGTTAGTCTTAGAACACACACTGAAAGTGCGCTCTGGTGCAGGCTCTTTACTTCTGTTCTGAGCCGGAAACAGAGTGTGCACTGTCATTGTGCACATCACACAGTGCACAGCCAGCTAGGGCTAGCCCAGCCCCTGAAACGAGCAGCACAGGAATTATCAAACGAAGGAAGTGAAAAATAAAGAAAAGCAGTTAGATAGTGTAGTTAGGGAAGGTTAAATTTTTTTTATAGAAAATAGTTTAGATTATGGAGTTCAATAGAGAGGGATTTAGGATGAAAATTACTTTGGACCACCGCTTTTAAGTTGGCCATATGCATGATAGATGTTGGCTGAAAATAAAGCTATGCCTCCCAACTACTCACACATGAACGCTCAACATAGTGGGGCATTTTATTGTTTTCAATGGGCAGAGGGAGGAAAGCCGCAGTGAGACACCTCTTCTCTTGTCTCCTGAAATCTAAAGGACACCCCGATAAAAACCTGATGTGCATCCAATCCTTCAGAAAGCTGTCCACTTTCACCTAATGCGCCTTTAGACTGGATGATATGGCCACATGTGTAACATTACAATATATCAGTGCAAGTTTATCCTGTACACACCACATATATACATTTTTGTTTATAAAGACTTTTTTACATTTAAGACTATAACAATGTTTGGATTGAATATTGCTTTTGTGATATATGAGATTTGCTTGTAACAAAATTAAGGCACTGAAGGCAATAAAGTCCATTTATCCATTTTTTGGTAAAATGAATTAAAATGTTGAATGAGTCTATACAACATTCAGTAAGTATGTAAAATAATACAAATTATGTCACAAAAGTCTATATGTTGGCTATAAAGCTTATTCTACTAAAATGAATCTAATGACTAAGTGGAGGAATTTAGATTGCTGGTCCCCGGGGCACCGGGCAGTCATTAGTTGCTCCTACCTTACTTATTAATTCCAAGAAAGACTTAAAAGCATTATTAGGAAAACTATTATATACTAAACTGGCAGATATACAGAACGAAGAAAAGGGGTAGTAGGTCAGAAATAGTGAGAAGTGTGTTTTATTCAGTTATAGTCATGCCTGGTGACAAGGTGACAAAAGCCCCTGAGGAGCAGGAGCATGAGGAGCGAAATAGTATAGAGGCTAAATCTTCATTCAGATGTATGTGAAAAAAGTCAGATTTGCATCAGTATTTCATCAGTGTGTCCAATTTACCCATCAGCGTTTCATCAGTAATTTTTTTCTATGCAAAAAAAAAAAAAATTGCAACGCTTCTCCTTACAATGTTGAAAACGGACAGCACACGGATCACACATCTGCTTGTGCTGTACATGATTTTCTTGGGTGTATTGATTTGTTTGGGTGATCCATGACTTTGATCCACGACATGGACGTGAACAGCCCCATAGGCTAAAATGGACATGTGTTCCATGAAAAACACACGTGGAAACTAGATGTCTAGGCCTTAAAAGAGAAATATTCACAACTCCTGAAATTATTTGCAATTTTATCCAGGTTTTATCTTTTTCAAAGAAAGCTGGGTTACAATCAATAAGGTGCAATTACGGCTTGCCATCTATTTTCTCTAGTGGTTTCTCAATGCAGTTACAAGTACTTTTGTGATATTGTAATAATATTTTCCTATATAAGAATGTTAGGGGAATCTATTGATTGTTCAGATTCACCAGTATTGCTGGCACAGGAAACGTTCATTTACCTGCAGAATCTCACTAATACTGGCATTAGCTGCCATGTGATGTGATCATTACTTCTCCCACAGCTTTTCCAGATGCATTAATGGCATATTAGACATATTATACAATTGAAAAAATTTTTTTTTATGTTTAATTTTTGGGCACATTTATTTTCCAGAATATGAAACCATGGCTCCCAATTCTGGGAACGCAAACCTACATTTTAATCCCTAAAGGATACCTGGGTGTAGACAACAGGGCACAGACAGGTCACAAATACCTTCGTCAACCCTTCTGGGGCATCTGGGCTTGACTGGTTAAACAATGGTGACTAAGAGAAGGTTTATAATATGCAGCAGCCTTGTGCATCTTTTGGTGTTGCATACCACTTGGTGACAACATAAAAAAAAGCTTGTATGCTTTTTTTTAATCAAAACAGAGTTAAAGGGACTCTGTCACCTGAATTTGGCGGGACCTTTTTCCGGTCGGATGGGCGGTGTTTTCGGGTGTTTTATTCACCCCTTCCCTTCCCGCTGGCTGCACGCTGGCCGCAATATTGGCTTGAAGTTGATTCGCTTTCCTCCGTAGAACACGCCTGCGCAAGGCAATCTTGCCTTGCGCACGCGCAGTATGCTTTGCCCAACTGCGGGCAAAGCCGAAAAGCATTAGTAGGCATGCGCCGGCGCACTATGTCCCGGAACACAACTGCCAGGACATAATGCGCCGGCGCATGCGCACTAATGCTTTTCGGCTTTGCCCGCAGTTGGGCAAAGCATACTGCGCGTGCGCAAGGCAAGATTGCCTTGCGCAGGCGTGTTCTACGGAGGAAAGCGAATCAACTTCAAGCCAATATTGAGGCCAGCATGCAGCCAGCGGGAAAGGAAGGGGTGAATAAAACACCCGAAAACACCGCCCATCGGACCAAAAAAAGGTCCCGCCATATTCAGGTGACAGGTTCCCTTTAACTAAGTACTCTATGTATGGCTATGTTCACACGTTGCGTTTCTGCTGTTTTTTCATGAAAATTTTAAGCTGCATTTTACAGTACCAGCAAAGTCTACGAGATTTCAGATTTTTATTGGTTTTATTTTCCTGACAGATTTGGTAACTTGCTGCGTTCTGAAAACTGCAGCATGTCACTTCTTTCAGCATTTTTTTCTGCGCATTTGCAGTGTTTTTTCACACATAGCAAACAAAAGGTAGTTGCCAAAATGCAACAAAAAATGTAGGTATCAGGTTTTGCTGCGTTTTTGGTGAAATAACCTAAGGAAGTTAAATCATGCTTTTTTGGGCCACTAATTTTCATCAACATACACAAGAGACAACAAAAGCGCAGTAATAAAAATGCAGCAAAAACTCAGCAAAACCTGCTTTTTTGAAGCAGCTTCTTTACTGACAAGAGAGCAGGTTTTGCCTGCAGAAAAATATGCAGCAAAAACGCAATGTGTGAACATAGTCTTACTTGTACTATTACTATTACCTGATGTACTTGCTGTAGGGTATACCCTCCTTTTTGTTTTTTTTGCTTTTTTATTGGGTTTTGCCTAGGAAATATCCACAGTGTGAACATGCTCTTACAGTTTGCACGTATGCCAGTTTAAAGTCTAGCTCATTTCTTTGGCTTTGCTGTAATCTCTTGTACTTTGCACAGAGGCGGGCCACCATTCTGAGCTAAGGGTATGTGCACACGTCCGGATTTCTTGCAGAAATTTCCTGAAGAAAACCAGAAATTTTCTGCAAGAAATCCGCATTTTTTTTTTTGCGTTTTTTTTCCGTTTTTTTAGCATTCTGCAAGCGTAATTAGCTTGCAGAATGCTAAACTTTTCCAAGCGATCTGTAGCATCGCTTGGAAAACTGACTGACAGGTTGGTCACACTTGTCAAACATAGCGTTTGACAAGTGTGACCATCTTTTTACTATAGATGCAGCCTATGCAGCATCTATAGTAAAAGATAGAATGTTTAAAAATAATAAAAAAAATAAAAAAAATGGTTATACTCACCTGCAGGCATCCGTTCCTATAAATGCCGGTGTGGTTCAGGACCTTCCATGACGTCGCGGTCACGTGAGCGGTCACATGACCGGTTTCGACCAATCACAAGACCGTGACGTCATCGCAGGTCCTTCACCGCACACCAGCTATAGAAACCGAAGCGGCAGCATGCAGCTGAGAGGCGGGAAGACATCGAAGGTGAGTATATGACTATTTTTTATTTCTAATTCTTTTTTTTGACCAATTATATGGTGCCCAGTCCGTGGAGGAGAGTCTCCTCTCCTCCACCCTGGGTACCAACCGCACATAATCTGCTTACTTCCCGCATGGTGTGCACAGCCCGTGCGGGAAGTAAGCAGATCAATGCACTCCTAGGTGTGTGGAATCCCCTGCAATTCCGCATTTTAATGAACATGTTGCTTTTTTTCCGCGATGCGATTTTTTCGCAGAAAAAAAGGCTACATTTGCACAAAAAATGCGGAATACACTGAAAATAATGGGAGGCATATGTTAGCGTTTTTTCCGCGTTTTTATCACATTTTTATAGCGAAAAAACGCGAAAAAAACGCGAAAAATACTGAACGTGTGCACATGGCCTAAGAATTTCATCTGTATAGCTTCCCATTGATGTGTCTCGGTCTAGCCTTGTCCTGCTCTGCCCTTATTCACATTGATGTCGTTTGACACAAGGTAAGGTTATCATAATAGAGACAGGTTAGGACCATCCCCATGGGTACACCTTGTCATGTTTGGATGGCTTTTGTGCTCTTTTGATCAAAATACTTTTTCTTTGTTTTTGCTGGCAATATAGCATAGCTTTTTGAAAAAAAAAATTATCCTGTGATATCACATATAACCAAGCAGATTTTAAATTCATCACAAAAGGATACACTTTCTGGAAGCCTCCATGTTAAATGTCAAACACGTTTCCTAGAAACAGATACTAGGAAATGTTTTAAAGACTTTTCCCACTATTTAGTAATTTTTAGAAACAAACCTTCGTATACAGTGTGGGAAATAATTATTTGATCCCTTGCTGATTTTGTAAGTTTGCCCACTGACACAGACATGAACAGTCTATAATTTTATGGGTAGGTTAATTTTAACAATGAGAGATAGAATAATGAGAGATAGAATATCAAAATAGAATATCAAAAAGATTAAAAAAAATAGAAGATCAAAAGATCAATAGAATATCAAAAATAAAATCCAGAAAATCACATTGTATAAATTATATACATTTATTTGAATTTGCAGTGAGAAATAAGTATTTGATCCCCTACTAACCATTAAGAATTCTGGCTCCTACACATCAGACTTGTACAGACAATAGACATTACAGCATAACAGAAATCACAGTTCAAAACAGATACCAGTAGGAATGAGGGCCCTGCTCGCAAGCTTACAAACTATGAGGAAAAGGGGAGACACGAGAGGTGGATGTCAGGGACAAGATAATATAACTGCACAAAGCTGGAATCGGCTACAAAACCATAAGTAAGACGCGGGGTGAGAATAGGACAACTGTTGGTGCAATAGTAAGAAAATGGAAGAAATACAAACTTACTGTCAATTCACATCGATCTGGGGCACCATGCAAAATCTCATCTCTTGGATTATCCTTGATCATGAGGAAGGTGAGAGATCAGCCTAAAACTACATGGAGGGAACTTGTTTATGATCTCAAGGCATCTGGGACCACAGTCACCAAGGAAACTATTGGTAACACATTATGCTATAAAGGTTTAAAATCCTACAGTGCCCGCAAGGTCCTCCTGCTCAAGAAGGCACATGTGCATCCCTGTCTGAAGTGTGCAAATGAAAACCTGGATGAATCTGTGAGTGATTGGGAGAAGGTGCTGTGGTCAGATGAGACAAAAATTTAGGTCTTTGGCATTAACTCAACTTGCTGTGTTTGGAGGAAGAGAAATGCTGCCTATGATTAATGATTTAGAGATGATCTGCAAAGAAGAGTGGACCAAAATTCCTCCTGACATGTGCGCAAATCTCATCATCAACTACAAAAAATGCCTGACTGCTGTGCTTGCCAACAAGGGTTTTGCCACCAAGTATGAAATCTTGTTTATCCTTTCCTACCCTTCAAATTATAGACTGTTCATGTCTTTGTCGGTGGGCAAACGTACAAAATCAGCAAGAGATCAAATACTTATTTCCCTCACTGTATACCTAATTTCCAGCAAACCAGATGGTCCTGAACACTGTCACACATAAATATCCAGGTTCTTTGGTTAAACTATCAATTCCAGGGTCCTCTGCTCTTTTTGAGCATTCCTGATACCATAGCAGAGCAACAGACATCCATACTGTATGCTTGCCTTGTCAACTATGCAGTTATGATGGCACACTGAACTGAATGCTCCCGCCTCTGGTCTATCAGGAACGCTAATACCATGCGATAGCGGACCAGAGGGATACATAACTACTTGCAACAAATCATAAACACTGTACTAAGCCAGGCATTATGTATCAAAAAAAGCTAAATTTGTCATTACAATCAGTTTCAAATATTTGTATTTTTAAAATGTCAAACTTTTCTTGCAGATAAAATGTAATTATAATCTCATGAATTTCCCTTTCAGAACATATGCCAAACCTTAAGAGAATATAAAATAAGCACATACATAAAATTGTCCACTAAAGACGAAATTGCAAGACTTTCATTAAGCTGGAGAAAGACTTTGCTCCAATTCTGCAGGCACATAGGGAGCCCAAGCGTCGGTAATACGGCTTTCCCTTTATGCAGTGCTATTTTTATTTGGATCTGGTACTGCTTTGTAGTTTCCATTATAAATGGAAACCTTAACATAGACGTTAACCAAAGATATTTTCCACTTACACTGTATTCTGAAAATTCTCCAATAGAACTTCTTGCTGTATATATACATATACTGCTAAATCATGCCCCAAAAGAAGTGCAGTAGAAACTCAATTAGAAGCCAAAACAGAAAGAAATGTGAGTCCATGCTACTTTATAATAAAAGCATATATTTTTATTGAAAAAACATTGACAAGCCCAGAATACATAAACAGTGGACAGAATGATCAAGGTAAAACAGTGACAGTGATCCACAAATAATGGGGTTTAGATCATTTTTCAATAAAAAGTAGCATGGACTTGGATTTCTCTCTGTTTATCCCCTTACATTGTGCAGCTACCCCAACATTTCTATTTTTGGATAAAGTGGCTGCCCAGCATATAAAAATTAATTTCCAATGGCTCAAACTGGTTTACTGAGCAAGGCCGGGGTCACACTTGTGAGTGTGATGCGAGAAACTCGCGTGAATCTCGCATCAATACCCGGCACTGCCTCGGACTGGAGTGTGCGGCTGCGTTATTTCTATGCAGCTGAACGCTCATTCCAAACCGCCGGTGGCAGTACCGGGTATTGGTGCGAGTTTCTCGCCTCACACTCGCAAGTGTGACCCCAACCTAAAAGAAGAAATCCTCACCCTCATTGAAGCCCCTAATCTCCCATTCCAAACTGACCTGTTCCCCGCTGCTCTCTACTTCCAGGTCTCTTCTTGAAACGCTAGAAATGGCAGGTGACCCGCCAACTAGGAATTGGTGAAGCGGCAATTTCCAGTGTGTGCCAAGGTAGGAATAGGACGTAGAACCAGCGGGCATTGGGTGAGCGAAGAGGGAGATTTCTTAGGTAGATTTAGCATTCAGCCTTCTCTTCCTGTGTTTGTTTCCAGCCCCCTTCACCTAAATTCCATACCTGCATTTCAATTTTACGATTCAAGTTTTGAAATTGAGATATAGGATACATTAGGAACAATAGAGAGGTGATCATGTGAAGTTTTCATTGTTGTAATTTTTTCTTTGCTTGTGTTCTATGTGCAGTGGCCCTTTGACAATTTGTCGAGGACGACTCCAAGACCTATTTTTATATGGGATTTTATTTTTTATTTTAAGAGAAATAGTTTTTAATTATTAATGAATTACCCAATTTAGCCTCTTTTTTGTATGGAAATATAAGCAATCAGACTTCCAGAATTCATGGGCAGATTCCAACTATACTCAGTAATTCTGAAACAGAAACCCACAAACATCAATGTGATCCACTTAAAATGCCTATATACTAGAGGAAAAATATACACAAATTCCAGGATATGCATCTCTTCAAGGTGGAAGATACCAAAAATAACATAACATTACTAGTAAATGAAGGCCTGAATGATGCAGATAATGCACCTTGGCAACAGTTATGGTAATTAAAATAATTGACTGTAGTATGTAATCATGAATAACTTATGACGCAGGCTGGGATGGGGACACTGGGGCCAAAATTGGGTCCTGTCCAATCATGTAAAATGTCTGACAGCATTTATTTCTTTATTCCAGCTCTGGCAGCATTGGTGTTACAGATAGAACTCTGGGGAAAGAATTGGGATGAAGACCGGAGGGGACAGGGGAAAAATTGAATACAAAAAAAATGTGAGTGAAAAAAAAAACAGAAGCAAATGAGACAAGAAAAAAGTGACACAAATCAAGTTTGAAAGATTAAGACTGAGAAACAAGGATGAAAATGGTACATGTAAAGTCAAAGACGTTGACATAACTCACAGTAATGATATGAAGAAGACAATGTAAGATGAGGAGTGAAATGGCCCAGGGCAGAGGAACACAAACTTTTTTTGATCCAAGGGCTACATTTTTATATAGTGCCATAGACTGTAATAAAATTAATTTGGTGGAACCATGTGAGATGATAGCATGTGCCATAAATATCTTGAATTTTGGAAGTTTTGCTTATATAAAGACTAGGTGTCACCTGAGTTGAGGAAGTCATGCAAAGTTCAGCTATCTCCTTTGTAGTTTATGAAAGTTAAGGAAACCATCAAGGGTTACACATTTATTAAAAATGATAATGGGGAGAGCCTTGTTCATGCACAACTTCTACCTCACTGGAGTACTGAATACAGAAGAGTTCCAAAAAGGGTGATGGCTGGGGGTCAGACAGTATGGCACTACTGACTGTATGTGACGCAGGTTGTACACCCCTGGTCTACAGAGACAGAGGAACAAAATCCAGACAAGTATTAATTTATCAGGTATCAGGTTACTCACAGATTTCCCAAGTCTTGTAGGAAAACAACAAAGATATTTGATGCCATTGCTGCTCTGGACCCACATATCACAATGGAAGAACTATGTTATTCTCAAGAGGAGAGGCTACAACACAGTTATCTATTTTCTGACCAGCATATGAGTATCATGATAAAGCTACCACAGAAAACAAATAAATCAGCACAAGTCCAAAGCCCGGTATAAGGACAGAAGAACATGGGTTGCCTTTACACATCTTCGAACTACAAGATGTGGGTCTTAAATGATAAAGCCACCACAGAAGTCAACACCACAAGGTTCAGCATCATGCCTATGGTTCAGTACTAAATATAATGTTGGTGGCCATCCATTCCTCATCTCGAGAGGTTCAGTCAGAATGATACATCTACCACAGATGTCAACCCAAAATGAAGAGTTAGGGCCCAGAATGAAACATGAGAAGGAAGGTGACCATTACCCATCTCCAGCCTAGACAACTGAAGCTTGGATAGAAAGCTACATTAGATGTCCACACCACAAATCCAGATGCTTATTTTTCACTAAGGAGACAATATTCTAAATAAATATTGATATGTAATTATTTTGTAGCTTTCCTATCCTGCTGTTACATTACACATCCAGAGGTTAGTGTGTCTGACAGAAAGCTATGGCGCACAGCAGCACAGTGATACATGAAACATTACAGTTAATAGTCAGCTGTTCCAATGCTAAGTCTGAGCACACAATGCACAGTGATGGAGGTTATATATCTGCACACTGCATCCACTGCTGGGTATACATGCCAGGGTCCCAGCACTAATAGATGGCTACTAGACTACTATATGTCAGCTCAGTACCACATAAGCACATTCAGGCCACCCCATTACACCATGACAGATAGGTAGATAGGTAGATAGATAGATAGATAGATAGATAGATTGATAGATGATAGATAATGTGACAGAATAAATAATTAAATAGGTAATAGATATATACTTGATAGGATAGACCATTAGATAGGTCGATAATAGGTCACACTTGTAGTCCAGTATATAGTTTATTGCTGTATACACATGTATATATATGCCGTTTCTCCACTCACCTTATATCATGTCTGTATTACATGGCATCTCCATCCTCACTTTTGGTCAGGTAGGAGCAGGCTGCATAGTGCAGTGTATATAGTGCTAAGATATATACAGTATATATATATATATATATATATATATATATATATATATATATATATATATAATCTAACAGGACAATGTATTTAGTGGTGAGCTGTATATCTGGTTGTTTAGGGCAGTGTATATAGTGCTGAGCTGTATAGGACAGTGTATACAGTGCTGAGCTATATATACCTGACTGTATAGGACAATGTAGCCGGTGATGAGCTGTATATACCTGGCTGTATAGAACAGTGTATACAGTGCTGAGCTGTATATACCTGACTGTACAGGACAGTGTATACGGTGCTGAACTGGATATACCTGGCTGCATATGACAGTGTATACGGTGCTGAGCTGTATATACCTCGCTGTATAGGACAATGTATACGGTGCTGAGCTGTATATACCTGGCTGTATAGGACAATGTATATGGTGCTGAGCTGTATATACCTGGCTGTATAGGACAGTATATACAGTGCTGAGCTGTATAGGACAGTGTATACAGTGCTGATCTGTATATACCTGGCTGTATAGGACAATGTATACAGTGCTGAGCTGTATAGGACAGTGTATACAGTGCTGATCTGTATATACCTGACTGTATAGAACAGTGTATACGGTGCTGAGCTGTAGCTGTATAGGACAGTGTATACGGTGCTGAGCTGTATAGGACAGTGTATACGGTGCTGAGCTGCATAGGATAGTGTATACGGTGCTGAGCTATATATACCTAACTGTACAGGACAGTGTATACGGTGCTGAGCTGTATATACCTGGCTGTATAGGACAGTGTATACGGTGCTGAGCTGATAGGACAGTGTATACAGTGCTGAGCTGCATAGGACAGTGTATACGGTGCTGAGCTGTATAGGACAGTGTATACGGTGCTGAGCTGTATAGGACAGTGTATACGGTGCTGAGCTATATATACCTGACTGTATAGGACAGTGTATACGGTGCTGAGCTGTATAGGACAGTGTATACGGTGCTGAGCTATATATACCTGGCTGTATAGGACAGTGTATACGGTGCTGAGCAGTATAGGACAGTGTATACGGTGCTGAGCTGTATAGGACAGTGTATACGGTGCTGAGCAGTATATACCTGGCTGTATAGGACAGTGTATACGGTGCTGAGCAGTATAGGACAGTGTATACGGTGCTGAGCGGTATATACCTAACTGTATAGGACAGTGTATACGGTGCTGAGCTGCATAGGACAGTGTATACGGTGCTGAGCTGCATAGGACAGTGTATACGGTGCTGAGCAGTATAGGACAGTGTATACGGTGCTGAGCTGTATATACCTGGCTGTATAGGACAGTGTATACGGTGCTGAGCAGTATAGGACAGTGTATACGGTGCTGGCTATATATACCTGGCTGTATAGGACAGTGTATACGGTGCTGAGCTATATATACCTGGCTGTATAGGACAGTGTATACGGTGCTGAGCTATATATACCTGGCTGTATAGGACAGTGTATACGGTGCTGAGCAGTATAGGACAGTGTATACGGTGCTGAGCTATATATACCTGGCTGTATAGGACAGTGTATACGGTGCTAAGCTGTATAGGACAGTGTATACGGTGCTAAGCTGTATAGGACAGTGTATACGGTGCTGAGCAGTATAGGACAGTGTATACGGTGCTGAGCTGTATATACCTGGCTGTATAGGACAGTGTATACGGTGCTGAGCTGTATAGGACAGTGTATACGGTGCTGAGCTGTATATACCTGGCTGTATAGGACAGTGTATACGGTGCTGAGCTGTATAGGACAGTGTATACGGTGCTGTATATACCTGGCTGTATAGGACAGTGTATACGGTGCTGAGCTGTATATACCTGGCTGTATAGGACAGTGTATACGGTGCTGAGCTGTATAGGACAGTGTATACGGTGCGGAGCAGTATAGGACAGTGTATACGGTGCTGAGCTGTATATACCTGGCTGTATAGGACAGTGTATACGGTGCGGAGCAGTATAGGACAGTGTATACGGTGCTGAGCTGTATATACCTGGCTGTATAGGACAGTGTATACGGTGCTGAGCTGCATAGGACAGTGTATACGGTGCTGAGCGGTATATACCTGGCTGTATAGGACAGTGTATACGGTGCTGAGCTGTACATACCTGGCTGTATAGGACAGTGTATACGGTGCTGAGCTGCATATACCTGGCTGTATAGGACAGTGTATACGGTGCTGAGCTGTATATACCTGGCTGTATAGGACAGTGTATACGGTGCTGAGCTGTACATACCTGGCTGTGTACAGCGGGAGTCACTTATGTGCGCAGCCCCGGCACATGGGCGTCATTCAGGAGCAGCATCCCTCGTCCCCGCAGCGGCTGCAGCTACTCCTCTCCATGGCAGACACGGGCACACAGGCTCCTCTCCGCGCAGGGCATGGGCTCTCAGTGACCCCGGTGGGGGGCACACTCAGCTCGGCTGTCAGCAGTCATTCCCAGCTCCACAATCCTGGCTCCCTCTGGACCGTGATGGCGGGGAGGAGTGAGCAGGACTTGTAATAATCACATGGATCTTCCCAGCATCCTGCCTGACCGGTGTTAATCTCTTCCTGCCGGCTGCCTCTTCTCCCCTAATTCTGGGGCTCGGGGTCCCTGTGCACAAGGTACGGACGCCTCGATGTCCTTGTGAGGAGGAGGAAGGCTCGTCTGCTCCGCTGCCTCCTATCTTATCCTGGATCTGGCAGACTGGTCCAGCTGCCCCTCCCAGCAACTGCTGACTGCGGAGATGTAGGGTTTCATCACCGTGTGCATCACTGTGTGCATGCTGGAGCCCTCAGCTCATGTCTGCTGGGTCTTCTCCTCCTCAGGGCACAGCTGAGGGCTTCTCACTGGCAGAGCCTTGTGGCCATTGTGTGCTTGCCCCCCGACACTATAACCTTTATTTAGTACCAGCACTGATACATTCAAAAAAGAAAGTAGCCATAGCTTCTGAGGGCACACCTAACAAGGGAGCAATATTTCTGCCACTTGGTGGATAGGACAGTCTAAAAATCAGGCTGTTCCTTTGTTTTTCCCCAGCTCTTTATAAGGTTACTTCAAGAATCTAGTTTATAAAAAAGTCAGAGCATGTCATTGATAACTATGGTAAGCATTATTTCTGCCATTTCTCCTTTTTTTGTCTATGACACCCGAAACCCTTTCTGGGCCATAGAGAATCATTGCACCGTATGCAATCCGTATTTTCAGCACCTCTCATACGTCCGTAAAACTCGCGAGTGTGACCCCGGCCTTAGGCCTCTTTCACACTAGAGTCGTACGACGCACGTCACAATGCGTCGTTTTGGAGGAAAAACGCATCCTGCAAAATTGCTTGCAGGATGCGTTTTTTCTCCATAGACTAACATTAGCGACGCATTGCCACACGTCGCAACCATCGTGCGACGGTTGCGTCGTGTTGCGTCGGACCGTCACCACCAAACAACGTTGCGTGTAACGTTTTTTGGTGCGTCGTCTGCAGCATTTCCGACCGCGCATGCGCAGCCGGAACTCCACCCCCTCCTCCCTGGAGCTCACAATGGGGCAGCGGATGCGTTGAAAAACTGCATGCGCTGCCCCCGTTGTGCAGCGCTTTCTCATTTTTACAACAAAATTTACAAAACCATTTTTTTAGGGACCATCTCACATTTAAAATCACTTTGAGGGGTGTACATGACAGAAAATACCCAAAATGACAACATTTTAGAAACTGCACCCCTCAAGGTGGCCAAAGCCACATTCAAGAAGTTTATTAACACTGTATGTGCTTCACATGAACTGAAGCAATGTGGAAGGAAAACATTTTACTTCAGAACCAATTTGTTTTATTTTCACAAGTGTAAAAAGAGAAAATGAACCACAAAATGTGTTGTGCAATTTCTCCTGTATATGCCGATACCCCATATGTGGCGGTAAACTACTGTTTGGCATACGGCAGAGCTTGGAAGGGAAGGAGTGCCGTTTGACTTTTTCAATGCAGAATTGGCTGGAATTGAGATCAGACGCTATGTCGCGTTTGGAGAGCCTCTGATGTGCCTAAACAGTGGAAACTCCCACAAGTGACACCATTTGGGAAACGAGACCCCTTAAGGAACTTATCTAGATGTGTGGTGAGCACTTTCAACCCCCAAGTTCTTCACAGAAGTTTATAACGTAGAGCTGTGAAAATAAAAAATCTATTATTATTAATAATTATTTTTAGCCCCCAATTTTTTATTTTCCCAAGGGTAACAGGAGAAATTGGACCCCAAAAGTTGTTGTCTAATTTGTTATGAACATGATGGTACCCCATTTGTGGGAGAAAACAACTGTTTGGGCACACGTCGGGGCTTGGAAGGTAAGTAGTGATGTTTTGGAAAGCAGACTTTGATGGAATGATCTGTGGGCGTCATGTTGCGTTTGCAGAGCCCTTGATGTGCCTAAACAGTAGACACCCCCCACAACTGACCCCATTTTGGAAACTAGACCCCCCAAGGAGCTTATCTAGATGTGTGGTGAGCACTTGAATGCCCAAGTGCTTCACAGAAGTTTATAACGCAGAGCCGTGAAAATAAAAAATCATTTTTTTTCAACAAAAATTATTTTTAGCCACCAATTTTTTATTTTCCCAAGGGTAACAGGAGAAATTGGGCCCCAAACGTTGTGCAATTTGTCTTGAGTACACTGATGCCTTACATGTGGGGGTAAACCACTGTTTGGGCACACGGCAGAGCTCAGAAGGGATCATTTGAGTTTTTGAACGCAAAATTGGCTGAAATCAATGGTGGCACCATGTTGCGTTTGGAGACCCCCTGATGTACCTAAACATTGGAAACCCCCTACCTCCTACCCTAACCCCAACACACCGCTAACCCTAATCCCAACCCTAACCATAACCCTAATCACAACCCTAACCCCAACACACCCCTAACCCTAATCCCAACCCTAACCATAACTGTAATCACAACCCTAACCCCAACATACCCCAAACCCTAATCCCAACCCTAACCATAACCCTAACCACAACCCTAACCCCAACACACCCCTAATCCCAACTCTAACCACAACCCTAACTCTAATCCCAACACTAACCATAACTCTAACCACAAACCTAACCTCAACACACCCCTAACCCTAATCCCAACCCTAACCCTAATCTCAACCATAATCCTAACCACAACCCTAAGCCCAACACACCTCTAACCCTGATCCCAACCCTAATCACAACCCTAACCACAAACCTAACCCTAATCCCTAACCCTAATCCCAACCCTAACCCTAACCACAACCCTAATCCCAACACACCCCTAGCCCTGATCCCAACCCTAATCATAACCCTAACCACAAACCTAACCCAATCCATAATCCCAATCCTAACCCTAATCCCAACCCTATCCCTAACCCTAACTTTAGCCCCAATGCTAACTTTAGTCCCAATCCTAACCCTAACTTTAGCCCCTCTAACCCTAATGGGAAATACACACATAAATATATTTTCTTTATTTTATTATTTTTCCCTAACTAAGGAGTTGATAAAGGGGGGGGTTATTTACAATTTTTTTTATTTTGATCACTGTGGGTTTATCACAGTGACCAAAATGAACCAATAGGAAAAATCCTCCTATTGTTGCCGGGTGCCGGCAGCAGATATCGGTGGGCGCACTTGCGCATGTGCCCACCATTTTCTTACTGGAAGAAGACGCCAGCGGCCATGGGGGGAAACAGGAGGACCCAGAGACACCGGGAGATAACTGTGTGATCACATCAGAGGACAGAGAAATTAAATGGCAAATCACACATTTTTTGCGGTCACCATTATACGGTTAATAACAGCGATTGCAACCCCGGGGTCTGTAAAAACTGACCCGAGTCATGTTCTCTGGAGTCTCGGCTACCCTCAGCAGCAGAGACCCCGGAGAAATTCTGACTCTGGGGGTGCTGTACACTTTTTCCACAGCGCCTTAACTGCCGCCGTGAAAAGGCGTATCGGCGGTCGGTAAGATGTTAAGGATAACAAAGTCAGTATTTTGGACCATTACAAAGCCGTGATCTCAATCCTATTACAAGTTTATGGGCAAAGCTGAAAAGGCAGGTGCGAGCAAGGTGACCTACAAACCTGAATCCATTTAAATCAGTTTTGTCAGGACTCAGGAATGGGCCCAAATTTCCAGCCAACTATTGTGAGAAGCTTGTGGAAGGATATCTCAAACGTTTGACCCAAGTCATTCAGTTTAAGGGCAATGGTACCAAATACTAATGAAATGTATGTAAACTTTTGACTTTGCAGTATGTAATAAAAATGCCTTAAAACATTCTATCTCTTTCATTACTCTGGCATTTGGCAAATATTAATAATTATGGTAATCCTAATTGACCTAAAACGGGAAAGGTTTACTCTGATTTTATGTCATATACTTATTAAGAAAAACATGCATATGTGTTTTTTATATAGTGTATGTAAACCTCTGGTTTCAACTGTATATATACACAGTATATAGGTGTGTATATGTATATATATATATATATATATATATATATATATATATATATATATATATATATATATATATATGCAGCGCCCCAGAGTCCTGGTCGTTGCAGTGCTGTGGCTTCGCCGCTAAGGGGAGCCATGGTACGTTCGATGGCACCGAAGGAGTTCCTCTAATCAGGTATCACAGACACCAATATGTTTCACAGCTGGGCCTCCGGGGAGAGCTAAGGGTGCTATTCATTAGGCCACTCCCCACCATAGTGGGTAAACTGGGGGTCAGGCAGGAAGTTAGAGAGAACGCTGACGGGATTGAACGGAGCAACACCCTGTGGCAGGGGGTGTTGTGAAGGGAGAGACTGTAGGGTCTCTGCCAGGGGTGGGATCCTGGCAGAGGCTTGGCATTGAAAGAACGTAACGGGTCCGCGCAGGCTCCTGGAAGCGGCGGGACTCAAGAAAGGACTAGAAGCGAGACAGATTGTGCTGAGTGAGAAACGAGATCAAGCAGAAGGAGAATACCAGCAGGGGTTGTGCTGAAAGAGGCAGCACCTTGCTGAGGCGCAATACCGGTGGCCGGAACGCCGAGGGAGTGGATTAGAATACAGCTTCAAGCCATACTCCAAACAGCGGCAGGACAGTCGGTCTCAGGCGGGCTGTCTACCACATATCACCTATGAAGTCTTGGGGGGCAATTGCAGGAGAGGGGCGTCTCTAGGGTCCCGGAAGAACTCCAGGCCTACCTGACAAACGGGTGCCATTCCAACCTGAATACAGGGAAGGGGTGGATTACAGAGGAACATCAAATCGAGTTGTGAGGGAACTTAAGAAACAGACACAACCGTTGTGGGGTCACTTTCCGAGAGCACAGCAGGGAAGGACTACAACACATAGCGCTAAGTAGGAAGGCACAGATTTCCACCTGAGAGGAGAACTCTGGAGGTGCCATTGGACCGGCCGGACTTGCGTAGCCTGGTGAACCGTATTCTGGACTGAGGACTCAGAGATCTCCAGTAAAGAGGTAAAGAGACTGCAACCTGGTGTCCTCGTTATTTACCGCGACTTACACCCCACAACTGCACCGCTACATCGCTACCATTACTACCACCTATTGCACCGGACGTCCCCCACTGACGGACAGGGCCACGGACCGGGTCTAGCCACCGTGACAACCCCGAGACTGAGAACTAGAGGCCCGGCTCCGGGTACCCCTCGGCCCTGCGGCGGTGTGGGGGCGCTTCAACTTGGCGTCACGAACAGGATCTACTTAAGCCTGAAGAATCAGGTCATGTGTGCCTAGAGACTGTGATTTACTGTGCTTGGACTGTACTTTATTGCAAGACTGTGTGCTGTGCCAGTTGCCGCCAAAATCCGCCGCCATTGCAGCGCTGAGGAGAGCGCAGGAAGAGAAGAGGGGCGTGGAGTGGGCGTAGACGAGCTGGAGAGCGCGAAGAATAATGGCCGCCCAGTCTAAATATTTCTGTGCAGTGAGGACGTGTCCGTCAGCAGCAGAAATCCGCCTCCTAATCCTTAATGGGGGGCGGAGGCAGAGAAAACGAAACTGCTCACGCAGGAGAGAGCGGGAAAAAGACCAGGAAGCGACCCACGTGGAGGACGCTATGGCCAGCAGCTCCGAACCCGACAGCGGGGTTGAAGTGGAAGTCTCCCCTGACTACCCGGATGAGCCCCGCAGCCTGTCCTCCGTGGATAACACCAAATTCCTGAAAGCCGAGATGGAGGATTTATATCACCGGCTCCTCCAACTGAATGTGAGAGTCCAGGCCCCGCATCAGGCGGTGCCGGCAGCGGGTTCTCGGATTTCGGAGGAATCAGCGGG
Organism: Ranitomeya variabilis; assembly: GCF_051348905.1. Taxonomy (NCBI): domain Eukaryota; kingdom Metazoa; phylum Chordata; class Amphibia; order Anura; family Dendrobatidae; genus Ranitomeya; species Ranitomeya variabilis. Next base: position 254,925,910 of record NC_135236.1, on the reverse strand, counting down.
ACCTGTTGCGGAAGGTGGATTCGTACCAGTGGGTGAGTCCGCCGATCCTGCCCCACCAGTCGAGGGTGTGTTAGTGGGTCCCGTAGCAGCACCACCTCTCCCGGGGACCCATAGACTTCAGCGCCTGTTACCATGGGAGGAAGCCACGGGCATGGAACACCGTATGCGAGCCCCTATCACCCCTACTCCCTTGCCGTGTGAGGTCAGCGCGGAGCGCACGGTGTGCCGCTGGGTGAACCCTGGATCCAATCTCATGGGGTTCCCAGGGGTGGAGACCCAGAAGGGAGAAATGGTACAGGCCCTAAGCTGGGAAGAATATCAGACCCAGCTGGAACAGCGGTGGCGAGAGGAAGAGAAAGCACATCAGGCTAAACGGGAGGCCTACCATCAAAAAGATTTGGCGGTCAAGGACCGGGCCCGTAAGGACCCCACCACTCACCAGGCCCCGCGCAGGCAGGGCATCGTCACTGTCTTTAAACTCCAAGGAGGCTGGGGCTTCATTAAAGAACCGGGGCTATACGCGGAGGTCTTTGTTAACCGACGGGATGTCGAGTCACACCTTAGAGAGGGTCACCCCGATCGAGACCTCTATCCGGGAGACAGTGTTACTTACACCCGGCATTTTGGGGAAAAAGGGTGGTTCGCCCTGAACGTCTACAAGAAAGAGAAACCAGCCCCTGTAGCCAAAGTGCCACCGTGTGACCGACCTGTAACCACCCTGGTCGCCTCCACCTGCCCAACCACAGAACTAGCGATCTGCCGCCCGATCGCCGCAACCACCGTAGTGGCTAAAGAAGTTCCTCTGCGGGCGATCAATGTCCCTGATGTACCAGCACAAAGAGAAGTGGGGACACAGACCTTTATCGCCGCGCACGACCTGGTCGTGCAACAGACCCGAACCCATGGGGTGTATCTGGCTGCGGGAGTGGACCTGAAACCTGAATTGCAGGGGTCCGCCCACCAGGTAGCGCTTCATGGAAACTTCTGAAAGAAGAATAAACCTCGATACTCTGAAAAGTGTAAATAGTTACTGTTTGTCTTTTATTCCTTTAAGTTGCTAAACCCGCCCAGGGTTAATGGATCCCTTTGTTGACCCGGGATCCCTGTGTTTGTTCTGAGTTTTCCTAAAATTTTGCACAAGTTTAAAGAACTGCAGAAATCATGGACTGTGCATGATTCGAACTTCCTTTGTAAATAGTTTGCACCTTCTTAAAGGTGCTCCCTACTGGTTTTAGCCAAAGACACTTTGCGAAGATATTTGCCCTATTGGTTTGAGCCAAAGACACTTTGTGAAGATACCTTTTCTACTGGTTCTAGTTAAAGACACTTTGCGAAGATACCATACCGGGACCTTTGCATGGACTGGTAGGCTGAGGAGACGAGCTACCTCAGAAAGACTTGGTCCCCTCTTAAAGGGGATGTGAAGAATTGAACTTGAGAAAGATACTGTTGCAGAACAGTAATGCCATGATGATGCTTTGAAAAGAAATGTAACTGTTTTACATGAAAAGTTATATGTGTTGAATTTGTTGAAATGTGAAATCTAAATAATGTTTTGCAGAAAGAAAAGATGCAGAGAGCCCGTAGGGGTAGAGATAGAGATCTGCATAGCTGAAAGTAAGGAAGTAATGATGAAGGTGAGGATAGAAGGTCAACCCTGCGTCCCCATAGAAAGTTACTTTGTTACTAAGGACAGAAGGCAAACCCGTAGGGGTTAGAGAGTGAGTCCTTAAAGGAGCCGAGTAGAGCTGGCTCAGAGTTCTCCAAAAAAGAAAGGAATGTTATGTCTATACTATGTATAGTAGCGAAAGGCAGTAGGCCCTGGCTGAACGGGGCGGTCCTGTAAAAGAAAGGAGAGGCAGTAGGTCTGGTGCCATAGGGACAGGCGGTCCTGCAGGTTCAAAGTAGGAGAATGTGAAGTTACCTTACCCTGTAATGTGATTATAGGAAGGCCTTTGGTAAACTAAGAGTGTATGTTTCTTAAAGGCAATGTTAATTTATTGTTCCAGAATTTGCACTAAGTAGAATACCCGGTTGGGTAACAGGAGTTATGTATAGCCTGTAATTTATAATGTTGACTATGTTTGTAACGTTAAAAGTGTCCTCACCTCCCATAAAGGGAAGCCTGTTCAAGTATGCTTATTGTTTTACACTCAACAAAATTGTATGTCTTTTTGCTAATCAGTATTGTTGTTTTTCTTCCCAGTCCCGGAGTACTGTGTTTAACCAGGGGGGAGTGCAGCGCCCCAGAGTCCTGGTCGTTGCAGTGCTGTGGCTTCGCCGCTAAGGGGAGCCATGGTACGTTCGATGGCACCGAAGGAGTTCCTCTAATCAGGTATCACAGACACCAATATGTTTCACAGCTGGGCCTCCGGGGGGAGCTAAGGGTGCTATTCATTAGGCCACTCCCCACCATAGTGGGTAAACTGGGGGTCAGGCAGGAAGTTAGAGAGAACGCTGACGGGATTGAACGGAGCAACACCCTGTGGCAGGGGGTGTTGTGAAGGGAGAGACTGTAGGGTCTCTGCCAGGGGTGGGATCCTGGCAGAGGCTTGGCATTGAAAGAACGTAACGGGTCCGCGCAGGCTCCTGGAAGCGGCGGGACTCAAGAAAGGACTAGAAGCGAGACAGATTGTGCTGAGTGAGAAACGAGATCAAGCAGAAGGAGAATACCAGCAGGGGTTGTGCTGAAAGAGGCAGCACCTTGCTGAGGCGCAATACCGGTGGCCGGAACGCCGAGGGAGTGGATTAGAATACAGCTTCAAGCCATACTCCAAACAGCGGCAGGACAGTCGGTCTCAGGCGGGCTGTCTACCACATATCACCTATGAAGTCTTGGGGGGCAATTGCGGGAGAGGGGCGTCTCTAGGGTCCCGGAAGAACTCCAGGCCTACCTGACAAACGGGTGCCATTCCAACCTGAATACAGGGAAGGGGTGGATTACAGAGGAACATCAAATCGAGTTGTGAGGGAACTTAAGAAACAGACACAACCGTTGTGGGGTCACTTTCCGAGAGCACAGCAGGGAAGGACTACAACACATAGCGCTAAGTAGGAAGGCACAGATTTCCACCTGAGAGGAGAACTCTGGAGGTGCCATTGGACCGGCCGGACTTGCGTAGCCTGGTGAACCGTATTCTGGACTGAGGACTCAGAGATCTCCAGTAAAGAGTTAAAAAGAGACTGCAACCTGGTGTCCTCGTTATTTACCGCGACTTACACCCCACAACTGCACCGCTACATTACTACCACCTATTGCACCGGACGTCCCCCACTGACGGACAGGGCCACGGACCGGGTCTAGCCACCGTGACAACCCCGAGACTGAGAACTAGAGGCCCGGCTCCGGGTACCCCTCGGCCCTGCGGCGGTGTGGGGGCGCTTCATATATATATATATATATATATATATATATATATATATATATATATATATATATATATATACACATACACATAATGTGTAGATACCAGTACAGTTTGCCTGTAAGCAGAATACTGTTTAGGTTTATGAATAGTGAAAGTTCTCTACTGTAGAGCAGTACAGTTTCTGGCTCCTTCCAAACTACAAATGTTCGGGTCCAGCTGGCTCGGCCAAACATTTAAAAAAAAGTTTGGTTCAAGTATCAGAACAGTACCCGAAGCCGGACCCCATTCAGATGAATATAGGGCCCGAACATCCACTGTTTGCCATCTGCATGATAGAGCGTCAAACACTGCCTCTGATTGGTGGTAAGATTATTACCGGCGGTCAGAGAGCTGCGGTTCCCATGCTGTCAGATGACAGCGTGAGCCAGCAGCTGTGACCAGCGGTAAAAATTTGCCTCTGGTCACAGAGGCATCGGCTGATGAGAGAGTACTACTCCCATCAGCCTACGCTAATAACAGCAAGAGCAGGCACGACTGATGGGAGTATTCATCAGCCGGCGCCTGCACTATAATTAAATATTTAAAAAAAAATTGACATGGGGTCTTTCTGTTTTTGATAATCAGCATGGTAAAACTGACAGCTGCAGGAATTTCTCATGGTGAACTCAGAGAGATCAGCGCTGCACCATGAGACTTTTTTTTTTTTATTACCAGCCTGAGAAAACTAGCCCCCAGCCCCTGTTTGCTTTAGATTGGCTGGTTGTCAAAAATGGGGAGGGGACCCCTCTATTATTCATAACCAGCCATAATACAGCTGACAGCTGAGGGTTGCAGCCTGTAGCTGTTATCAAAAATAGAGAGACCCCATGTAATTTTTTAATATTATTTATTTATTGATAGTGCATGTGAGTTGCCCTACCAGGGCCTGGGGTACTCAGCACTGGGTCTGGTTGTTTCTTAAAGGGGCTGTCATCGTGGCTGCGACCCGGTCCGTGCCCTGGGTGCTCAATTAAAGGGGAACGGTCTTTTAAGGGAAAAGTGTTTATAAGTCTGTCGTGATGCCACCTGTGGTGTTCGGTCAATAGTGGGACCGATGCTACGTTAAAGGGGTCCTCTGGGGGATGTTATTGCAGCACTGATGGTACACTTCCCACAGGTGAAGCGGGGTCCCCAGGGGTCCTAAGGTGTATGGTGGTGATGACGGTTGCTGGTAAATGAGTAAAGGAGACAAGTTGTAAGTCTTTACCTGGTTTACTGTAGTTGGCAGGCCACAATCCAGGGCACTGGCAACAGGTAGATAGGAGTCCAGGCAGCCCGGAAACAAGCGGAATCCCCTTGGCAAGTCAGGTTAGGAGCCTTCCACTCTGTGCTTGCTAAAGTCCCTTGCTGCCTTAAGTGTTCCAAACAAGGTCCTAATTCTTTCAATTCTTTCTGCTGTCCTGGGACAGGAACCTGTATGTCAGGCAGCTTGAGACGTAAATTCTTAGGTCTCTACACACGGTGACTCCACGCTCCAGGATGCTGCTGTGCCACAGGCGTAATTTGGGCAATGTCTGTATGATCTTATGCCCTCCGGTTCTGCTGCATGTCCTGTAGTTCCACTCTAGCCTCGGGCTCCCGGTACCCGGTCTCTGCGCACTGACTCTTTGGAGGCCTATTCTTAGCCTCCTTGAGCCCTGAATCTCTCCTCTGCTCCTCTCCTGTCTGTCTTTGCTCACAGACTGTCTGTACGAACTGAACTAACTCCTCCTCCAAACCAGGATCTTTATCCAGGGAAGCTGCCCTAAAACAGGGTTTTGAGCTCCCCCTCCTGGCCTGGATTTGGAAGGTGTTGTGTGTGTAATCTCACTTGTCTCCAGGCATAGCACTACCCTCCCCGAGAGGAAGGCAGCACTACTGTGGCACTCGGACTCCTGGGGTGCCACACATGTGCCGGCTGATGAATACTCCCTTCAGCCGTGCCTGCTGGAGAAGTCTGTGTTCAAGGTCCGTGCCTGAACACTAGGTGTTAAGTACGGACCCCGAAATTTACTGTTCGGGTTCGCCTATCACTAGTCCTGAGCTTAATTCCTGTTAGACCTACTTGGTAAGGTAAATTGACAAAGCCACAGATCAGGGTAGATTAACAGACACAGAGCATTAATAGACCAGGCTAGAAGGCATGTACAGTAGTAGGACCTAGACAACTAGTTATGTTGTGCGGCAGATAAACAGATGAGGCAGGCTATGCCAGAAGCTATAGAACATACAGGGTGATTATGTCATGCTGGGCAATTTATAAAACCCAACTGTGATCCCAGCAAAGGGCAGCAGCCATACAGTAGGAGAAGGGAGCAGAGCCCTTCCTATGCTTAATACATCCTGGCAGTAACTACATACAAATAAAGGAGTGTTGTTTTAAACTATTGAGGCATCCACTCAGCGCAGTAAGACCAATGATTACCGGTAATACAGCTCCAACTTCAGGGCTCATTCTACATCTACCAGCTCCTTAGCGTTACAATTGTCTGCATTTTTTAAACAAAATATTTCATCCTCTTTGAACTTTGTGCAGCACTATTCTGACTGAGCTAAAATTACCTACATTTTCTTTCTGTTCTGTACAGAGGCTTCTCCTTTTTGGAAATATAATGACTTTTTCCTCTCCTCGCTGCATTGTTTCCTGATGATCTTCTGAAGGATGTTTGGGGAATCAGTTGCTACTTTCACTGCCACTTTTGCAATGTTCAAGATGAAATAACAATCCTTCTGTGTTAGGCTATCAGGTTTACTATCAAGTTTTGTACCCTCGCTTCTAACTTATTTTGAAATAAAGAGGCCTTGGTAGCTGCCTTCTGGGAAGGAACGGCAAGCAATATTAATGATTACCTGGCTGGTCACGTTACTGTTTCATCTCTGGATGACCTCATCACTTTATGCATTTAGAGAGATTTTCACTCTAAGAGACAGAAGACCACCACTATTTCAACGTATGGTGCCTTTCTCCAATAATCAAACTAAACATTACTGATTTGCTGCACTATCTGTCTTGTGCTGACTTCCCTGTCACACGAGAGAAGGTCTAGAAGATTGCCTCAGGACCTGTGCCTTTTCCTGTGGGCAAAGTGAACATCAGCAGTTGAATTGCTCTGTCTCTGCAAACCAGAAAATTCTCAGACTTAAGCCTTACTTCTTCCTTCCCTAAAGATATAATTATTTTCCTGGTTATTCTTTGTGCTCCTGGATACACATTTTTCACTGAGCCCTTAATAGATTCAGGTAGGGTTGAGCGACTTTTAGTTTTTCTGGATCGAGTCGGGTTTCGCGAAACCCGACTTTGTCAAAAGTCGGGTCGGGTGAAATCGGCCGATTATTGCGAAAAGTCGGGGATCCGACCGAAACACGAAATCCAATGCAAGTCAATGGAGAATCAAAGTCGGCAGTGAGTGGAGGACAGGAAAACACCAACAGAGCCCATTTTAATGCCAAAACATCAATTCTTGTTACTTAAGCTTGTCAATCTTAATTTACCTTATAATAATAGTTAGCCATTGAAAATTTGGGGGTCATTTGGCAACAGTTGTGGGGGGAGTAGGGCTGGCTGAAGTTTTTCGTGGGCCCAGGAAACGCGGACTACGTCACGGCGGTGGAGCAGGGAGAGGTAATTATTTCACCTTTGCAAGTGCTGTGATCCTGAGCAAGCAGGGGGGGCACACTCGTTCGCATTGCCACTGGCACAGGGCCCCTCAAAGTACGGCGTTGTGATTGACGGCGGGGGCGCCTCCCACCGGCAGAGACACTTTTGCGTACTATGAGGGGCCCTGTGCCAGTGACGTCGCCAATGAGTATGCCCCCCACCCACCTGTAGAAGGAACTTGCACTTTCATCTGCACCTTCCTCTTTGTCCCCGTGTAAGGTGGTATAGTATGCGGGAAGGGGAACCTGAGTTTCAGCAGGATCAGATTCAGGCTGTGTAGAGTGCAAGGGGAATGTAGTGGTCTGTGTTAATGTACCAGCAGACTCATCTAGCTGTGGCTGGGCAATGGGCAGGAATGAGGAGGAAACACAGATATAGGCCCAAAATAAAAAAAAGTAGGCTAAAAGCTGTTAAAAATTGGTAACAGGAGTAAACAGGCGGCATTGGTTTATTCAGTGGAGGAGAACAACAATCAGCGGCAGACACCGTTAGTAGGCCCAACCAAACAAGTGGGCCAAATGCAGTTTCATATTCTAAATATAGGCCGAAAGCCTGAAGATTGAAGCTTCATTTAGAGAGATTTTCACTCTAAGAGACAGAAGACCACCACTATTTCAACGTATGGTGCCTTTCTCAACTAATCAAACTAAACATTACTGATTTGCTGCACTATCTGTCTTGTGCTGACTTCCCTGTCACACGAGAGAAGGTCTAGAAGATTGCCTCAGGACCTGTGCCTTTACCTGTGGGCAAAGTGAATATCAGCAGTTGAATTGCTCTGTCTCTGCAAACCAGAAAATTCTCAGACTTAAGCCTTACTTCTTCCTTCCCTAAAGATATAATTATTGTCCTGGTTATTCTTTGTGCTCCTGGATATACATTTTTCACTGAGCCCTTAATAGATTCAGGTAGGGTTGAGCGACTTTTAGTTTTTCAGGATCGAGTCGGGTTTCGCGAAACCCGACTTTGTCAAAAGTCGGGTCGGGTGAAATCGGCCGATTATTGCGAAAAGTCAGGGATCCGACCGAAACACGAAACCCAATGCAAGTCAATGGAGAATCAAAGTCGGCAGTGAGTGGAGGACAGGAAAACACCAACAGAGCCCATTTTAATGCCAAAAACATCAATTCTTTTTACTTAAGCTTGTCAATCTTAATTTACCTTATAATAATAGTTAGCCATTGAAAATTTGGGGGTCATTTGGCAACAGTTGTGGGGGAGTAGGGCTGGCTCAAGTTTTTCGTGGGCCCAGGAAACGCGGACTACGTCACGGCGGTGGAGCAGGGAGAGGTAAGTATTTCAACTTTGCAAGTGCTGTGATCCTGAGCAAGCAGGGGGGCACACTCGTTCGCATTGCCACTGGCACAGGGCCCCTCAAAGTACGGCGTTGTGATTGACGGCGGGGGCGCCTCCCACCGGCAGAGACACTTTTGCGTACTATGAGGGGCCCTGTGCCAGTGACGTCGCCAATGAGTATGCCCCCCCCACCTGTAGAAGAAACCTGCACTTTCATCTGCACCTTCCTCTTTGTCCCCGTGTAAGGTGGTATAGTATGCGGGAAGGGGAACCTGAGTTTCAGCAGGATCAGATTCAGGCTGTGTAGAGTGCAAGGGGAATGTAGTGGTCTGTGTCAATGTACCAGCAGACTCATCTAGCAGTGGCTGGGCAATGGGCAGGAATGAGGAGGAAACACAGATATAGGCCCAAAATAAAAAAAGTAGGCTAAAAGCTGTTAAAAATTGGTAACAGGAGTAAACAGGCGGCATTGGTTTGTTCAGTGGAGGAGAACAACAATCAGCGGCAGACACCATTAGTAGGCCCAACCAAACAAGTAGGCCAAATGCAGTTTCATATTCTAAATATAGGCCGAAAGCCTGAAGATTGAAGCTCAGCTTTGTGTAGTAGAGGAAAACAAGAGGCAGCAGCAGACAACGTTACTAGGCCCAAACCAAGAACTAGGCCAAATGTAGTTTCATATTGTTGTTACAGGCCGAAAGCCTGAAGCTTCAAGCTCAGCTTTGTTTAGTAGAGGAAAACAAGAGGCGGCAGCAGACAATGTTACTAGGCCCAACCCAACAAGTAGGCCAAATGCAGTTTAATATAAAAAATATTTAAACGAAAGCCTGAAGATTGAAGCGCAAGAAAAATAAACCAGGAGAACACCAAGGAGCGGCAGACACCGTTAGTAGGCCCCAACCCAACAAGTAGGCCAAATGCAGTTTAATATTTGAAACGGGACAACAGTTGAAGTTCAGCTTTGTTCAGTGAAGGAAAAAAAAGAAGCAGCGACAGACACCGTTATTACGCCCAAATAATAAAGACAGTGGTAGTAGGCGCAAAGTATTAAATGGAGGCCAGGGCCCCTGTATATTTTAACTATCATCTATCATTTCAAATAATTCGTATTGGCAGTGCCATTTAATGTTTTAACCGCACAGACTACACAGTGGTGGAGCTGGGAGAGGTAGTATTGCAAGTGGTAGAGCACTGTTCAAGCTGGGGGGGAACACTCTCTCGTGGGCGGCGGTACTGGCACAGGGCCCCTTATATTACGACGGTGTAATATGAGTTGTGGTTCAGTGTCTCCCCCCAAAAAATGAGGAAGTCTGGCGGAAGAGGCCGTGGGCGGGGGTTGCCAGCTGGTACTGATGGTGCTGGTGGTGCTGCATCTCGTGGTAGTGGCAAAAGCACAGTAGCACCTAAGGCTGGAGGTGTTCAGCCTTCGTCATCGTCTGGCTACACAAGGCCTCGAAGGCTCCCTTACCTGGGAGTAGGAAAACAGCTTTTAAAGCCGGAGAAGCAGGAAAAAGTGTTGTCTTTCCTTGCTGACTCACCCTCTAGCTCTTTCGCCTCCTCTTCCCAAAGTTCTAAATGTAAGAGCAGCCAGTCGTCAGTGGATGCTCCCGGTAAGGAAAAAGACGTTTAATTGTGTCCTTCTCCCAAACCAAAAGTGAAGGATGCATCAGGCGACACTACAGGTTACTCCATGGAGCTCTTTACACATACCGTGCCTGGGTTAGAAAGGGAAATTGTACACTGCCAATTACAAGAAGAATCGGACATGGAGTGCACTGATGCACAGCCACAGCTAGAAGGTGATGCTGTTCCATTGACTCTGATCACTACATTGCCCTCGCAGTTTACTGAGCCAGAATGTGACCCTGATGAGACTATGGTGCCCTGTCCCGAACGCTATAGCACCTTACACGGTGACACTGAGGAAGGTGCACATGACATTGAGGAGGAGGTGATAGATGACCCAGTTGTTGACCCAGATTGGCAGCCATTGGAGGAAGAGGGTGCCACTGCCACTAGCTCAGTAGCGGAGGAGGATGATCCGCAGCAGCCATCTACAGTGCAACGCTGTCATCTGGCAGGCCCGTATCAGGCCAAAAATGTTTGCGTAAAACAAAAACAGTTTTAGGAGAGCGTGGCCATTCGGTGAAAGAAGCACAGCGCACAATGCCTGAAAAGGTTTTCGATAATAGAAAGAGTGTAGTGTAGCAATATTTTAACCAAGATCAGAATGATCAGTCAAACGTTATCTGTAAGAAATGCTCAAAGACCTTTAGGAGAGAGAAGAATCTTCAAAATTTAAATACAACGTGCATGCTTAGACATTTAACCAGCATGCACTTGCAAGCCCGGACTAACTACCAAACGTCCCGTACTGTTGGTGCACCTGCTCGGAATGAAGGTAGTCAGCAATGCTACATTGCTTCCCTCACTGTAAGCCCACCGGTTAGGACACCACCAGCAGCAAATGTGGAGGTATCGTCGTAAGGCCAAAGCAGTCAGGGAATCACAAGGTTATTGGTAGGAAAGACTGGCCAACAACAAGAATACCATAACAAACTCTCTCTCAATCCGCCATGTTCACCACCACCACCGCTAGTTCCACCATATGCAGCTCTCCAGTCCAGCTCACCCTACAAGAGACTCTCGTTAGGAAAAGAAAGTACTCATCCTCTCATCCGCGTACACAGGATTTGAACGCCCACATTGCTATACTAATCTCATTACAGATGATGCCCTACCGTTTGGTTGAAAGCAAAGCTTTCAAAGACCTGATGGCCCACGCAGTACCACGCTATGACCTACCCAGTCGCCACTTCTTTGCGAGAAAAGCCATCCCAGCCCTCCACCAGCATGTCAAAGACCGCATTGACCATGCCTTGAGGCAATCAGTCAGTGGAAAGGTGCACATCACAACAGATGCATGGACCAGTAGGCATGGCCGGTGACGTTACGTGTCCATCACGGCGCACTGGGTTAATGTGTAGGATGCAGGGTCCACAGGGGGCAGCCATAGTGGGACAGTTCAGCCTATCCCACAGTCTAAGGAAACAGTTAGCATAAGGCGTTCGCCACTCCTCTTCCTCCTCCTCCAGAAGCGAAAGCTCATGCACAGAGCGCAGTCGCCATACCACTCCATCCGCAGCTGCCAGTGTTGCACACGGGGTGTCCCATTATCGAACAGCTAGTGGTAAGCGTCAGCAGGCTGTGTTTCAAATGAGGTGTTTGGGCGACAACAGACACACCGCGGAAGTACTGGTGGAGTACTTGCAGCAACAAACTCAGTCATGGCTGGGCAGTGTACATCTTGAGGCAGGCAAGGTATTCAGTGATAACGGAAGGAATTTTACGGCTGCCATAGCCCTTTCAGAACTGAAACACATACCTTGCCTGGCTCACACCTTTAACCTGGTGGTGCAGGGCTTCCTCAAAAATTATCCAAAGTTACCAGCCCTGCTCCTGAAGGTGCGAAGACTATGCTCGCACATCTGCCGGATGCCCATACACTCCAGCCGTATGCTGAACCATCAGCGATCGCTGAATCTTCCCCAGCACCGCCTAATAATCGACGTTGCAACAAGGTGGAACTCCACACTGCACATGATTCAGAGGCTGTGCGAACAGAGGCGTGCTGTAATTAATTTGTGGGAGGATACACGGGCAGGCACTTGGATGGCAGACATGGAGTTGTCTGGTGTGCAGTGGTCGACGCCATCATAAGCATTAACATCCCACTTATGCGTCTGCTGATGCAAAGTTTGACGCACATTAAGGAGCAGGCGTCTGCAGCCGAGGAGGAGGGAAACCTTGATGACAGTCAGCCATTGTCTGCTCAGGGAACTGTCCAGGACGAATTGGCGGACGAAGAGGATGAGGAGGAGGATGATGGGGATGAATATGTATGGGAGGAGGATGATTCTCAGGTGGCACTAGAAACTGATGGCATTGCAAGGTCTGGTACAGGTTTATTGCGGGACACTTGTGATGTTGATTTGCAAGAAAGTGGTCCTCAACCCAGCAGAAACAGTTAATTGACACCTGGAACATTGGCCCACATGGCTGAGTATGCCTTGCATATCCTAAAAAGGGACCCCCGCATTGTTAAAATGATGACCGATGACGACAACTGGTTGGCCTGCCTCATGGATACAAGATATAAAGGAAAACTGCAAAATATCATGCCACATGAGAACCTAGGTCAAATATTGGCTACCAAACAAGCAACTCTTGTAGACCGTTTGGTTCAGGCATTCCCAGCACACAGCGGCGGTGATGGTTCTCACACGAGCTGCAGGGGGCAACATGGCAGAGGTGCTAGAGGTGCAGAAATCCGAAGTGGCGTTGGACAGAGGGGTTTTATGACAAGGTTGTGGAATGATTTTGCAATGACCGCTGACACGACAGGGACAGCTGCATCGATTCAAAGTGACAGGAGACAGCATTTGTCCAGTATGGTTACAAACTACTTTTCCGCCCTTATCGATGTTCTCCCTCACAGGTCATTCCCCTTTGATGCATCTAAACTAGACACCTGGCCTGAATTGCCAGAATATGGATTACAGGACCTCGATTGCCCTGCTGTCAGTGTGCTTTCAGAAAGAGTGTTCAGTGCTGCTGGTTCAATACTGACCGAAAAAAGGACACGTCTGGCTACCAAAAATGTTGATTAGCTAACCTTCATTTAAATTAACCAATCATGGATTTCACATTCTTTTGCCCCACCTTCCCCTGCTGACACGTAGCTTGCCTGAAAGATGACTTGCTTTTGGGGGGAGACACTGAACCCCAACTCTGGCCCTGTGGTATAACACAACACTATGAACGTGGCAGAAAGTGGCTGCCTGATATACGATGCACTAGCAGTACAGCTGAATATACACTGTGTGAGAATTTGAATCTCCATTTTTTGGGGGGAGACACTGAACCCTAACTCTGGCCCTGTGGTATAACACAACACTATGAACGTGGCAGAAAGTGGCTGCCTGATATACGACGCACTAGCAGTACAGCTGAATATACACTGTGTGAGAATTTGAATCTCCATTTTTTGGGGGGGAGACACTGAACCCTAACTCTGGCCCTGTGGTATAACACAACACTATGAACGTGGCAGAAAGTGGCTGCCTGATATACGACACACTAGCAGTACAGCAGAATATAAACTGTGTGAGAAATACTATCTCACTTTTGGGGGGAGACACTGAACCACAACTCTGGCACAGTGGTATAACACAACACTATGAACGTGGCAGAAAGTGGCTGTAATTATTATAAAAAAAAAATTACTGCAATAACACGCTCCCTAGTCCCTACAATGATCTCAGGACAAGTATGGCAGCAATAAAAAGGACTTCAGAACAAAAAAGTGTGGACAAATAAACAAGACAGGTAACTGTGCAGAAAGGAGCAACAGGATTTTTGCTTTGAAAAAAGCAGTTGGTTTGCACAGCACCGTGCACACAGCTATGCAGCTGATGCACTAAAATATGACCTCTACTGTCCCTGGACAAAAAGGTGGTGTTGGACAGTGAAAATCGCTACGCACAAGCGGTTTGGGGGTTAATATTCCCTCCCTAACTCTGTCCCTGCTTCTGACGAAGCTGCAGCACCCTCTCCCTATGCTCAGATTGGCAGAAGTAAGATGGCGGTCGGCGTGCATGCCCCTTTATAGCCCCTGTGACGCCGCAGACAGCAAGCCAATCACTGCCATGCCCTTGTCTAAGATGGTGGGGACAGAGACCTATGTCATCACACTGCCCACACTCTGCGTCCTCCTTCATTGGATGAAAAATGGCGGTAACAGCGTTTGGCGCTCTGATCGTGTACCGCATGGCCGATCCCACACTAGGATCGGTTCGGGTTTCATGAAACCCGACTTTGCCTAAAAGTCGCCGATTTCTGAAAATGACCGATCCGTTTCGCTCAACCCTAGATTCAGGAGAAGGGATCTTTTTGGACTCTGACTTTTAAACGGCCGATTACCATTCATGATAGTCTTCTACACTACTGCACCCCACCATTCCAGTTGCAGCCTACTACAAGGGAGCAAGTTACTTTTCTCATTTTACCATGGCTCTGTCTGCACAACCTGGTAATGTATTTAACCACCAATGGATAACACATATGATAGGGTTCCTGCTGTTATTATAGATGTCTTCAAGGTGTATCTATGCCAATTACTCTGCCTCAATTTTTATAGTTTACTCTATGCTGTTTTCTTCAACTAGAAGGCTGGAACTCTTCCAGGGACTTGTTACGGCTGTTCTTTCTGCTTAGATACAAAACTCCCTGCCATTGAGTTTATGCTCTGTCATCAAACCAAAGTAGACTTCTTGGATATTTTGTGCCTGAAGATCAACCTGGTCTGTCTTCACTTGTAGCTAGTGGTTACCCCATCAGCAAAAAAATTTCGTTGCCTGCTTACGAGAAATTAACATTGGCTGCACTTCCACATGATAATGCATGCTGCTAGCACTGTCTCTATAGCACATACATGGTAGCTAAGTATCCATTTTGCATTTTGTTTTTGCCACCTAATATTTCACCAAAACATACTAATTCTATGAGGGTCTCTTCTCATTCCTTGTGATGTAATTTTACATTACCATAACCATAGCTGGTTACATCCTTTGAGTTTTGTAATGCTCTGACCGTCTTTTGAGAATTTGTTAAGCAAGAGCTCCTTATTTTAATACCAGGCAAGAACATTTTCAAGAAGGATTATGCAGCCAATGTGTCATGGAATTTCAAAGTAAGTACACCAGCCTCATCAGAGAGCCACGGTAATAATGTATGCAGTTTGTATTGTGAAATCTGCTGACAGATGCATTTTCATTCAATACTTTTGCGTAGTAGTAGTATCTATGTAGTAGTATCCCTAATACCACTCTCACTCATAAAGGGACAAATTGTCATTTTTGGCCCAAAACTTTATTCCATGTGGCATGTCCGTTTTTTTCGGCAGAACAGATATCAAGGACCAATATAAGTTATTGGGGCCATAAAAAACACGAACAGCAAACAGATGGCACCCGTGTGCTGTCCGTGTTTAACATTGCAAAGTATAGAAGCAGCTTTGTCATTTATTTATTTATTTATTTCTCTATCCATACCGGAAAAACACTGATGACACTGATTGTAAAAATGGACACACGGATGTCACACTGATAGAAAACACTGAGGTCACCAGTACTGTTTTTTCACATACGTATTTTTCATGTACTCTATTACACATATCAAAATTATTCTTTTCCAGACCAAGAGCTTGTGGAGGGAGAAAATAATAATAATAATCCACCACAGCCACAACCCCTGGTAAGTAATAAGACGCATGGATTATAAGACGCCCCACCAATTTATTAAAAAAAGTTTTTTCCTATTTTTCTCCTCAAAATCTGGGGTGTGTCTTATAATCCGGAGCGTCTTACAAAGCGAAAAATACGGTATGTAGCAGTGCAGACACAGAGTGCTATTAACTGCATAAAGTGTATGAGAACATGATGAGAGGAACCTGATTATGTTTTTTTTTTTGTTTTTTTTTGAATGGGCCACACAGGGATGGTTAGGTTAATGCATTGAGGCGGTAGGCCAGTCTGAACAAATTAGTTTTTAGGGCACGCTTAAAACTTTGGGAATTGGGGATTAATCGTATTAACCTAGGTAATGCATTCCAAAGAATCAGCGCAGCACGTGTAAAATCTTGGAGATGGGAGGTTCTGATTATTGAGGATGCTAACCTGAGGTCATTAGCGGAGTGGAGGGCACGGGTAGGGTGGTAGACTGAGACCAGAGAGGAGATGTAGGGTGGTGCTGAGCCATGGAGTGCTTTGTGGATGAGGGTAGTAGTTTTGTACTGGATTCTGGAGTGGATGGGTAGCCAATGTAATGACTGGCACAAGGTAGAGGCATCGGTGTAACGGTTGGTGAGGAATATGATTCTGGCAGCAGCATTCAGGACAGATTGGAGTGGGGAGAGTTTGCTAAGAGGGAGGCCGATTAGTAGAGAGTTACAATAGTCCAGACGAGAATGAATAAGTGAGACAGTAAGAGTTTTTGCAGAGTCGAAAGTAAGAAAAAGGCGAATTCTAGAAATGTTTTTGAGATGCAGATAAGAAGAGCGAGCCAGTGATCGGATGTGGGGGGTGAATGAAAGCTCGAAATCAAGGATGACCCCAAGGCAGCGGGCATGTTGCTTTGGAGTAATGGTGGAACCACACACGGAGATGGCAATGTCAGGCAAAGGTAGGTTAGTAAAGGGAGAGAACACGAGGAGTTCAGTTTTTGACAGGTTCAGTTTCAGATAGAGGGAGGACATGATGTTAGATACAGCGGTAAGACAATCACTGGTGTTTTCTAAAAAGGTAGGCGTGATAACTGGAGAAGAGGTGTATAATTGGGTGTCGTCAGCATAGAGATGGTACTGGAAACCAAATCAACTGATTGTTTGTTCAATAGGGGCAGTATACAAAGAGAAGAGGAGGGGGCCTAAAACTGATCCTTGAGGAACCCCAACAGTAAGGGGAAGGTGAGAGGAGGAGGAACCAGCAAAACATACAGTGAAGGATCGGTCAGAGAGATAGGAGGAGCACCAAGAGAGAACAGTGTCTTTGAGGCCGATGGAGCGGAGCATAGTGAGGAGGAGCTGATGATCCACAGTGTTGAATGCTGCAGAGAGATCCAAGAGAATTAGCATGGAGTAGTGACCATTAGATTTAGCTGTTAGTAGGTCATTAGAGACTTTAGTGAGGGCAGTTTCAGTAGAGTGTAAAGAGCGGAAGCCAGATTGAAGAGGGTCGAGAAGAGAGTTATCTGAGAGATAGTGGGTAAGACGGGAGTGGACCAGGCATTCGAGGAGTTTAGAGATGAAGGGAAGATTAGAGACAGGTCTATAATTAGCGGCACAATTTTGGTCGAGGGAGGGTTTTTTAAGTAATGGATGTATGATGGCATGCTTAAATGAGGAGGGAAAAATACCGGAAGTGAGGGAAAGGTTGAATATTTTTGTTAGGTGAGAGGTGACAGCCGGGGAAAGGGACTGGAGGAGATGTGACAGAATGGGGTCACTGGTGCAAGTGGTCGGGCGAGAACATGCAAGGAGCCTGCTTACTTCTTCTTCTGTAACTGGTTCAAAGTCAGAGAGTGAACTAGATGCAGTGGGGGAGGGAGGACAGTGCATGGTATGAAGAGATTGGGAGATGATTTCCTGTCGAATGTGGTCAATTTTTTCTTTGAAGTAATTGGCCAGATTGTCAGCGTGGAGATCTGTGGTTGGGGCCTGCTCTCTTGGGTTGAGTAGGGACTGGAAAGTGTCAAAGAGACATTTAGGGTTATTTGACAGTGAGGTGATAAGGGTGTTGAAATAGGTTTGTTTGGAGAGGTGAAGGGCAGAGTTGTATGTTTTTAGCATGAATTTATAATGGATGAAATCTTCGGGTAGATTAGATTTTCTCCACAGACGTTCGGCGCACCTGGAGCACCGCTGCAGGAAACGTGTTTGCAGAGTGTGCCACGGTTGTCGCCGTCTGTGCCGAGTTGTTCTATGTATAGGAGGTGCAGCTTCATCCAGGGCACTTTGCAGGGTTTCATTGTAATGCCTCAGAGCAGAATCAGGACATGAGATGGAGAAGATTAGGGCCAATGAGGACTGCAAGTTCTTCATAAGTTTCTGGGTGTTAATGGCCTGTATGTTTCTATAAGTGTGGAAAGTGGGGGTGACCTGAGCAGGGTGGCAGTTGTTGATAGAGAATGAAAGAAGGTTGTGGTCAGAGAACGGGAGAGGGGAGTTTGTGAAATCATCCACTGGGCAAAGCCGGGAGAAGACGAAGTAAAGGGAGTTTCCATCTTCATGCGTTGGAGAGTTAGTATGCTGCGAGAGGCCGAAAGAGGAGGTTAGAGATAAAAGGTGAGAAGTGATGGGGAGAGGGGAGAAGCAATGGGGATGTTGAAATCACCCATGATAAGGGTGGGGGTGTGTAGCGCCCCCACTGCCGCAGGGCCGAGGGGTACCCGGTACCGGGCCTCTGAGTCTCTGCTCTGGGGTTGTCACGGTGGCTAGGCCCAGTCCGTGACCCTGCTGAGGG
Organism: Ranitomeya variabilis; assembly: GCF_051348905.1. Lineage (NCBI taxonomy): Eukaryota > Metazoa > Chordata > Amphibia > Anura > Dendrobatidae > Ranitomeya > Ranitomeya variabilis. The sequence continues at coordinate 254,907,491 of NC_135236.1, read as the reverse complement.
GCGTACAGTGATAGATGTGGGTAGATGATGGTGGTGGTGATGCCGTAGTGGTGCGGTGCAGTAAATAACGAGGACACCAAGTTGCAGTCTCTTTACCTGTTTACTGAAGATCTCTGGGTCCTCAGTGCGGAGTCCAGATAGCCAGGCTGCGCAAGTCCGGCCGGTCCAATGGCACCTCCAGAGTTCCCTTAGCAGGTGGAAATCTGTGCCTTCCTTCTAGCGCTATGTGTTGCGGTCCTTCCCTGCTGTGCTTACGGAAAGTCCCCACAACTGTTGTGTCTGTTTCTTAAGTTCCCTCACAACTCGATTAGATGATGTTCTTCTAATTCTCCGTCCCTCCCTGATGTTACGGTTAGAACGGCACCCGTTTGACGGGTAGGCTTGGAGCTCTTCTGGGACCCTAGAGTCGCCCCTCTCCACTAGTTGCCCCCCAAGACTGCATAGGTGATTTAGGTGAGACAGCCCGCCTTAGACTGACTGTCCTGCCGCTGTTTAGAGTATTGCTTGAAGCTGAATATTGTAATACTCCCTCGGCGTTCCGGCCGCCGGTTGTGCGCCTCAGTAGGATGTTGCCTCGGTCTTACAGCACGACCCCTACTGGTATTCTCCTTCTTGCGTTGATCTCGTTTCTCACTCAGCACAATCTATCTCGCTTCCAATCCCTTCTTGGGCACCGCCGCTATACTGAGCAGGCACGGTCCCGTTGCTTTCTCTCAAGTTGCCAAGTCTCTGTCAGGATCCCACCCCTGACAGAGACCCTACCGAATCTTCTCCTGCAACGCCCTCTGCCACAAGGTGTTGCCTGGTTCCAACCCAGTCAGCTTTCTGACTAACTTCCTGCCTGACCCCCAGTTTTACCAGTGTGTGAGGAGTGGCCTAATGAATAGAACCCTTAGCTCCCCCTGGAGGCCCGGCGGTGAAATGTATTGGTGTCTGTGATACCTGATCAGATGAACTCCTTCAGTGCCATCGGACGTACCACAGCTCCCCTTAGTGGCGGAGCCACAGTACTGCAACGACCAGGACTCTGGGGCGCTGCACTCCCCCCCGGTTAAATCCAGTACTCCGGGACTGGGAAGAAAACAACAATACAGTTTAGCAAAAAGACATACAATTTTGTTGAGTGCAATAACAATAAGTATACTTGAACAAAGCTTCCCTTTATGGGAGGTGAGGACACTTGAACGTTACAAACATGGTTAAATATCATAGCAACATGCTATAAATAACTTCTCTTACCCAACCGGGTATTCTACTTAGTACAAATTCTTGAACAATAATTTAACATTGCCTTTAAGGACGTACACTCTGAATCCGCTAAAGACCTTCTTATAATCACATTATAAGGCAATTTAACTTTTACATTCTCCTTCTTTAAATCTGCAGGACCGCCTGTCCTAACGGCACCAGACCTACTGCCTCTCCTTTCTTACAGGACCGCTCCTTTCAGCCCGAGCCTTCTGTCTTTTCAACTACTATACATAGTATAGAACATAACATTACTTTCAGTTTAAGAGCACTGAGCCAGCTCTATACGGCTCCTAGGAGGACTCAGGGTTCACCTTCTGTCCTCGTTGTCTGTCAACATTATCAAACATTTTCTATATAACATTAACCTTCTCATTATTTTCTTACTGACATGTATGCTGGACACTACATCTACCCCTACGGGCCCACTGCATTCTTCTTCTAGCTTTTACTTTCTTTCAGGGAACATTATCAGCATTTCTTTACAATTAACTAGTTGGATACACATAACTTTCTCATGCAAACATTATCATCACTTTCTTTCGTCAAAATATTATTGCCATCTGTCTTAAAGCAATATCACCATTTAAGTGCAACAAATGAACATCCCCTTTAAGAGGGGACCAAGTCTCTATGAGGTAGCATATCTTCTCAAGCTACCAGTCCATACTCAGCAAAGGTTCCAGTGTGGTATCTTCACAAAGAGTCCTTTTTTTGAAGTAAAACCAGTAGGGAGCACCTTTAATAAGGTGCAAACTATTTACAGAGAGTTTGTATCATGCACTGTTCATGATTGCGGCAGTTCTGGAAACTTGTGCAAAACTTAGAAAAACAAACAAAACAATAGGGATCCCGGGTCAACAAAGGGATCCCTTTAAGAGTTAGCCCTCAACGGGTTTAGCAGCAAAACAACAGAACAGTAACTATTTACATTTTCGTGGTATCGAGGTTTATCTTCATAGTAAATCACAAGACATCAGCCGAAAGTGGGCACCTTCCGACTGTGCAGATTTTGATCCTAGATCAGCTGATACCGCACCAGTATCACTGGTGGATTTCCCTGGTGCAGTCAGACCACCCGATGTCTGGACCCGAAGGCGGATTCTAGCCGCCAGCTCAGTTGCTGCAATGAGACGTATGGCGGCAATATTGGTAAGATCCGTCACGTCGGGTTCCATCACGGTTGAAGTAGCAGATGACGCTCCCCCAAGCTCACAGCGGCGCACGTCCCGGGCATACCACCCGTATGCATTCCGATGACGGGTGTAAGTCACCGAATCCCCCCTTTGCAAGGGATCACCACCTCGGCCGCAGCAGGGAGTCTTCACGTTGCAGCTGGCAACGAAGACGTCAGTTGGTAGCCCCGGTTCCTGTACGGAGCCCCATCCCCTCTTCGGGTGAAAGGCCAACACAGTGCCTCGCCTCACCATGTCCCTGTCATCACGTACAAGAGGTGGTTGTTGCACCCTCGGTGGGCCAGTCAGCTCTGCCTCTTTTTGCCATTTCCAATGTAGGATCAAGCATTGTTTGTATTGTTCCCAAGTAAGTACAGCAAGAGTGAATCCTTCTTCCCGAACTCCATCTGGTCCAACCCGGGGGGTATCCCACTGGAGGGTCACCCCATCTGGGCCCACGTCGACGGGTTCCCCCATCCTGGTCGGCAGCGGTGGTACCAGCTTCCTCATCGCATTGGGGGGTAACACCACTAACTCTGCCGAGAGGAGATGGCTTTTACTGGGGTGAGGGCCGGTCGCGGGAGCGGGATCGAGCAGGGGAGCAGGGGCGTCTTCCATACCTGCGCCCGATGTGATTCCACCGATGTCGATCCGGTCCGTTGACGGGGACACTGGAATCGGCCGCAGCCCGGACCGCGGCTCCTCCACTCTGGTCCCTGGATGCGGCTCCGCCCTCCATGGTTCCTCCTCCGCTGGCTTCGAGGACGTGATGGATAGGCTCAGTTCCGCGGCCGGTTCCAAGGAATTCAGATCCTTCCGCTGCAGTGGACGTGGGTCCGCCTCTGGTGGATGAGGGCAAGCCGGGATTGCTCCTTCCTCGGTCAGGCACTTGCTGCTCGTCATCGCTGTCGGATAGTTGGTGGCAGTGCATGCACCTGGCTCCGCCATTTCTCCAGGGTCGGGCTCCTTCTTCACCTCGTTCCCGCCGTTGCAAATCAGGGGGCGGTTCTCCTCTGCTGCTGGGTAGGTCGTCCTCTCGCAGCAGGAGCCTGAGAGGGCGGTCGCTACTTCTGGTGCCACTTTGGTAATCTCCTCCCATGGCACGCCCTTCTTCTCCCTCTGCGCTCCCCGTGGCGCTGCAATGGCGGCGACTTTTGGCGGGAGTTTCGGCGATGAATGACGCAGCACAGTCTTTTCCATAAAGTACAGTCCAAGCACAATAAATCACAGTTCCAAGGCACACATGACCCGATTCTTCAGGCTTAAGTACATCCTGTTCGTGACGCCAAGCTGTAGCGCCCCCACTGCCGCAGGGCCGAGGGGTACCCGGTACCGGACCTCTGAGTCTCTGCTCTGGGGTTGTCACGGTGGCTAGGCCCGGTCCGTGACCCTGCTGAGGGGCGTACAGTGATAGATGTGGGTAGATGATGGTGGTGGTGATGCCGTAGTGGTGCGGTGCAGTAAATAACGAGGACACCAAGTTGCAGTCTCTTTACCTCTTTACTGAAGATCTCTGGGTCCTCAGTCCGGAGTCCAGATAGCCAGGCTGCGCAAGTCCGGCCGGTCCAATGGCACCTCCAGAGTTCCCTTAGCAGGTGGAAATCTGTGCCTTCCTTCTAGCGCTATGTGTTGCGGTCCTTCCCTGCTGTGCTTACGGAAAGTCCCCACAACTGTTGTGTCTGTTTCTTAAGTTCCCTCACAACTCGATTAGATGATGTTCTTCTAATTCTCCGTCCCTCCCTGATGTTACGGTTAGAACGGCACCCGTTTGACGGGTAGGCTCGGAGCTCTTCCGGGACCCTAGAGTCGCCCCTCTCCACTAGTTGCCCCCCAAGACTGCATAGGTGATTTAGGTGAGACAGCCCGCCTTAGACTGACTGTCCTGCCGCTGTTTAGAGTATTGCTTGAAGCTGAATATTGTAATACTCCCTCGGCGTTCCGGCCGCCGGTTGTGCGCCTCAGTAGGATGTTGCCTCGGTCTTACAGCACGACCCCTACTGGTATTCTCCTTCTTGCGTTGATCTCATTTCTCACTCAGCACAATCTATCTCGCTTCCAATCCCTTCTTGGGCACCGCCGCTATACTGAGCAGGCACGGTCCCGTTGCTTTCTCTCAAGTTGCCAAGTCTCTGTCAGGATCCCACCCCTGACAGAGACCCTACCGAATCTTCTCCTGCAACGCCCTCTGCCACAAGGTGTTGCCTGGTTCCAACCCAGTCAGCTTTCTGACTAACTTCCTGCCTGACCCCCAGTTTTACCAGTGTGTGAGGAGTGGCCTAATGAATAGAACCCTTAGCTCCCCCTGGAGGCCCGGCGGTGAAATGTATTGGTGTCTGTGATACCTGATCAGATGAACTCCTTCAGTGCCATCGGGCGTACCACAGCTCCCCTTAGTGGCGGAGCCACAGTACTGCAACAACCAGGACTTTGGGGCGCTGCAGGTGTCACAGGAGAGAAAGTGTGGAAGCCAGGTGGCAAAGTGATCCAGGAACTGATGAGAGGGGCCAGGAGGACGATACACCACCACCACTCGCATGGAGAAGGGGACTTAGAGTCTGACAGCATGGACCTCAAAGGAAGGGAATACAAGTGAGGGTACTTGGGGGATAACTTGGAAGGTACATTTGGGTGAAAGAAGCAGACCAACGCCTCCACCTGCTCTGTTGTCTGATCTTGGGGTATGAGAAAAGTGTAGTCCACCATATGAAAGAGCAGCAGCAGCGGTGGTGTCTGACTGCTTGATCCAGGTTTCAGTAAGAGCCAGGAGATTAAGAGAGTTAGAAAGAAAAAGTCATGAATGAAGGAGAGTTTATTACACACAGAGCGAGAATTTCAAAGGGCACAATTGAAAGAGACAGAAAGCAAGCATGGAATATTAATAAGGTTAGAGGGGTTTCTGGGTGTAGCAGTTGGGAGGTTTGACTGGCTATAACATGGGGGGCCAGGGTTGGGAGAGATGTCTCCAGTGATTTGTGAGAGTGTTTCTTGTGTTGGATGGTGGGACTAAATGGATCTGCGCTGTTAAGCAATGTGAACAGAGCATGAGTGCTATACATAGGAAAGGCAAGGACAGAGGGGCCGATATGGATGGAGTGTAAAGAGTTTATGCAAGGGCGGTGAATGTGAGTGAATGCAGCAGCCAGGATATAGATTATACAAATACATATGGTGAGTATTTGTTCTTTTTCAAGTGAATAGGGAATAGGTTTAGATTGTCTTACCTGTCTCCTGCCCTGTCTAACTGCCATGTTATAACTGTCGAATACTTAGAAAAAAATACTTTGAATAAAAGTACACGAATAATAGTGCACGAATGCACCCCTGCACCATTTTTACAACACCATTTTTTTTTAGGGACCACATCACATTTGAAGTCATTTTGAGGGATCTATATGATAGAAAATACCCAACTGGGACACAATTCTAAAAACTGAACCCCTAACATAGAAAAAAACTCAGAAAAAATACATACCAAATGATACAGCCTTCCTAATACCCTGTCTGATGACAAATGCACACTTAGCAGGATGCAGCAGGCCTCCACTGATAAAGGCTAGGTGCGGCACGAGTGCAAACTACTTGATAAAAACAAACACCCCCATCCTCCAAACATTGCAGGGGTTGGCTGCCTAGTAGAAATGCACATTGATATCCTTAGCATCCTGCTAAGTGTGCATTTGTCATCAGACAGGGTATTAGGAAGGCTTAAAAACTGAACCCCTCAAGGTGCTCAAAACCATATTCAAGAAGTTTATTAACCCTTCAGGTGTTTCACAGGAATTTTTGAAATGTTTAAAAAAAATTAACATTTAACTGTTTTTTTACAAAAAATTTACTTCAGCTCCAATTTGTTTTATTTTACCAAGGGTAACAGGAGAAATTGGACCCCAAAAGTTGTTGTACAATTTGTCCTGAGTATGCTGATACCCCATATGTGGGGGTAAACCACTATTTGGGCATATGGCAGAGCTCAGAAGGGAAGGAGCGCCGTTTGACTTTTCAATGCAAAAATTGTTTGGAATTGAGATAGGATGCCATGTCTCGTTTAGAGAGCCCCTGATGTGCCTAAACATTGAAATCCCCCACAAGTGACACCATTTTGGAAAGTAGACCCCCTAAGGAACTTATCTAGATGTATGGTGAGCACTTTGACCCACCGAGTGCTTCACAGAAGTTTATAATGTAGAGCCGTAAAAATAAAAAATCATATTTTTTCACAAAAATGATTTTTCACCCCTAATTTTTTATTTTCCCAAGAATAACTGAATAAATCGGACTAAAAAAGTTGTGCAATTTGTCCTGAGTACGCTGATTCCCCATATGTGGAGGGGAACCACCGTTTGGGTGCATGGCAGAGCTCGGAAGGGAAGGAGCACCGTTTGGAATGCAGACTTAGATGGATTGGTCTGCAGGTGTCACGTTGCATTTGCAGAGCCCCTGATGTACCTAAACAGAAGAAACCCCCCACAAGTGACTCCATATTGGAAACTAGACCCCCCAAGGAACTTATCTAGATGTGTTGTGAGAACTTTGAACCCCCAAGTGTTTCACTACAGTTTATAACGCAGAGCCATGAAAATAAAAAATCTTTTTTTTCCACAAAAAAATATTTTTTAGCCCCCAGTTTTGTATTTTCCCAAGAGTAACATTAGAAATTGGACCCCAAAAGTTGTTGTCCAATTTTTCTTGAGTACCCTGATACCCCGTATGTTGGGGTAAACACCTGTTTGGGCACACGGGAGAGCTCGGAAGGGAAAGAGCACTGTTTTACTTTTTCACCACAGAATTGGCGCATTTGGAGAGCCCCTGATGTGCTTAAACAGTGGAAACCCACCAATTCTAACTAAAACCCTAACCCAAACACACCCCTAACCCTATTCCCAACCCTAACCATAACCCTAACCACACCTCTAACCCGAACATGCCCCTAACCCTAATCCTAACCACACCCCTAACCCCAACACACCCCTAAGCCAACACACCCCTAATCCCAACCCTAACCACACCCCTAACTTCAACATACCCCTAACCCTAATCCAAACCATAACCCTAACCACACCCCTAACCCTAATCCCAACCCTAATCCCAACTGTAAATGTTGTTGATCGCGTGTTATTCCACTTTTTGTTTGGCAGTATGATAACAAAGTGTCGTTTCTTGCCTCGTTTTTTAAATTTTTTTTACTGTGTTCACTGAAGGGGTTAACTAGTTTTATTGGTCGGGTCATTACGGACTCGGCGATACTAAATATGTGTACTTTTATTTTTATTTTTTTATTTAGATAAAGAAATGTATTTATTGGAACAATATATATATATATAGAGAGATTTTTCTCTATTTAGGATTTTTTTTTTACACATGTAAATATATATATTTTTTACTTTATAACATTGCCCCAGGGGGGACATCACTATATATTTTTAGATCGCTGATCTGACACTTTGCAGTGCACTGTGTCAGATCAGCGATCTGACAGGCACTGCAGGGAGGCTTGCTGGTGCCCTGCCCCCCACGGCCATCTTGGATCCGAGGCCTGCAGGGAGGGGGAGGTAGGAGACCCACTGAACAACGCGATCATATCGCGTTGTTCTGAGGGTCTCAGGGAAGCATGCAGGGAGCTCCCTCCCTGCGCGATGCTTCCTTATGCCGCCAGAACACTGCGATCATGTTTGATCGCAGTGTTCTGCGGGCTAATGTGCCAGGAGCGGTCCGTGACTGCTCCTGGCTCATAGTGCTGGATGTCAACTTTAATAATCAGCTGACACCCGGCCGCGATCAGCCGCGCTTCCCCCGTGAGCGCGACCGATCGACTATGACGTACTATCCCATCACTGGGAATTAAGTCCCAGGTCACCTTGATGGGATAGTACGTCATATGGGATTAAAGGGTTAAATGCTTTTGACTCCTGACTGTAAGATCCTGTGCACAATCTAGACCCCCAGTGTATCCTAGTCCTAGTAGGATTTTATTTTTGCTATTTTCCTAATGGACTGACATTTGTGCCAACTTTTGAGGTGGCTTAAAAACTAAAACTTTGCTATCCAGGGGCGGGCTTAGCTAGGTGGTAGTAGAACATTAGCCCACTTGTTTGCACCGAGCGTGCAGGAGAGGAAGCACAGGAGAGGATACCAGAAGGGAACCAGCCCCGAGCAGGCTGCCTCCTTCTGAGGCGTAGAGACCGGTAGCCGGAACACCGAGGTTGTAAGGACCTCTATGACTTACATCAGACGATGGTTGATGGGCTCACACTATTTGATTAAATCAAATTCTGTGCAAAGCGTCTCTCAAATATTTTTCTAATGTTCAAAAGCCATTTTGCTATTCATATGTCATGTATTTCATTTTAGACATGCTTTGGCACGATAGAGTGCAACCTTTTTTGTATATTTGTGTATGGAGGTAGCTGTTCCTGGTATGCACCTATTCACACTAGTTTGGATGTGCCAGTCGTTTTTCTGTCATTTCTATGTTAGCTTACTGACTGAGCACTCCTCCCGTCACCATGTGGTTTTTAATTACACCTATCACACTTGGTTCCGGCCAACCCATATGTAGGCTTTGCTAACAGAGGTGTCCACATTCACCCAGGCATACAGACATTGGCCTTCGGTAAGTGTTCACATTTGGACAGGGAGGTCAGGGACCCATCAGTTTAATGAGACCACCTTGACGATGGTTGATGGGCTCACACTATTTGATTAAATCAAATTCTGTGCAAAGCGTCTCTCAAATATTTTTCTAATGTTCAAAAGCCATTTTGCTATTCATATGTCATGTATTTCATTTTAGACATGCTTTGGCACGATAGAGTGCAACCTTTTTTGTATATTTGTGTATGGAGGTAGCTGTTCCTGGTATGCACCTATTCACACTAGTTTGGATGTGCCAGTCGTTTTTCTGTCATTTCTATGTTAGCTTACTGACTGAGCACTCCTCCCGTCACCATGTGGTTTTTAATTACACCTATCACACTTGGTTCCGGACAACCCATATGTAGGCTGTTGTGAATTTGGTTTTTGGGCTCCCCCGGTGGTCACTGGTGGTACTGGACTTGTGTGCTTCACTTTCTCTGTTCACCTGTTTCCATCAGGATATGGGTGTATCCTATTTAGCCTTGCTGCTCAGTTATTCTAGTGCCGGCCATCAATGTAACCAGAGCCTTTCTGTTGCATGTTCCTGCTTCTAGACTACTATCAGCTAAGTTGGACTCTTAGTCCTAAGTTTGTTTTGCATTTTTGTTCCAGTTCACAGTTATGTTATTTTTCTGTAGCTGGAAGCTCTTGTGGGCCGAAATTGCCACTCCGGTGTCATGAGTTGACACATGAGTCTTAAAGTAATTTCGGGATGGTATTTTAATAGGGTTTTCAGCTGACCGTGAAGTTCCCTATTGTATCTTCTTGCTATCTAGTAAGCGGACCTCGCTTTGCTGAAACTACCTTCATACTGCGTATGTCTTTTCCTCTGAACTCACCGTCAATATATGTGGGGGGCTTCTGTCTCCTTTTTGGGGGAATTTCCCTAGAGGTAAGCCAGGTCTGTCTTTTCCTCTATTAGGGTTAGTTAGTCCTCCGGCTGGCGCTAGGCGTCTAGGGATAAAACGTAGGTACGCCACCCGGCCACTGCTAGTTGTGTGGTAGGTTTAGCTCACGGTCAGCTCGAGATTCCATCACCCAAGAGCTGGTCTGTTGTTTAAGTTCTCTGACGTTCCCTTGCCATTGGGAACCATGACAGTATGGCCGGCCAAGGGTTAAAACCGTTGGCAGAAGAAAGGAGAGAGAAAGAAGTCTGCAGATTTTTTTTTTTTTTTTTCTTCTGAGCTTGCTTTTTAGTTGACTCAGTTGCATTTCTGCTCTAATTGCAGCCTTTGTCTCTCTCTCTCCTTCTAATCCTTGAATGGCTCTGATCTCACCTGATTAATATGGATCCATTCCTCAGAGTTTGGCTACAGGTTTGAATAATCTTGCTACGAAGGTTCAAAATTTACAGGATTTTGTTATTCATGCTCCTATATCTGAACCTAGAATTCCTATACCAGAATTTTTCTCCGGGGATAGATCTCGTTTCCTGAATTTCAAAAATAATTGTAAATTATTTCTTTTCCTGAGATCTCGCTCCGCTGGAGATCCCGCACAGCAGGTTAGGATAGTAATTTCCTTGCTGCGGGGTGACCCTCAAAACTGGGCATTTGCATTGGCACCCGGGGATCCTGCGTTGCTCAATGTGGAGGCGTTTTTTCTGGCTTTGGGGTTGCTTTATGAGGAACCTAACTTAGAGATTCAGGCTGAAAAAGCCTTGATGGCCCTATCTCAAGGGCAAGATGAAGCTGAAATATACTGCCAAAAATTTCGTAAATGGTCTGTGCTTACTCAGTGGAATGAGTGCGCCCTGGCGGCGAATTTCAGAGAGGGTCTCTCTGATGCCATTAAAGATGTTATGGTGGGGTTCCCTGCACCTACAGGTCTGAATGAGTCCATGACAATGGCTATTCAGATTGATCGGCGTTTGCGGGAGCGCAAACCTGTGCACCATTTGGCGGTGTCTTCTGAGAAGGCTCCAGAAAATATGCAATGTGATAGAATTCTGTCCAGAAGCGAACGGCAGAATTTTAGGCGAAAAAATGGGTTGTGCTTCTATTGTGGTGATTCAACTCATGTTATATCAGCATGCTCTAAACGTACAAAAAAGGTTGATAAGTCTGTTTCAATTGGCACTTTACAGTCTAAGTTTATTCTGTCTGTGACCTTGATTTGTTCATTATCGTCAATTACCGCGGATGCCTATGTCGACTCTGGCGCCGCTTTGAGTCTAATGGATTGGTCCTTTGCCAGGCGCTGTGGGTTTGATCTAGAGCCTCTGGAAGTTCCTATACCTCTGAAGGGTATTGACTCTACACCATTGGCTAGTAATAAACCACAATACTGGACACAAGTGACTATGCGTATGAATCCAGACCATCAGGAGATGGTTCGCTTCCTTGTGTTGTACAATCTACATGACGTTTTGGTGCTCGGATTACCATGGTTACAATCTCATAACCCAGTCCTTGACTGGAAAGCTATGTCTGTGTTAAGCTGGGGATGTCAGGGGGCTCATGGGGACGTACCTTTGGTTTCCATTTCGTCATCTATTCCCTCTGAGATTCCGGAATTTTTGTCTGATTATCGTGATGTTTTTGAGGAGCCTAAGCTTGGTTCACTACCTCCTCACAGAGATTGCGATTGTACCATAGATCTGATTCCGGGCAGTAAATTTCCAAAGGGTCGTTTATTTAATCTATCTGTACCTGAACATGCTGCTATGCGAGAATATATTAAGGAGTCCCTGGAAAAGGGACATATTCGTCCTTCTTCATCTCCCTTAGGAGCCGGTTTTTTCTTTGTATCTAAAAAAGATGGCTCTTTGAGGCCGTGTATTGATTATCGACTCTTGAATAAAATTACAGTCAAATATCAGTATCCTCTGCCACTGCTGACTGATTTGTTTGCTCGAATAAAGGGGGCTAAGTGGTTCTCTAAGATTGATCTCCGTGGGGCGTATAATTTGGTGCGAATTAAGCAGGGGGATGAGTGGAAAACCGCATTTAATACGCCCGAGGGCCATTTTGAGTATTTAGTAATGCCTTTTGGTCTTTCAAATGCCCCTTCAGTCTTTCAGTCCTTTATGCATGACATTTTCCGTGAATATTTGGATAAATTTATGATCGTGTATCTGGATGATATTTTGATTTTTTCGGATGACTGGGATTCTCATGTCCAACAGGTCAGGAGGGTTTTTCAGGTTTTGCGGGCTAATTCCTTGTGTGTGAAGGGTTCTAAGTGTATTTTTGGGGTTCAAAAGATTTCTTTTTTGGGGTACATTTTTTCCCCCTCTTCCATTGAGATGGATCCTGTCAAGGTTCGGGCTATTTGTGATTGGACGCAACCTTCTTCTCTTAAGAGCCTACAGAAATTTTTGGGCTTTGCTAATTTTTATCGTCGATTTATAACTGGTTTTTCTGATGTTGCTAAACCTTTGACTGATTTGACCAAAAAGGGTGCTGATGTTGCTGATTGGTCCCCTGCTGCTGTGGAGGCCTTTCGGGAGCTTAAGCGCCGCTTTTCTTCCGCCCCTGTGTTGCGTCAGCCTGATGTTACTCTTCCTTTTCAGGTTGAGGTCGATGCTTCCGAGATCGGAGCTGGGGCGGTCTTGTCGCAGAAAAGTTCCGACTGCTCCGTGATGAGACCTTGTGCGTTCTTTTCTCGAAAATTTTCGCCCGCCGAGCGAAATTATGATATTGGTAATCGGGAGCTTTTGGCTATGAAGTGGGCTTTTGAGGAGTGGCGTCATTGGCTTGAGGGGGCCAGACATCAGGTGGTGGTATTGACCGATCACAAGAATTTGATTTATCTTGAGTCTGCCAGGCGCCTGAATCCTAGACAGGCGCGCTGGTCGTTGTTTTTCTCTCGGTTTAATTTTGTGGTCTCATATTTACCAGGTTCTAAAAATGTGAAGGCGGATGCCCTTTCTAGGAGTTTTGAGCCTGATTCCCCTGGTGATTCTGAACCTACAGGTATCCTTAAGGATGGGGTGATATTATCTGCTGTTTCCCCAGACCTGCGACGGGCTTTGCAGGAGTTTCAGGCGGATAGACCTGATCGTTGCCCGCCTGGTAGACTGTTTGTTCCTGATGATTGGACCAGTAGAGTCATCTCGGAGGTTCATTCTTCTGCGTTGGCAGGTCATCCCGGGATCTTTGGTACCAGGGATTTGGTGGCTAGGTCCTTCTGGTGGCCTTCCCTGTCTCGAGATGTACGAGTTTTTGTGCAGTCTTGTGATGTTTGTGCTCGGGCCAAACCTTGTTGTTCTCGGGCCAGCGGATTGTTGTTATCTTTGCCTATTCCGAAGAGGCCTTGGACTCACATCTCTATGGATTTTATTTCTGATCTCCCTGTTTCTCAGAAAATGTCTGTCATCTGGGTGGTGTGTGACCGTTTTTCAAAGATGGTCCATTTGGTGCCCTTGCCTAAGTTGCCTTCCTCATCCGAGTTGGTTCCTCTGTTTTTTCAAAATGTGGTTCGCTTGCATGGTATTCCAGAGAATATCGTTTCTGACAGGGGGACCCAGTTCGTGTCTAGATTTTGGCGGGCGTTCTGTGCTAGGATGGGCATTGATTTGTCTTTTTCGTCTGCGTTCCATCCTCAGACTAATGGCCAGACTGAGCGAACTAATCAGACTTTGGAGACTTATTTGAGGTGTTTTGTGTCTGCGGATCAGGATGACTGGGTTGCCTTTTTGCCGTTGGCGGAGTTTGCCCTCATAATCGGGCTAGTTCTGCCACTTTGGTTTCTCCTTTCTTTTGCAATTCGGTGTTTCATCCTCGTTTTTCTTCCGGTCAGGTGGAGTCTTCGGATTGTCCTGGAGTGGATACTGTGGTGGATAGGTTGCATCGGATTTGGGGACAGGTGGTGGACAATTTGGAGTTGTCCCAGGAGAAGACTCGGCATTTTGCTAACCGCCGTCGTCGTGTTGGTCCTCGTCTTCGTGTTGGGGACTTGGTGTGGTTGTCTTCTCGTTTTGTCCCTATGAGGGTTTCTTCTCCTAAGTTTAAGCCTCGGTTCATCGGCCCGTATAAGATTTTGGAGATTCTTAACCCCGTGTCCTTTCGATTGGACCTCCCAGCATCTTTTTCTATCCATAATGTCTTCCATCGGTCATTATTGCGCAGGTATGAGGTACCGGTTGTGCCTTCCGTTGAGCCTCCCGCTCCGGTGTTGGTTGAGGGTGAATTGGAGTACGTTGTGGAGAAGATCTTGGACTCCCGTGTTTCCAGATGGAAACTTCAGTATCTGGTTAAGTGGAAGGGCTACGGTCAAGAGGATAATTCTTGGGTGACAGCCTCTGATGTTCATGCCTCTGATTTGGTCCGTGCCTTTCATAGGGCTCATCCTGATCGCCCTGGTGGTTCTGGTGAGGGTTCGGTGCCCCCTCCTTGAGGGGGGGGTACTGTTGTGAATTTGGTTTTTGGGCTCCCCCGGTGGTCACTGGTGGTACTGGACTTGTGTGCTTCACTTTCTCTGTTCACCTGTTTCCATCAGGATATGGGTGTTAGGATAGCCTTGCTGCTCAGTTATTCTAGTGCCAGCCATCAATGTAACCAGAGCCTTTCTGTTGCATGTTCCTGCTTCTAGACTACTATCAGCTAAGTTGGACTCTTAGTCCTAAGTTTGTTTTGCATTTTTGTTCCAGTTCACAGTTATGTTATTTTTCTGTAGCTGGAAGCTCTTGTGGGCCGAAATTGCCACTCCGGTGTCATGAGTTGACACATGAGTCTTAAAGTAATTTCGGGATGGTATTTTAATAGGGTTTTCAGCTGACCGTGAAGTTCCCTATTGTATCTTCTTGCTATCTAGTAAGCGGACCTCGCTTTGCTGAAACTACCTTCATACTGCGTATGTCTTTTCCTCTGAACTCACCGTCAATATATGTGGGGGGCTTCTGTCTCCTTTTTGGGGGAATTTCCCTAGAGGTAAGCCAGGTCTGTCTTTTCCTCTATTAGGGTTAGTTAGTCCTCCGGCTGGCGCTAGGCGTCTAGGGATAAAACGTAGGTACGCCACCCGGCCACTGCTAGTTGTGTGGTAGGTTTAGCTCACGGTCAGCTCGAGATTCCATCACCCAAGAGCTGGTCTGTTGTTTAAGTTCTCTGATGTTCCCTTGCCATTGGGAACCATGACAGTAGGCTTTGCTGACAGAGGTGTCCACATTCACCCAGGCATACAGACATTGGCCTTCGGTAAGTGTTCACATTTGGACAGGGAGGTCAGGGACCCATCAGTTTAATGAGACCACCTTGACGATGGTTGATGGGCTCACACTATTTGATTAAATCAAATTCTGTGCAAAGCATCTCTCAAATATTTTATGTTCAAAAGCCAGAGAGAGAGATAACATTTGTGAGGAACTTATGAGAAGCTTAGCAGTAAGGGACTACACCACCACGGCGCTAGAGGAAAGGCTTTTATTCTCCACCTGGACAAGGGGACTCTGGACTTGCCTCCTACCCGGCCGGACCCTGCCTGCCCTGTGGTATGGTGCTCTGGACTGTGGATGCTGAAATCTTCAGTAAAGGTAAAGAGACTGCAACCCTGTGTCCTCGTTCTTCTCTGCACCACTCACCATTCACCATCTATACACCGGGAAGCCCTGGGGATATACTTCATCTGTGGGAAGGTATACCATTTAGCTGCCATAACATCACCCCAGTGGACCCCTTAAAGCAGCGTCGGTCACCCTGACCGAATACCACAGGTGGGGTCAGGAACATAAACTTTATCCCTTTAAAGATCTTTCCCTTTTACATGGATGTCCCAGGGCCACGGACCGGGTCAGCCACCTTGACATCCCCCTGTAAACACCGGACCCGGTACCAAGTACCCCACTGCCCTGACGGGGTGCTCCATATGCCCCTGTCTAATTAGCAGCCATAGTTATGTTCCCATATCTAAGCAGTCAGTGTGATTCTGTTTTTATATACAGTGGGAAAAAAGTATTTAGTCAGCCACCAACTGTGCAAGTTCTCCCACTTAAAAAGATGAGAGAGGCCTGTAATTGACATCATAGGTAGACCACAACTATGAGAGTCAAAATGAGAAAACAAATCCAGAAAATCGCCTTGTCTGATTTGACAAGATTTACTTAGCAAATTATGGGGGAAAGTAAGAATTTGGACACCTAAAAACATGCAAGATTTCTGGCTCTCACAAACCTGTAACTTCTTCTTTAATCATTGTTTTCTTGTTTCTACAAGACTAGGGAGGTTTGCACGCCTTCTTGTGAGTCGTGCACATAAAAGCCGTTCTATGCTGCATGTCCATATTGAACATTTCCTTTCTGAATCGTGCTCATACAGGTACTATACATATGACCAGGTTTGTTTTTTTATACCTCAGGTAGGGATTACATACATTAGTTAGGACTGCTCTAATATGGGTATACCTTGACATTTGATAGAGCAGCTTAATATACATTTTTTTGCAAAAAACATATTAACCAAATACCCTGTGTTTTTCCATCCTTTTATTAGCACTTGCTGTTTACTGATATTTTTTGCAACAGAGTATTTTTTGGTTTTACTGTGTCTTTTTTTGTGATCCTCTTCCTTCTTCTTCTTTAAGAGGCTCATCTGTCCTCCACTCATTACCTGTAGTAATGGCACCTGTTTGAACTTATCAGTATAAAAGACTCCTGTCCATAGCATCAAACAGTCACACTCCAAACTCCACTATGGTGGAGGCTAAAGAGCTGTCGAAGGACACCAGAAACAAAATTGTAGCCCTGCACCAGGCTGGGAAAACTGAATCTGCAATAGGCAAGCAGCTTGGTGTGATGAACTAAACTGTGGGAGCAATAATAAGGAAATGGAAGACATACAGGACCACTGATAATCTCCCTCGATCTGGGGCTCCACGCAAGATCTCACCCCCTGGGGTTAAAATGATCACAAGAAGGGTGAGCAATAGTCCCAGAACCACACGGGGGACCTAGTGAATGACCTGCATAGAGCTGGGACCACCTTAACAAAGGCTACCATCAGTAACCCACTACTCCGCCAGGGTGTAACAATATATAGGTACTAAGGAATCTGATAGCGTGGGATAAAACCAGTCTGAGAGCAAAGCTGCAGTAAAAGATGTATTTAAACAAAACAGAAATGCAAACAAAACTAACACAGATATTCCTGCAATTGTAACGAGGTACTCAGCACAATATGGTAATCACAGCACAGTGAATAGCGGGACGCGACCGCTAATATGAACCAGTCCAGCAAGGATATGACGAGGGGGCAAACAAGACACTTGACAAGGAAGTCCAGTAGGTTATTAGTGGAAATGCACACAGTACTTAAACTTGGGAATCCAGCAGAAGTGAAGTAGAAATGCACACAGTACTTAACGAGGTAGTCCAGCAAAACTTGATCCCACGTGCGCACAGCACTTGTTTGTGGAAGTTCAATAATATGCAGGTGGTGCATTGAGCATGAAGTCCTGGTGAAAGAGCATGAAGGGAAAAAGAGGGAGAGTGCTATCTAAGCGTAGTAGATGAGTACAAAACTCTCTTGGTGAGAAAAGCAACACTGGAATCTTGCTCACCTGGTGTGGTTGTGCAAAGAGGCACAACACTGGGAAAAGCTTAGCAAACAAGGGAAATCCTTCCACAGGTGTGCTGCCAGTCACAGCAGTTCCAGAGGTGAGATGCAGCTCAAAGGGGCGAGGCAGACCGCCGAGTAGTGAGCAGCTGAAGCAGGGAGTTCCCCAGACCACAGACAGAAGCTCAGGAGCCAGCAGCACAAAATACTCAAGCACAGAACACCACATGACTCGGACTTAAATAATCAGGACAGACAGGAAGTTCCATGACGGGGTGAGATCCAAGACTCCATCTTGGATCAGGGCGACCAGAAACAAGGAAGTCCAGAATCCTTACACAGGGACTCAGATCCTGCCATGCCAGACGTGTCCTGTCATGGGTCCCAATGGCAGGGACATAGGCAAAAACAGGACTAGCTCTAGGAAGATGGAATCTAAGCTGACCGCGATGCTGAACCTCACGCACAACTACCAGTAGCTGGGGAACGTGCCTGCGTTTTATCCCTAGACGTCTCGCACCAGCCGGAGATCTAGCTACCCCTAATAGAGGAAACACAGACCTGGCTTGCCTCCAGAGAAAACCCCAAAGTGATAGTAGCCCCCAACATATAATGACGGTTAGTTAAGAAGAAAACACATACGTAGTATGAATACAGGTTCAGCAAAGAGAGGCCCACTGACTAGATAGCAGAAAATACCAAAGTGGACTTCGCGGTCAACTCAAAACCCTACAAAATACCATCCTGAAATAACTTTAAACTACGGTGCCAACTCATGACACCGGAGTGGTCATTTCAGTTCACTAGAGCTTCCAGCAGCAAGATTCAAACAAAAGCTCGCTGGACAAAAATACAAATGATCCAAATGAACGCTGGACAGAAATTCACGAAAGGTACAAATGATCCAACTTATCTGAATCAGCAGACTTTGGAGCAGGTAGCAAGTATCAGAAGAGCTCTGGTAACATTGATAGCCGGCAAGTAAATGACTGAGAAGCCAGACTATATAGGAGACTCCCATTTCCTGATGGGAACAGGTGCACTGGAGATAAAAGACAGAAGTCAACCAGTACCACCAGTAGCCACCAGAGGGAGCCCACAAACAGAATTCACAACAGTGTCCCCCTGCTTAAGCCAGTACATGTCCTGGCCCATCTGAAGTTTGCTAGAGAGCATTTGGATTATCCAGAAGGGTATTGGGAGAATGTCATATGGTCTGATGAAACCAAAGTCGAACTGTTTGGTAGAAACAAAACTCATCATGTTTGGAGGAGACAGAATGCTGAGTTGCATGCAAAGAACACCATACCTACTGTGAAGCAAGGGGGTGGCAATATCATGCTTTGGGGCTGTTTCTCTGCAAAGGCACCAGCACGACTGATCCTTGTACATGAAAGAATGAATGGAGCCATGTATCATGAGATTTTGAGTGCAAACCTCCTTCCATCAGCAAGGGCATTGAAGATGAAATGTGGATGGGTCTTTCAGCATGATAAGCACACCACCAGGGCAACGAAGGAGTGGCTTCATAAGAAGCATATAAAGGTCCTGGAGTGGCCTAGCCAGTCTCCAGATCTCAACCCCATAGAAAACCTTTGGAGGGATTTGAAAGTCTGTGTTGCCCAGCGACAGGCCCAAAACATCACTGCTCTAGAGGAGATCTGCATGGAGGCATGGGCCAACATACCACCAACAGTATGTGGCAACCTTGTGAAGACTTACAGAAAACGATTGACCTCTGTCATTGACAACAAACGATATATAACAAAATATTGAGATTAACTTTAGTTAATGATCAAATACTTATTTTCCACCATAATTTGCAAAATAAATCTTGCCAAATCAGACAAGGTAATTTTCTGGATTTGTTTTCTCATTTTGACTCTTATAGTTGTGGTCTACCTATGATGTCAATTACTGGCCTCTCTCATCTTTTTAAGTGGGAGAACTTGCACAATTTGTGGCTGACTAAATACTTTTTTGCCCCACTGTATAAGTAATAAATGTGAGTCTGTTCCTGTATCTAAATAGTAAGCATGTTCTTCTAACTGAATTTATGTAGGAAACTCAATTATGTATTTAAGATTATACATGAATGTGTAATTTCAATATGAAAACAAATCTCTGTGCCATATTTTTAAAGGTGGCTGGATATGTTACCTCAACCTGCCTTATGAAAACACATAGGTTAAGGATGGACCTTTATTCATTGATATCCTAGGATAAAATTTGCCAACTTCCCCCTCTGGCCCACCCACTGACAGTTTCCTGTTCATAGATTTGAACACAAGACTACAGCATGCTGTTATTCAAGATAAAAGATCGGCTGAGACTTTCTTTTTTTTGACGTGGACCTACTATTTTTTTGTAGATCAATTCTAGCTATCTAAAAAGAATATCAGGCTAAATCCCCAAATATAAACTACAGTGGTCCTGTGTTCCTGCAAGAGAGCTGAAGCCTTAAACCTCTGGTGGAGGCTTATCTCTTCAAGAACCAAAGGGTTGGCAATCCAAAAGAGGACCACATACACATTAAACTGTTGGTTGAGTCCACCAATATCAGCAGGTTTGGCCAACATTAGTCTAATGTGCATGAAGACAGGCTCAGGTTGGAGCTCAGGATGTGTCCCATCCATCATTCACTATTTGTAGGGCCTTCCCCTCCCCATTTCCATCCCGTTGCATGTGTGTCATGCCGTCCGCTGACCGACCCGCTGGTGGGGTTGTGACATTATCACCAACCAGTTCTTTTTCCAGGGAACCTATGTCTCAAGCACTGGCTTTTGCTCACCTGATCCAGACCCTCACAAATGAGGTTAAGAAGCTGTGGTGTTAGGTGGTGCAGCAGCTTCAGCAGATGTCGAGGTTTTTGGTGTCAGCTCATGTCCAGGTTTAACCGGAACCCAAAATATCTCTCCCTGACAGGTTCTCTGGAGGGAGAGATAAGTTTATTGCATTTAAAGAAGCCTGTAAATTATATTTCAGCCTTAGCCCTCGTTCTTCATGGAGTGAGGAACAGCGTGTGGAGATTATTGTCTCCCTTCTCAAGGGTGATCCCCAATCCTGGATCTTCTCCCTGCCGACTGATTCACCATCTTTCTGGTCGGTGGACAAGTTTTTGCAGCATTGGCACTGGTATATGGGGATCCTGATGGCATCTCCCTGCCTGAGTCTAGATTCCGAAAAATCAAGCAGGGGGGCCGGCTGGCTGAGGAGTACTGCTCAGAGTTTAGGAGATGAGACACTGACATGCAGTGGAACGACCCTGCCCTTAGGAGGTATTTCTGTCAGGGTCTGTCAGCCAGGCTTCAGGACACTCTGGTTCAGTATGTGGCTCTTGGGTCACTGGAAGCCGCCATGGCCCTTGCTATACGGGTGGATAGACGCCTCAGGGATTGACATACATCGAATCTGCCCAAGAAAAATGGTAAAATACCAGCTCACCTGTTAGGTATGTGTTGTGGAGAAGCCTGGATACCATGTAGTCATCATGTGGAACAATAAAGCGAACAAAAAAGTGAAAAATCCAGCTTCCAAAAGATATCCAAATTTATTGAGAATAAAATGCAACATCCAATGACATGGTTCACATGAAGGTGAGTAGCAGCGGGTGCTGGTTCCCTCTGTATGTAGTGAGGGTATGAATTTGGTGACACAGGGGGGGGGCCTCTGCTGTCGGTTCCTCAAAGAGTTCATCATCCTTTGGCAAACGCATGCGTGGAAGTAAATGTGCAGGTTCGGTCTTGTGTGTGAATGAGTACGTGTGGGTGTCCACAAAAAAACATCAGGGGGAAGTATGCTTCTGGGACTTGGAGTTCTAGGGTGATTGGGTCATATCAGGTGTCAGCCATTCTCAGCCCGGGGACATTCCAGCTGGAGTTACCCTCAGTAATGCACGTTCCCGTTGTGTATGTGTCGTGCAGTCCGCTGACTGACCCCCTGGTGGGATCATGACAGTTAAATGTTGCTATATAATTGATTGAATGGGATATGGTTCTTAGGAGAAATCACAGGTACTTGAGAGGAGAAATCGTAGATGCTTGGGAGGAGAAATCCTAGGTAATTTATTGTGGTTAAGATCTTTCACAAGAAACATACTAGCTTACCACGTAAAAGAGGTACAGAGAGAGAGACCATAATAGATAAGGCACTATTTAAATGTACACAATGATGATGCCTTTTACCACGTTGTCTGATGACCATGACAACCGGATATAAATCACTTTTGACAACCTATTTAAATTAGAGGAAAGGCTTCTGACCTTTCAATAAGTATTTGTTGCTATTTCCTAGTTACTGCCTTTAGCTGCTATATCTGCCTTGCCAGCCTTGTATTTGAATTCCACCTCTTATCTTATCCCTTGGATTAGTCGCCTTCGCTGTTGTCATCCGGTTTTGACACCAAGCCTGAAGTTGACGATATGCCAAAATAGATTTGCTTGTGAACTTTTGACTTATCTGAAGAATTAAAGGAAGAACAAGAAATATAGGAAGAAGCTCCACACCATAATAAAGCTCTGGCCCTCCAATTAGTCTAAGGATTGATTCCTGGTATACAGTGAGTTTGGTGCCAAGTATATGGTGCTGATTAAGAATAGGACTTCAGTTTTGCCAGATTGGCTCTAAATTCTGAAATTATTTAATTACAGTAGAATTCTGGCTCCAAAAAGTTGATTTTATTGCATTGTAAGCCTACAGATTGAAGTACAAACTAATTATATGGGATATTTCATTATCTACGAACTTGTTAAAGAGCCAAAAGACAGACCAGAAGACTAATAATAATTATAATAATAATTTTTATTTATATAGCGCCAATATATTCAGCAGCACTTTACAATTAAGCGGGGACATGTACAGACAATAAATTCAATACAAGTTAAGACAATTTAAACAGTGACATTAGGGGTGAGGTCCCTGCTCGCAAGCTTACAATCTACAAGGAAATGGGGGGACACAATAGGTGAAAAGTGCTTGTTATTTCAGGTCTGGCAATTATAATAAATAGGGATTTTCATATAAAGCTGCATGATCCAGTCATCAGCCCGTGTGTTTAAGTGCAATAGTCAAGTATCAAGTGTAGTTATCGTGTGCATGGAGGGTGTGGAGACAGATGAATAGTAGGGTGTAGATTCAGAGTAATATTTGGAAGGAGGGAACAGGGCAAAGTTAGTTTACTGAGTAGTTGATGTGGTAGGCTTGTTTGAAGAGATGGGTTTTCAAAGCGCGCTTGAATAGGTCGGGGCTAGGTATCAGTCTAAAAGCTATTGCATTTTGTTATCACAGACAAGTCCCATTGGGGGAATGCATTATTTTCATGGATGAAGTATCTCAAAAACTAGAACCAATTCAGCAAAAGTAATGGGACATTTGAATTCAGCATCAGCACCATCAAAACACCCTGAATCCATAAAAAAAACCCTTGGCCTCTGACTTGTATTATTATTAAACTGCAAGACAGGAGAGACAATTTATAGTTGAATCATGTAGAGGGGGCACCTTAGTCGTCATGGACACCCCCAATATTTGCTTCAATTTTCTGTATTGATAGTGAATATTATGACAAGATTCTTCCAGACAATTCCTTCCAGATTTTAGCAATTGAACTGAAAAACATCCACTTGAAAGCCATGCAAGGAAATTGTTGAAGTGCCGAATGCGGCTCACATCAGTGCCGATAGACTGCTGTCTCTGAATGTTACAGCTGTGTGCTATCATGCCGGCTTCGAATGAAATATCGATGAACTCCTGATGATCTATGACAGAGAGTAAAAGCCCATTTGTAGAAATGTTAGTTCCCAATTATTGTCCTGTCTAAACAAGCTGGCAAACATTAACGGAAAGAGCAAAATATTCGTTCATCATGTTTGATGATTTTTAGGCTTGTAAATCATTGTCATGTGCAGCATATCGTTCATATTAACAATCAGAAATTTGGTTGGTTGGTCTAAACAGGCCAATAAAAGACCGTCTATCAACTTGTATGTGACCAATCTAATTTTGTTTAATAGCTACAATCGTGCCGTATAAACCCATCATAGATGAAGTGTGTATGGAAGTGTAGTTGTGCTAGGATTTGATTGTGGTTTATTTATTTATTAGACTTGCTTATATAACGCCGTTAGTTCAACAGCACTTTACAGACATCATCACTGTCCCCATTGGGGCTCACAATCTAAATTCCCTACTAGTATGTCCAGGGCCAATTTTAGGCAAAGTGGGGCCCTAGGCAAAAGTTTAAAATTGGACCCCAAATGCTCACATATTGCAGATCACACAGAAGCATTTCTGTTGTATTTACATGCACTGAGTTCAGGCCGCTAAACGAGTGTGATCAATAGTGTTGAGCGATACCGTCCGATACTTGAAAGTATCGGATAGTATCGGCCGATACCCGAAAAGTATCGGATATCGCCGATACCGATACCCGATACCAATACAAGTCAATGGGACACCAAGTATCGGAAGGTATCCTGTATGGTTCCCAGGGTCTGAAGGAGAGGAAACTCTCCTTCAGGCCCTGGGATCCATATTAATGTGTAAAATAAAGAATAAAAATAAAAAATATTGATATACTCACCTCTCCGACGCAGCCTGGACCTTACCGATGTAACCGGCAGCTTCCGTTCCTAAGAATGAGCGCTTGAAAGACCTTAGATGACGTCGCGGCCTGTGATTGGTCGCGTGGCGGTCACGTGACCGCTCACGCGACCAATCACAAGTCGCGACGTCATCTAAGGTCTTTCAAGCGCTTGAAAGACCTTAGATGACGTCGTGGCTTGTGATTGGTCGCATGGCGGTCACGTGACCGCTCACGCGACCAATCACAGGCCGCGACGTCATCTAAGGTCTTTCAAGCACTCATTCTTAGGAACGGAAGCTGCCGGTTACATCGGTAAGGTCCAGGCTGCGTCGGAGAGGTGAGTAAATCAATATTTTTTATTTTTATTCTTTATTTTACACATTAATATCGATCCCGATACCGATTCCTGATATCTAGTGTTGAGCGATACCGTCCGATACTTGAAAGTATCGGTATCGGAAAGTATCGGCCGATACCGGAAAAGTATCGGATCTAATCCGATACCGATGCCCGATACCAATACAAGTCAATGGGACTCAAGTATCGGACGGTATTCCTGATGGTTCCCAGGGTCTGAAGAAGAGGAAACTCTCCTTCAGGCCCTGGGAACCATATTAATGTGTAAAATAAAGAATTAAAATAAAAAATATTGCTATACTCACCTCTCCGACGCAGCCTGGACCTTACCGAGGGAACCGGCAGCGTTCTTTGCTTAAAATGCGCGTTTTTACTTCCTTCCGCGACGTCACGGCTTGTGATTGGTCGCGTGCCGCCCATGTGGCCGCGACGCGACCAATCACAGCAAGCCGTGACGTAATTTTCAGGTCCTCAATGCCTAATTCTAGGCATTCAGGAATTTAAAATTACGTTCCGGCTTGTGATTGGTCGCGTCGCGGTCACATGGGCGACGCGACCAATCACAAGCCGTGACGTCACGGGAGGCAGGAGACGCGCGCATTTTTAAAATTACGTCACGGCTTGTGATTGGTTGCGTGCCGCCCATGTGACCGCGACGCGACCAATCACAGCAAGCCGTGACGTAATTTCAGGTCCTGATGCCTATTTCTGCATTGAAGACCTGAAATTACGTCACGGATTGCTGTGATTGGTCGCGTCGCGGTCACATGGGCGGCACGCAACCAATCACAAGCCGTGACGTAATTTTAAAAATGCGCGCGTCTCCTGCCTCCCGTGACGTCACGGCTTGTGATTGGTTGCGTCGCCCATGTGACCGCGACGCGACCAATCACAAGCCGGAACGTAATTTTAAAATCCTGAATGCCTAGAATTAAGCTTCCAGGACCTCAAAATTACGTCACGGCTTGCTGTGATTGGTCGCATCGCGGCCACATGGGCGGCACGCGACCAATCAGAAGCCGTGACGTCGCGGGAGGCAGGAAACGCGCGCATTTTAAGCAAACAACGCTGCCGGTTCCCTCGGTGAGGTCCAGGCTGCGTCGGAGAGGTGAGTATAGCAATTTTTTTTATTTTAATTCTTTATTTTACACATTAATGTTGTATTTTACACATTAATGTTGTTTCGATACCGATACCCGATACCACAAAAGTATCGGATCTCGGTATCGGAATTCCGATACCCGCAAGTATCGGCCGATACCCGATACTTGCGGTATCGGAATGCTCAACACTAGGGTTGAGCGACTTTCATTTTTTTAAGATCGAGTTGGGTTTTGTGAAACCCGACTTTGTCCAGAGTCGAGTCGAGTGCAGTCGGCCGATTATCGCTAAAAGTCGGGGATCGACCGAAACCCGAAACCCAATGCAAGTCAATGGGGAAGCATAGTCGGCAGTGAGTGGAGGCCAGGAAAACACCTACAGTGCCCATTTTAATGCCAAAAACATCCATTCTTGTTTCTGAAGCTTGTCAATCTTAATTAACTTTATAATAATAGTTGGGCATAGGAAATTGGGGGTCATTTGGCAAAAGTTGTGGGGGGAGTAGGGCTGGCTCAAGTTTTTCGTTGGCCCAGAAAATGCGGACTACGTCACGGCGGTGTTGCAGGGAGAGGTAAGTATTTCAACGTTGCAAGTGCTGTGATCCTGAGCAAGCAGGGGGGGCCCACTCGTTCGCATTGGCACTGGCACAGGGCCCCTCAAAGTACGGCGGTGTGTTTGCATGGCGGGGGCGCCTCCCACCAGCAGCGACACTTTTGCGTACTCTGAGGGGCCCTGTGCCAGTGACGTCGCCAACGAGTATGCCCCCCCACCTGATGAAGGAACCTGCACTTTCATCTGCACCTTCCTCTTTGTCCCTGTGTAAGGTGGTATAACATGCGGGAAGGGGAACCTTACTTTCAGCAGGGTCAGATTCTGGCTGTGTAGAGTACAAGGGGAATGTAGTGGTCTAGGTCAATGTACCAGCAGACTCATCTAGCAGTGGCTGGGCAATGGGCAGGATGAGGAGGAAACAGATATAGGGCCAAAGAATAAAGTAGGCTAAATGCAGTTCAAAATTGGTAACAGGACTAAACAGGCGGCATTGCTTTGTTCAGTGGAGTAGCAAACCCAAGAGCAGCAGACACTGTTTCAAGGGCCTAACCACACTAGTAGGCCAAATGCAGTTTAATATCTGATAGTATAGGCCGAAAGCCAGAATGTGGAAGCTCAGCTTTGTTCAGTTGAGGACAACACCAGGGAGGGGCAGACACCGTTAGTAGGCCGGAACAGCCAATTTTTTAAAAAACAGCAGTTAATAAGAGCCAGAAGGTAGAAGCTCAGCTTTATTCAGTTGAGGACAACACCAGGCAGGGGCAGACACCTTTAGTAGGCCGGAACAGCCAATTTCATTTTTAAAAATCGTAATTTGGAACAGAAGGTTGAAGCACAGCTTTATTCAGTTGAGGACAACACCAGGCAGGGGCAGACACCTTTAGTAGGCCGGAACAGCCAATTTTTAAAAAAAACAGCAGTTAATAAGAGGCAGAAGGTAGAAGCTCAGCTTTATTCAGTTGAGGACAACACCAGGCAGGGGCAGACACCTTTAGTAGGCCGGAACAGCCAATTTCATTTTTAAAAATCGTAATTTGGAACAGAAGGTTGAAGCACAGCTTTATTCAGTTGAGGACAACACCAGGCAGGGGCAGACACCTTTAGTAGGCCGGAACAGCCAATTTCATTTTTAAAAATCGTAATTTGGAACAGAAGGTTGAAGCACAGCTTTATTCAGTTGCAGCTTCTTGGCAATAATATAAAGAAGACGCGACAGGACAACACTCGGTGGATGCCATATCTGTGTTTTCAATGGAAAAAAACCTTTCAGTTAACTACTTGCAGGAGAAAGTTTTTGTAGCTGGTGGCCAATTTTTGTACTGTACCATTTTTTGGTTGTATGTTTGGAACAGAAGGTTGAAGCACAGCTTTATTCAGTTGAGGACAACACCAGGCAGGGGCAGACACCTTTAGTAGGCCGGAACAGCCAATTTAAAAAAAAAACAGCAGTTAATAAGAGGCAGAAGGTAGAAGCACAGCTTTATTCAGTTGAGGACAACACCAGGCAGGGGCAGACACCTTTAGTAGGCCGGAACAGCCAATTTCATTTTTAAAAATCGTAATTTGGAACAGAAGGTTGAAGCACAGCTTTATTCAGTTGAGGACAACACCAGGCAGGGGCAGACACCTTTAGTAGGCCGGAACAGCCAATTTCATTTTTAAAAATCGTAATTTGGAACAGAAGGTTGAAGCACAGCTTTATTCAGTTGCAGCTTCTTGGCAATAATATAAAGAAGACGCGACAGGACAACACTCGGTGGATGCCATATCTGTGTTTTCAATGGAAAAAAACCTTTCAGTTAACTACTTGCAGGAGAAAGTTTTTGTAGCTGGTGGCCAATTTTTGTACTGTACCATTTTTTGGTTGTATGTTTGGAACAGAAGGTTGAAGCACAGCTTTATTCAGTTGAGGACAACACCAGGCAGGGCCAGACACCGTTAGTAGGCCGGAACCACCATTTTTTTTTTTAAAACAGCAGTTAATCAGAACCAGAAGGTAGAAGCTCAGCTTTATTCAGTTGAGGACAACATGAATTAGGGACTGCAGACAGACTTAGCAGGCTGTCCCCTGTGTGGACCATGCATCCAATACATTAACCCATTGAGCCACAAAGGACACCTAACCTTCCGTGGCCATGCCTACAGGTCCATGTGTCTGTTGTCAGGTGTACCTTTGGACTCACAGATTGACAGGATGCAAGGACAATGCGGTCTTTAACATGCTGGTGGAGGGGTGGGATGGCTTTTCTCGCAAAAGAATTGTCAACTGGGTAGCTCATAGCGTGGTACATCGTAGTCCATCCTGGCTTCATTAATATTAAATAAAATTAAAAAATAGGCTCTATGCACTGTAAAATAGCTTCCAGGGGTACACGGGCAGCAGTGGTCTGGTCAGTGGAGGCCTAGTGGAAGGAGGGACCGCAGACAGGCTTCGAAGGCCTAACATAATAAAATGGGCTGGCTGTAGGCACTTTATAATTGGTTCCAGGGGTACACGGGCAGCAGTGGTCTGGTCAGTGGAGGCCTAGTGGAAGGAGGGACCGCAGACAGGCTTCGAAGGCCTAACATAATAAAATGGGCTGGCTGTAGGCACTTTATAATTGGTTCCAGGGGTACACGGGCAGCAGTGGTCTGGTCAGTGGAGGCCTAGTGGAAGGAGGGACCGCAGACAGGCTTCGAAGGCCTAACATAATAAAATGGGCTGGCTGTAGGCACTTTATAATTGGTTCCAGGGGTACATGGGCAGCAGTGGTCTGGAAGGAGGGACCGCAGACAGGCTTCGAAGGCCTAACATAATAAAATGGGCTGGCTGTAGGCACTTTATAATTGGTTCCAGGGGTACACGGGCAGCAGTGGTCTGGTCAGTGGAGGCCTAGTGGAAGGAGGGACCGCAGACAGGCTTCGAAGGCCTAACATAAAAAAATAAGCTGGCTGTAGGCACTTTATAATTGGTTCCAGGGGTACACGGGCAGCAGTGGTCTGGTCAGTGGAGGCCTAGTGGAAGGAGGGACCGCAGACAGGCTTCGAAGGCCTAACATAATAAAATGGGCTGGCTGTAGGCACTTTATAATTGGTTCCAGGGGTACACGGGCAGCAGTGGTCTGGTCAGTGGAGGCCTAGTGGAAGGAGGGACCGCAGACAGGCTTCGAAGGCCTAACATAAAAAAATAAGCTGGCTGTAGGCACTTTATAATTGGTTCCAGGGGTACACGGGCAGCAGTGGTCTGGTCAGTGGAGGCCTAGTGGAAGGAGGGACCGCAGACAGGCTTCGAAGGCCTGACATAATAAAATGGGCTGGCTGTAGGCACTTTATAATTGGTTCCAGGGGTACACGGGCAGCAGTGGTCTGGTCAGTGGAGGCCTAGTGGAAGGAGGGACCGCAGACAGGCTTCGAAGGCCTAACATAATAAAATGGGCTGGCTGTAGGCACTTTATAATTGGTTCCAGGGGTACACGGGCAGCAGTGGTCTGGTCAGTGGAGGCCTAGTGGAAGGAGGGACCGCAGACAGGCTTCGAAGGCCTAACATAAAAAAATAAGCTGGCTGTAGGCACTTTATAATTGGTTCCAGGGGTACACGGGCAGCAGTGGTCTGGTTAGTGGAGGCCTAGTGGAAGGAGGGACCGCAGACAGGCTTCGAAGGCCTAACATAATAAAATGGGCTGGCTGTAGGCACTTTATAATTGGTTCCAGGGGTACACGGGCAGCAGTGGTCTGGTCAGTGGAGGCCTAGTGGAAGGAGGGACCGCAGACAGGCTTCGAAGGCCTAACATAATAAAATGGGCTGGCTGTAGGCACTTTATAATTGGTTCCAGGGGTACTTGGGCAGCAGTGGTCTGGTCAGTGGAGGCCTAGTGGAAGGAGGGACCGCAGACAGGCTTCGAAGGCCTAACATAATAAAATGGGCTGGCTGTAGGCACTTTATAATTGGTTCCAGGGGTACACGGGCAGCAGTGGTCTGGTCAGTGGAGGCCTAGTGGAAGGAGGGACCGCAGACAGGCTTCGAAGGCCTAACATAAAAAAATAAGCTGGCTGTAGGCACTTTATAATTGGTTCCAGGGGTACACGGGCAGCAGTGGTCTGGTTAGTGGAGGCCTAGTGGAAGGAGGGACCGCAGACAGGCTTCGAAGGCCTAACATAATAAAATGGGCTGGCTGTAGGCACTTTATAATTGGTTCCAGGGGTACACGGGCAGCAGTGGTCTGGTCAGTGGAGGCCTAGTGGAAGGAGGGACCGCAGACAGGCTTCGAAGGCCTAACATAATAAAATGGGCTGGCTGTAGGCACTTTATAATTGGTTCCAGGGGTACACGGGCAGCAGTGGTCTGGTCAGTGGAGGCCTAGTGGAAGGAGGGACCGCAGACAGGCTTCGAAGGCCTAACATAATAAAATGGGCTGGCTGTAGGCACTTTATAATTGGTTCCAGGGGTACACGGGCAGCAGTGGTCTGGTCAGTGGAGGCCTAGTGGAAGGAGGGACCGCAGACAGGCTTCGAAGGCCTAACATAATAAAATGGGCTGGCTGTAGGCACTTTATAATTGGTTCCAGGGGTACATGGGCAGCAGTGGTCTGGAAGGAGGGACCGCAGACAGGCTTCGAAGGCCTAACATAATAAAATGGGCTGGCTGTAGGCACTTTATAATTGGTTCCAGGGGTACACGGGCAGCAGTGGTCTGGTCAGTGGAGGCCTAGTGGAAGGAGGGACCGCAGACAGGCTTCGAAGGCCTAACATAAAAAAATAAGCTGGCTGTAGGCACTTTATAATTGGTTCCAGGGGTACACGGGCAGCAGTGGTCTGGTCAGTGGAGGCCTAGTGGAAGGAGGGACCGCAGACAGGCTTCGAAGGCCTAACATAATAAAATGGGCTGGCTGTAGGCACTTTATAATTGGTTCCAGGGGTACACGGGCAGCAGTGGTCTGGTCAGTGGAGGCCTAGTGGAAGGAGGGACCGCAGACAGGCTTCGAAGGCCTAACATAAAAAAATAAGCTGGCTGTAGGCACTTTATAATTGGTTCCAGGGGTACACGGGCAGCAGTGGTCTGGTCAGTGGAGGCCTAGTGGAAGGAGGGACCGCAGACAGGCTTCGAAGGCCTGACATAATAAAATGGGCTGGCTGTAGGCACTTTATAATTGGTTCCAGGGGTACACGGGCAGCAGTGGTCTGGTCAGTGGAGGCCTAGTGGAAGGAGGGACCGCAGACAGGCTTCGAAGGCCTAACATAATAAAATGGGCTGGCTGTAGGCACTTTATAATTGGTTCCAGGGGTACACGGGCAGCAGTGGTCTGGTCAGTGGAGGCCTAGTGGAAGGAGGGACCGCAGACAGGCTTCGAAGGCCTAACATAAAAAAATAAGCTGGCTGTAGGCACTTTATAATTGGTTCCAGGGGTACACGGGCAGCAGTGGTCTGGTTAGTGGAGGCCTAGTGGAAGGAGGGACCGCAGACAGGCTTCGAAGGCCTAACATAATAAAATGGGCTGGCTGTAGGCACTTTATAATTGGTTCCAGGGGTACACGGGCAGCAGTGGTCTGGTCAGTGGAGGCCTAGTGGAAGGAGGGACCGCAGACAGGCTTCGAAGGCCTAACATAATAAAATGGGCTGGCTGTAGGCACTTTATAATTGGTTCCAGGGGTACTTGGGCAGCAGTGGTCTGGTCAGTGGAGGCCTAGTGGAAGGAGGGACCGCAGACAGGCTTCGAAGGCCTAACATAATAAAATGGGCTGGCTGTAGGCACTTTATAATTGGTTCCAGGGGTACACGGGCAGCAGTGGTCTGGTCAGTGGAGGCCTAGTGGAAGGAGGGACCGCAGACAGGCTTCGAAGGCCTAACATAATAAAATGGGCTGGCTGTAGGCACTTTATAATTGGTTCCAGGGGTACACGGGCAGCAGTGGTCTGGAAGGAGGGACCGCAGACAGGCTTCGAAGGCCTAACATAATAAAATGGGCTGGCTGTAGGCACTTTATAATTGGTTCCAGGGGTACACGGGCAGCAGTGGTCTGGTTAGTGGAGGCCGATTGTAATGAGGGTCTGCCAGTTAGTAGTCCAAAACAACAAATAAATGTGAATGTCTCGCATTAAAACAAAACAAAAACACTAAAGGGTGCAATCATTAGGTTCAGGGGTGGGATCCTCTGCGTTGTTTCAGACCTAATAATTTAGCACAAAGTATTTACTGTGGTAAATAGAGGACACTGCCCCTGACTATGTTAAGTACCATCATACATGTTAACACAATGGTATTGTCAGTGGCAGGTATGGAAGGATGTCAGCGCATAGACTAAACATTGGTGGAAGTGTGAGAGATAACTGTGGAAGTGGTAGAGCAATGTTTTACCTGGGGGTGGGTGAACTCTCTTGTGGCCGGCGGTACAGGCCCAGGGCCCCTCATGTTACAACAGTGTGTCTGACGTTGGGTGCGCACCACCACCGCCAGAGACACTTTATTGTACTATGAGGGACCCAGTAGCAATGCCGTCGACCAAAAGCGAGCACACCCACCTCTTCAGACAAACAACAGTCTCACGGGTGCTTGCGCCAAGTCACGATACCAAGGCCCCGTGTGGGGAGTTTGGCCATTTAGTGAGGTGTAAACATGTCGTAGGCTGGACAATCAGCTGCAGAAAATTAGACATTAGAAAAGTAATTCACAGTAGTCCACAGGTAAGAGCTTTTCATAGGAAAGCTAGTTGTCGGCCGGGCAAGGTGGGGCAAAAGATTTCGAAATCCAGTTGTGGTTCATTTTAATGAATGTTAGATCGTCAACATTTTGGGTAGCCAGACGAGTCCTTTTTTCGGTTAATATTGAACCTGCAGCACTGAATACTCTTTCTGATAGGACACTTGCTGCCGGGCAAGCAAGCTCCTGCAATGCATATTCTGCCAATTCTGGCCAGGTGTCTAATTTTGATGCCCAGTAATCAAATGGGAATGACGGTTGAGGGAGAACATCGATAAGGGATGAAAAATAGTTAGTAACCATACTGGACAAATGTTGTCTCCTGTCACTTTCAATTGATGCAGCAGTACCTGTCCTGTCTGCGGTCATAGCAAAATCACTCCACAACCTGGTCAGAAAACCCCTCTGTCCAACGCCACTTCTGATGTGTGCACCCCTAACACTCCTAGTCTGCTGCCCCCTGGAGCTCGTGTGAGAACGATCACGTGCGCTGTGTGCTGGGAATGCCTGAAGCAAACGGTCAACAAGAGTTGATTGTTTGGTTGCTAATATTAGTTCCAAGTTCTCATGTGGCATAATATTTTGCAATTTGCCTTTATAGCGTGGATCAAGGAGGCAGGCCAACCAGTAATCGTCATCGTTCATCATTTTCGTAATGCGTGTGTCCCTTTTTAGGATACGTAAGGCATAATCCGCCATGTGGGCCAAAGTTCCAGTTGTCAAATCTCCGGTTGTGATTGGTTGAGGGGCAGTTTCAGGCAAATCTACGTCACTTGTGTCCCTCAAAAAACCAGAACCCGGCCTTTCCACGCAACCAATTTCCAGTGCCCCCGGGAAAGCTTCCGCATTAAAAATATACTCATCCCCATCATCCTCCTCGTCCTCCACCTCCTCTTCGCCCGCTACCTCGTCCTGTACACTGCCCTGACCAGACAATGGCTGACTGTCATCAAGGCTTTCCTCTTCCTCTGGTGCAGACGCCTGCTCCTTTATGTGCGTCAAACTTTGCATCAGCAGACGCATTAGGGGGATGCTCATGCTTATTACGGCGTTGTCTGCACTAACCAGCCGTGTGCATTCCTCAAAACACTGAAGGACTTGACACATGTCTTGTATCTTGGACCACTGCACACCTGACAACTCCATGTCTGCCATCCTACTGCCTGCCCGTGTATGTGTATCCTCCCACAAAAACATAACAGCCCGCCTCTGTTGGCACAGTCTCTGAAGCATGTGCAGTGTTGAGTTCCACCTTGTTGCAACGTCTATGATTAGGCGATGCTGGGGAAGGTTCAAAGACCGCTGATAGGTCTGCATACGGCTGGCATGTACAGGCGAACGTCGGATATGTGAGCAAAGTCCACGCACTTTGAGGAGCAGGTCGGAGAACCCAGGATAAGTTTTCAATAAGCACTGCACCACCAGGTTTAAGGTGTGAGCCAGGCAAGGAATGTGTTTCAGTTGGGAAAGGGAGATGGCAGCCATGAAATTCCTTCCGTTATCACTCACTACCTTGCCTGCCTCAAGATCTACTGTGCCCGGCGACGACTGCGTTTCTTGTTGCAAGAACTCGGACAGAACTTCTGCGGTGTGTCTGTTGTCGCCCAAACACTTCATAGCCAATACAGCCTGCTGACGCTTGCCAGTAGCTGGCCCATAATGGGACAACTGGTGTGCAACAGTGTCATCTGCCGATGGAGTGGTTGGCCGACTGCGGTCTGTGGAAGAGCTGTAGCTTCTGCAGGAGGACGAGGAGGAGGAGGAGGAGGGGGTGCGAACGCCTACAGCCAACTGTTTCCTAGACCGTGGGCTAGGCAAAACTGTCCCGAAATTGATGTCCCCTGTGGACCCTGCATCCACCACATTCACCCAGTGTGCCGTGATGGACACATAACATCCCTGGCCATGCCTACTGGTCCATGCATCTGTAGTCAGGTGCACCTTTGTACTCACAGATTGCCTGAGTGCATGGACGATGCGCTGTTTAACATGCTGGTGCAGGGCTGGGATGGCTTTTCTTGAAAAAAAGTGTCGACTGGGTAGCTCGTATCGTGGTTCAGCGTAATCCATCAGGGCTTTGAAAGCTTCGCTTTCAACTAACCGGTAGGGCATCATCTCTAACGAGATTAGTCTAGCTATGTGGGCGTTAAAACCCTGTGTACGCGGATGCGAGGATAAGTACTTCCTTTTTCTAACCAGAGTCTCATGTAGTGTGAGCTGAACTGGAGAGATGGAGATCGTGGAACTTGCGGGTGTGCCGGTGGACATGGCAGACTGAGAGCGGCAGCAAGTTCTCCCTAAGCTCAGATCAGCAGCAGTGAGATGGCGGTCGGCGGGAACGCCCCTTTATAGCCCCTGTGACGCCGCAGACAGCAAGCCAATCACTGCAATGCCCTTCTCTAAGATGGTGGGGACCAGGACCTATGTCATCACGCTGCCCACACTCTGCGTTCACCTTCATTGGCTGAGAAATGGCGCTTTTCGCGTCATTGAAACGCGACTTTGGCGCGAAAGTCGCGTACCGCATGACCGACAAGCACAGGGGTCGGATCGGGTTTCATGAGACGCCGACTTAGCCAAAAGTCGGCGACTTTTGATAATGAACGACCCGTTTCTCTCAACCCTACTCAACACTACTGATATCACAAAAGTATCGGATCTCGGTATCGGAATTCCGATACAGCAAATATCGGCCGATACCCGATACTTGCGGTATCGGAATGCTCAACACTAGTGATCAACAATATTGAAGTCATTCGCTTGTTTCCCGGCCCCTTTACATAAACTGCGGAATATATTGGCGCTATATGGGTTGAACTAGATGGACTTACAGTCTTCCTTCAACCTTAATAACTATGTAACTATGTAACTATGTAACTATACAAATAAAGATTATTATTATTATTACCTGCGAAAGAATGATGGGGACAGAACAATCACTAGTAGATCAATCTGTCCACATACAGTATCATGTTATCAGCAGCACATCTACAGTTTACACCGGTGATGTGCTGCTGAGAACAATGATTTTTGCTCCCACATAAACAATCACTCAATGAATATGCAGCATTTTGCTTGTTTAGTATAATACACCCCATAGTCCTCCACATAGTATAATATGCAACACAGTCCTCCATATTGAAAAATGCACATCCCATAGTCCTCCATATAATATAATGTGCCCCATAGTCCTCCACATAGTATAATACACTCCCCATAGTCCTCAATATAGTATAATACACTCCCTATAGTCCTCCATCTATTAAAATACACTCCTCAGTCCTCCATATAGTATTAAACACTATCCATAGTCCTCCATATAGTATAATACTCTCCTCATAGTCCTCCATATATTAAAATACACTCCTCAGTCCTCCATATAGTATAATACATTCCTCAGTCCTCCATATAGTATAATACACTCCTCAGTCCTCCATATAGTATAATACACTCCTCATAGGCCTCCATATATTAAAATACACTGCTCAGTCCACCATATAGTATAATACGCTCCTCATAGTGCTCCATATAATATAATGTACTGTCAGTCATCCATGTAGTACAATTCACTTCCCATAGTATTATGCACCCCATAGTTCTTCATATAGTATAATGTGTTCCCCATAGTCCTCAATACAGTATAATGCAGCCCACATATAGTATAATGCTGCCACCCCACAGAGTATAATGCAGTCACCCCACAGAATATAATGTAGCCCCCTGAGTAAAATGCAGCACCACCATACAATATAATGTAACCACGTATGGAATATAATACAACCCCCATAGAATGTAATACAGCCCACTATAGAGTTTAATACAGCCCCCATAGAATATAATACAGACTCTCATAGAATTTAATACAGCCCTCCATAGAATGTAATACAGCACCCCAATAGAATATAATACAGCCCCCCATAGAATGTAATACAGCCCCCCATAGAATGTAACATAGCACCCCAATTGAATATAATACAGCCCCTCATAGAATATAGTACAGCTCCCCCATAGAATGTAATACAGCACCCCAATAGAATAGAATACAGCCCCCATAGAATGTAATACAGCCCCCCATAGAATATAATACAGCTCCCCCATAGAATGTAATACTGCACCCCATAGAATATAATACAGCCACCCCATAGAATATAATAAAGCACCCCACAGAATATAATAAAACCCCCCACTGAATATAATACAATCCCGATAGAATGTAATACAGCCCCCATAGAATATAATACAGCCCCCAAAGAATATAATACAGTCGCTCATAGAATGTAATACAGCCTCCTATAGAATATAATACAGCTCCCCCATAGAATGTAATACAGCACCCCAAAGAATATAATACAGCCCCCATAGAATGTAATACAGCCCCCATAGAATATAATACAGCTCCCCCATAGAATATAATACAGCACCCCATAGAATATAATACAGCCCCCCCAAAGAATATAATACAGCACCCCATAGAATGTAATACAACCCCCACAGAATACAATACAGCTCCCCCATAGAATGTAATACAGCCCCCCATAGAATATAATACAGCTGCCTCACAGAATGTAATACACAGCGCCCCATAGAATATAATACAGCCCCCATACAATAGAATATAGCACCCCATAAAATGTAATACAGCCCCCATTAGAATAAAATACAGCCCCTCATAGAATGTAATACAGCCTTCCTAGGATATAATACATCACCCCATAGAATGTAATACAGCCCCCCTAGAATATAATACAGCCTTCCATAGAATGTAATACAGCCCCCTAGAATATAATACAGCACCCCATAGAATGTAATACAGCCCCCTAGAATATAACAGAGCCCCCCATAGAATTTAATACAGCCCCCTAGAATATAATACAGCACCCTATAGAATGTAATACAGTCCCCATATACTATAATACAGACTCCCATAGAATGTAATACAGCCCCCCCATAGAATGTAATACAGCACCCCATAGAATGTAATACAGCCCTCCCATAAAATATAATCCCCCCATAGAATATAATACAGCTCCCCCATAGAATATAGTACAGCTCCCCCATAGAATGCAATACAGCACCCCATAGAATATAATACAGCACCCCCATAGAATATAATACAGCCCCCCATAGAATGTAATACAGCCCCCCATAGAATATAATACAGCTCGCCCATAGAATGTAATACAGCACACCATAGAATATAATACAGCCTACCCATAGAATATAATACAGCCCCTCATAGAATATAATACAGTCGCTCACAGAATGTAATACAGCCCCCATAGAATATAATACAGCTCCCTCATAGAATGTAATACAGCACCCCATGGGATATAATACAGCCCCCATAGAATGTAATACAGCCTCTAGAATATAATAAAGCTCCCCCATAGAATGTAATACAGCACCCCATAGAATATCATACAGCTCCCAATAGAATATAATACAGGTATAATACAGCACCCCATAGAATATAATACAACTCCCCTGTTATGATCCCAATGGCAAGGATCTCAGAGATTACAGCAAAAGTCTGCAAACATAAATACCAGCTCATAGGGACGTGGTAACTAGGCTGACCATATACCTGATCCTAACACAAACACTAACAGTAGCCGGGGAACGTGCCTACGTTGATCCTAGACGTCTCGCGCCAGCTGGAGAACTAACTAACCCTATCAGGGAAAATAAGACCTCTCTTGCCTCCAGAGAAAAGACCCCAAAGTAATACAAGCCCACAACAAATAATAGTGGTGAGGTAAGAAGAAAAGACAAACGTAAGAATGAACTAGATTTTAGCAAAGAGAGGCCCACTGACTAATAGCATAAAATAGTAAGATGACTTATATGGTCAGCAAAAAACCCTGCAAAATATCCACGCTGAATATCCAAGAACCCCCAAACCGACTAACGGTGAGGGGGGAGAATATCAGCCCCCTAGAGCTTCCAGCAATATCAGGAATCACATATTGTACAAGCTGGACAAAAATATGAACAAAGCAAAATAACAAACCAGGGATTCAAGCTTGAGGAGGATAATTTGCATATTCCAGGTGCCTTCTGGGAAAAGCGAAGAGTCTCCCTCAGCAAGAAGATCATTGGGTACAGCCGGGACCAGCTGCTTGGAAAGCATCACCAAACCAGGGATTCAAGCTTGAGGAGGATAATTTGCATATTCCAGGTGCCTTC
This sequence comes from Ranitomeya variabilis, assembly GCF_051348905.1. Taxonomy (NCBI): domain Eukaryota; kingdom Metazoa; phylum Chordata; class Amphibia; order Anura; family Dendrobatidae; genus Ranitomeya; species Ranitomeya variabilis. The sequence continues at coordinate 254,868,494 of NC_135236.1, read as the reverse complement.
TGGGAAAAGCGAAGAGTCTCCCTCAGCAAGAAGATCGTTGGGTACAGCCGGGACCAGCTGCTTGGAAAGCATCACCAAACCAGGGATTCAAGCTTGAGGAGGATAATTTGCATATTCCAGGTGCCTTCTGGGAAAAGCGAAGAGTCTCCCTCAGCAAGAAGATCGTTGGGTACAGCCGGGACCAGCTGCTTGGAAAGCATCACCAAACCAGGGATTCAAGCTTGAGGAGGATAATTTGCATATTCCAGGTGCCTTCTGGGAAAAGCGAAGAGTCTCCCTCAGCAAGAAGATCGTTGGGTACAGCCGGGACCAGCTGCTTGGAAAGCATCACCAAACCAGGGATTCAAGCTTGAGGAGGATAATTTGCATATTCCAGGTGCCTTCTGGGAAAAGCGAAGAGTCTCCCTCAGCAAGAAGATCGTTGGGTACAGCCGGGACCAGCTGCTTGGAAAGCATCACCAAACCAGGGATTCAAGCTTGAGGAGGATAATTTGCATATTCCAGGTGCCTTCTGGGAAAAGCGAAGAGTCTCCCTCAGCAAGAAGATCGTTGGGTACAGCCGGGACCAGCTGCTTGGAAAGCATCACCAAACCAGGGATTCAAGCTTGAGGAGGATAATTTGCATATTCCAGGTGCCTTCTGGGAAAAGCGAAGAGTCTCCCTCAGCAAGAAGATCGTTGGGTACAGCTGGGACCAGCTGCTTGGAAAGCATCACCAAACCAGGGATTCAAGCTTGAGGAGGATAATTTGCATATTCCAGGTGCCTTCTGGGAAAAGCGAAGAGTCTCCCTCAGCAAGAAGATCGTTGGGTACAGCCGGGACCAGCTGCTTGGAAAGCATCACCAAACCAGGGATTCAAGCTTGAGGAGGATAATTTGCATATTCCAGGTGCCTTCTGGGAAAAGCGAAGAGTCTCCCTCAGCAAGAAGATCGTTGGGTACAGCCGGGACCAGCTGCTTGGAAAGCATCACCAAACCAGGGATTCAAGCTTGAGGAGGATAATTTGCATATTCCAGGTGCCTTCTGGGAAAAGCGAAGAGTCTCCCTCAGCAAGAAGATCGTTGGGTACAGCTGGGACCAGCTGCTTGGAAAGCATCACCAAACCAGGGATTCAAGCTTGAGGAGGATAATTTGCATATTCCAGGTGCCTTCTGGGAAAAGCGAAGAGTCTCCCTCAGCAAGAAGATCGTTGGGTACAGCCGGGACCAGCTGCTTGGAAAGCATCACCAAACCAGGGATTCAAGCTTGAGGAGGATAATTTGCATATTCCAGGTGCCTTCTGGGAAAAGCGAAGAGTCTCCCTCAGCAAGAAGATCGTTGGGTACAGCCGGGACCAGCTGCTTGGAAAGCATCACCAAACCAGGGATTCAAGCTTGAGGAGGATAATTTGCATATTCCAGGTGCCTTCTGGGAAAAGCGAAGAGTCTCCCTCAGCAAGAAGATCGTTGGGTACAGCTGGGACCAGCTGCTTGGAAAGCATCACCAAACCAGGGATTCAAGCTTGAGGAGGATAATTTGCATATTCCAGGTGCCTTCTGGGAAAAGCGAAGAGTCTCCCTCAGCAAGAAGATCGTTGGGTACAGCCGGGACCAGCTGCTTGGAAAGCATCACCAAACCAGGGATTCAAGCTTGAGGAGGATAATTTGCATATTCCAGGTGCCTTCTGGGAAAAGCGAAGAGTCTCCCTCACCAAGAAGATCGTTGGGTACAGCCGGGACCAGCTGCTTGGAAAGCATCACCAAACCAGGGATTCAAGCTTGAGGAGGATAATTTGCATATTCCAGGTGCCTTCTGGGAAAAGCGAAGAGTCTCCCTCAGCAAGAAGATCGTTGGGTACAGCTGGGACCAGCTGCTTGGAAAGCATCACCAAACCAGGGATTCAAGCTTGAGGAGGATAATTTGCATATTCCAGGTGCCTTCTGGGAAAAGCGAAGAGTCTCCCTCAGCAAGAAGATCGTTGGGTACAGCCGGGACCAGCTGCTTGGAAAGCATCACCAAACCAGGGATTCAAGCTTGAGGAGGATAATTTGCATATTCCAGGTGCCTTCTGGGAAAAGCGAAGAGTCTCCCTCAGCAAGAAGATCGTTGGGTACAGCCGGGACCAGCTGCTTGGAAAGCATCACCAAACCGCGCGCCTTACGGCGCGCAAATTTTTGCCTATAGGACATTATTGCAAGAAGGCTTGGCTGAGTAGATTACACAAGAAGGAAAGCACGCAGCAAGTCAGCAGGATCTGGGAGCAACATGGCAGATGTGACAACCTACATGGTGAGCTGCAGCATGTGCTACATGTTCGCAGATCGACCAGAAGAATCCAATTTCACCTGTCAGAAGTGTAGACTAGTGGCCCTTTTAGAAGAAAAGGTGCGGGGTCTGGAAGAAAGAATAGCAACTTTGAAACTCATCAAAGAGAATGAAGACTTCCTAGACAGAACAGAAGCATCTCTACTGGTCACAGAAGGTGAAAAAAGTGTCAGAGAACCTCCAAAAGCAGATGAGTGGAAGCATGTGACCAAAAGAAGCAAGAAGACCATGGAGAAATCACCAACCACACAACTGAAGAACCGATATCAAATCTTTGTAGAGGTTGAAGATGGCACACCTAAGGATGAAGCACTACCAGCAAGCAAAAAAGAAAAGGGTACGCAGCAACAAGTGACAGCAAAAAGTACAGCCAAGAAGCAACGAAGAGTGGTGGTGGTGGGAGACTCACTACTGAGAGGCACAGAAGCAGCCATCTGCAGACCGGACATAACCGCAAGAGAAGTATGCTGCCTTCCAGGTGCGATGATCAAGGATGTGACTGATAGGATACCAAAGCTCTTCAGCTCCAAGGACGTCCACCCATTTCTTCTGATACATGTTGGCACCAATGACACCGCAAGGAAGGACCTACCGACAATCTGCAAGGACTTTGAAGAGTTGGGGAAGAAAGTAAAGGAACTGGATGCACAGGTAGTTTTTTCTTCTATCCTTCCAGTAGACGGGCATGGCACCAGGAGATGGAACAGGATCCTTGATGCGAACAACTGGCTAAGACGATGGTGCAGACAACAAGGATTCGGATTCCTGGACCACGGTGTGAATTACTTGTACGATGGACTCCTCACCAGAGACGGACTACACCTCAACAAACCTGGGAAACACACATTCGCCAGAAGACTCGCTACACTCATCAGGAGGGCGTTAAACTAGAAGAAGAGGGGACGGGAAGAAAAACATTAGACTTGAACAAAGAAGACCCAGGAAAACATACTCAGAAGGGAGGTAAGAACATTTCTAAAACAATCCACAGCGAGGAGATTGGAACAAAACAAAATCCTCTAAACTGCATGCTCGCAAACGCCAGAAGCCTGACAAACAAGATGGAAGAACTAGAAGCAGAAATATCTACAGGTAACTTTGACATAGTGGGAATAACCGAGACATGGTTAGATGAAAGCTATGACTGGGCAGTTAACTTACAGGGTTACAGTCTGTTTAGAAAGGATCGTAAAAATCGGAGAGGAGGAGGGGTTTGTCTCTATGTAAAGTCTTGTCTAAAGTCCACTTTAAGGGAGGATATTAGTGAAGGGAATGAGGATGTCGAGTCCATATGGGTCGAAATTCATGGAGGGAAAAATGGTAACAAAATTCTCATTGGGGTCTGTTACAAACCCCCAAATATAACAGAAATCATGGAAAGTCTACTTCTAAAGCAGATAGATGAAGCTGCAACCCATAATGAGGTCCTGGTTATGGGGGACTTTAACTACCCGGATATTAACTGGGAAACAGAAACCTGTGAAACCCATAAAGGCAACAGGTTTCTGCTAATAACCAAGAAAAATTATCTTTCACAATTGGTGCAGAATCCAACCAGAGGAGCAGCACTTTTAGACCTAATACTATCTAATAGACCTGACAGAATAACAAATCTGCAGGTGGTCGGGCATCTAGGAAATAGCGACCACAATATTGTACAGTTTCACCTGTCTTTCACTAGGGGGACTTGTCAGGGAGTCACAAAAACACTGAACTTTAGGAAGGCAAAGTTTGACCAGCTTAGAGATGCCCTTAATCTGGTAGACTGGGACAATATCCTCCGAAATAAGAATACAGATAATAAATGGAAAATGTTTAAGAACATCCTAAATAGGCACTGTAAGCGGTTTATACCTTGTGGGAATAAAAGGACTAGAAATAGGAAAAACCCAATGTGGCTAAACAAAGAAGTAAGACAGGCAATTAACAGTAAAAAGAAAGCATTTGCACTACTAAAGCAGGATGGCACCATTGAAGCTCTAAAAAACTATAGGGAGAAAAATACTTTATCTAAAAAACTAATTAAAGCTGCCAAAAAGGAAACAGAGAAGCACATTGCTAAGGAGAGTAAAACTAATCCCAAACTGTTCTTCAACTATATCAATAGTAAAAGAATAAAAACTGAAAATGTAGGCCCCTTAAAAAATAGTGAGGAAAGAATGGTTGTAGATGACGAGGAAAAGGCTAACATATTAAACACCTTCTTCTCCACGGTATTCACGGTGGAAAATGAAATGCTAGGTGAAATCCCAAGAAACAATGAAAACCCTATATTAAGGGTCACCAATCTAACCCAAGAAGAGGTGCGAAACCGGCTAAATAAGATTAAAATAGATAAATCTCCGGGTCCGGATGGCATACACCCACGAGTACTAAGAGAACTAAGTAATGTAATAGATAAACCATTATTTCTTATTTTTAGGGACTCTATAGCGACGGGGTCTGTTCCGCAGGACTGGCGCATAGCAAATGTGGTGCCAATATTCAAAAAGGGCTCTAAAAGTGAACCTGGAAATTATAGGCCAGTAAGTCTAACCTCTATTGTTGGTAAAATATTTGAAGGGTTTCTGAAGGATGTTATTCTGGATTATCTCAATGAGAATAACTGTTTAACTCCATATCAGCATGGGTTTATGAGAAATCGCTCATGTCAAACCAATCTAATCAGTTTTTATGAAGAGGTAAGCTATAGGCTAGACCACGGTGAGTCATTGGATGTGGTATATCTCGATTTTTCCAAAGCGTTTGATACCGTGCCGCACAAGAGGTTGGTACACAAAATGAGAATGCTTGGTCTGGGGGAAAATGTGTGTAAATGGGTTAGTAACTGGCTTAGTGATAGAAAGCAGAGGGTGGTTATAAATGGTATAGTCTCTAACTGGGTCGCTGTGACCAGTGGGGTACCGCAGGGGTCGGTATTGGGACCTGTTCTCTTCAACATATTCATTAGTGATCTGGTAGAAGGTTTACACAGTAAAATATTGATATTTGCAGATGATACAAAACTATGTAAAGCAGTTAATACAAGAGAAGATAGTATTCTGCTACAGATGGATCTGGATAAGTTGGAAACTTGGGCTGAAAGGTGGCAGATGAGGTTTAACAATGATAAATGTAAGGTTATACACATGGGAAGAAGGAATCAATATCACCATTACACACTGAACGGGAAACCACTGGGTAAATCTGACAGGGAGAAGGACTTGGGGATCCTAGTTAATGATAAACTTACCTGGAGCAGCCAGTGCCAGGCAGCAGCTGCCAAGGCAAACAGGATCATGGGGTGCATTAAAAGAGGTCTGGATACACATGATGAGAGCATTATACTGCCTCTGTACAAATCCCTAGTTAGACCGCACATGGAGTACTGTGTCCAGTTTTGGGCACCGGTGCTCAGGAAGGATATAATGGAACTAGAGAGAGTACAAAGGAGGGCAACAAAGTTAATAAAGGGGATGGGAGAACTACAATACCAAGATAGATTAGCGAAATTAGGATTATTTAGTCTAGAAAAAAGACGACTGAGGGGCGATCTAATAACCATGTATAAGTATATAAGGGGACAATACAAATATCTCGCTGAGGATCTGTTTATACCAAGGAAGGTGACGGGCACAAGGGGGCATTCTTTGCGTCTGGAGGAGAGAAGGTTTTTCCACCAACATAGAAGAGGATTCTTTACTGTTAGGGCAGTGAGAATCTGGAATTGCTTGCCTGAGGAGGTGGTGATGACGAACTCAGTCGAGGGGTTCAAGAGAGGCCTGGATGTCTTCCTGGAGCAGAACAATATTGTATCATACAATTATTAGGTTCTGTAGAAGGATGTAGATCTGGGGATTTATTATGATGGAATATAGGAATATAGGCCTTACATGAACTGGATGGACAAATGTCTTTTTTCGGCCTTACTAACTATGTTACTATGTTACTATGTTACTATGTTACAAAAAATAAGAAAGCAGGACTTAGCTTATCTTGCAAAGAACCAGGACCTGAAGACAGGAGCAAACAGAAATGAACTGATTACAACGATGCCAGGCACTGGACTGAGAATCCCGAAGTTTAAATAGCAACACCCCAGGCCTAACGAAGCAGGTGAGTACCAACCTGGTAAAAGACAATCCAAGTGCCAAATCACTAGTGACCACAAGAGGGAGCCAAGAAGTATAGTTCACAACAGTACCCCCTCTTTAAGGAGGGGTCACCGAACCCTCACCAAGACCACCAGGGCGACCAGGATGAGCAGCGTGGAAGGCACGAACCAAATCGGCCGCATGAACATCAGAGGCGGCCACCCAGGAATTATCCTCCTGACCATAGCCCTTCCATTTGACCAAATACTGAAGCCTCCGTCTAGAGAGACGAGAATCCAAGATCTTCTCTACCACGTACTCCAACTCGCCCTCAACCAACACCGGAGAAGGAGGCTCAACAGCAGGAACCACAGGCACAACGTACCGCCGCAACAAAGACCTATGGAACACGTTGTGAATGGCAAACGACACCGGAAGATCCAAACGAAAAGAAACCGGGTTAAAAACTTCCAAAATTTTATAAGGACCAATAAAGCGAGGCTTAAACTTAGGAGAGGAAACCTTCAGGGGGACATACCGAGAAGACAACCAAACCAAATCCCCAACACGAAGTCGGGGGCCCACACCTCGGCAGCGGTTGGCAAAACGCTGAGCCTTCTCCTGTGACAACTTCAAGTTGTCCACCACATGATTCCAAATCCGCTGCAACCTATCCACCACGGAATCCACCCCAGGACAGTCAGAAGACTCAACATGACCCGAGGAGAAACGAGGATGAAAACCAGAGTTGCAGAAGAATGGCGAAACCAAAGTAGCGGAACTAGCCCGATTATTAAGGGCAAACTCCGCCAATGGCAAGAAGGTCACCCAATCATCCTGGTCCGCAGAAACAAAACATCTCAAATAAGCCTCCAGTGTCTGATTAGTTCGCTCCATTTGACCATTAGTCTGAGGATGGAAGGCAGATGAAAACGACAAATCAATGCCCATTCTAGCACAAAAAGATCGCCAGAATCTGGACACAAACTAGGACCCTCTGTCGGACACGATATTCTCCAGAATGCCGTTTAAACGAACCACATTCTGAAAAAACAAAGGAACCAGATCGTAAGAGGAAGGCAACTTAGGCAAGGGTACCAAATGGACCATCTTAGAAAAATGATCACACACCACCCAGATGACAGACATTCCCTGAGACACCGGAAGATCAGAAATGAAATCCATGGAAATGTGTGTCCAAGGCCTCTTCGGGACGGGCAAGGGCAGAAGCAACCCGCTAGCACGAGAACAACAAGGCTTAGCCCGAGCACAAGTCCCACAGGACTGCACAAATGACCGCACATCCCGTGACAAGGAAGGCCACCAAAAGGACCTAGCCACCAAATCTCGGGTACCAAAAATTCCCGGATGCCCTGCCAATACCGAGGAATGAACCTCGGAAATGACTTTGCTGGTCCATTTATCAGGAACAAACAGTCTGTCGGGTGGACAAGAGTCAGGTCTACCAGCCTGAAATCTCTGCAACACACGTCGCAAATCAGGAGATATGGCCGACACGATTACTCCCTCTTTAAGATTACCAGCTGGCTCCGAGACTCCAGGAGAGTCAGGCACAAAGCTCCTAGAAAGAGCATCAGCCTTAACATTCTTCGAACCAGGCAGGTATGAGACCACAAAGTCAAAACGAGAGAAAAACAATGACCAACGAGCCTGTCTAGGATTCAGGCGCTTAGCAGACTCGAGATACATCAGATTTTTGTGATCAGTCAAGACCACCACACGATGCTTAGCACCCTCGAGCCAATGACGCCACTGCTCAAATGCCCACTTCATGGCCAACAACTCCCGATTACCAACATCATAGTTCCGCTCAGCAGGCGAAAACTTCCTAGAGAAAAAGGCACATGGTCTCATCACAGAGCAACCAGAGCCTCTCTGCGACAAAACAGCCCCAGCACCGATCTCAGAAGCATCCACTTCAACCTGAAAGGGAAGTGAGACATCAGGCTGGCACAAAACAGGCGCCGAAGTAAACCGGCGCTTCAGCTCCTGGAAGGCCTCCACGGCTGCAGGGGCCCAATTAGCCACATCAGAACCTTTCTTGGTCATATCCGTCAAAGGTTTAACAACGCTAGAAAAATTAGCGATAAAGCAACGGTAGAAATTAGCAAACCCCAAGAACTTCTGAAGACTCTTAACAGACGTGGGCTAAGTCCAATCATGAATAGCTCGGACCTTGACTGGGTCCATCTCCACAGCAGAAGGGGAGAAAATAAAACCCAAAAAGGAAACCTTCTGCACTCCAAAGAGACACTTTGAGCCCTTCACAAACAAAGCATTATCACGCAAAACCTGAAACACCATCCTGACCTGCTTTACATGAGAATCACCACAGTAAAAACACAGACAAAATAAATTTAGGCTGCAAATTATCCACGCTGAATATCCAAGAACCCCCAAACCGACTAACGGTGAGGGGGGAGAATATCAGCCCCCTAGAGCTTCCAGCAATATCAGGAATCACATATTGTACAAGCTGGACAAAAATATGAACAAAGCAAAATAACAAAAAATAAGAAAGCAGGACTTAGCTTATCTTGCAAAGAACCAGGACCTGAAGACAGGAGCAAACAGAAATGAACTGATTACAACGATGCCAGGCACTGGACTGAGAATCCAGGAAGTTTAAATAGCAACACCCCAGGCCTAACAAAGCAGGTGAGTACCAACCTGGTAAAAGACAATCCAAGTGCCAAATCACTAGTGACCACAAGAGGGAGCCAAGAAGTATAGTTCACAACACTCCCCCCATAGAATATAATACAGCACCCCATAGAATGTAATACAGCCCAGCCATAAAATATAATACAGCACCCCATAGAATGTAATATAGCACTCCATAGAATATAATACAAACCCCATAGAATATAATACAGCACCCATAGAATATCATACAGCCCCCCATAGAATATAATACAGCTCCCCCATAGAATATAATACAGCTCCCCATAGAATGTAATACAGCCCCCATAGAATATAATACAGCTCCCCCATAGAATATAATACAGCACCCCATAGAATATAATACAGCCCCCCATAGAATATAATACAGCACCCCATAGAATGTAATACAGCCCACCATGGAATATAATACAGCTCCCCCATAGAATGTAATACAGCCCCCATAGAATATAATACAGCTCTCCATAGAATGTAATACAGCACCCCATAGAATACAACACCACATAGAATGTAATACACACCCCTAAAATATAATACAGCCCCCATAGAATGTAATACAGCCCCCTACAATATAATACAGCCTCCATAGAATATAATACAGCCCTCCATAGAATGTAATACAGCCCCCCATAAAATGTAATACAGCCCCCCATAGAATATAATATAGCCCCCCCATAGAATATAATACAGCCCAACCTCCCAAGAATGGCCCCACAGTCCAGTACTCACTCATTGATTTAAAAAAAACACACAATCCTCACCTCTCCTTGTGCCCCGCGCTGCTCCCGGCTCCGGTCTTAGCGGCTGCAGTCTGCCCCGAACACAGCAGGTACACGATGAAGTGAAGTCATCGTGCACCTGCAGTGTCAGAGGGAGAGGGGAATGATGGGAGAGGGAGTGTCAGCTGATGCACTCGCCTCCATCATTAAATTGAACAGCACTGGCTTCATAGACGCCGGTATAGTTGAAAGCATCGGCGCTGGCGGGGGGCAATCGGCGCTGGTGGGGGGAGTCAGCGCAGACAATGACTGTTTGATGTCTGGAAGACATGGACATTACCTATCGCTGGGTTTCCTTCTTTGTGATGCTTTGCCAGGCCTTTACTACATCTGACTGCAGTTGTTGCTTATTTGTGGGTCTTTCTGCCCTAAGTTTTTTCTTAAGCATGTGTAATGCTGTGGTAGCACCGTACACAGTGAAGAGGCAGTGACCCACAAAGTTCAAACACAAAAGTCTCTTTAATATGTTACTTCACACATAAAGGTGCATAGCATTTTATAGTACATGTCATCAAAGTTCAATACACATCATATGGCTTTTAGATTGCAATCCCTAAACACACCGCACCTCTCCTTGTCCAGTATCCATGAGGCGACCGCACGCCATATTACAGTCTCCAAACACAGCTTCACATGTTGCAGACACTACACACGCCAGTCTTCCTCTGCCTAGTTCCCGTGGGTGTCCAGCACTGCTGTATCACAGACTCTTTACTCACACAGCCGTACACTGCCCAGGATATCCTCTGGATAGCAGCCAGGCACCATATCCACCTGTTTGCAATCGTTACACATGCCAGTCCTCTTTCAGGCACAGGCCATCCATCTCCGGTGCACCTCCGGGCACAGGACTGTCCACATTTGACTCTTTTGGGCACAGGACATCCACCTCCGGCATCTCCGGACACAGGACTGTCCACATCCAAGACCAGTTACCATGGACAACTTGCATCACTATGTACACTGCGGGTGCCAGGCTATTCAGCTGCCATAGCTGCTGGCTCCGCTGGCCTGTGCTGCTTCACACACACAGCCAGCGCTCTGCAGGCCTCTGCTCTGCACAACAGCACACACCAGACTGACACTGACGTTGCACCTGACACCTGACACACCCATACCCTTTACTGCAGGGTTTTTAGCAAACAAACCTGTGGATTTTAGCCACATGGAAAACCAGGACCAGAAATCCGTGACTGCCATGCACACCTATGGACTTCATCCGTCTCCATGCACAACCTGGGGAGAACACACAGCGACCTCTACCTGTGACATGAGTCACTGCCTCACATATCCTCCCCCCTGTTCATACTTGTAAGGTTGAACACTTGTTATCCCGTATGAGCGCTAGACAGGGCATCCGTAAGACCCTGTGACATCCCCGCCCAAAACAACATTTTCAGTATCTCCTGCCAATACCTCTAGGGGGAGCCTATCGGGATTACACTCTGACCCTAATTTGGCGACCCCTATGGAAGGTATCTCAACATTTTCAGGTTCTACGCCCCACACAGCACATAAGCACATTCTCTGCTGCTTCCACTGTAGCTCCTGCTGCTGCAGAACTTCTTGCTGCAGCTGCAGCTTCTCCGCAATGCAGACTTCATGGACCCGCCGATTCACAGTAAATCTTCGCAACCCCACCAAGTTACCGCCACAAGCCTTCAATCTTTGTGGCCCCCCAAGCCGGAGCAAGCTGTCTTGAAAAATTATTTCCAGCAGATTTGCACAACGCTATGCAGCACGCTTTGGGGTATGCCTCAGTTCACACTGCTCGCATTCTTTCCACCACAAAGTTCAAACACAAAAGTCTCTTTAATGTGTTACTTCATACATAAATTTGCATAGCATTTTATAGTACATGTCATCAAAGTTCAATACACATCATATGGCTTTTAGATTGCAGTCCCTAAACACGCCGGACATCTCCTTGTCCAGTATCCGTGGGGCAACCGCATCCCATATTACAGTCTCCAAACACAGCTTCACATGTTGCAGACACTACACACGCCAGTCCTCCTCTGACTAGTTCCCATGGGTGTCCTGCACCGCTGTATCAGAGACTCTTTACTCACACAGCTGTACACAGCCCAGGATATCCTCCAGATAGCAGCCAGGCACCATATCCACCTGTTTGCAATCGTTACACATGCCAGTCCTCTTTTGGGCACAGGACATCCACCTTCGGTACACCTTCGGGCACAGAACTGTCCACATCTGACTCTTTCAGGCACAGGACATCCACCTCCGGGCACAGGACTGTCCACACCCGAGACCAGTTACCATGGACGACTTGCATCGCTGTTTACGCTGTGGGTTCCAGGCTATTCAGATGCCATAGCTGCTGGCTCCGCTGGCCTGTGCTGTTTCACACACACAGCCAGCGCTCTGCAGGCCTCTGCTCTTCACAACAGCACACACCAGACTGACACTGACGTTGCACCTGAGACCTGACACACCCATACCCTTTACTGCAGGGTTTTTAACAAACAAACCTGTGGCTTTTAGCCACATGGAAAGCCAGGACCTGAAATCCGTGACTGCCATGCACACCTATGGACTTCATCCATCTCCATGCACAACCTGAGGAGAACACACAGCGACCCCTACCTGTGACATTACTCACTGCCTCACATATGTGAAATGCATGCTCGAAAGGGCTGAGATCTGGTGGTTGATTCGGCCATTGCGGGATAATCCACTTCTTTGCCTCAAAAAACTCAGTTTGAGATACGAAAAGGCACTAAAATGTGTTTCATTACACATAAAATACATTAAAAAGAGACATATTCGTGTAGAGCCACCTCTCCACGTAATCAACTCCTTTCTGGAGCGCTACACAGGTGTAATGAGACCCCCATTCTGCTCATATTTAGGGGTTCTAGAGAGGGGCATATAGTGAACTTACAGTATCGATCCCTGCTCTGCACTATGCCTCACCTATTCTTTCTGCAAAGTAATATACAAATGTGAAGCCATCGGATACAGCTAAGCATGTCTATGACCAGATGGTTGGGGGCCACACAGAATAGCTTCGTGGGCCACATGTGGTTCGAGGGCTGAAGGTTATGCACCTCTTATTTAGACACTGATTTGTGTTTGTGCTGTAGGTTTTGTATTGTGGTCAATGAAATTAGAGGTCCTTCATAAATAGTAATTATGCATGCATTAACCCTAGACATAACTTGGCTTCAACTCTAGATTTATGGCCAAACCTTGATGCATCTCTCTTAAGCAACACATTCCTAGCCATTATGTATTGATCTTCCTCAGTTCAGGCCTGTCAATGTATTTTGAATTATTGTTGACCAGTTCAATATCTTGAAGCATTATGGGTACATGGAAAAGGTTTTAGGATTTTTATTATTATTATTATTATCATTATTATTATTATTATTATTATTATTATTTATACTATTATGTGCTATTGTTGGAATGAAGGACAACATTAAATTATGGTCTGTTGACAATTTTATTGAGCAGTACTTTCTAAAATGATTACCAAAAATTATTTCCATTTTTGCATTTGCATTCTGCATTTGCATCAAGGTTACTTCCAGGTTCAGCATTTGCTCGTTACAAAGCTTTTCACTTACAGCTCATTCAGACAAGTGCTTGGTGGGTTTTTAATATTTCACTTATGCAGTTCAAATGTATTTAAATCCTTTTTCACTGTTCAACAAATGCTTTTTTTCAGTAAAAAGGGGCAACCTATTCAAATTAGCAACATAACCCATAATAATAGATTTTAGTAGAACAGAGCTATAGTAAATATGTGTACTCTCACACAATGTTTAATGTATAACAAAAAAACAAGCTTTGCTAGTATCTCTTAACTCTTCAGAGACAGACATTTTTCTTTTTTTGCATGCATTTTTCTGTTTTCATTTTCCAAAAGTCATCTTTTAATTCTATAACCTAGTTACATTAGTGGTTGTTTTTTGATAGATGAATTATAGTTTGTAGTTTGTGCATTTTACCATATAAAATGCTGAAACATTTGGATTAGTCAAAAAATTCTTAGAGTCATAGCTTTTAAGAGGTCTGAATTGTATGAGGTTTGTGGGATGATTTGTAGTTTGTACATTTACATACATTTACATACATTTCTGACCTTTGTGGTAGATCAGCTCACTCAGCGGTACACAGAGGTCGACTCGAGAACACTGTCTCTTTAAGTCCTTCATTGGTTTATTAGATACCATATTTTTCAGACTATAAGACGCCCTTTATTCCTCCAAAAAATGTGTAGGAAAATGGGTGGTGTGTCTTATAGTCCAGATGTACCCTCTGTGGATGGGTAGGTGGGGAAGCGGCAGCTGTGGAAAGGGCACAGGAGACGGCGGCTGCAGCTAACTCCTGTTCTCACTGCTAAGGAGAAATTAATATTCACTGCATTCCATGTCCATGGGCGTGGAGAGCAGTGAATATTTATTTCTCTTTAATAGCTGACATGCTGTTAGCCTCAGCACCCAGCTTCCTGCAGCTATTGAGCATTGGCATGTGCCCGCTACTTAAGGGAATGAATATCCACTGCTCTCCACTGCCATTGGTGTGGAATGCAGTGAATATTCATTCCCTTTAGCTGACTGTGGGGACACATATACCATTACCATGATTAAGGCATTAAGCTGAAACTAGTTGGTCTGCTTCTCCTATGTCTATGGATCTCCTTTGGTGATTTGCTACTACAATTTTTAATGTGATAAATAAACTTTACTTTTTATATATATTTTTGACTACCGCTGGAGGATATCATTGTTTTTTTACTGTCCGGATCAAAAGTCCTTTGTTAAGCCAGGTGTGACCAAGACCGACTGTTTGCATAGGGTGAGCTTCAACTCCTAGAATTACATCTCATCTTTGTGCCCTTAACAAGATCAGTCAGAGGAGCAGTGGGTCAGCGGGTGCCTTGGTCCGCTAGCCAAAACTGCTTGGACAAGGGATCATCCAACGGACGCCCGCTTTCCTTTTAACGTGGGCATAATACTACTCAGACAACACAGGGTGAGGGGAAAAACAGTGTGGCAATACTTTATTGAGCCACAAAAAAAGGCAAATAACACATAGAACAGTCCCAGCAAAATACCCAAGATGGTACAAAATTACAGAGTCTCACCCTTCCGCTGGCTCACCGGGATAAGAGTAGCTTTGACTTCAGAGCCTACAGGGCCGACTACCCCCACCTGTGACATGCACAGAGAGAAGGTAACGACAAGCTTAGGAAGATGACAGTCTATTGAAGTGCAAGGCCAGGTGACTGGAGGGTCACATCCTGGCTTCTCTGAATATCTCCATGTAGCCAGGTAACCGGTGGGTCCCAATCCTGTCTTTCCTCAAACATGTCCATGGGGCTCAGGTGACCGGTGGGTCCAAATCCTGACTACCCCAAATGGTAGTCAATGGAGCAGACCTGTATTCTTTCAGCCTGGGCCATGGTCCCCTAAGCTGACATCCTCTAGATTGTCAAATCTGTGTACCTCGTGAATGGAGCCATGATGTCTTGGCTGCTGTCTTCTAAAGAGTATCTGGGTCTTTTGAATCTCTGGATCTCTTGGCTGTCCAGATGTCTGGATGTCTGGTTGTATCTATGCTAGAGAGGCGCAGCTCCACTTTTTATAGTTAACTGTCCTTCAAGCCAGCATCCAGAAATTAATTGGAAGAATGGTGATGAGATCAACTCACATTGTTTGATTATTTAATCTATTTGCTTAGTTTTTCCTCCTCTGTTTTGCAAGTCAACAAGCTAGCTGGCTGGCATGTAGAATGTGTAATCAACATATCAGCAAACATCATCGTTCAATTATCCTGCATCCCTAGTCATGCAGGATAGAAGCACAATATGTTAAACAAATGTCAACCTACAACGCATTATTACAGGCTTAAAGGAACAAAAGTCTGTGTTTTCTTGACCAACAAGAAAGAAACACATAAATTTAAAAGTCAGCATATAGATAACAGTCTTGGCTTGCTGAAAATAGAAGTCTGGTTAATTAATATAAAATGCTGTGTCATCACAGGCGGCTATCATGGCAAAATTTGCGATAAATTGCCAATAGTATCCTACAATTCCCAGAAAGGTCTGAACTTGCTTTTTGGAGATCGGTTGCGACCAATTTTGGATTGCCTACACCTAAATTTACTTGTGGCTTTATTTTGCCCCTTCCCACGACGTAGCCCAAGTATTTTGCCTCTTCCTTACCCTTTGGTACCCAAGTATTGGGATGCAACCCCACTCGGCTTCCTTTGGGAGCTCTTGACCACCTGGTATCATTCTACTAGGCCAACCAGGTCATCCGCCTTTCGAGGATCCCCCTGAGCAACCCAGGTCTGCATCGGCCTGGGAACAGATTCGTTAAATCTGTCCATTACAACCTGCTCTACCATCTGGGCTGGGATGGAGGACTCCGGCTGCAACCACATCTGTACTAGATGCAGCAGATCAAATATTTTGGGAATGCGGAAGTTTATCACCACAATATTCCCAGTGGTGAACCCTTTGAGCTCAGACAGACATAGTGACCCGTGTGCATGCCAATATCTCAGTTTTGACTTTGGCATATTCCCAGGCATCTTGTAAGGCCAAATCATAATAAGCCTTCTAGAGTTCACCAGTTAGATAGGGGGCCAGCACCTCAGCCCACTGAACCAGCGGCAGCTTCTCTCTCTCTGCCACCCCTTCAAACTCTGTCAAGAAAGCTTCTACATCATAGCCCCTGGTCATTTTTTGCATCTCTTGTTTTATCGCCTTCTAGATGTATATGTCCTCACCTGGACTTGGGGGAGGGGCTGCCGGCCCTCCACGAACTGCCTCTGCGAGCAACTCAATTTGCTGGTGCTATTGTCAGAACTGGTCTTGTTGGTGCTGCTGCTGTTGTTGGAGTTGCTGCTGTTGTTGCTTTTGTTGCATAAGCAGCTTACTTGTCTCCTGATATGCCAGCTGTAGCTGGTGCTTTCACCATATGCATAATCAGGTCCTCCAAGCTGTCTGATATCTTCTGGCTTATGGCTCTCTTTACCCAGGACAGGAGGTTTGTCCACAGCCGCTACCCATGTTCCTGGAATGTTGCCCGCATTCAAAACACTACCTGTGGTAGATCAGCTCACTCAGCGGTACACAGTGCGAAAAAGCAAACAAAAAAGGGGAATGGTGCCTCACCGTGTATTATATGGGAGATAGCCCCTGATACTGCAGTCAGGATCCAGATTTGGTTTGACCATCGGATAAGTTAGGGAAAAAAAAATTGGATTAGCAAACCGAATTTCAATAAAAAATTCTTCATTTCATTCTTTTAAAAAGTTATTCAAGACAGATGATAAAATCATGTAGCATTCTTACGCGTTTCTGGCCGTAGCCCTTGGTCGTAGAATATGTCTCTTTAAGTGCTTCACTGGTTTATTAGTTATATGAAAGTAAAACAAAGCAAAATGGTATCTCACAGTCCATACGTCTGCATGGATCCGCCCGCTCATGGTTAGCAAAAGCACATGGTTCAGTTAAGCATTAACACAAGCATTTTCCTGGAGTTCCTCTGTCCAAACAAACTGAACCCTGAATGCCTCTGGAGGCCATCTATTTAATCCCCAGACCACAGCCTGGGGTTGAGATAAGGTGGACAACCTCCTACCCACTCTATGGATGTCCACAAAAACACAGCCTTTAAAATGGCAATTAACCCCTCTCAACACATAGTATGCTGGAGGAAACTTCTGGGTTTCAAATCACTGAAGCTTATAGTCTCAGGGAAACATATCTCCCCTCCAGCACTTTGGCATTGACTTTGTTAAACCTTTTATTAAATTTTTTGCGGGGGAGGTGAAATGACAGAAAACAGCAATTCTGCAATTTTTTTTTCACTTCAGCAATCGCTTTATGGCATCAATATCATGATATTTTATTAGTTCTGACAGTTCCGCATGAAGTATTATCTTGTGTTTTTTTTTATTATTTATGTACCGAGAAAAGAGAGGTGATCTGAACTTTTACATTTGGTGATGTTTTTTGCATGCTTGTACAGTACACTGCAATGCTGAAATACTGCAATCTATTGTAATACTATAAAGCACAATACTATATAATAGACTACAGGTTCCTCTAAGCTTCAGCTTCCATCTTACAGGCAGACAGGGTTGCAATATTGTTGCAATACAGCAGAGCTGTGAGAGCTGCATCTGGTAACGTGTTTGTAAAGAGTCAAACTTCAGTTCTACTGTTCTATGTTAGTTACTTGTCTTCCACTGGTAACGCCGCCTGTAATTTATAATACGCTTTGGAGGCAGCTTCTCATACAGATTAGTTTCCTGCTCGTAGATCTTAACAGTTCATTTACATATAAGAAAAACATGGATATCTCTGGAATAAGACAGCTAGCACCAATAGTTTACGGAGCGGGTTCATCTCTTAATTCACTCATACGTAATGCTCACATCAACTGTGAACATATGGCTTGAAATGTTGGATGACTTGATTTATATAGCCCCTCTGCATCATTCTGTGTCACCTGTTTGTAGTCTGACCTGTAGTCATGTAGTTAGAAAGAATAGAGTGATGAGGAAATTGAGTAATACATGACTGTAACAAATATATCTAGCCTTAAGGTAGTAAGACAAGTTGTGTATTTGTTACTAGTGTTGAGCGATACCGTCCGATACTTGAAAGTATCGGTATCGGATAGTATCGGCCGATACCCGAACAATATCGGATATTGCCGATACCGATACCCGATACCAATGCAAGTCAATGGGACACAAGTATCGGAAGGTATCCCTGGATGGTTCCCAGGGTCTGAAGGAGAGGAAACTCTCCTTCAGGCCCTGGGATCCATATTTATGTGTAAAATAAAGAATTAAAATAAAAAATAGGGATATACTCACCCTCTGATGCGCCCTGGTTGTAACCGGCAGCCTCCGTTCCTAAGAATGAGGAGTTTAGGACCCTCGATGACACCGCGGCTGACATCACGGCTTCTGATTGGTCGCGTGAGCGGTCACATGAGCGCTCATGCGACCAATCACAAGTCGCGACGTCAGCCGTGACGTCATCAAAGGTCCTAAACTCCTCATTCTTAGGAACCGAGGCTCCCGGTTACATTGGTAAGGTCCAGGGGCCGCTGGAGAGGTGAGTATATCAATTAAAATAAAAAATATGGATATACTCACCTGTCCGGCGGGCCCTGGACCTTACCGAAATGTAACCGGGAGCCTCCGTTCCTAAGAATGAGCCCGTGAAGGACTTGCGATGACGTCGCGGCTTCTGATTGGTCGCGTGAGCAGTCACGCGACCAATCAGAAGCCGCGACGTCATCGAAGGCCCTTCACGCGCTCATTCTTAGGAACGGAGACTCCCGGTTACATCGGTAAGGTCCAGGGGCCTCCGGAGAGGTGAGTATATCCATATTTTTTATTTTAATTCTTTATTTTACACATGAATATGGTTCCGATACCGATTCCCGATACCACAAAAGTATCGGAACTCGGTATCGGAATTCCGATACCGCAAGTATCGGCCGATGCCCGATACTTGCGGTATCGGAATGCTCAACACTATTTGTTACACCTGTACTTGTAGACAGCAGATGAGTTGGCAGTACCCAATCTTTAATGAATGAATATATATAATTAAATAAATCTACTATATAATTGTCTAAGGGTCACTTCCGTCTTTCTGGCTGTCTTTCTGTAATGGAAATCCCAAGTCACAGCGACGGGCACAGTCCGGCGGCAAAATGGCCGCTCCTTACTCCCCGCAGTCAGTGCCCGCTCCATACTCCCATCCAGTCAGCGCTCACACAGGGATAATGGCAGTGTTAGCGGACCGCGTTATGCCGCGGTGTAATGCACTTCGTTAACGCTGCTATTAACCCTGTGTGACCAACTTTTTACTATTGATGCTGCCTATGCAGCATCAATAGTAAAAAGATCTAATGTTAAAAATAATAAGAAAAATAAAAAATCATTATATACTCACCTTCTGGATCCAGCCCAGGCCTTTCCCGCTCCTTGCGATGCTCGGGTGTCTGGTCCATGCATTGCGGTCTCGCGAGATGATGACATACCAGTCTTTTGAGACTGCACGTTAACATCTCGCGAGACCGCAATGATTTAAATCATGCTTTGCTGATTGCTCGTGCCCAGAAAGCGCAACTAATCAGTGACATTGCCGCGGGATTTAAATCCCGCTTCGCTGATTGGTCGCGCCCAGCCGGCGTGACCAATCAGCGCCATTGGCACGGGATTTAAATCCCGCTTCACTAATTGCTCGCACCCAGCCGGCGCGACAAATCAGCGACATTGGCGCGGGATTTAAATCACGCTTCACTGTTTGGGCGACTTTGGCACAGGATTTAAATCCCGCTTCGCTGATTGGTCGCGCCCAGTCGGCGCGACCAATCAGCAACATTGCCGCGGGATCTAATGAAAAAAATAATAAAAAAAGTAAAAAATTATTATATACTTACCTTCCGGATCCAGCCCAGGCCTTTCCCGCTCCTCGCGACGCTCCAGTGACCGGTCCATGCATTGCGGTCTCGCGAGATGATGACGTAGCGGTCTCGCGAGACCGCTACGTCATCATCTCGCGAGACCGCAATGCACTCTTGGGACCGGAGCGCGCGAGGAGCATCAGTAAATACTGCGCCTGGATACGGGGGCCAACAGAAGGTGAGTATATAACTATTTTTTATTTTAATTCTTTTTTTTTAACAGGGATATGATGCCCACATTCCTATATACTACGTGGGCTGTGCAATATACTATGTGGGCTGTGCAATATACTACGTGGGCTGTGCAATATACTACGTGGCTGTGCAATATACTGCGTGGGCTGTGCTACATACTACGTGGGCTGTGTTATACACTACATGGGCTGTTATATACTATGTGGCCTGTGTTATACATTACGTGGGTTGTGTTTTACACTACATGGGCTGTGTTATATACTGCGTACGTGGGCTGTTATATACTACGTGAGCTGTGTTATATGCTACATGGGCTGTTATGAACTACGTGGCTGTGTTATATGCTATGTGGTTTGTTATACACTCCGTGGGCTGTGTTATATACTACGTGGCTGTGCAATATACTACGTGGCTGTGCTATATACTCCGTGGGCTGTGCTATATACTACGTGGCTGTGCTATATACTACGTGGCTGTGCAATATACTACGTGGCTGTGCTATGTACTACGTGGCTGTGCTATTTACTACGTGGGCTGTTATATACTACGTGGCTGTGCTATATATTATGTTGCCGGCTGCAAACAATCAGCAACAGGTGCAGTCCGGCCGCGAATTGGTGCGGGATTTGAACCACGCTTCGCTAATTGGTCGCGGCTGGCCGAATCCTGTATATTCAATGTATTATTCTAAAACCTTCATAAATAAACTACATACATATTCTAGAATACCCGATGCGTTAGAATCGGGCTACCATCTAGTATATACAGTATATAAATAAATTAGATAAATATGAAGTGCCACATTTATAGTTATAGTTTCTGATATTTTATTTCTAAATGCATAATTTTAATCAATGCTGAGAGATAGTTTTGTGTATTTATAGTATACAATAATTGCTAGGATCACTTGGATCATCTTTGTTATGTCTAAGTGTGACTTTATAAGTTATATATTTTTTCCTTATCACAGTTGACCTTAAAGTCATTATATGAAGACTGTAAGTACAAAGAGTTGGTGTTACATAAACTGCAGTCACCATAATGTATTACAGTTACAAATTTTCATATTTACCTGTATATTCTAAACTTTTCTGTTAAATTATATAACTTTCAGATGGTCTCTCTAGAATATCTTAATATGACGTGTGACAGAGTCACTGGCACTGTATGCGAGAGCAGGGGCAGACACTGACAGCTTGAGGCCCCTGTGCAAGAGATGTGTTGGGTCCCACTCCTTTTATTGTTAAAAAGCTACATATACAGTATATATACTGTGTGTATATATATATATATATATATATATATATATATATATTATATATAGCCACACATACATGTATATATCTTACGTTGTCTCCTTTATTATGTATATTACATACACTTCGGGTTATATAAAGCCCTGTCTTTATTACATACCGTATATTGCTTTCTTGTTAGATATAATTGTCATATGCAATGATGGCTGATGTACCACGGGAAAGCTTCTTTTCTAACGGAGGAGCAGATGGACTGGTCGTCTGATCTCCGGCTGCTCCATCAGCAGTCATTTTGTATCTAGCAAGTGAGGGGACTATGTAGTAAAAGAGGGAGCTGTGAATAACAAAAATATCGAGAGTAAACTATGTTAATAATTTGCAAAATAAATCTTGCCAAACCAGACAAGGTGATTTTCTGGATTTGTTTTCTTATTTTGACTCTCATAGTTGTGGTCTACCTATGATGTCAATTACAGGCCTCTCTCATCTTTTTAAGTGGGAGAACTTGCACAATTGGTCACTGGCTAAAGCTTTTTTCCCCACTGTACATTGTATACATTATTGTGTCTCCCCCCTGAATACAGATATATTCCCTTCCACTAAAAATATAAACTGATAAGCAGTACTGTGTTCCCCATTAACTGTAATCTCTGTCACCCAATAATATAAATTATTCAGTCTCTGACTCTGGCTCAATTAAAGGGAACCTGTCACCCCCCCCCCCCCAGTCATTTCAGTCATTTTTAACTGAAAGAGCCACCTTGTGCAGCACTAATGCTGCATTCTGTCAAGGTGGCTCTTTTATTTGGGGTTCCATCTAATGCTGCAATATTCATTTTTTTAATTAGCCGCCATACCTGCAGTCTGTCCGGGGGGCATGTCTTTTCCCCCGGACACAAACGCCTCACAGCCATCCCTCGGCCCCTCTGTCCACCGGGCACCACCTCCTATGCCTTCATTAACGTCCCCAACGCCTGTAACAGGAAACCCCCTGTAAGTGCATCTCTGCCACTGTGTGCAAAGGTTTAATCTCTAATGGAAATAAAGAATCTTCTAATTAATCTCAGAGAGAACAAATGACCACCATAAACAACAAAATCCCCTATACCAAGACCAATGCCACTACATACAGGAAGAAATACCACCACACCATGATCAGACCACATAGTGACCGAATAATGCTACATACATAAAGATTACTACTACAAGGCACAAATACCTAAACCAAAAACTTGGATGCGGTTTTAAGGAGGAATTGATGAAGAATTGGTATTAAAATAACCAATAATGTGTAGACAGAGAAGGGACAATAATGTTGAATGCCTTTATTAGAGGTGATTGGCAAAAAGAATGGCACTATTGGAAAAGGTGCCCGCACTTATACATATAAAAACATAATACAACAAAAATGTAAATAAATAAAACAATATAGGGACCACACAAAGATTACTAATTTGAAGGAACTAAAATGGCAATAGTAAATTCATAAATAGATATTAACCCAGTCCCATAAAAATACCCTTATACAATGCCACACAAAAAAACAAATTATATATAAATATAAAATTCAATTAGTTGTATATCACCCGATAAAAATAGTAGCAATTGCATATGACTACATGGTCCAAATATGTATGTACATATATATATATATATATATATATATATATATATATATATATACTGTATATATATAAAGAGAATAGAAAGTACATCAAACCTGGAATTTGATAAATCATATATAATAAATGCAGTGCGTATAGATGTAGACGTGTGAAGGAAGAAATTAAGAAAGATTCTCCATTTTGTGCTTTTCGACTCCATTTTGTTGTTTTGATATAAATTTTGTTAGTAGGCTAAAGTTTACAGCTGTTATGAGACCTTGATTGTTGCAATCTAAATAGAACATGAGACTGAGGGTGTATTGTTCTACAAAACTTTGACGCACAGACTGTTCCTGTATTAATAATAATAATAATAATAATCTTTATTTATATAGCGCCAACATATTCCGCAGCGCTGTACAGTTTAACAGTTTCAAACACAACAGTCATAGGTAACAACGTTAACAATACAGTAATAAAGCAAAAATAAGACAAAATAAGACGACCCTGCTCGTGAGAGCTTACAATCTACAATGAGGTGGGGAGATACAAAGCACAGGTGTGTATTTACAATGGTGTATTTACAGTGATGGTCCAGCCATCTTCAGGGAGTGGGGGGTAGATGGAAGTAGTGAATGGGTTACACACGCACAAAAACATAAAATGAGTTTGATTAGGGAACGTGATAAGCCGCTCTGAACAAATGTGTTTTGAGCGAGCGCCTAAAACTATGCAAGTTGTGGATGGTCCTAATGTCTTGGAGTAGAGCATTCCAGAGGATTGGCGCAGCACGGGAGAAGTCTTGGAGTTGGGAGTGGGAGGTACGGATTAGTGCAGAGGTTAGTCGAAAGTCATTTGCAGAGCGCAGATGTCGGTTAGGCCGATAGACAGAAATGAGGGAGGAGATGTAAGGGGGTGCCGCACTATGGAGAGCTTTGTGGGTGAGAACAAGTACTTTGAATTGTATCCTGTAATGAATGGGCAGCCAGTGTAATGACTGGCGAAGAGCGGACACGTCCGAGTAACGATTAGCCAGATGGACGACCCTGGTTGCTACATTAAGGATAGACTGGAGAGGGGAAAGTCGAGTGAGGGGGAGGCCAATTAATAGAGCGTTACAGTAGTCCAGACGGGAGTGGATTAGGGCGACAGTGAGAGTTTTTGTTGTCTCCATGGTGAAAAAAGGGCGGATTCTAGAGATGTTCTTTAGGTGTAAGCGGCACAAGCGGGCAAGTCATTGTATGTGGGAGGTGAAGGAGAGATCGGAGTCAAACATAACACCCAGACAGCGTGCCTGCTGCCGGGGTGTTATGATGGTGCCACCCACAGAGAGGGAAATGTCAGATTTAGGGAGGTTAGTAGAAGGCGGGAGCAGAAGAAGTTCAGTTTTGGAGAGGTTGAGTTTCAGATAGAGAGCGGACATGATGATGGAGACTGCAGACAGACAGTCAGTGGCGTTCTGTAGTACAGCGGGGGTAAGGTCAGGGGATGACGTGTATAGTTGTGTGTCATCAGCATAAAGATGGTACTGAAAACCAAATCTGCTGATGGTCTGTCCAATTGGGGCCATGTAGAGGGAGAAGAGAAGGGGGCCAAGGACTGAGCCCTGGGGTACCCCGACAGTGAGAGGAAGAGGAGATGAAGTGGAGCCAGAGAACAGAACACTGAAGGAGCGTTCAGAAAGATAGGAGGAGAACCAGGAGAGAGCAGTGTCCTTAATGCCTAGTGACTGGAGCCTAGAGAGTAGGAGAGGGTGGTCAACAGTGTCGAAAGCTGCAGAAAGATCGAGGAGAATGAGCAGAGAGTGGTCACCGTTACATTTTGCTGTCAGAAGGTCATTGGTCACCTTGATGAGTGCAGTTTCTGTCGAATGTAGGGCACGGAAACCAGACTGTGAAGGGTCTAGAAGGGAATGGGTGGAGAGGTAACGGGTAAGGCGGGAGTAGACTTGGTGCTCCAGGAATTTTGAGATGAAGGGGAGATTGGAGACTGGTCTGTAGTTATTTGTGCATGATGGGTCAAGGGTGGTTTTTTTTAGTAATGGAGTAATGATAGAGTATTTGAAGGAGGAGGGAAAAATGCCAGAGGTAAGGGAGAGATTAAAAATTGTAGTTAGGTGAGTTGTGACGACTGGAGAGAGAGACTGGAGGAGGTGTGAGGGAATGGGGTCGGTGGTGCATGTAGTCGGACGAGAAGAGGAGAGGAGCTTGGAGACTTCTTCTTCTGTGATGGGATCGAATGTGGAGAGTGAGCCAGGGGAGATGCAGGGAGGGATGGGAGTCATTGCACTTGGTGTCTGGGAGCGGATTTCCTGACGGATATTGTCTATTTTCTCTATGAAGTGGGAGGCCAGGTCATCAGCACAAATGTCTGTGATAGGGGCTTGTGCTTTTGGCCTGAGGAGGGAGTGAAAGGTGTTAAAAAGTTTCTTGGGGTTGTTGGATAGTGAGGAGATCAGGGTGGTGTAGTAGGACTGTTTGGCAAGGTGAAGGGCAGAGTTATAGGTCCTTAACATAAATTTGAAGTGTATGAAGTCTCCTGGTGTGCGAGTTTTCCTCCATAAGCGTTCAGCACACCTAGAGCATCGCTGTAGAAATCGGGTTTGCGATGTGAGCCAGGGCTGTTTCACTCTGTGTTTGGAGGTTCTGATGGTGAGGGGAGCTACTTGGTCTAGGGTGCTTCTAAGAGTGTCATTGTAGTGATGTACTGCCAGATCAGGACAGGAAAAAGAGGAGATTGGGGACAGTGATGAATGTAAGGAATCTGAAAGTGTATGAGGGTTAATGGCTTGTAGATTTCTGAGTGTGTGGTAGGTAGGAGAGTGCTGGGGTGGGCGAGGAATTGTGAGTGTGAAGGAGAGAATGTTGTGGTCAGAGAGGGGAAGTGGTGAGTTATCTAGGTGGGAGATTGAACAGAGCCGGACAAAGACCAGGTCCAGGGTGTTACCGTCTTTGTGTGTTTCAGAGGTTGAGAGCTGTGAGAGGCCTAGGGAAGTGGTTAGTGATAGAAGCTGGGATGCAGATGTGGAAGTGGGGCTGTTAATGGGAATGTTGAAGTCTCCCAGGATAAGGGTTGGTAGTTCTGAGGACATGAAGTGCGGCAGCCAGGCTGAGAAGTGGTCCAGGAAGTGGGTGGGTGAGCCTGGGGGCCGGTATATGACCGCTACTCTGAGGGAGAGGGGATGGAAGAGTCTGATGGTGTGGACCTCAAAAGAAGGGAATGAAAGTGAAGGAACTGGGGGTATAACCTGGAACGTGCATTGGGGGGACAAGAGTATGCCGACTCCGCCACCAGGTCTGTTAGTGGGTCTTGGGGAATGGGAGAATTGTAAGCCACCATGGGAAATGTCAGCAGGGGAGACAGTGTCAGAGTCCTGGATCCAGGTTTCAGTTAGGGCCAACAGATTCAGAGAGTTGTTCACAAAGTAGTTGTGCAGGAAAGGAAGCTTGTTACATACAGACCGTGGATTCCAAAGGGCACAATTGAAAGAGAGAGATGAGGGAGTGCAAGTAATATTAATAAGGTTAGTATGGTTTTGATATGAGGTAGGGTAGCGGTTGAGGTTGGGGGATGGGGGACCGGGGTTAGGGGATATATCCCCTGAAATCAGTAGGAGTAACAAGATAAAAAGCAAATAGTTTTTTGAAGCGTTTGAAGTTTTTTTGTGCAGTGTGTTTGGGCAAGATGGGCTGAGGTTTTTCATGAAGGTGAGAAGTGCATGGGAGCTGTACATGGGAGAGGGAAGGAGTGAGGAGCTGATGTGTATGAGTTGTGGTGGAGGGGGGATTGGGCGGTGAAAGTGGATTGTAATGGAGCATAGGAGGATAGGAATATAGCACTTGGATAGAAGGGAGAACAGAGTGTGATTTACCTGACTCCTGCCCTGACTAACTGCCATGAAATAACTGCTGTATCACTACGCTTATCTTCGTGACACTTTCCTTCTGGGATGCTTGCATGCCCCCCACTTGCGTGCCCCCTTAAGGATGGTTCTACATTTATAGTCCAGACTGTGGGGTCAGAAGAGATGGATTGTTGGACCAGGGTGGGGATGATTTGGTATTCTTATAGGTTAAGAACTGTGAGCGTGTTCTTATGCTGATTGGTTGAAGTATAATTTCTATGACTATGAAAAGTCATGCAGAATAAACGGGGGCCAGAGAGATCAGCTTGATCCCCCCCAAACAGAGACACACGTCTCCGTCTGGTCATTTTCAGTTGCCGGCAACACCTTGTAGATTAATTTGGAAATCACTGAGTTGACCGTGAAGGATCAATTTAGATCCTCCCTCAACAGTTGGCGCCCGAAACGTGGGGCCCCAAGCAGGAACGCCTCTGCCCCCCGGAGGACAACAAGACAAAGGACCCTCGGACCGGACACAGGCACTGGAAAATTGGGACTGATCATCCCCCACAACAACCACGGTAAGTTGGCAGTTATACTGTCCAGACTGACCGTTTGGTGTGGTTTTCCTGTGTTTGTTGCTGCAAAGAGGATCTGAGGTTTGTCCCCGAAGGTGGGATGATTTTTGGGTGGAATCATATAGAGGTGTAGTTCCGTTGGGACTCCAGTGCTCAAACCGTACCTCATAAGGGACGGACACCCCGGATTGACCAGTGATGTAATTCTGTTTACAGTCAAAATATCCTGAATTCCTGATCACTGTTAGAATCAGGCGCTGTGAGGTGATCGAAGATTGGGTAGGATGCGTAACTCAGGTATATATTGATATAAATATATCCAGAGGTGTCCGGAGGGAAAGTCTGAGACGCCCTCCTCCTTTCGCTGAGTACCGCGATTTTGGGTTGTCCCAGCGGGGGACAGGTAAACCCTAGTGGAATAGACTATACGGCCGCTCTAGTACTATGCACGACTAAGTAAGGATATTTAGCTCTAAAGGAGTATCAGTTTCCGTGGAAGAAGAAGAAGACTTTGAATTTGTGTGATGAATTTGATATTGTTAGCCCAAAGACAGGGAAAGAAATCTGTCAGGAATGCAGGGAAAATATTCTCAATCTGGCATGTGAATTGTGTGATGAAGATTTTGTAGAAATTAATTAAGTCTGAGAACTGCTGTATTCCGTTTCTGTGTGAGATTTCTGAGATACCCGATGGGAGGGGTCAAACAGCTGCGCTATTGCTTTCTCCTTTCTGTGCTGAGGAATGTTGCGATTTTCTTATCTATGCTGTGTCTCTGGTGTGGAGGGGGCATGTGGCTGCGCTCTTAAGTTTCTCTGTATTTTCTTGGTGTAGTATGCGCTGGTAGATCTGTGTTTTGTTTAAAGCGACAATATTGTTTTGAAGTACAAAGAAATATTGTAAATTGAAAGTGAAATCTAGTGCCTAGTTTTAGAAGGAAACTTGTAAGTGATTGTTTGGTTATCAGTGTGATTGAAAGATTGGTAAAAGATTTACCTGCTTCAAGTTGAGTGGTTGATATATAGCAAATTGAGGATCAACAGAGGAAGTGAATTCTGATTGTTTTTGTCACGTTGAAAAATGAAAGTTGTCTATTACTATGACAAAAAAAACTGAATGTTTTGTGGTGCAGGAAGGAACTGAGAAAGTGATTGAGGGTAATGTGTTAGAAAGACAAATAATTAAAAATAATAATCTGAAACAGGGGGGCTCCCTGTTAGATGATATGGTCCCTCCCCAGGAAATCAAGCCTCTCCTCCCAAAGCACCAATATATACTGGGTTGCCAAAACCTGGTGCGCCCTGTTGTGAATTTGCTTTTTGCTCCCTCTAGTGGTTACTAGTTTTTTTTGACTCTGGTTTTTCTGTCATTCCTTTTATCCGCACCTGGGTCGTTAGTTAGGGGTGTTGCTATATAAGCTCCCTGGACCTTCAGTTCAATGCCTGGCAACGTAGTTATCAGAGCTAGTCTGCTGTGCTCTTGTCTACTGATCCTGGTTCCAGTTATATCAGCTAAGTCTGCCTTTTGCTTTTTGCTATTTGTTTTGGTTTTGTATTTTTGTCCAGCTTGTTCCAAATCTATATCCTGACCTTTGCTGGAAGCTCTAGGGGGCTGGTGTTCTCCCCCCGGACCGTTAGACGGTTCGGGGGTTCTTGAATTTCCAGTGTGGATTTTGATAGGGTTTTTGTTGACCATATAAGTTACCTTTCTTTATTCTGCTATCAGTAAGCGGGCCTCTCTGTGCTAAACCTGGTTCATTTCTGTGTTTGTCATTTCCTCTTACCTAACCGTCATTATTTGTGGGGGGCTTCTATCCAGCTTTGGGGTCCCCTTCTCTGGAGGCAAGAAAGGTCTTTGTTTTCCTCTACTAGGGGTAGCTAGATTCTCCGGCTGGCGCGTGTCATCTAGAATCAACGTAGGAATGATCCCCGGCTACTTCTAGTGTTGGCGTTAGGAGTAGATATATGGTCAACCCAGTTACCACTGCCCTATGAGCTGGATTTTTGTACTCTGCAGACTTCCACGTTCCTCTGAGACCCTCGCCATTGGGGTCATAACAGTTTGCCAGGCCAGTATTAAATGTTTAATGCATTGCAGAAGAGGGATTATAAGAAAGAAGATTCTGAGTTTTTTTTTTTTTTCTTCTTCCCCTTTACCTCAGAGTGGCTATGCTTGCTGCAGACATGAATGTCCAGACCTTGATTACAAGTGTGGACCAGCTGGCTACTCGTGTGCAGGGCATACAAGACTATGTTATCAGAAATCCTAGGTCAGAACCTAAAATACCGATTCCTGAACTGTTTTCCGGAGACAGGTTTAAGTTTAGGAATTTCGTGAAT
This sequence comes from Ranitomeya variabilis, assembly GCF_051348905.1. Lineage (NCBI taxonomy): Eukaryota > Metazoa > Chordata > Amphibia > Anura > Dendrobatidae > Ranitomeya > Ranitomeya variabilis. The sequence goes on along the minus strand of NC_135236.1, from coordinate 254,838,343 downwards.
AATTGTAAATTGTTTTTGTCCCTGAGACCCTGTTCATCTGGAGATTCTGCTCAGCAAGTAAAAATTGTTATTTCGTTCTTACGGGGCGACCCTCAGGATTGGGCTTTTTCGCTGGCGCCAGGAGATCCGGCATTGGCTGATCTTGATGCGTTTTTTCTGGCGCTCGGTTTACTTTATGAGGAACCCAATCTTGAGATTCAGGCAGAAAAGGCCTTGCTGGCTATGTCTCAGGGGCAGGACGAGGCTGAAGTGTATTGCCAAAAATTTCGGAAATGGTCCGTGCTGACACATTGGAACGAGTGTGCACTGGCCGCTAATTTTAGAAATGGCCTTTCTGAAGCCATTAAGAATGTTATGGTGGGTTTTCCCATTCCCACAGGTCTGAATGATACTATGGCACTGGCTATTCAAATTGACCGGCGGTTGCGGGAGCGCAAAACCGCAAATTCCCTCATGGTGTTGTCTGAACAGACACCTAATTCGGTGCAATGTGATAGAAAAACCGCAAATTCCCTCATGGTGTTGTCTGAACAGACACCTGATTTAATGCAATGTGATAGAATCCTGACTAGAAATGAGCGGAAAATTCATAGACGCCGGAATGGCTTGTGCTACTACTGTGGTGATTCTACACATGTTATCTCAGCATGCTCTAAACGTATAGCTAAGGTTGTTAGTCCTGTCACCGTTGGTAATTTGCAACCTAAATTTATTCTGTCTGTAACTTTGATTTGCTCACTGTCATCTTATCCTGTCATGGCGTTTGTAGATTCAGGTGCTGCCCTGAGTCTCATGGATCTCTCATTTGCTAAGCGCTGTGGTTTTACTCTTGAACCATTAGAAAATCCTATTCCTCTTAGGGGTATTGATGCTACACCATTGGCAGCAAATAAACCGCAGTATTGGACACAGGTTACCATGTGCATGACTCCTGAACACCGCGAGGTGATACGTTTCCTGGTTTTACATAAAATGCATGATTTGGTTGTTTTAGGGCTGCCATGGTTACAGACCCATAATCCAGTCCTGGACTGGAAGGCTATGTCAGTCTCAAGTTGGGGCTGTCGTGGTATTCATGGGGATTCCCTGCCTGTGTCTATTGCTTCTTCTACGCCTTCGGAAGTTCCGGAGTATTTGTCTGATTATCAGGATGTCTTCAGTGAGTCTGAGTCCAGTGCACTGCCTCCTCATAGGGACTGTGACTGTGCTATAGATTTGATCCCAGGCAGTAAATTTCCTAAGGGAAGACTGTTTAATCTGTCGGTACCTGAACATACCGCTATGCGTTCATATATCAAGGAGTCTCTGGAGAAAGGACATATTCGTCCGTCTTCTTCCCCTCTTGGTGCGGGATTCTTTTTTGTGGCAAAAAAGGACGGATCTTTGAGACCTTGTATTGATTATCGGCTTTTAAATAAGATCACTGTCAAATTTCAGTATCCTTTACCGCTGTTGTCTGACTTGTTTGCCCGGATTAAGGGTGCCAAGTGGTTCACCAAGATAGACCTTCGTGGTGCGTACAACCTTGTGCGCATTAAGCAAGGTGATGAATGGAAAACCGCATTCAATACGCCCGAAGGTCATTTTGAGTACTTGGTGATGCCTTTTGGGCTCTCCAATGCGCCTTCAGTTTTTCAGTCCTTTATGCATGACATTTTCCGGAAGTATCTGGATAAATTTTTGATTGTTTATCTGGATGATATTTTGGTTTTTTCTGATAATTGGGATTCGCATGTGGAGCAGGTCAGGTTGGTCTTTAAAATTTTGCGTGAAAATTCTTTGTTTGTCAAGGGCTCAAAGTGTCTCTTTGGTGTACAGAAGGTTCCCTTTTTGGGGTTCATTTTTTCCCCTTCTGCTGTGGAGATGGACCCAGTCAAGGTCCGAGCTATTCTTGATTGGACTCAGCCCTCGTCAGTTAAGAGTCTTCAGAAGTTCTTGGGCTTCGCTAACTTCTACCGTCGTTTTATCGCTAATTTTTCTAGCATTGTGAAACCTTTGACGGATATGACCAAGAAGGGCTCCGATGTAGCTAACTGGGCTCCTGCTGCCGTGGAGGCTTTCCAGGAGTTGAAACGCCGGTTTACTTCGGCGCCTGTTTTGTGCCAGCCTGACGTCTCACTTCCCTTTCAGGTTGAGGTGGATGCTTCGGAGATTGGGGCAGGGGCCGTTTTGTCGCAGAGAGGCCCTGGTTGCTCTGTTATGAAACCTTGTGCCTTTTTCTCTAGGAAGTTTTCGCCTGCCGAGCGAAATTATGATGTGGGCAATCGGGAGTTGTTGGCCATGAAATGGGCATTTGAGGAGTGGCGTCATTGGCTCGAGGGTGCTAAGCATCGTGTGGTGGTCTTGACTGATCACAAAAATCTGATGTATCTCGAGTCTGCTAAACGCCTTAATCCGAGACAGGCCCGCTGGTCATTGTTTTTCTCCCGCTTTGATTTTGTTGTCTCGTATTTACCAGGTTCAAAGAATGTGAAGGCCGATGCTCTTTCTAGGAGCTTTGTGCCTGATGCTCCTGGAGTCGCTGATCCTGTTGGTATTCTTAAAGATGGAGTTATCTTGTCAGCTATTTCTCCGGATCTGCGACGTGTGTTGCAGAGATTTCAGGCTGATAGGCCTGAGTCTTGTCCACCTGACAGACTGTTTGTCCCGGATAAGTGGACCAGCAGAGTCATTTCCGAGGTTCATTCCTCGGTGTTGGCAGGTCACCCGGGAATTTTTGGCACCAGAGATCTGGTGGCCAGGTCCTTTTGGTGGCCTTCCTTGTCAAGGGATGTGCGGTCATTTGTGCAGTCCTGTGGGACTTGTGCTCGAGCTAAGCCTTGCTGTTCTCGTGCCAGCGGGTTGCTCTTGCCCTTGCCTGTCCCGAAGAGACCTTGGACACATATCTCCATGGATTTCATTTCTGATCTTCCGCTATCTCAGGGCATGTCCGTTATCTGGGTGATATGTGATCGCTTTTCCAAGATGGTCCATTTGGTTCCTTTGCCTAAGCTGCCTTCCTCTTCCGATCTGGTTCCTGTGTTTTTCCAGAACGTGGTTCGTTTGCACGGCATCCCTGAGAATATTGTGTCAGACAGAGGATCCCAGTTCGTTTCCAGGTTCTGGCGATCCTTTTGTAGTAGGATGGGCATTGATTTGTCGTTTTCGTCTGCTTTCCATCCTCAGACTAATGGACAGACGGAGCGAACCAATCAGACTTTGGAGGCTTATTTGAGGTGTTTTGTCTCTGCTGATCAGGACGATTGGGTGACATTCTTGCCGTTGGCTGAGTTTGCCCTTAATAATCGGGCTAGTTCCGCCACCTTGGTTTCGCCTTTTTTCTGCAACTCTGGTTTCCATCCTCGCTTTTCTTCGGGTCATGTGGAGCCTTCTGACTGTCCTGGGGTGGATTCTGTGGTGGATAGGTTGCAGCAGATCTGGAATCATGTGGTGGACAACTTGAAGTTGTCACAGGAGAAGGCTCAGCGCTTTGCCAACCGCCGCCGCGGTGTGGGTCCCCGACTACGCGTTGGGGATTTGGTATGGCTTTCTTCCCGCTTTGTTCCTATGAAGGTCTCCTCTCCCAAATTTAAACCTCGTTTTATTGGGCCTTACAAGATATTGGAAATCCTTAATCCTGTATCTTTTCGTCTGGATCTTCCTGTGTCGTTTGCTATTCACAATGTATTTCATAGGTCCTTGTTGCGGCGGTACATTGTGCCTGTAGTTCCTTCTGCTGAGCCTCCTGCTCCGGTGTTGGTTGAGGGCGAGTTGGAGTACGTGGTGGAGAAGATCTTGGATTCTCGCCTCTCCAGGCGGAGGCTTCAGTACCTGGTCAAGTGGAAGGGCTATGGTCAGGAGGATAATTCCTGGGTGGTCGCCTCTGATGTTCATGCGGCCGATTTAGTTCGTGCCTTTCATGCCGCTCATCCTGATCGCCCTGGTGGTCGTGGTGAGGGTTCGGTGACCCCTCACTAAGGGGGGGGTACTGTTGTGAATTTGCTTTTTGCTCCCTCTAGTGGTTACTAGTTTTTTTTGACTCTGGTTTTTCTGTCATTCCTTTTATCCGCACCTGGGTCGTTAGTTAGGGGTGTTGCTATATAAGCTCCCTGGACCTTCAGTTCAATGCCTGGCAACGTAGTTATCAGAGCTAGTCTGCTGTGCTCTTGTCTACTGATCCTGGTTCCAGTTATATCAGCTAAGTCTGCCTTTTGCTTTTTGCTATTTGTTTTGGTTTTGTATTTTTGTCCAGCTTGTTCCAAATCTATATCCTGACCTTTGCTGGAAGCTCTAGGGGGCTGGTGTTCTCCCCCCGGACCGTTAGACGGTTCGGGGGTTCTTGAATTTCCAGTGTGGATTTTGATAGGGTTTTTGTTGACCATATAAGTTACCTTTCTTTATTCTGCTATCAGTAAGCGGGCCTCTCTGTGCTAAACCTGGTTCATTTCTGTGTTTGTCATTTCCTCTTACCTAACCGTCATTATTTGTGGGGGGCTTCTATCCAGCTTTGGGGTCCCCTTCTCTGGAGGCAAGAAAGGTCTTTGTTTTCCTCTACTAGGGGTAGCTAGATTCTCCGGCTGGCGCGTGTCATCTAGAATCAACGTAGGAATGATCCCCGGCTACTTCTAGTGTTGGCGTTAGGAGTAGATATATGGTCAACCCAGTTACCACTGCCCTATGAGCTGGATTTTTGTACTCTGCAGACTTCCACGTTCCTCTGAGACCCTCGCCATTGGGGTCATAACAGCGCCCCCACCCTATGATCCTGCCGGGTGGATTTGTGATGTATGCGGAGTTACTAATTCTCAGTGGAGGAGGTCCGATTTGTCCTTGATAGCCGCCTAATGGCCCATCAGGCAATACAATCTCTAACTGTAACAGAGCCTCCTGCCCTGCTTCCGCAGCAGATGCCTCTTGTGCCCGTACTACCGCCATCTCCTCCCGCCCCCAAGTCAGTAATATCAGAGTTTGAAGAAGATGATGTGAAAACTACTCCTGACGGGCCAAAGTATACCCCCTTTTCTCCATCGCAGAAAGACACCCTTTGTAACCAATTACCCGACCCAGAAACCTCCCCCATGGCCTTCTATAGACAAATAGCAGCGAATCGAGAGATTTATTCCACTCCCCGGAGAGATCTGTTACATTTACTCCAAGTGAAGGCTGGGGAGGGATATTTTCCAATTATTGAGGGTGGCATAATGTATAATGTGAACCTGGATGGGGGAACATATGAGAGTGGTGTTGATTTCTGTAATGCTTTAAAAGTTTGGGCACAAGATAGATTAGCGGACCAAGCTACCTCCCTCACAGATGTCACACAGGACAAGGGGGAGACTGCCGAGAAGTTTTATGGGCGTCTTATGGTAGTGTTTAAAAATTTGGGATTCTTATTGTATAATAAAGCCCATTCACACCTTTTTGTGGCAGCTTTAATGTCCGGCCTTAAATCTGAATTGAAAGAGGCAATAATGTCAGTCAGACCCGATACTGAGATTTCCACTCCAGACGATGCATTAAAAGTAATTAAAAGTTTTCAGAAAAACTTAGTATGTTCTGTATCAACAGGGAAATCAAGGGTTAAAACTGTAGCTGCAGCATCTCTGCTCCAATTCCAGCCCCCACCCCAGGTACAAGCACGCAGCTGGTTCCTTATCAGTGGCCTGCCCAGCAGCAAACTCTAATTCCAGCCCTCCCACCTTATACGAATTCAGTCCCCTACTCAAATATTTCTTTTAACCCTATGTCTGGAGGTATCGCTCCCCAGCCCTGCAGCACCAGTTCTCGCTTGCAGTGTTGGCGCTGTGGCCGGCCCGGTCACTTTCAGAGAGATTGTCACACCCCTGCTGACAGATGCTACCCACAAGTTCATGCTACCCACAAGTTCCCCCTTCCAGTCGCAACCTGAATACAGGGAACCCCAGAGGATACCCCAATTACAGGCAGCCTCAAAATCCTGATAATTGCCCATACTGAAGGGGTGGCCAACCAGAGTCTGCCATCACAATGTCCTTCACCAAACCTGGGGCATGCTCATCTGTCACGCTTCCTGTTGGGGACACCCTTGTTAGGTTCATGATAGACACTGGGGCGGCCAACTCTATAATCAGGTCATCAGATGTACCTACGGATATCCCTATTCAATTCTCAGACCAAGAGCTTGTTTTAATCGGTGTAGATGGCAGACCCAATAAATATACTCTTATAAAACCCATCCCTGTGGGACCTTTCCCTGAAGTTACTGCTCAGTTCGTAATCTCTTCTATATGTCCGGTAAATTTACTGGGGGCAGATTTATTATCACAGTTCCGCTCCAGAATACAATTCCAAGATGATGGTCAGCTGCTACTTACGTTATATAACCCCTATGCAGATGAACATAATGAGATGTGTATCCTACATGCCCTTCCAACGGTTATGATGGTCCTGATAGACCCAGATTCTCCCCCAATAATGCCTGTAGAACCAGTAAAAGTGTTTCTCAAACCTGGTGCCCCTTTTCCCAAAGTCTATCAATACCCTTTGAAACATGATCAGGAGCGGGGTCTCAAGGGGCAAATACAAACGTTATTCGATAATGGTGCCCTGGTACCCTGTGTTTCCCCATGTAACACGCCCTTGTTTCCCGTTAAGAAAAGCCCCCACTCGGCCAACCCCCTGTGTACCGGCTGGTACAAGATCTACGGGCAGTTAATGCAGTTACTGTTCTAGAAACTCCGGTGCCTAATCCACATACTCTTTTGTCCCAGATATCTCAGGATGCTGCTTGGTTCACAGTCATCGACCTTGCCAATGCCTTCTTCAGCATTCCATTACACCCAGATTGCTAGTTTCTGTTTGCATTCACTTATCAGGGACAACAATTGACATGGACAGTTATGCCACAAGGGGCCCAAAATAGTCCCAATCAGTTTGCAAAAAAATATGGGCGAGTGTCTTTTACCCTGGCAGTTAGAACACCCCTATGTTACGCTGTTTCAGTATGTGGCTGATCTTTTGTTGTGTGTACTAACAGAGCAGGAAGCCATTGTTGCCACTGTTAACCTTCTCAAGTATCTGGCAGATCTGAACTGTCGGGTTTCTGCCTCGAAACTTCCGTTCTGCCTTGGTCATGTGATATTTTTGGGTCACTGTCTCCTTCAGGGTGTCAGACACCTCTCAAAAGAAAGAAAAATAGCCATCAGCTCCCTTCCTTTTCCAAAAGATGAGACTGAACTCCAGCGTTTTCTTGGACTATGTACTTATTGTCGTCAGTGGATACCGGACGCATCCCGCATAATGCAACCTCTCTACAATGCCCTGGAAGACGGTTTAAGATATGCTGATGATTTTGGCAGATTCCACACCGGATACGCTGTTACTACGGAAGATACTGTAGTGCACGGAGCTGCACTCCCTCCCTCACTGTCAGCAAAAGAAGCAGAACTTCAGGCTCTGTCTACTGCATGTGTTCTGGCCAAAGACAGGCGGGCTAATATATACATGGACTCACAGTATGCATTTGGTATTGCTCATGATTTCGGAGCCCTATGGGCCAATCGAGGGTTTATTACCACCGCTGGGACTCCAGTGAACAATGCTGAGGCTGTTAAAACCCTCATGGACTCAATCAAATTACCTACCCAGGTGGCCATTATCAAAGTTAAGGAGCACGGTCCTAGGAACAGTCCACACACTGTTGGTAACGCCTTTGTGGATATGTAAGCAAAAGCTGCTGCTCTCCTACCCGTTGAACTGACCATACCAACTATGGTGACCACACGCTCTCAGCGTAAACAGTTACAAGAAACACTGACTCTACAGGAAGCTGATGATCTACGCCAGACTGAGGTTTTCTGTCGGACCCCGCGAGACCGCTTAATGACGATGCAGAGAATGTCCCCAAAGGAAGAAGTGAAGCAGTGGAAGGCAGATGGAGCACGTATGGACATGGTCTCTGGAAAAGGACCAACTTGTGTGTCTCCCTAAGCGGATATACCCTGCTATTGCTATGTGGGCACATGGGCCGCCCACACATCGAGGAAAAAAATGTACAAAAATTCTACTGGGCTCCAGGTATTTCTACAGTCCTGACAGCACTCAACCATGCATGTAACATCTGTCAGACCTGCAATCCCGGTCAACTTCAACGTGTACCCCCGAAGCACCTTGCTAAGCCCGACTATCCTTTCCAAAGGCTCCAAGTGGACCACATCACGTTGCCTAAGTCTGGAAGGTATGAATATTGTCTGGTGGTTGTCGACATGTTCTCCAGTTGGCCTGAAGCATTCCCAGTTACCAACATTACTGCAAAGACTACAGCGAAGAAACTGGTGATGGAAGTTATATGCAGATATGGTGTTCTAGAAGTTGTCAAAAGTGATCAAGGCCCGGCCTTTTCTTCTTATGTGTATCAGGTTTTGATAATGCTTGGATCCACTGTAGCCCTCTATACTATCCACAATCCAGTAGGAAAGTTGAGAGGCTGAATGGCACACTGAAGGGACAATTGACCAAAATGATGCAGGAGACTACGGCTCCATGGCCAGAGCTCCTACCCATTGTACTGTACCACATTCGTACTACCCCTAAGGCAAAACATGGCCTGTCCCCATATGAGATATTATTTGGTGCTAGGCCCCCAGTTGCAAATTTCCAGTCTCAGTAGTTATCAGAAGAAACTGACCGTGCTGTTCAATATGTTATTCAGCTTAGTAAAAATCTTGCTATGTTTTAGTTTTTTTCTTCTTTTCCAGATTCAGCAGAAACCGATACTTGTCACAATTTAAAGTCTGGTGTTTTGTGGTTGTGAAAAGCCATGTCAGAAAACACGGACTAGAACCCTTGTATGACGGTCCCTACCAAGTCCCCAGTATCACTCCTATGTCAGTAAAGCTGGAAGGAAGCTCCTCCAGTCTCTCTCTCCAGTCGTCACAACTCACCTAACTACAATCTTTAATCTCTCCCTCTCCTCTGGCATTTTCCCCTCCTCCTTCAAACACTCTATCATTACTCCATTACTAAAAAAACCCACCCTTGACCCATCATGCGCAAACAACTACAGACCGGTCTCCAATCTACCCTTCATCTCAAAACTCCTGGAGCGCCTAGTCTACTCCCGCCTTACCCGTTACCTCTCCACTCATTCCCTCCTAGACCCTTCACAGTCCGGGTTCCGCCCCCTACATTCAACAGAAACTGCACTCATCAAGGTGACCAATGACCTTCTGACAGCAAAATGTAACGGTGACCACTCTCTGCTCATTCTCCTCGATCTTTCTGCAGCTTTCGACACTGTTGACCACCCTCTCCTACTCTCTAGGCTCCTGTCACTAGGCATTAAGGACACTGCTCTCTCCTGGTTCTCCTCCTATCTTTCTGAACGCTCCTTCAGTGTTCTGTTCTCTGGCTCCACTTCATCTCCTCTTTCTCTCACTGTCGGGGTACCTCAGGGCTCAGTCCTTGGCCCCCTTCTCTTCTCCCTCTACACGGCCCCAATTGGACAGACCATCAGCAGATTTGGCTTTCAGTACCATCTTTACGCTGATGACACACAACTATACACGTCAGCCCCTGACCTTACCCCCGCTGTACTACAGAACGCCACTGACTGTCTGTCTGCAGTCTCTAACATCATGTCCGCTCTCTATCTGAAGCTCAACCTCTCCAAAACTGAACTTCTTCTGCTCCCGCCTTCTACTAACCTCCCTAAATCTGACATTTCCCTCTCCGTGGGAGGCACCATAATAACACCTAGGCAGCAGGCACGCTGTCTGGGTGTCATGTTTGACTCCGATCTCTCCTTCACCTCCCACATGCAATCTCTTGCCCGCTCGTGCCGCTTACACCTAAAGAACATCTCTAGAATCCGCCCTTTTCTCACCATGGAGACAACAAAAACTCTCACTGTCGCCCTAATCCACTCCCGCCTGGACTACTGCAACTCTCTTTTAATTGGCCTCCCCCTCACGCGACTTTCCCCTCTCCAGTCTATCCTTAATGCAGCAGCCAGGGTCGTCCATCTGGCTAATCATTACTCGGACGTGTCCGCTCTTCGCCAGTCATTACACTGGCTGCCCATTCATTACAGGATACAATTCAAAGTACTTGTTCTCACCCACAAAGCTCTCCACAGTGCGGCACCCCCTTACATCTCCTCCCTCATTTCTGTCTATCGGCCTAGCCGACCGCTGCGCTCTGCAAACGACTTTCGACTAACCTCTGCACTAATCCGTACCTCCCACTCCCGACTCCAAGACTTCTCCCGTGCTGCGCCAATCCTCTGGAATGCTCTACCCCAAGATATTAGGACCATCCACAACTTGCATAGCTTTAGGCGCTCACTGAAAACTCATTTGTTCAGAGCGGCCTATCACGTTCCCTAATCAGTCATTTTATGTTTGTGTGTGTGTGTGTGTGTGTGTAGCCCATTCACTATCTCATCTACCCCCCACCCCCTGAAGATGGCTGGACCATCATTGTAAATACATCATTGTAAATACACACCTGTACTTTGTATCTCCCCACCTCATTGTAGATTGTAAGCTCTCACGAGCAGGGTCGTCTTATTTTGCTTTATTGCTGTATTGTTAACATTGTTACCTATGATTGTTGTTTGAAACTGTTAAACTGTAAAGCGCTGCGGAATATGTTGGCGCTATATAAATAAAGATCATTATTATTATTATTATTATTATCTACGTATCGCACTGCAAGCTGGTCAAACAGACTAGTAGCAAATAAGGGGACATAATGTTTTGGCTTTCGCATTTTCTATATTATTATTGGTAACCACATGGGACAGCCTAAATTCCCCAATATCCTTGAATAATAAGTTTGTCCCATATCATGAAAGATTAGTAGTACAGATGGGTATAGCCAATAAAATTGTCAGTTCTATTTTCATTTACCCTATGATTACATAAATGTGGGATAAATTGCTTAGGGCCACAGATTATTTAGATGATCAAATTTGGGATATATTGGATATATTTAATACTACTGTTGCTGTCCAAAACCAATTTATCATAGTTACTAATCAATACACTATAGTACTGGATTACTTAACAGCAGCACAGGGTGGTATGTGTCAGGTTATTGGACCTGCCTGCTGTCATTATATAGATCCCAATAGTACTATGAAGTTAAAGTTAAAGTTAGAGGATATTCAAAGACTCAGAGCTCAATATAATAAAGACAATGACCGAAATAAGGACAGTTGGTGGGCAGACACCTTCTCCTTTCTTAATCCAGCAAATTGGTTTAAGGGATTTGGGGGCTGGATAGCTGGAATCTTGCAAAGTTTGTTATATATTGTTGCCTTTATCCTTGTTATGTGTCATGAATCCCAATGGCTAGGGATAGCACAGGACAAGCAAAGTACAAATAAATAACGGACGAGCTCTAGGGTGATGGAACCTGGGCTGACCGCTGCCCTACGCCTGACAAACGCAACTAGAGATAGCCAGGGAGCGTGCCTACGTTGGTTCTAGACGCCACGCACCAGCCTAAGAGCTAACTAGCACTGCAGAGAAAATAAAGACCTCACTTGCCTCCAGAGGAATGAACCCCAAAAGATATAGTTGCCCCCCACATGTATTGACGGTGAAATGAGAGGAAGGCACACACATAGAGATGATATATATAGCTTTAGCAAATTGAGGCCCGCTGTAAACTAGAAAGCAGAACGATACAAAAGGGGACTGAGCGGTCAGCAAAAAACCCTAATAAAAAAAAAACCATCCTGAGATTACAAGAACCCATGTGCCAACTCATGGCACATGGGGAGAACCTCAGTCCACTAGAGCTACCAGCTAGCATAGAGACATAATAAGCAAGCTGGACAAAAAACCAAACAACTGAAAATCAGCACTTAGCTTATCCTGAAAGATCTGGGAGCAGGTAGGCAGGAACCAAACAGAGCACATCTGAATACATTGATAGCCGGCAAGGGAATGACAGAAAGGCCAGGTAACATAGGAAACACCCAGCCTCTGATGGACAGGTGGAAACCAAAGGCCGCAACCCACCAAAGTCACCCAGTACCAGCAGTAACCACCAGAGGGAGCCCACAAACAGAATCCACAACAGTTATGTATGTAATACTAAAACTTGTTTTTTGGTGTATTTCTGTGTGTATTAGGAAATTCTGCACTAAGACAACTAGTGATGAAACCAAAAGCGTTGCCACCCCTGCTCTTCTCTACACCGATTTCACAAAGTTATCTGACGAAGATGTTGAAGCCAAGTGCATGGCTATCTTCAAAAGATCCCCACTACTGTTATCAATAATTGTTATTCGTAAATTCTAGTATACAGGGGGGACGGGTACGCCGCAACAGCCATGACTGGTAACATGGCACCAGTCATGTGAAGACCAGTACCCCTCGAGCTTATAGCTTGGGATAGTACCTCTGATGCTGGACATTAATTAACAAAATTTATCTAGGGGGGAATGTGAAGGAAGAAATTAAGAAAGATTCTCCATTTTGTGCTTTTCGACTCCATTTTGTTGTTTTGATATAAATTTTGTTAGTAGGCTAAAGTTTACAGCTGTTATGAGACCTTGATTGTTGCAATCTAAATAGAACATGAGACTGAGGGTGTATTGTTCTACAAAACTTTGACGCACAGACTGTTCCTGTATTCTTATAGGTTAAGAACTGTGAGCGTGTTCTTATGCTGATTGGTTGAAGTATAATTTCTATGACTATGAAAAGTCATGCAGAATAAACGGGGGCCAGAGAGATCAGCTTGATCCCCCCCAAACAGAGACACACGTCTCCGTCTGGTCATTTTCAGTTGCCGGCAACACCTTGTAGATTAATTTGGAAATCACTGAGTTAACCGTGAAGGATCAATTTAGATCCTCCCTCAACAGACGCACAACAAAACATCACCTAATACAACTGGGACCAAAAGCACAAGGTTGACTTTGTAAAAATCCAAATGATTATATGTGCAGAAATGCGCAAAAAATGGGTGGCAGAGAAAGGGTTACCTGCCAGTAGATGTGGTGGTGGTCCCAGAAAGAGGTGCGGAGCACACCCCGACACGTGTTTCAGAAGAACTTTCGTCAGGGACAAATACCGCCACACCATGACCAGACCACATATTACCACCACATAGTGACAGAATAATATGACATATAACCAGCATATAGGGACCAAATAATAGCACATACAAGGAGAAATACTGCCACACCCTGACTAGACCACAAATTACCACTACATAGTGACTGAATACTACACCATGTTCCAAATTATTATGCAAATTATATTTTTCTCAGATTTTCCTAAATGGTCGGTGCAAATGACAGTCAGTTTAATAAAAGTTATCATCACCCGTTAGAGTATACATTAAATTTTATTGAATAAACCTCCCAATGATAACAGTATAATCTCCAAAATGAATAAAACCTCAAAATGCGCTGTTCCAAATTATTAGGCACAGTAGAATTTTTAAACATTTGATATGTTTTAAAGAACTGAAAATGCTCATTTGTGGAATTTGCAGCATTAGGAGGTCACATTCACTGAACCAAAAGCTATTTAATTCCAAAACATCCTAACAGGCCAACTTTTTCAGGGGGGCACCCAATAACGGACACGTCTTTGGGTGTTTAGGAGTTAATGTGTCCAGGGTGGTGGAAGGAAAAAAACAAACATATGCTCACCTCCCTTACTAATGATCCTTCTACAGATTTCATAATACCCCCCCTGCTCATTCCCTGACATCAGCATCCAGTTGGGGGTTTTACATGACCCATTTGGACAAAATGTGATGGGACATAAAGACAGTTGCCGATTAGGGACCACAGTAATCACACAATGCCCTCTGCTTGATAGCGGCGCACTGGCGAAAGACACTGTGCAAATTTGGACAAGTAGCACTAGAAAAGTTTGGGAATTTGTAGTCCATTTGGTGTTTTAAGCTCCTCTCAGCTCATGACATATGGTGACGTATTGGGCGGCGATCTCCACTGTTGATTCCTCTTCCCCAACTACGATGCAGAGTTTCCTCTCCTCGTCCATGGATGGGAAGTCTGGATTGTGAATGGAAAGTCTCTGGAAGTGGGAGGTTCTCACTGCTGAGTATTTGTTGCAGTGAAGCAGGAAGTGCGTCTCCTCCTCAAGTGCCCCCTGCTGGCAGTGCTGGCACAGTCTGTTCTCCCGTGGTTAACCCTTTTAAGCTGAGTAGACAGGTTTATAGACACAACTACTTTGTCATGTTTGTCTTGCAAATCTGTAAAATGTTATTTTTAATAATGTGAATGATAGTCTAATGTCTGTAAACCTCATTGTCTCTGTCAGCTCCATTTTACGTCTTTATAAAAACATGTTTGTAGGTTAAACAAGTGAGTGGTCTCTCTTGACCGGCATATCACTGCTGCGGCCAGCGATTGGCTGCAGTGGTCACATAGCTGCTGTCACCAGAAGAGACCAGTGAGATAAGTAGACAATACTACGAATAAGGGAATAGGTAGTTGAGCATAGTTTTCCCATTTTAGACCATGCTAGGAACTACTTTTGAAAAAAAGGGTGAACAAACTTTTTTACATAGAAGAGTCTAAGCAAGAGCTGTTCGTCTAAGCAACATTAACTACAATTATGGCAAACTGTATTGACGGCCATATACTATTTCAGATGCATTCTTAAAACCCATGAGAACAAACACGAAATGTTGTATTGTTTGCAGTCACCAGACAAGTACATCAGTCTTCTCTTAATACATTACAGGTAGGCTCTTGTACATTAAGAGTATCACAGCAGCGTAATTGGCAGGGTAAGCTCTGAAAGAATATTTTTACAAACAGACTTTAATGTGATGCTCACTGGAACATATAACATATATATTGAGCAGACTGCTTTTCTATTGCCACTAAATTTCCCTTGTTAGCATAAATTGGGGATAAATCATACTTAACTACAGGATGAATGGAGGCACAGCACTAAAGGCTTATGTACATGAGCATTTTTCTTGCTGCATCATAAATGGAACATAAAGCCATACATAAGCCATCAGCGCATTCTAGTAAAAATGTCAAGCTTCACATACAGGAAGTGCACAGACATAATTTACATGTAAGTATTTTGGAATAATGCAGAACTTTAAAAATTAATCATCTGACTTTAATAACACACTTAAAAACAAAACAAAACATTGCAGGTAACAAGTTATTTTAGGCGAGGGAGAATGATCTCACTGTACTAGAATTTTTCTTAGAGAAACACTATTTTAACTAAAAAACTACAGCTTTCAAATAGATGGATAAAAGGTCACTTAATCTTCAAACTTGGATAAGACCTGTAAATTCCATTTGCTCCTAAAAAATTGATAATCTCCTGATAAATTCCACCATGTGTATGGTCAATGGTATGGCTCTGATGTAACGGTGCGTCATCTGGAGAACTGGCTGGTTCCATTCGCAATTTGATAGAATAGTCATTTACGACTAATCATATAAAGTCTCTTTATTCCATCTGATCTGAACTGATTAAATATCTGACTTGCTTTGTTTAACGTAATGGTAACTTAAGGAGTATGTTCTAAGCAACCTAAATCATAGGTTTCTATCTTAATTCCTGTTTCTATTTTGCTTTTATATAACTTAAATGATGCCAATTGCTGTCCTTGATGGTAAATTGTTCTACTGTATATTTGTTTGATTTGTATGATTTTTTTTTCTCCTTTTAAAAAATAGAGTTTAAAAAAATGTAAGTTATTTGAAGAGCACCTGTCACTTGCTCAAAACAAGAGAGTGGGGATGAGTGGAAGTTCGGGTTCTGGTACCCTACCAGTACTTTTTTCTAAAGTATGGTTATGATACCAGAACTTTACCTGAACTGGAACCCCAACCCCACTAAAAACAATGAGGACTCAATCTTTTGAGCTGGAAAATTTTCTCTCTGCAATGAACTTCCCCCGGAACTCCGAACATTGCAAACGGACTGGAGAAGACTGTGTTCAGGGTTTAGAACTGCAACCTAACTGTCTGGTATGACCCTGAACTTTTAAGCTGATCGTGCCTCCTCATACAGTATACAGTACAGTACAGTATACAGTATACAGATGCTGTAAGGCGGGGGACCTGGGTGACAGGCTGACACACGCAGTGCGCATGCCCAGGAATCCTAGTCCCGCACTGTGCATAATGCATAACACACTGCGGGGCTGGGATTCCCAAGGTGGGTGGCCGCAATGCCCGCACAGGTGCAGTCTGCAAGCCTGGCTGGGACTTCACACGGCCAGAGCTGAAACACAGCGCAGGCGCCGGTTTTGAAGAGAAAAAAGCACGGAGGGGGGTGGCGCCGAAAGCCCCTGAAGATTGGAGTGACGGCAGAGTAGCGGTTCAAGCTGGGGAGTGAGGACCCGCCTCCCTGGCTAAAGACAGGTATTTTGGCTAAGTTTCAAAACGCTTTATTTTGGGAATACTTGAACGAAAAACTAAAAGAGCCACCTTGTTAGAATGCAGCATTACTGCTGCACAAGGTGGCTCTTTTAGTTTATAACGGCTGGAGGGGGTGACAGTGGCCCTTTAAATCGTTTATAAAAATCCCTGAACTCCATTGATTTTGCTGCTTTTTTCCGTTTTATGCTGCATCACTCCATTGCAGAAATAATCACATTTATTGTTTTTGGAGTGTAGCATATGAAATCTCTACTTGCAGATGAACTGGGTGTTTCTTCAGAGTCTTCTCTAGGGGCATACACTTTTGCCCTTCTCTCCCAGATGCTGCCAATCATAGCTCAGAGACTGATCTAGTGGTTTGAGACTGCTAGATCAGCTGCTGGACTCTCATTGGCAGTGTCTGGGATGGAGATTTTTAAGCCACACCCCCAGAGAAGACTCTGAAGAAAGGCCTAGTTGGTCAGCGAGCAGAGATTTCACATACTGTGCTCCAGAACAAACAACTTTGAATATGTGCATTGAAGTGACAGCGTAAAATAGAAAAAATGGCAGAATCAAGGGTTTTACAACGTATTTAACTCAAGAGACAGAGCCTCTTTAATCATATAATTGTTCAGCATAATTAGAAACTATACCAAATTCTGGAATGGTCCCCAAACTTGTTGAGAGCAATGTAAGCTGTATTTATGTAGACAGCAGTCAAACTAGTTTTACTTAAGAGTAGTGTCATATTTCAGATCTTCCGCACTAAGGAGAACTGACATAATTGAGCTACTACAGTGTAGTCCATCAGCTTTTGGGCCCTATAGCATTTCCTATGGCAACAATGGCTGTAGTTCAGCTCATGTTCACTAGCTAATGATCTCCATTAGAATACCAATTAGAGATGTCACCCAGCTCTCGCAAACGTCTAACTGGATAATTAAACAGATTTGCAGTTCAGGAGTGATTAGTACTGTGGGCGTGGTAATGTCAGATATATTTGCTATGGCCCGAGTTTGCCTAAGTTAAGAAATTAGAAGAAGATAACACAAGTTCTGTAATTAAAATTTTGAGTTTAGGCTTAACACCACTAAAAATGCCCAGCTGTATCTGCTGTAATGGCTGAAATCTAACATAGCTCTGATCCTAGTCATTTCATACTGTATCATCTTGGGTGTCTGATGGAGGCACTGCCGCCTCAATCTGTTTTCCAGCAATGCAATAGTGGGGTGGCGATGGATATTCATTACAGCCAAGAGCACAATTAATGACCCATAATGGAAGGATAAAAACAAAAACAAGGGCCAGTATGATCCATAAACTACAAGTTTTTTTTTTGTCAAAAATGCTTTAGGAAACTCTCCTTCTGTGAAGTTTTTGGTTGGAGAGTTTAACCCCTTCATTGCCTTGGGATTTTCCGTTTTTCCATGTTCGTTTTTCGCTCCCCTCCTTCCCAGAGCCATAACTTTTTTATTTTTCCATCAATTTGGCCATGTGAGGGCTTATTTTTTGCAAAACGAGTTGTACTTTTGAACGACATCATTGGTTTTACCATGTTGTGTACTAGTAAACGGGAAAAAAATTCCAAGTGCGGTGAAATTGCAAAAAAAGTGCAGTCCCACACTTGTTTTTTGTTTGGCTTTTTTTACTAGGTTCACTAAATGCTAAAACTGACCTGTCATTATGATTCTCCAGATCATTAACCCCTTCATGACCTTGGGATTTTTCGTTTTTCCGTGTTCGTTTTTTACTCCCCTACTTCCCAGAGCCATAACTTTTTTATTTTTCCGTCAATTTGGCCATGTGAGGGCTTATTTTTTGCTGGACGAGTTGTACTTTTGAACGACATCATTGGTTTTACCATGTAGTGTACTAGAAAATGGGAAAAAAATTCCAAGTGCAGTAAAATTGCAAAAAAAGTGCAATCCCACGCTTGTTTTTTGCTTGGCTTTTTTGCTAGGTTCACTAAATGCTAAAACTGACCTGCCATTATGATTCTCCAGGTCACTACGAGTTTATAGACACCTAACATGACTAGGTTATTTTTTACCTAAGTGGTGAAAAAAAATTCCAAACTTTGCTAAAAAAAAATAATAAAATTGCGTCATTTTCCGATACTCGTAGCGTCTCCATTTTTCATGATCTGGGGTTGGTTGAGGGCTTATTTTTTGCGTGCCGAGCTGGCGTTTTTAATGATTCCAAGTCGGTGCAGATACGTTCTTTTGATCGCCCATTATTGCATTTTAATGCAATGTCACGGCGACCAAAAAAACTTAATTCTGGCGTTTCGATTTTTTTTCTCGTTACGCCGTTTAGCGATCAGGTTAATGCTTTTTTTATTGATAGATTGGGCGATTCTGAACGTGGCGATACCAAATATGTGTAGGTTTGATTTTTTTTTTTATTGATTTATTTTGATTGGGGCGAAAGGGGGGTGATTTAAACTTTTATATTTTTTTTATTTTTTTCACATTTTTTTTTACTTTTTTTTTTAACTTTTGCCATGCTTCAATAGCCTCCATGGGAGGCTAGAAGCAGGCACAGCACGATCGCCTCTGCTACATAGCAGCGATCTGCTGTTCGCTGCTATGTAGTAGAAAATCAGGTGTGCTGTGAGCGCCGACCACAGGGTGGCGCTCACAGCTACCGGCGATCAGTAACCATAGAGGTCTCAAGGACCTCTATGGTTACAATGGAGAAGCATCGCCGACCTCCGATCATGTGACGGGGGTCGGCGATGCGCTCATATCCGGCCGCCCGGCCGGATGCGGTAGTTAGATGCCGCTGTCTGCGTTTGACAGTGGCATTTAACTAGTTAATAGCGGCGGGTGAATCGCGATTTCACCCGCCGCTATTGCGGGCACATGTCAGCTGTTCAAAACAGCTGACATGTCCCGGCTTTGATGCGGGCTCACCGCGGAGCCCTGCATCAAAGCAGGGGAGCTGACCTCGGACGTACTATCCCGTCCGACGTCAGTAAGGGGTTAAGAGTTCATAGACACCAAACATGTCTAGGTTCTCTTTTATCTAAGTGGTGAAAAAAAATCACAAACTTTGCTAAAAAAAAAATTGCGCCATTTTCCGAGATCCATAGCGTTTCCATTTTTCGTGATCTGGGGTCGGTTGAGGGCTTATTTTTTTGCATCCCAAGCTGATGTTTTTATTGATACCACTATTGTGCAGATAAGTTCTTTTGATCGCCCGTTATTGCATTTTAATGCAATGTCGTGGCGACCAAAAAAAGTAATTCTGGTGTTTCGAATTTTTTTCTCGCTACGCCAATTAGCGATCAGGTTAATCCTTTTTTTATTAATAGATCGGACGATTCTCAAAGCGGTGATACTAAATATGTGTAGGTTTGATTTTTTTTTATTGTTTTATTTTGAATGGGGCGAAAGGGGGGTGATTTAAACTTTTATATTTTTTTCACCTTTTTTTTACTTTTGCCATGGGAGGCTAGAATCTGGCACAACTCGATCGGCTCAGCTACATGGGAGCGATCATCAGATTGTTCCTATGTAGCTGAATTCCTGCATTGTTATGAGCGCTGAACAGAGGGTGGCGCTCACAGCAGGTCTCAAGAACCTCTATGGTTACTATGCAGACGCATTGCTGACCCCCGATCATATGACGGGGGTCAGCGATGCGCTAATTTCCGGCCCAATGGCCAGAAGCGCCGGTTAAATGCCGCTGTCAGAGTTTGACAGCAGCATTTAACTAGTTAATAGCGGCGGGTGGATCGCGGAGTCCACATCAAAGCGGGGGTGCTGACCTCGGGCGTACTATCCCGTCCGAGGTCAGAAAGGGGTTAAGTTCCTGAAGCGGTTTTGATGCGTTTTGGAAGAATTTTTATCCTGAAATTTTTTCTACGGCCTTCTGGTTGGACAGTGCCTAGTTTTGAGCAGATTCTATCAGGAGACCTTTCAGAGAAGTATAAGGGTACGTGTCCACTTTCAGGATGGCCAGCGGTTTGGACGGAGCGGCAAACCCGCTCCGCCCTAAGCTCCGCCCCCTTCTGTGACAGGATGATGCCGGATGTGTTCATTGCACACATCCGGCATCAACGCACCTCATACAAAGGGCCCTGTGATTTACCTTGCGGTGGCGCAGCATCGTCGCAAGGTAAACAGACATGCTGCAATCTTAAAAGACGGGCCGCATGTCCGGAATCGCAGGGCCGCCGGGTGCATGTTACCACGCATAGTGGAGACGGGATTTCATAAAATCCCCTACACTATGCTGTAACATCTGGACGCTGCGTGTTTGACGCTGCGGCTCTGCACAGCATCAAACACGCAGCGTTTCCTGAACATGGAAACATACTCTTATGCTCAAAAGACTCAACATATGAACAGCAAAGCGGTTTACCATAGAAATAAATATGAAGAGTCTGCTCTGTATTTTGAACAATTTTTCAGACATTTTTGGAGCAATCCCAATCCAAAAAACTCCTCAAAAAACTATTGTGTGCATATACCCTAAAAATAACATATTATCATCAATATAATTCCAGAACTGCTGTTTTTGGTCACTTTTTCTCCCCAAAACATTAAAAAGGAAAGGGATCAAAAAGTCATGCACAGGCTATAATGGTACCAATAAAAACTTCAGTTCACCTTGCAAAAAAAAACCAAGCCCTAACACAGCTCCATTGTAAGGGCTGTCCCACACGTCCAGGTAATTCCGGTACCGGAAACAATCGGTACCGGAATTATCCGTGTCCATGTGCCCCTACGTTTCTGGTGTACATCAGTGTGGCACACTTGCGGCACACGTGTGCCGCCCGTGTGCCCACTGGGTACCACACGCACCGTGCTGGGTATCACACGTACCAGCATCTGGTGCTGAATCCGCGATTCATATCTTCTGTGCAGCAGCGTTTGCTGCATAGAAGATATGAATAATAGTGTTTAAAAGAAAGATCTATCTGTCCGCCGCCCTCCCACCCCCTGTGCGCCCCCCCCCACTGTTCTGAAAATACTCACCCGCTTCCCTCGTTGGCTGTCGCTGCTTCCTGGTCTGGCCGCTCCTTCTACTGTATGCGGTCACGTGGGGCTGCTCACTCACAGTCATGAATAGGCGGCTCCACCCCTATGGGAGGTGGAGCCACATATTCATGACTCTAATCGGCGGCCCCACGTGACCGCATACAGTAGCAAGAAGCAGCGACAGCCAATGAGGGAAGCGGGTGAGTATTTTCAGAACAGCGGGGGGGCGCACAGGGGGTAGGAGGGCGGCGGACAGATAGATCTTTCTTTTAAACACTATTATTCATATCTTCTATGCAGCAAACGCTGCTGCACAGAAGATATGAATCGTGGCTTCAGCACCATGTGGGGGGGACAGCGCTTACTGTAGCGCTGTCTCCTTCACGCCACAGGGACTGCACACGGAGACCGTCCGTGTGCGGTCCGTGTTTTACACGGACCCATTGACTTTAATGGGTCCGTGTAATACGTGCACTCCCACGAACACTGACATGTCTCCGTGTTTGGCACACGGAAACACGGGCCGCAAAAAATCAATGACATCTGCACAGATGCATTGATTTTAATGGATCTACGTGTGTCAGTGTCTCCGGTACGTGAGGAAACTGTCACCACACGTATCGGAGCCACTGACGTGTGAAACCGGCCTAAGTAAAGTTTTTAACAAGTACACAAAAGTAGGTCACGTGCACAAGAAAGTGGACCTAATAATGACTTCAGTTCACCTTGCCAAATACCCAAGCACAGGCTTGGTTATGGAAAATTAAAAAAGTTCTGAGTCTCAGAATATGGCTAGACAAAAAACAAATATTTTTTACTATGCAAAAGTAGTAAAAACAAAATAAATTAACAAAGCAAAAAATATCTAGAAAGACAGATGTACTCCGGTTTACTTCCACACTCCAAAGACATACTGACATATATGTCTTTAAAACACTGTGGAATTAATGGCGCTATATACGTGAGTAAAATAAATTCATAAAAAAATTTAGTAGATAGAGAAAGAGAGATAGGGAATAGTGATGATGAAATGTGCTCTGATAAGGTGTGATTACATGTGAGATAACATGTTTTGATAGAGCACGCTCATGTGCTAGCCGAGTGTCTTCGGCGTGCTCGAATAATATGTTCGAGTCCCAGGATCTGCAAGTCTTGCGGCTGTTTAACAAACAGGCAATTCCTGCATGTGTTGTAGCTGTCAAACAGCCATGAGACGTGCAGCCACGGAGACTCAAACATATTTTTTTGAGCATGACGAAGTCACTCGGTTATCACCCGAGCATGCTGAGATAACCCCTTATCCGAGCAGGTTCGCTCATCACTAATAAGTAGTGTTGAGCGATACTTTCCGATATCGGAAAGTATCGGTATCGGAAAGTATCGGCCGATACCGTCACAGTATCGGAATCCAATCCGATACCGATACCCGATCCCAATGCAAGTCAATGGGACGAAAATATCGGAATTAAAATAAACCCTTTATACACTTGTAGGTTCATTCTACATGAAGGAAAACAACTAAGAATATTGTAGGATGTATTGGGGGACGTGGCGGAGATATTAAAGGGACAGAGGTTTAGCCCAATGTAATAGAATAGCAGGATTTTTTATTTTTTTTTATGAAGTTCGGCGTTAGAAAGAATTTGACTATGTTTTTTTTTTTTTTTTTATGTCAGATATTGATGTTTCACTACTTCCACGCCCTTCACCTTCTTTTTTACTTCTCCCACGCTTTCTTCTTAATTATCCTCATCATCAGCTTCTTTGACATCAACTTCTTCACCTTATTCATCTTCTTCTTCATCTTCTACCTATTATTTTTTGGGTTACATTGTTCATATTCTTTTTATTTTACTATTATCTTCATCATATTCAACTTCTTCATCATATTCTTATTTGTGACAGGCATTCCCGTAGTTGTTATCTATAAAAGTTTGAAGATTACACCTTCCGTTCTGCCTGTCACAAAACAGTTACATTTGTCCGCGTTCAGTTTGGCCTGCAGCATCAGGCTTTATCCAGGGGCACCACGAGGAGGAACGGACTCACCCCCATACACTGCTTAGTCTTCTTCTGCTTATAATTTACATAATATTTTTTGCTCTGATATTTTGTGTTATGCTTAATGTCCTTCTGCTCTTTGTTCTGCAGCCTCTTGTTCTTCTGCTTCTCGGTCTTCCAGGTCGTCGTCGTCTCCAGGGTCGTCGTCTCCGGGGTCGTCGTCATCGGGGTGGTCTTCAGGGTCGTCGTCTCCGGGGTCGTCGTCATCGGGGTGGTCTTCGGGGTCATCGTCTCCAGGGTCGTCGTCATCACGGTGGTTGTCGTCTCTGGTGTCGTCGTCATCTTAGGGGTGGTCTTCTGGGTCATTGTGTTTAGTCTCTTGAACTTGGAAATGTAGCAGAAGGTACAAGAAGGCTGAGAAAATGCCGAGAACCAGCTGATGGAACTGGAACTCGGATGGCTACCCGAAGGTCCAAGAGCCAATGGAACTACCGAGGACCAGCTGACGTTACTGGAACCCGGTTACTAAGCAGGAGGTACCTGTGCTGAAAGCACTACCAAGGACCACCTGACGTTGGTGGAACTCGGATACCCAGAGGGAGGCACCTAAGCCAAAGGCTCTGCCCGGAACCAGCTGACGGTACTGGAACCAGGATGGGGAGCAGAAGGTACAAGAGCAAAAGACACTGCCGAGAACCAGCTGACGGTGCTGGAACCCGGATGGGTAGCCGAAGGTCCAAGAGCCAATGGAACTACCGAGGACCAGCTGACGTTACTGGAACCCGGTTACTAAGCAGGAGGTACCCGTGCCTGAAAGCACTACCAAGGACCACCTGACGTTGGTGGAACTCGGATACCAAAGGGAGGCACCTAAGCCAAAGGCTCTGCCCGGAACCAGCTGACGGTACTGGAACCAGGATGGGGAGCAGAAGGTACAAGAGCAAGTGTCTGCGTGGCTTTTGCAGGACACGATGCCGGCTGCACAGCAGGGGAACAGCTGGCGGTGCTGGACCCCACTGACACATTGGCGAGGTGTTTTTCTCTGTGCAGCTAGCACATCTGGGCCCCAACTGGCGGTTTGTTAGAGCCCAGGGTCAGCAGGAGGAGGAGCAGGAGGAGGAGGAGCAGGGGGAGGGGAGTGTAGGCCGAAGCCTGCACTGGCGGCAGCTTTGGGTCTGTTGTGTCTGCGTGGCTTTTGCAGGACACGTTGCCGGCTACACAGCAGGGGAACAGCTGGCGGTGCTGGACCCCACTGACACA
The DNA here is from genome assembly GCF_051348905.1 of Ranitomeya variabilis. NCBI lineage: Eukaryota > Metazoa > Chordata > Amphibia > Anura > Dendrobatidae > Ranitomeya > Ranitomeya variabilis. The sequence continues at coordinate 254,813,743 of NC_135236.1, read as the reverse complement.
TTGGCGAGGTGTTTGGCTCTGTGCAGCCAGCACTTCCGGACAGCAACTAGCGTTGTTGGAGCCCGGGCTCTGCAGGTGGAGCAGAGTGTAGGCCGAAGCCTAATTGAACCGATTTCAAAAGTCACCTTTAACCCCCCCTCAGGGGTTACAAAGTAGAAGAGCCACAGCTTATGCAGCAGCAGTGCTGCGCAAGTCAAAGGTTGCTCTTGTAATTTTTCTCCTTGCACACGCTGAATGGAACACGTATATCATTCAGCCCTTTATACAGTCAAACTGTGTAATGGAGGCGAGAGTTCCCTTTGTAATGAGACGCAGCACAGGTGTCAAGAATCCCACCTTGGTGCTGGGTGCAGCCTCCCGAGCGTTGTTATTTGCTGTACAGGAGTCTGCGCTGTCGTGTTATCCCCTGGCCTAGCGCCGTTAGCGCTGCCCATCTTCTGGCATCATGTAATGTCGGCCGGTGCGGTTCGCGATGCCCATGAATCCCAGCCCCGCAGTGTCTTAACATTGTTAAAACACTGCGGGGCTGGGATTCAGGGCCTGGCGCAGCACATATGTTGGCCTCTCACACTCGGGTCCTTACACCCGCTTCAGACTGTGCGGCGTCATCTGATCCCTTATCGCATGCCACGGCCATGAAGCCGCACAGTCCGAAGAAGGCGGAAGGAGAGGAGGGACAGGCGAACTGATGCACTGATCCTGCCCATGAATCACACCCTCGCAGTCCCAATAAATAAGACACCGAGGGGCGTTGTGTGGGTCAGGGCGGCCGCAGAGGCGCAGGCAGCCAAACAATGATGCCAGAAGACGGGCAGCGCTACCAAGGGGGTTGCAGCGTGTCATTACAAAGGAAAGTCACACCACCGGGACGGTTAAATGGTCACACAGAGGACACATTTCAGACGTGTTTTCAGTTCCACATGTGCGAGGAGAATACGTTTCTGAGCCACCTTGCACACATGCAGCATTACCGCTGTACAAGGTGGCTGGATAACGTAAAAACGCCTGGGGGAGGGGGGACAGGTTCCCTTCAATTTCAGTTCTTGTGTCTGCGTGGCTTTTGCAGGACACGTTGCCGGCTGCACAGCAGGGGAACAGCTGGCGGTGCTGGACCCCACTGACACATTGGCTGGTGTTTTTCTCTGTGCAGCTAGCACATCTGGGCCCCAACTGGCGGTGTGTTAGAGCCCAGGGACAGCAGGAGGAGGAGCAGGAGGAGGAGGAGCAGGGGGAGGGGAGTGTAGGCCGAAGCCTGCACTGGCGGCAGCTTTGGGTCTGTTGTGTCTGCGTGGCTTTTGCAGGACACGTTGCCGGCTACACAGCAGGGGAACAGCTGGCGGTGCTGGACCCCACTGACACATTGGCGAGGTGTTTGGCTCTGTGCAGCCAGCACTTCCGGACAGCAACTAGCGTTGTTGGAGCCCGGGCTCTGCAGGTGGAGCAGAGTGTAGGCCGAAGCCTAATTGAACCGATTTCAAAAGTCACCTTTAACCCCCCCTCAGGGGTTACAAAGTAGAAGAGCCACAGCTTATGCAGCAGCAGTGCTGCGCAAGTCAAAGGTTGCTCTTGTAATTTTTCTCCTTGCACACGCTGAATGGAACACGTATAACATTCAGCCCTTTATACAGTCAAACTGTGTAATGGAGGCGAGAGTTCCCTTTGTAATGAGACGCAGCACAGGTGTCAAGAATCCCACCTTGGTGCTGGGTGCAGCCTCCCGAGCGTTGTTATTTGCTGTACAGGAGTCTGCGCTGTCGTGTTATCCCCTGGCCTAGCGCCGTTAGCGCTGCCCATCTTCTGGGATCATGTAATGTCGGCCGGTGCGGTTCGCGATGCCCATGAATCCCAGCCCCGCAGTGTCTTAACATTGTTAAAACACTGCGGGGCTGGGATTCAGGGCCTGGCGCAGCACATATGTTGGCCTCTCACACTCGGGTCCTTACACCCGCTTCAGACTGTGCGGCGTCATCTGATCCCTTATCGCATGCCACGGCCATGAAGCCGCACAGTCCGAAGAAGGCGGAAGGAGAGGAGGGACAGGCGAACTGATGCACTGATCCTGCCCATGAATCACACCCTCGCAGTCCCAATAAATAAGACACCGAGGGGCGTTGTGTGGGTCAGGGCGGCCGCAGAGGCGCAGGCAGCCAAACAATGATGCCAGAAGACGGGCAGCGCTACCAAGGGGGTTGCAGCGTGTCATTACAAAGGAAAGTCACACCACCGGGACGGTTAAATGGTCACACAGAGGACACATTTCAGACGTGTTTTCAGTTCCACATGTGCGAGGAGAATACGTTTCTGAGCCACCTTGCACACATGCAGCATTACCGCTGTACAAGGTGGCTGGATAACGTAAAAACGCCTGGGGGAGGGGGGACAGGTTCCCTTCAATTTCAGTTCTTGTGTCTGCGTGGCTTTTGCAGGACACGTTGCCGGCTGCACAGCAGGGGAACAGCTGGCGGTGCTGGACCCCACTGACACATTGGCTGGTGTTTTTCTCTGTGCAGCTAGCACATCTGGGCCCCAACTGGCGGTGTGTTAGAGCCCAGGGACAGCAGGAGGAGGAGCAGGAGGAGGAGGAGCAGGGGGAGGGGAGTGTAGGCCGAAGCCTGCACTGGCGGCAGCTTTGGGTCTGTTGTGTCTGCGTGGCTTTTGCAGGACACGTTGCCGGCTACACAGCAGGGGAACAGCTGGCGGTGCTGGACCCCACTGACACATTGGCAAGGTGTTTGGCTCTGTGCAGCCAGCACTTCCGGACAGCAACTAGCGTTGTTGGAGCCCGGGCTCTGCAGGTGGAGCAGAGTGTAGGCCGAAGCCTAATTGAACCGATTTCAAAAGTCACCTTTAACCCCCCCTCAGGGGTTACAAAGTAGAAGAGCCACAGCTTATGCAGCAGCAGTGCTGCGCAAGTCAAAGGTTGCTCTTGTAATTTTTCTCCTTGCACAGGCTGAATGGAACACGTATAACATTCAGCCCTTTATACAGTCAAACTGTGTAATGGAGGCGAGAGTTCCCTTTGTAATGAGACGCAGCACAGGTGTCAAGAATCCCACCTTGGTGCTGGGTGCAGCCTCCCGAGCGTTGTTATTTGCTGTACAGGAGTCTGCGCTGTCGTGTTATCCCCTGGCCTAGCGCCGTTAGCGCTGCCCATCTTCTGGCATCATGTAATGTCGGCCGGTGCGGTTCGCGATGCCCATGAATCCCAGCCCCGCAGTGTCTTAACATTGTTAAAACACTGCGGGGCTGGGATTCAGGGCCTGGCGCAGCACATATGTTGGCCTCTCACACTCGGGTCCTTACACCCGCTTCAGACTGTGCGGCGTCATCTGATCCCTTATCGCATGCCACGGCCATGAAGCCGCACAGTCCGAAGAAGGCGGAAGGAGAGGAGGGACAGGCGAACTGATGCACTGATCCTGCCCATGAATCACACCCTCGCAGTCCCAATAAATAAGACACCGAGGGGCGTTGTGTGGGTCAGGGCGGCCGCAGAGGCGCAGGCAGCCAAACAATGATGCCAGAAGACGGGCAGCGCTACCAAGGGGGTTGCAGCGTGTCATTACAAAGGAAAGTCACACCACCGGGACGGTTAAATGGTCACACAGAGGACACATTTCAGACGTGTTTTCAGTTCCACATGTGCGAGGAGAATACGTTTCTGAGCCACCTTGCACACATGCAGCATTACCGCTGTACAAGGTGGCTGGATAACGTAAAAACGCCTGGGGGAGGGGGGACAGGTTCCCTTCAATTTCAGTTCTTGTGTCTGCGTGGCTTTTGCAGGACACGTTGCCGGCTGCACAGCAGGGGAACAGCTGGCGGTGCTGGACCCCACTGACACATTGGCTGGTGTTTTTCTCTGTGCAGCTAGCACATCTGGGCCCCAACTGGCGGTGTGTTAGAGCCCAGGGACAGCAGGAGGAGGAGCAGGAGGAGGAGGAGCAGGGGGAGGGGAGTGTAGGCCGAAGCCTGCACTGGCGGCAGCTTTGGGTCTGTTGTGTCTGCGTGGCTTTTGCAGGACACGTTGCCGGCTACACAGCAGGGGAACAGCTGGCGGTGCTGGACCCCACTGACACATTGGCGAGGTGTTTGGCTCTGTGCAGCCAGCACTTCCGGACAGCAACTAGCGTTGTTGGAGCCCGGGCTCTGCAGGTGGAGCAGAGTGTAGGCCGAAGCCTAATTGAACCGATTTCAAAAGTCACCTTTAACCCCCCCTCAGGGGTTACAAAGTAGAAGAGCCACAGCTTATGCAGCAGCAGTGCTGCGCAAGTCAAAGGTTGCTCTTGTAATTTTTCTCCTTGCACACGCTGAATGGAACACGTATAACATTCAGCCCTTTATACAGTCAAACTGTGTAATGGAGGCGAGAGTTCCCTTTGTAATGAGACGCAGCACAGGTGTCAAGAATCCCACCTTGGTGCTGGGTGCAGCCTCCCGAGCGTTGTTATTTGCTGTACAGGAGTCTGCGCTGTCGTGTTATCCCCTGGCCTAGCGCCGTTAGCGCTGCCCATCTTCTGGCATCATGTAATGTCGGCCGGTGCGGTTCGCGATGCCCATGAATCCCAGCCCCGCAGTGTCTTAACATTGTTAAAACACTGCGGGGCTGGGATTCAGGGCCTGGCGCAGCACATATGTTGGCCTCTCACACTCGGGTCCTTACACCCGCTTCAGACTGTGCGGCGTCATCTGATCCCTTATCGCATGCCACGGCCATGAAGCCGCACAGTCCGAAGAAGGCGGAAGGAGAGGAGGGACAGGCGAACTGATGCACTGATCCTGCCCATCAATCACACCCTCGCAGTCCCATTAAATAAGACACCGAGGGGCGTTGTGTGGGTCAGGGCGGCCGCAGAGGCGCAGCCAGCCAAACAATGATGCCAGAAGACGGGCAGCGTTACCAAGGAGCTTGTTGCGTGTGTCAATACAAAGTCAAATCACACCTGAGGGACGTTTTAATGGTCACAGAGGACACATTTTAGACGTGTTCACTTCAACATGGGCAAGGAGAATAAGTTTCTGAGCCACCTTGAACACATGCAGCATTACTGCTGTTCAAGGTAGCTGTAAAACATAGAAACACCTGGGGGAGGGGGGACAGGTTCCCTTCAATTTCAGTTCTTGTGTCTGCGTGGCGGTCGCAGGACACGTTGCCGGCTACACAGCAGGGGAACAGCTGGCGGTGCTGAACCCCACTGACACATTGGCTGGTGTTTTTCTCTGTGCAGCTAGCACATCTGGGCAAATACTGGCGGTGTTAGAGCCCAGGGTCAGCAGGAGGAGCAGGGGGAGCGGAGTGTAGGCCGAAGCCTGCACTCGAGCAAGTTGAAAGGAAACCTTTAACCCCCCCCCCCCCAGGCGTTTGTAGCTGAAAGAGCCATTGTGTACAGCACTAATGCTGGAAAAGGTAAACTTAGCTCTTTTAATTATGGTCCTTGTACATGCGGAACCTAACATTTATGAAATGTGTCTCCTCACAGCATTAAACCGTCCGGTAGGTGGAACTTTCCTTTGTCGTGTGACGCAGCACAGCCATCATTTTTACCCCCTTGGCGCCGTGCGCCGCCTCCTCAGCGTTGTTTGAATCTGTCCCGGAGCCTGCGCTGTTAGGTTAGCCCTTGGCCATGCACACATGTTGCGCTGCCCGTCTTCTGACCTCATTTGGTGTCAGGCTGGCTGCGCCTGTGCGGGTGCGCTGGCCGAGATCCCGCCTCGCAGTGTCGTCTAATGTAATCCCACCGCGGGCCTGTGATCCGTGCCCGTGCGCAGTGCATATCCTCTCCTCTCACTCCCCTCCCTACGGCTTTTTCAGACTGTGCGGTGTCACGGCCGTGGCATGCTATTAGGGACCAGCTGACATCGCACAGTCTGAAGAAGCCGTAGGGAGGGGAGTGAGAGGAGAGGATATGCACTGCGCACGGGCACGGATCACAGGCCCGCGGTGGGATTACATTAGACGACACTGCGAGGCGGGATCTCGGCCAGCGCACCCGCACAGGCGCAGCCAGCCTGACACCAAATGAGGTCAGAAGACGGGCAGCGCAACATGTGTGCATGGCCAAGGGCTAACCTAACAGCGCAGGCTCCGGGACAGATTCAAACAACGCTGAGGAGGGGGCGCACGGCGCCAAGGGGGTAAAAATGATGGCTGTGCTGCGTCACACGACAAAGGAAAGTTCCACCTACCGGACGGTTTAACGCTGTGTGGGGACACATTTCATAAGTGTTAGGTTCAGCATGTGCAAGGAGCATCACGAAAAGAGGCACTTTTTCCCTTTGCATCATTACTGCTGCACAAGGTGGCTCCTTCAGTAACAAACGCCTGGGGGGGGGGGGTCAGGTTCCCTTACATTTAACTTGTTGTGTCTGCGTGGCGGTCGCAGTACACGTTGCCGTATACACAGCAGGGGAACAGCTGGCGGTGCTGAACCCCACTAACACATTGGCGAGGTGTTTGGCTCTGTGCGTACAGCACTTCTGGACGGCAACTAGCGGTGTTGGAGCCCAGGGACAGGTGGAGGAGGAGGAGGTTGGAGGAGGTTGGAGGAGGTAGGAGGGATTGCCACACACACAGCAGGGGAACAGCTGACGTTACTGAACCCCAATAACAGAGGAGGGACTGTTGACTGTGCGTACAGCACTTCTGGACGGCAACTGGCGGTGTTGGAGCCCAGGGACAGGTGGAGGAGGAGGAGGTTGGAGGAGGTAGGAGGGATTGCCACACACACAGCAGGGGAACAGCTGACGTTACTGAACCCCAATAACAGAGGAGGGACTGTTGACTGTGCGTACAGCACTTCTGGACGGCAACTGGCGGTGTTGGAGCCCAGGGACAGGTGGAGGAGGAGGAGGTTGGAGGAGGTTGGAGGAGGTAGGAGGGATTGCCACACACACAGCAGGGGAACAGCTGACGTTACTGAACCCCAATAACAGAGGAGGGACTGTTGACTGTGCGTACAGCACTTCTGGACGGCAACTGGCGGTGTTGGAGCCCAGGGACAGGTGGAGGAGGAGGAGGGTGGAGGAGGTAGGAGGGATTGCCACACACACAGCAGGGGAACAGCTGACGTTACTGAACCCCAATAACAGAGGAGGGACTGTTGACTGTGCGTACAGCACTTCTGGACGGCAACTGGCGGTGTTGGAGCCCAGGGACAGGTGGAGGAGGAGGAGGTTGGAGGAGGTTGGAGGAGGTAGGAGGGATTGCCACACACACAGCAGGGGAACAGCTGACGTTACTGAACCCCAATAACAGAGGAGGGACTGTTGACTGTGCGTACAGCACTTCTGGACGGCAACTGGCGGTGTTGGAGCCCAGGGACAGGTGGAGGAGGAGGAGGTTGGAGGAGGTAGGAGGGATTGCCACACACACAGCAGGGGAACAGCTGACGTTACTGAACCCCAATAACAGAGGAGGGACTGTTGACTGTGCGTACAGCACTTCTGGACGGCAACTGGCGGTGTTGGAGCCCAGGGACAGGTGGAGGAGGAGGAGGTTGGAGGAGGTAGGAGGGATTGCCACACACACAGCAGGGGAACAGCTGACGTTACTGAACCCCAATAACAGAGGAGGGACTGTTGACTGTGCGTACAGCACTTCTGGACGGCAACTGGCGGTGTTGGAGCCCAGGGACAGGTGGAGGAGGAGGAGGTTGGAGGAGGTTGGAGGAGGTAGGAGGGATTGCCACACACACAGCAGGGGAACAGCTGACGTTACTGAACACCAATAACAGAGGAGGGACTGTTGACTGTGCGTACAGCACTTCTGGACGGCAACTAGCGGTGTTGGAGCCCAGGGACAGGTGGAGGAGGAGGAGGTTGGAGGAGGTAGGAGGGATTGCCACACACACAGCAGGGGAACAGCTGACGTTACTGAACCCCAATAACAGAGGAGGGACTGTTGACTGTGCGTACAGCACTTCTGGACGGCAACTGGCGGTGTTGGAGCCCAGGGACAGGTGGAGGAGGAGGAGGTTGGAGGAGGTAGGAGGGATTGCCACACACACAGCAGGGGAACAGCTGACGTTACTGAACCCCAATAACAGAGGAGCGACTGTTGACTGTGCGTACAGCACTTCTGGACGGCAACTAGCGGTGTTGGAGCCCAGGGGCAGGTGGAAAAGCAGAGGAACACAATGTAGGCCGAAGCCTGAGAAAGTCGAAAGGGAACCTTTAACCCCCCCCCCCAAGGCGTTTGTAGCTGAAAGAGCCAGCTTGTGCAGCACAAAAGATGCAAAAGGAAAAGGTGGCTCTTTTCATCATGCTCCTTGCAAACACAGAACTAAACACTTATAAAATGTGTCCCCTGAAGCCGTGAAACCGTCCCGGAGGTGGGACTTTCCTTCGTAATATGACGCAGCACAGCCATCATTACTACCCCCCCGCCGCCGTGCCCCGGCTCCTCAGCGTTGTTTGATTCCGTCCCGGAGCCTGCGCTGTTATGTTATCCCGTGGCCAGGCACACTTAGCGCTGCCCATCTTCTGACATCATTTGGTGTCAGGCTGGCTGCGCCTGTGCGGCCGCGCTGGCCGAGAGCCCGCCTCGCAGTGTCTTCTGATGTAATCCCACTGGGGGCCTGGGATCCATGGCCATGCGCAGTGCATATCCTCGCCTCTCACTCCCCTCCCTACGGCTTCTTTTCCAGACTGTGCGGTGTCACGGCCGTGGCATGCTATTAGGGACCAGCTGACACCGAACAGTCTGAAGAAGCCATAGGGAGATGAGTGAGAGGTGGAGGTTCAGATATGCACTGCGCATGTCCATAGATCCCAGGCCCCCAGTGGGATTAAATCAGAAGACACTGCGAGGCGGGCTCTCGGCCAGCGTGGCCGCACAGGCGCAGCCAGCCTGACACCAAATGATGCCAGAAGACGGGCAGCGCTAAGTGTGCCTGGCCACGGGATATCATAACAGCGCAGGCTCCGGGACGGAATCAAACAACGCTGAGGAGCCGGGGCGCGGCGCCGGGGGGGTAGGAATGACGGCTGTGCTGCGTCATATTACGAAGGAAAGTCCCACCTCCGGGACGGTTTTACGGTATCAGTGGACACATTTTATAAGTGTTAAGTTTTGCGTGTGCAAGGAGCAAAACCAAAATAGCTACCTTTTTCCTTGTGCAGCATTACTGCTGCACAAGGTGGCTCTTTCAGTAACAAACGCCTTGGGGGGGGGGGGGGACAGATTCCCTTACATTTCAGTTGTTGTGTCAGCGTGGCGGTCGCATGACACATTGCCGGCTACACAGCTGGGGATCAGCTGACGTTACTGAAACCCAATAACACTGGGTCGTATGTTTTGACTGTGCAGACGGCACGTCTGAGCCTCAACTGGCGGTGTTGGAGCCCAGGAATTTAAGTTCAGGTGGTAGAAAGATGAACACAACAGGAGACCTGGATAACGTATACAGTGACCTAATTATTTAATCAGGAGGAGGAGTGGCAAATTCCTGCGAGATCCAGGCCTTGTTCATTTTCAGGAAAGTAAGCCGGTCAACGTTATCGGAGGATAGTCGCATGCGACGGTCAGTTAGTACACCACCTGCAGCACTAAAGACACGTTCCGATAATACACTGGCCGCAGGGCAAGACAGCACCTCCAATGCATACTGGCTTAGCTCTGGCCATGTATCCAGCTTTGAGACCCAAAACTTGAAAGGGGAAGAGCCGTCTGGGAGTACAGCAAGAGGGCAAGACATGTAGTCTGTCACCATCTGACGGAACCGTTGCCTCCTGCTGACTGGAGCCGTCTGTGATGGTGTAGACTTTTGTGGGGGGCACACAAAACTGTGCCACAGTTGGGCCATACTGGTCTTGCCTTGGGCAGAGGCACTGCTTCTGCTCCCTCTTTGTGCAGAGCCTCCACCACTGCCTGGACGCACTGAGCTGCTTTGGAATGCAGTAGCAGCACTTCTCTCAGTTGGAATGGAGAAGATGATGGAACTGACCAGTGTGTCTTGGTACTCCCGCATTTTTCGCTCCCGGTTCAACGGTGTGATGAGGCTTTCTACGTTGTCCCGGTAGCGAGGATCGAGGAGGGTGAACACCCAATAATCAGACATGTTGAGAATGTGGTCGATGCGGCGGTCGTTTCTCAGGCACTGCAGCATGTAATCCACCATGTGCTGCAGACTGCCAACTGCCCAAGAAACGCTGTCCCCAGCTGGAGGCGTGATCTCTGCCCGCTCGTCATCACCCCACCCTCGCTGTACACACTGAGTACTGGACAATTCGGGAACTCCCTCCTCTGGACGGATGTCTTCCTCCTCCATTGACTCCTCCTCATCCTCCTCACAAACTGTCCCCTGCCTACGCGTTTGTGAGGAACCACGTGGCGCTGACTGTCCAGAAGATGATGGAAGTGGTGAATCCTCATCCTCCACCTCTTCCACAACATCATCCCTTAGCGCTTGCAGTGATTTTTCAAGCAGGCAGATAAGGGGGACAGTCATGCTGACTAGTGCATCATCTGCACTCGCCATCCGCGTGGAATAATCAAAGGGACGCAAAACCTGGCAGACATCCTTCATAGTGGCCCACTCTGTGGTTGTGAAGTCTGTACGGCGCTGACTGCGACTTTTTTGCGCCTGATACAGCTGGTACTCCATTACAGCTTGCTGCTGCTCACACAACCGCTCCAACATATGTAACGTGGAATTCCACCTGGTAGGTAGGTCACATATGATGCGATGTTCCGGCAGGCGGTGTCGGCGCTGCAGAGCCGCAATGCGCGCTTTTGCCGTGCTGGAACGCCGCAAGTGAGCACACTCTAGGCGGACCTTGTGCAGCAGTGCATCAAGATCCGGATAGTCCCTCAAAAAACTCTGCACGACCAAATTGAGCACATGTGCCAGACATGGGATGTGAGTGAGGTTGCCGAGGCCCAGGGCTGCCACCAGATTTCGGCCATTATCACACACTGCCATGCCTGGCTGGAGATTCGCTGGCTCAAACCACACATCGCTCTCCTGCTTGATGGCATTCCAGAGCTCCTGCGCTGTGTGGCTACGATTCCCCAAAAAAATTAATTTCAAGACGGCCTGTTGACGTTTGGCCACGGCTGTGCTCATGTCGGTCGTAACAGGTACACGTTCATCACGGGTCCATGTGGAGGTGGACTGTGACGGCTCCTGCAGCGATGATTCTGAGGAACTGGTGTAAGAGGAGGAGTCAATGCGTACAGAATGGATTCCTGCAATCCTTGGAGTGGGCAGGACACGTCCTGCGCCACTCGCACGGTCTGTACCCGGCTCAACTACATTAACCCAATGGGCAGTGAGGGAAAGGTATCGCCCCTGTCCATGTTGACTGGTCCACGCATCGGTGGTGAGGTGGACCTTGCTACTGACGGCGTTCAGTAGCGCGTGTTTTATGTGTCCCTCAACATGCTTGTGCAGGGCAGGGACGGCTTGCCTGCTGAAGTAAAAGCGGCTGGGCACACTGTACTGTGGGACTGCCAATGACATCAAGTCACGGAAGCTGTCAGTCTCCACCAGCCTGAATGACAGCATTTCCAGTGACAGAAGTTTGGCAATGCCTGCAGTCAGAGCCTGTGCTCGTGGGTGGTTTGACGAGAAAGGCCGCCTTTTCTCCCATGCCTGTACTACCGATGGCTGTAGACTGGGCTGGGAGTGTGTGGTTGACTGGGAAAGTGGTGCTGCGGGTGGAATGACAGCGGGTCTCTGGACAACAGGGCCAGAGGTTCTTCCACGGCGATCCTGGGAGGAAGCCGAACCAGCTGCGTGTGAGCTAGAGGAAGAGGCAACACGAGCTGAAGAGGTGGTAGCTGCCGCTGTTGGTTGGCCTAGCTCTTCAGTGTGTTTGTCTAACTCCGCCGGGTGCCTGTTGCGCACATGTTTCCACATGTTGGAGGTATTGAGGTTGGCGACTTTTTGACCTCTTTTGATTTTTTGATGACACACCTTGCATCTGACATAGCAAATGTCATCTGCAACTGTGTCAAAAAAGGACCAGGCACTGCAAGTCTTGGGAGCCCCCCTTTTGACTTTTGGAAGAGACATGCTCCTTACGGGTGCCAAAGCGGAGGCTGCAGGATCCGCAGTCTTCCCCCTCCCTCTCCCTCTTTGGGCCGTACGGGGAATCTCTTCCTCAGAGCTGCTCCCACCACCTTCCTGTCCCTGACGCCAAGATGGGTCAAGGACCTCATCATCTACACTACCCTCTGCCCCCAACTGCTCCTCCTGGGTAGTCTCAGCAGCAGAGCACGCACCAGTAAGTGGCACCTGAGTGTCATCATCAGCTGATGCGGCCTGCGAGGTGGTGACCGGAGCCACTGGCCCACCCGCCTCTTCAGAGGAAGACAGAAAAAGCGGTTGGGCATCACTGCACCCTGCCTCTTCTTCCATTTCTCCAATGCTGCTTGGCTGGCCCCCTGTTTCCAAGCCAAGAGATGATTCAGAGAACAGAAGTAGAGACTGCTCCTGTCCTGGGATCTCTGTCTGCCTGGGCAATTTTGCAGGTGGTGAAGAGACAGATGGCTGCTCTCCAGTGCTCTGTGTCTGAGAGGATGTGGCACTAATGGAAGTTGATGCATTAGCTGCCATCCATCCCACAACGGCTTCAATTTGGTCTTGACGCAGCAGCGGTGTACGGCGCTCGGCGACAAAGCTGCGCATGAACGACTGTTCCCTTGTGAAAGTGGGTGCTGATGACTCACCGGTGCCCGCAGCAGGCACAGAATCCCCACGTCCCCTCCCTGCTCCGCGCCCACGCCCACGCCCACGTGCCTTACTCACTGCCTTCTTCATCTTGGTTGACTGATAAAGATAAGCAGAAAAGTACTAACGGCTTTGTGTGCTTATTCCTGAGCAACTCCTCCTAACAGGTATAAGACACACTAATTTTCTAAAGTGTGGACTAGACTTGAATATGAGCTAATGTGGCCTACACAAATGTAAAGTGGTGTAACTGGTGTGTTTGGTGAACTTTATTATTTATTTATTTTTTGGGGGCTGAACTGACAACGGATAGAGCTGCAGTCACACGGAGACCGTGCAGACAGACGTAAACGGCGCTGCAAGGCCCAAAAACCCTCCTCTACTTTATCCTATGTAGTGTTTTTCCACAAATTAGCTGGAGACGGGTGGAAAGACACTAATAGGATTTTTTTAAATTAATTAGCAGCAGACTACACTACTTGAAAACAAAATGAAAATTGATTTGGCGGTATGACGCAGTGAACAACCCTGAGCTGGAGACAACCAAGCTACGGCTGCTCACAGACTACAGGGCGAGCTGCAGTCACACGGAGACCGTGCAGACAGCCGTAAACGGCGCTGCAAGGCCCAAAAACCCTCCTCTACTTTATCCTATGTAGTGTTTTTCCACAAATTAGCTGGAGACGGGTGGAAAGACACTAATAGGATTTTTTTAAATTAATTAGCAGCAGACTACACTACTTGAAAACAAAATGAAAATTGATTTGGCGGTATGACGCAGTGAACAACCCTGAGCTGGAGACAACCAAGCTACGGCTGCTCACAGACTACAGGGCGAGCTGCAGTCACACGGAGACCATGCAGACAGCCGTAAACGGCGCTGCAAGGCCCAAAAACCCTCCTCTACTTTATCCTATCTAGTGTTTTTCCACAAATTAGCTGGAGACGGGTGGAAAGACACTAATAGGAATTTTTGGAAAAAATGTGCAGCAGCCTGCACTACTTCAAAAAAAAAAAAAAAAAGGACAGTATGAGGCAATGAACCACCCTCCCTGAACTGAATACAACCAGCTATGGATGGCCTATGTGGCTGCACTCAGACTAGAGAGTGGGCTGCACTCACACACACACACAGAGAGACCTTGCAGATCGCTGTGAAAACAGCGCTACAAGGCAAAAGGAAGGTGATTAGTAGGTGAACACAGCGGTTGCTAAATTAGCCTTTGGAAAGCACAAAGAAGCAAATCGCTATCTCTAAACTGTCCCTCAGTCAGCAAACAGCGTCCTGTCACTAACTGAATTCACAGCAGAGTGATCGCAAAATGGCGCCAGCGACTTTTAAACTGCATCATGACATCATTTAAGCAGCCAATCACAGCCTTGCCAGTAGTTTCATGCCCTCCATGCTAAACAGGATGTGCCCACACTTGGAATCTTTCTCATTGGCTGAATTTCTGAATTTTGAATCATGGAACTTCCGATTCCGGTATCCGATACGCGCTAAGTATCGGAATCCCGGTATCGGAATTCCGATACCGCAAGTATCGGCCGATACCCGATACTTGCGGTATCGGAATGCTCAACACTACTAATAAGGAAATAAAAGCAGCACTTTTCATACATTTTTGCACTTTTCATGGTTTATCTATCTATCTATCTATCTATCTATCTATCTATCTATCTATCTATCTATCTATCATCTATCCATCTATCTGGTTCTGTCATAATCCTACACATGTATTAAATAATGATACCATGTTATTTATATGACACAGTGAACACCATAAAAACACAGTCCAAAACGTTGTCAAAATCATTGTTTTGTGTTTTTTTCTCATCCCCCTTAAAAATAAGTAAAATAGAATATCTATGCCCTACACTGGCACCAGTAAAATTTTATAGCTATGTCCATGGAAAAATTAAAACATTATGGCTTCATCATAAGAGATGAGCGAATTTCTAAAATTTGTTTTTGGCAGATTTGATCAAATCAGTTGTCAAATTCAATTCTATTCAAAAGCATAATAAATAGGGTGGAGGAAAGGGTTTAAGGAAATAATAAAAGATTATAATCACTTAAACTAAGTCCAGCCCATACCTCTCTTGCCACCACAATTCATCACCTGGTCCTCATCTGGCTTCCTCCGATCTTCTGTGCTGAGGCCTAGAGATGAAATGTGTATTTCTATTTTCCAGCAGCTTTCTACTTAATTTTGAATTGGAAGAATAATTCATGTCCCCATTTATCTATATCCAGGCAGAAATCCAGCGAGCAGATCTGTAGGTTCTTCTACATTGTGTAGCTGCTGTTGGGCCTTGAACCAAACGATTCTTGCATCTTCACTGGACACTCGTCTTGTTCTGCTGTGCTAATCTCAAGTCTTTTTTAAATGAAGAGCTTAATCCATTTATGTGAATGTCCGTACCAGCAATTTACGCATGTGTGAGAGTTGTACGCATTCAATTATATATTAGTAGTGCAATATTTACATACTCTCATTGTGCTACAGCAAGATTACCTCTTTTTAAGTAACAATATCAATCTTCTTATTATCACTGTAAATCTTTTTGATGATTCTTGTAATACACTGAATATGTGCTAGATATTACATTCATTTGTATGCAGAGCCTACCATATTGTGGAAACCTCAGCTTCATTGCTATATATATGGACCCTGCAAACAGAACACCCAACATGTATTATCTACAAAGGATGACTGCGTGAGGGTATGTGCACACGTCAGGATTTCTTGCAAATTCTTGAAATTTCCTGAAGAAAACCGGAAATTTTCTGCAAGAAATCCGCATTTTTTTTTTTGCGTTTTTTCCCTGGGTTTTTAGCGTTTTTTTTTTAGCATTTTCCAAGCGTAATTAGCTTGCAGAATGCTAAAGTTTTCCAAGCGATCTGTAGCTGAAAACTGACTGACAGGTTGGTCACATTTGTCAAACATAGTGTTTGACAAGTGTGACCAAATTTTTACTATAGACGCTGCCTATGCAGCATCAATAGTAAAAGATAGAAAGTTTAAAAATAATAAAAAAAATTAAAAAAATGGTTATACTCACCTGCAGACAGCCGATCTCCTCAGCGGCGTCCGTTCCTATAGATGGTGTGTGTGCAGGACCTTCGATGACGTCGCGGTCACGTGAGCGGTCACGCGACCAATCACAAGACCGCGACATCATCGCAGGTCCTTCACCACACCATCTATAGGAACGGAAGCGGCAGCATGCACCGATGAGAGGCGGGAAGACTCCGGGGCCATCGAAGGTGAGTATATCACTATTAATTATTTTAATTCTTTTTTTTTTACCAATTATATGGTGCCCAGTCCGTGGAGGAGAGTCTCCTCTCCTCCACCCTGGGTACCAACCGCACATGATCTGCTTACTTCCCGCATGGTGTGCACAGCCCCATGCGGAAAGTAAGCAGATCAATGCATTCCTAGGTGTGCGGAATCCCCGCAATTCCGCAAATTTAATGAACATGTTGCTTTTTTTTCCACGATGCGATTTTTTCGCGGAAAAAAATGCAACATTTGCACAATAAATGCGGAATACACTGTAAATAATAGGAGGCATATGTAAGCTTTTTTTTGCATTTTTTTTGCGTTTTTATCACGTTTTTATAGCGAAAAAATGCAAAAAAACCGCGAAAAATACTGAACGTGTGCACATGGCCTTACAGTACCAGAAAATATACTTTATTGAAGATAAAATCACAATTTTATAAAGAGGGTTATACATTATGAAAGAAAGTCCAATGAAGATATAGGATGATAATATGTACAAAAATAAAATAATCTAGAATACATACCGTATATGCTCAAAGATAAACCGTGATTTTCAGCCCAATTTTTTAGGCTGAAAGTGCCTCTCTTGACTCAAGTCATTGTCCCAGAGGGTTGGCGGGGGAGCCGCAGGAGTGGCGGCTGTCACATCATACTCACCCCCACCTGGTGCGGTCCTGTAGCACCCCAGGTAACCGATTGTTACAGTGATGTTGCTTTCCCTTCGGGGAGGTTGATATCACGCTTGGAGGCAAGGAGGATTCTCTTTACCAGGTAACGCACCCACATTCAACACATTCTGAATCCAGGCCAGAAGGGGGAGCTCTGAACCCGGATTCAGGGGAGCTTCCCCAGCTTTAACTCCTTTCTGACATTAGACGTACTATCTCATCAAGGTGGTATGGGCCCATATTACCACCGCTGGGTTAGTACATCTAACGCGATCAGCCGCGCTCACGGGGGGGGGGGGCACGGCCGATCATGGCCAGGTGTCAGCTGACTATCACAGCTGACATCCGGTACTATGTGCCAGGAGCGGTCATGGACGGCTCCTGGCACATTAACCCCCGGAACACTGCGATCATTCTGGCAGCATAGTGAAGGGGGCTCCCTGTGTGCTTCCCTGAGACCCCGAGCGTCTCCTCCGTCCTCCTCCCTGTAGGCCCTGGATCCAAGATGGCCACAGGGCTCTTTCCGGGTCCTGTAGGGAGGTGGCTTGCAAACGCCTGCGCAGAGCAGGTGCCGGCAAGCCTCCTGCAGTGCCAGTCAGATCGCTGATCTGACACAGTGCATTACAAAGTGTCAGATCAGCAATCTGACACTTTATCATGATGTCCCACACTGGGACAAAGAAAAAAAGTAAAAGAAAAAAATATTTACATGTGTAAAAAAAAAAAACCTAAATAAAAAAATACATATTGTTCCAATAAATACATTTCTGTATGTAAATAAAAAACAAACAATAAAAGTATAAATATTTAGTATCGCCACGTCCGACCCGACCTATAAAACTGTCCCACTAGTTAACCCCTTCAGTGAACACCGTAAAAAAAAGCAAAAAGGCAAAAAACAATGCTTTATCATCATCATACCGCCGAACAAAAAGTGGAATAACACATGATCAAAAAGACGGATATAAATAAGCATTGTACCGCCAAATAACTACATCTTGTCCCGCAAATAATGAGCCGCCATATAGCATCATCAGCGAAAAAATTAAAAAGTTATAGCCCTCAGAATAAAGCGATGCAAAAATAATTAGTATTTTTATAAAATAGTTTTTATTGTATAAACGCGCCAAAACATAAAAAAATTATATAAATGAGGTATCGCTGTAATCGTACTGACCCGAAGAATAAAACTGCTTTATCAATTTTACCAAACGTGGAACGGTATAAACGCCTCCCCCAAAAGAAATTCATGAATAGCTGGTTTTTGTTCATTCTGCCTAACAAAAATCGGAATAAAAAGCGATCAAAAAATGTCATGTGCCCGAAAATGATACCAATAAAAACGTCAACTCGTCCTGCAAAAACAAGACCTCACATGACTCTGTGTACCAAAATATCGAAAAATTATAGCTCTCAAAATGTGGTAACGCAAAACAACTTTTGGGGTCCAATTTCTCCTGTTACCCTTGGGAAAATAAAAAATTGTAGGAGAAAAATAATTTTTGTGAAAAAAATAAGATTTTTTATTTTTACTGCTCTACATTATAAACTTCTGTAAAGCACTTGGGGGTTTAACGTGCTCACCACACATCTAGATAAGTTCCTTAGGGGGTCTACTTTCCAAAATGGTGTTACTTGTGGGGGATTTCAATGTTTTTTGAACCAAATATTTTTATTGTTATTATACATAAGAAAGACAATAAAATCCATTCAAATAACAGGGTACATTTGTGTTTTTGATTTTAAAAGAAACAACCCCTCCCTCCTCCCCACCCCTCTGGAAGACCAACTCCCACCATACAATGCACCTAAAAAGAAGGGAATAATTATCACATACATATTCCACTATTAGCATCATTTTACCACAAATTCTCAGTCGTTCCCATCTAGCCATGGCTGCCATAACTTTTGAAAAAAACCCATCTTATTCCTCTTATTATATATGCTTTTTTCGAGATGGACAATATGATTCGCCTGCGCAATAAATTCCCGTCTAGTAGGAGGTTCCTCCCTTATCCAATACCTTGCAATCACCTTTCGTGCAATGAATAATAATCTAGCAATTGCCATTTTAGTAGTTTCATCGGTCATGATTTCCTCCACATACCCGAGTACACAAACCACCGGATCCCTGGGAATCGAGCACCCATATATCACCCCTATCTGGTTCAGCACCACAACCCAGTATGCAAATAGTCTGGGACAAAGCCACAGCATGTGCAGTATACCTGCCTGAGTCTGTGAACACCTAGGGCACCCAGAATCACCTCTCAACCCGGCTTTAAACAACATATCAGGTGTCCTATAAGCCCTATTTACCACATACAGTTGCGACAATCTCCCAGGTTCAAGGGGATTTCAATGTTTAGGCACATCAGGGGCTCTCCAAACGAGACATGGCATCCTAACTCAATTCCAGCCAATTTTGCATTGAACAGTCAAATGGCGCTTCTTCCCTTCTGAGCTCTGCCATGCACCCAAACAGTGGTTTACCCCCACATAGGGGATATGAGCGTACTCAGGACAAATTGTACAACAACTTTTGGGGTCCAATTTCTCCTGTTACCCTTGGAAAAAAAAAATTGGGGGCGAAATTAATTTTTGTGAAAAAAATAAGATTTTTTATTTTTACAGCTCTACATTATAAACTTCTGTGAAGCACTTGGAGATTCAAAGTGCTCACCACACATCTAGATAAGTTCTTTAGGGGGTCTACTTTCCAAAATAGTGTCACTTTTGGGGGTTTCCACTGTTTAGGCACATCAGGGGCTCTCCAAACGCGAGATGGTGTCCTATCTCAATTCCAGCAAATTTTGCATTGAAAAGTCAAATTGCGCTCCTTCCCTTCCGAGCTCTGCCATGTGCCCAAACAGTGGTTTACCCCCACATATGGGGTATCGGCATACTCAGGACAAATTGTACAACAACTTTTGGGGTCCAATTTCTCCTGCTACCCTTGGTAAAACAAAACAAATTAGATCAGAATTAATTTTTTTGTGAAAAAAAGTTAAATGTTCATTAGTTTTTAAACATTCCAAAAATTCCTGTGAAACACCTGAAGGGTTAATAAACTTCTTGAATGTGGTTTTGAGCACCTTGAGCGGTGCAGTTTTTAAAATGGTATCACACTTGGGTATTTTCTATCATATAGACCCCTCAAGGTTACTTAAAATGTGATGTGGTCCCTGAAAAAAATGGTGTTGTAAAAATGAGAAATTGCTGGTTCAATTTTAATTCTTATAACTCCCTAACAAAAAAAAATGTTGGTTCCAAAATTGTGCTGATGTAAAGTAGACATGTGGGAAATGTTACTTATTAAGTATTTTGTGTGACATATCTCGGTGATTTAAGGGCATGAAAATTCAAAGTTGGAAAATTGTGAAAGTTCCAAAATTTTTGCTATATTTCCATTTTTTTCACAAATAAACTCAAGTAATGTCAAGGAAATTTTACCACTATCATGAAGTACAATATGTCATGAGAAAACAATGTCAGAATCACCGGGATCCGTTGAAGCGTTCCAGAGTTATAACCTCATAAAGGGAGAATGGTCAGAATTGTAAAAATTGGCCCGGTCATTAACATGTTAACCACCCTTGGGGTAAAGGGGTTAAGTGTTCTGGTCTGGAGGAGGAGTTAGTCAGTTGATGCAGGGAGAACAGAGAGAGCAGTCTGTTGGAGGGAGAGGAGAGAGAAGGAAATCTGGAACTGAGAGCAGACAGCGGAGCCGTGCAGCCAGGACTGAGCTGCAGCTCCAGGGAAGGAAGTGAACCCGAGGGGTTGAAAGTGGTGGAGCTACTGAGGAAAGGAGCACAATAGGGAAGGAAAGGGGCTCAGAGGGGAACTTTGACTGGGCACCCTCAGAGCTGAAGTGCAGGAACCGGGCATCGGGAGCCTGAGGCTGTGTTGTACTCTAGGACACACGGCAGAACCAGAGGGCATAGGACTGCATGTTAATTGCCCACACCACACCTGGAGGTGAAGTAGCACCCGAAGAGCCCGGGTCGTGTTAGAGACCCTATAAAACGGCTCAAGCTGCCCACCATACAGGTACCTGTCTCAGCGCAGGAAGGAGAGGACTTTGCGAGCAGCTACAGGCAGCAGGAACCTCGCACACGAGTGTGAGTATGAAGGCTTACGGACCTCACCAGGGTGAGGGATTCACTATTGCCTCCAAGCTGGCCATATGATCACCTGTTCCTGGTACCCTGGACTGTGGACTGCTACTGCCAGTAAACCAGGTAAAGACTGCAACTCTGTGTCCTCCTTTATATACTGGCAACCCACCATCCTTGCCATATACCCTGGGAGCCCTGGGGACCCCGCTTCACCTGTGGGAAGTGCCACCATCTTGCTGCAACAACATCACCCCAGTGCACCCTGTTAAGCAGCGTCGGTCCCCTCTGACCGAGAACCACAGGTGGCATCACGAATAGACTTTATTCCAAAATACCCCTTAAAGACCTTTCCCCCTTCATTGAGTTCCCAGTGCCATGGACCGGCTCGCAGCCACCGTGACATCCCCTTTACTGTAAGTGCGACGGTACCCGGTACCGAGTACCCCACTGCCAAGGCGTGCAACACAGTCTCTGCATGTCCCTGCTTTTCAGATGTTCTCTGGCGCCTGCAGCTCTTCTTGTGTTCAGCGGTGGTACCGCTCCTTAAAGTAATGAATATGAACGCGACTCCACTCCTATATGTGTGGAGCGCATATTCATTACTTTAATGAGCTGTACCATGTGACCGGTGAACACAGGAAGAGCTGCAGCCACCAGAGACCACGCCACGATAGGGTGAGTATGAAGAGGGAGGGTGAGCCGTGCGATATTCACCTGTCCCAGGTCCACCAACGGGCTCTATCTTCCGCATCCTCCGGCTGTGACATTCAGGTAAGAGGGCATGAAGGCGTGTTTAGTGTGCTCTCTCTGCCTGAACAGTCAATGCAGAGACCCGTAAGACACAGCGGCGCACGGCTGTGGAATGTGGACAGGTGAAAATCGCAAGTGCCGGGGGCCTGAGCCAGCAGCAACACTGACACCTGGCCCCCATAGCACGCCGTTATCCCTGCCTGCTCAGGACACCGGCACCTGGCACCCAATGATGAGAGGTGAGTATGTCATTTTTTTTAATTGCAGCAGCAGCATATGGGGCATATTTTTCTATGGAGCATCTTATGGGGCCATCAACCTTTATGGAGCAGCATATGGGGCATATTATTCTATGGAGCATCTTATGGGGTCATCAACCTTTATGGAGCATTATAATGGAGCATATTTTTGTATGGAGCATATTATGGGGCCATCATTAACCTTTGTGCAACATTATATGGGGCATATTTTAATATGAAGCATCTTATGGGGCCATCATTAACCTTTGTGCAGCATTATATGGGGCATATTTTTGTATCGAGCATCTTATGGGGCCCATCATGAACTTTATGAAGCATTATATGGGGCACCTGATTCAATATGGATATTCAGAAATATTTAACCAACTGATGTCTAAGTTAATTTTACTTTTATTGGTATCTATTTTTATTTTTTAAATTTACCAGTAGCTGCTGCATTTCCCACCCTAGGCTTATACTCGAGTCAATAAGTGTTCCCATTTTTTTGTGGCAAAATTAGGGGTCACGGCTTATACTCGGGTCGGCTTATACTCAAGTATATACGGTAAATAAATAATGCATTTAGTTAACAATAAAGTCATGGTATACTGCACATCCCCATGTATATAGTTTGAAGGCAAGTAAAATTTTCAACAAAAGGGATAATATGGCCATCAAAGATAGATATGCAAACAGGTAAGTAATTATAAAGTTGAATTCGCAAAATACATTCAAGCAATATAAATGTGGAAAATCAGTTTGATGTATAGATTTTCCCTAAAGGGATAATAATAACATAACAGCAAATTGCGAGGCATTATCAAAACCTCATGATAAATGTGTAATATGAATGTTACCTATACATGCCCGACACGTGTTTCGCCGAGGCTTCTTCATTGAGGCGATCGCTTGTGTGTGGGTTCATAGAATACCCAACATGACAAAATAATTGCCGTCCAGGAAAACAAAATGTCATTTTTGTCAGTGGTCATATTTTATTAAATATGGAACTGGAGAACAAAGCACATGGACATAATCTAAAATTAAACGTACTTAGGTCCAGAAATATAAGGGCAGTGATAAAGTTTTGGCATTTTAGCTGTTTACCATAACATATTCAAGATACAGTTATATAATCAGTATGGGCTTAAAGTGCAGATTCTCAGCTTTAGTTTGAGGTTGTTTGCATCCTAATTGTAGTAAGGGTTTAGGAATTGCAGCTCTTAAATATGTAGCTGCCTCTTTTTCAAGAGACCAAAAGTAATTTAACAATTAGCTAAAAAAACTCTTTAACACCACAGAAACCTTTCCTGTTGAAGAAAAACTTGTACACAAGAGTGAAGAACACTCTCCAAGAAGTAGGTATTTCAGTATCTAAGAATACCATAAAGAGAAGACTTCATGAGAGCAAATACAGAGGGTTCACCACAAGGTGCAAACCATTAATCAGCCTTAACAATAGAAAGACCATATTAGCCAAAATACATCTAAAGAAGCCTACCCAGTTCTGGAAAAGCATTCTTTGGACAGATGAAACTAAGAACAAACTGTACTGAAATGAGGGGAAGAAGAAAGCATGGAGACATCTTGGAATGGCTCATGATTAGTGTTGAGCGATACCGTCCGATACTTGAAAGTATCGGTATCGGAAAGTATCGGCCGATACCGGCAAAGTATCGGATCTAATCCGATACCGATACCCGATACCAATACAAGTCAATGGGACTCAAGTATCGGACGGTATCCCTGATGGTTCCCAGGGTCTGAAGGAGAGGAAACTCTCCTTCAGGCCCTGGGATCCATATTACTGTGTAAAATAAAGAATTAAAATAAAAAATATTGCTATACTCACCTCTCCGACGCAGCCTGGACCTCACCGAGGGAACCGGCAGCGTTGTTTGCTTAAAATGCGCGCTTTTACTTTCTTCCGTGACGTCACGGCTTGTGATTGGTCGCGTGCCGCCCATGTGGCCGCGACGCGACCAATCACAGCAAGCCGTGACGTAATTTTCAGGTCCTCAATGCCTAATTCTAGGCATTCATGATTTTAAAATTACGTTCCGGCTTGTGATTGGTCGCGTCGCGGTCACATGGGCGACGCGACCAATCACAAGCCGTGACGTCACGGGAGGCAGGAGACACGCGCATTTTTTAAATTACGTCACGGCTTGTGATTGGTTGCGTGCCGCCCATGTGACCGCGACGCGACCAATCACAGCAAGCCGTGACATAATTTCAGGTCCTGAATGCAGAAATAGGCATCAGGACCTGAAATTACGTCACGGCTTGCTGTGATTGGTCGCGTCGCGGTCACATGGGCGGCACGCAACCAATCACAAGCCGTGACGTAATTTAAAAAATGCTCGCGTCTCCTGCCTCCCGTGACGTCACGGCTTGTGATTGGTCGCGTTGCCCATGTGACCGCGATGCGACCAATCACAAGCCGGAACGTAATTTTAAAATCATGAATGCCTAGAATTAGGCATTGAGGACCTGAAAATTACGTCACGGCTTGCTGTGATTGGTCGCGTCGCGGCCACATGGGCGGCACGCGACCAATCACAAGCCGTGACGTCAAGGAAGGAAGTAAAAGCGCACATTTTAAGCAAACAACGCTGCCGGTTCCCTCGGTGAGGTCCAGGCTGCGTCGGAGAGGTGAGTATAGCAATATTTTTTATTTTAATTCTTTATTTTACACATTAATGTTGTTTCGATACCGATACCCGATACCACAAAAGTATCGGATCTCGGTATCGGAATTCCGATACCCGCAAGTATCGGCCGATACCCGATACTTGCGGTATCGGAATGCTCAACACTACTCATGATCCAAAGCACTCCACATCCTCTGTAAAACATGGTGGAGGCAGTGTGATAGCATGGGCAAGCATGGCTTCCAATGGCACTATGTCACTAGCGTTTATTGATGATGTGACTGAAGAAGGAAGCAGCCGGATGAATGATGAAGTGTACAGAGCGATACTTTGCTCAGATTCAACCAAATGAAGCAAGGCTGATTGGACTGCACTTCAAAACATACTGTGAAAGCAACCCATGCACTTCAAAACATACTGCGAAAGCAACTCTGGAGTTTTTTTAAGGCAAAGAAGTGGAATATTCTGCAATGGCCGAGTCAATCACCAGATCTCAGCCCCACCAAGTATGCATTTCACATGCTTAAGACAAAACGTAAGGAAAAAAGACCCTAAAGTCAGCTGCAATAAAGGCCAGCAAAGCATCACAAAGAAGGAAAGCCAGCAATTAGTGATATCCAAGGCTTTAAGACTTCAGACAGTCATTGCCTGCAGAGGATTCTCTACAAAGTATTAAAAAATAGACATTTTATTTATGGTAAAGTTAATCTGTCCAATAACTTTTGAGCCCCTGAAATGAGGAGGCTGTGTATAAAAATGGTTGCAATTCCTAAACGTTTTCAAAGGATAATTTTGTTCAACCCCTTTAATTAAACCTGACAGTCTATACTTTAATTGCATCTTAGTTGTTTCATATTAAATCAAAAATAGTGTCACGCAGAGCCTAAAATCACGAAGATTCGGCCACTGTGCAAATACATCTGGACCCATCTGTATAAGTTACAGAGCAGAGACACTTAGCCAATCTTTAATGTTCAGGCTGTGGCCTTGCCCGTAGTACTAATTGTATGTTGATGGAAGGGGCATATATAGTCATTTTCTACTAACTGGATGAATTACAGTACTCCACAAAGTCAAATTCTACCTATTTGGTACTGCTATCATTAAAGGCCACTCGCCATGGCCATGTGGTTTAGAGAGCCATGTTTTAGGGAGAAGCACTAATAAGAGCTCCTAGTACTATATTACTTATTATTATTATTATTATTTAGTACTCCTGTACTATATTACAGGTTAGCAGGCAATACTCCAGGCCTTGGACTGGTGGCAATTGATGTGAATTTATTGTCTCCTCAGTTTTTTATCTCAACAGGGTAAACATTAACTTTCCTTGGTCAGCTATATGTGTCAGCAATTATTAATATGAAGTGTGAATAATTTATTTTTCAACCCCATGAATTTGGCCAAGGAGTGTGGATTCTGCTGATTGTCAGCAGCAGACTTCACAGTAGCCAAGTCTGAAGTGATAGTAGGATGGGATATGTGAAATCTTGGGTTAGTGCAGAAGATAAATGTCCATGTCAGGATGAAATAAGATGGAGGAAACAAGTACTGAAATGTAATCACATATGTAACTGGGTCAACACAGGAATATCCAGACAACTGCATGAATTGAAGAAGCTATAAAAATGGTCTCTTGTGGACTCAGCTGACTATATACAGTACATAGCTTTTGGGTAAATGCTCGTTTGGTCTGCAGTCATTACTTCTGACCCTTCTACACATGCATAGTTTACCTGACTGTGCATGTGTTCTGTATGAGGAGGAGGGAGCCGTTGTGATCCAGTGTGTGTGTGTGTGTGTGTGTGTATATTTACACACTTTATATTATAGCAGTGGGGTTCTGTGTTGAAAATTCAACGAAAGGTGGCATTTGCTTGCAAGGTTATAATATAAACACAGAAGGGGCCCATCAATTTTTTTGTTTTTTTTGTTTGGGACCTGGTACCTGCACCCTATGGTTCCATTGGTGAAAGACACTTTTCCCTCTGCTCTGAAACAGTACATGAACATACAGTTTGATTACTGTGGACCAATAACACACTAGCAACAGGGTTGTGATGTCATGCCGTCTCTTCCCTTCTTTCCATCCATGTATAATACAGTCTAGTAATAACCTTGATTGCATGTGCACAAATTTTCACATGGGCAATTGGGAACTTTATTACTTATTGGGCTACAAAGAATATAGGGCTTTGTACTCTGGTCCAACATCTAGTGTACCAGAGTTAGGCTAGGTTCACATTGCGTTTGGGTGATCCGTTTAACGGATCCGTTACTTAGCGGCACTAACGCAATGTAACAGATCTGTTAACGCGCCCATAGACTTCCATTATCGTAATGCATCATAACGCATTTCAATTTCGGCATGCGTTAGCGATAATGTGTTACTTTGTGATGCACCCTCGAACGCGGTTTACCGTGTTTTTGGGTACGTTAGGTCAACGCACAGCAAACGGATGCTTTCGCTGTGCACAGAACTCTATTGCTAACGCATGCCAACGCAACGGTACCATGCGTTAGCGCGATTGTAGTAAAAAAGAGATTTTGTGCATCAGCGTTAGCACATCCGTTTAAGGCTGGTTTCACACTTGCGTTTTGATCTGCAGCGTTTTTTAAAAAAACGCAGGTGGTGAAAAAATGCATGTAAACGTGTGCAAATGCTGCGTTTTTTAGACGCATGTGTTTTTGCATGCAGAAAAAAAATATGCAGCGTTTTGACGCGTTTACATGCGTTTTTGCCTGCGTTTGCGTTTTTGAAACGCATGCTGAGAAGTGTGTGACAGCTGCCAATCATCAAAATCAACTAGAAAACCCACTATTAATAGAATTAGCTAGGGTTAGAGTTAGGGTTAGGATCCCTAGGGTTAGGGTTAGGGGTAGCTTTTTATTAGAAGAATGTCCTGGTCACCAGGTCACTGATAAGCCACCCCCCACCATCAAGGTGATAAAGGGATCCAAACCCTAACCCTAACCCTACCCCTAAAACTACTCCTAACCCTAACCCTAACCCTAGGGATCCAAACCCTTACCCTAACCATACCCCTAACCCTAACCCTAACCCTAGGGATCCAAACCCTAACCCTAACCCTAACCCTAGGGATCCAAACCCTAACCCTAATCCTAACCCTAACCCTAGGGATCCTAACCTTAATCCTTAGGGTTAGGATCCCTAGGGTTAGGGTTAGGGTTAGGATCCCTAGGGTTACTAGGGATCCTAACCTTAGGGTTAGGGTTAGGGTTTTCTTTTTTTTTTGGTGTTTTCTTGTGTTTTTCTATAGAAACGCATGCGTTTATAAACGCATGCAAACGCATGTGCTTGAAAACGCATGCATTTACATAGACAGCAATACATTTTTTTGCCGCGAATAAACGCATGCGTTTTTTTGCGGCAAAAAAAAGCCGCTAGAAATTGCTACAGGTTGCATTTCTGCAACTGAACGCACGCATTAAAAAATGCATGCGTTGCAAAAAACGCATCAAAACGCATGCAAAAAAACGCATGCGTTTTTAATGTTAAGTATAGAAAAAAACGCATGCGTTTTTTAGCGCTAAAACGCAGCGGCAAAAAACGCAAGTGTGAAACCAGCCTAACAGATGTGAACCTAGCCTTAGGTTATCCACTATAGTGGGAGGAAAGATTGGAGTGCAGATGGGGCGCAAAATCCCTGGAAGTCTAGGGGCCTGGCCATGGATTTATACTGCCATCTGTATGAGTTTGTCACTTCTCCCAGGTTATTATAGATTGCCTACTGTACTCCAAAAGCGTACTGATAGGTTAATGGGCTTTGTGAAATATAAGTAACAATCTCCAGTCAGGTGCAATCAATCACTGGCACAAAACATTCCTGCAGTGTTGTGATCAGATTTAGCTTCGTAGTTAGTCTTGGAAGAAAGTTTAGATAATGTAGAAAAGGTTCAATTCATACTAGCAGCAATTTACTTTTCTACTAAGTTCCTTTTCTTCCTTTTTTTTTAAAATGAATGTTCCCCGCCGTGCTGAGCTGAATGTCAGTGCTCTGTGGACTTTTCCCATCCCGTAATGAATCCAGAGCACAGCTCGCACTATTTTTGATCGCCAGGTGTTCGGAAACAGTCGCAGAGAACAAACAGAGACATCATATTAGATTGCTTTAGTTAAGTGTAAACTCTTGAGTTATTTATCGCATCTTATTTTATTCAGTAGCATGAGGGCTTTGAAATTGTTTTGCATATTCTTTAAATAAGCTGTTATTGATTCATCCATCAACGAAGGATTTTCCATTTTCCATTCTCAGAGTTGGCTTAGCTTTTAGCTTTTCAGATACATTAAAATCTGCAATGCATATTAGTTGCTACATACAATTATATTATTAGCTGCCAACTAATGACCTATGTCTTCTATTGAGTCCACTTTATTAACACTATGAGATAATGACCTGGTGCAATGGCCAAAAGTATTTTTTCTAATTCCTATAGCAAAGGGATAACACATAATTATATCAACACTTCAAAGGCAAATAAATGGGAACCTGTAACCCCCAAGCCATTACTGTTTCGGTAGAGGAGAATTCAACTTTAGGCATTAGTGAGCAGAGAGCAAAGATCATTTAAAAAATGTCTCAGAAATGTATTTAAAAAATAAAAGATTTCACAATTCCGAAGACTGGAGAAAAAATTGAAATGTAGCTTTTCCTAGTAAGACATAATATAATAGTTTCTGTGAAAGATATTTTAAAGGTGCTTTATTCATTTTGGTAAATAGGGTTTAAATAACAGAGTTACGGTAATTAGAGTCAGTAAATAGGGTTTAAATATATAAATTGGGGAGCCATAATAGTAAAACGAGAGCTGAGCTAATTAATTTTATGCTATGAACTGTGTTTGTGTCGAATTTCTAGGAATTCTCTGAACCAGGTGAATTCGAACAATTTGAGAGTCACATTGCATAAAATGTCTAATATTGCCACCACCATTTTATACATTGCATAAGATTGCATCAGCCAGACAGGACTCACAAAACCATGAGCGCAGCCAGGTTGGCTTACCCATTATGACTTGCAGCTATTGCATCACATGATATAGCACAGCTAATCAGGAAGAACAATGATATCCTGTATAAAAGCAGAAGCAGGGAATACAGCAGCCATTTTAAGATGTATCTGGATACTTAAAGGATGTCACAGCTCATACCTAAACCAAAGAAATAGTGAGAAGAAGTCATAAAACACTGAACAAACTGTACAAATAGTATGTGAGAGCAAAGCTATGAAAGGCACAGGTTGTTCGTATGGCCGATATCATTTTAACTTTACTAAGTCTGTGTTTACTTTAAAGAGATTGAAACGGGTTGGATAGAGTCCTAGGAGCCCTCAGTTTCATGCACGTCTTTTTAGGGCAACTTAGCCTTTGCAGTATTTTCAATGTGCATCAAATCCATTTGACACACATGGAATTTTGGGGAAAAATTGGGAAAAGCAGACAAATTTGAATTTCTAAAGATTCTCACAAACCAGGGATAAGTAACTTGAATAATATTGATTTTCTTGTTACAGTGGCACCTGTCAAGTGGTGGTATATGCTATAGGGTTGGGAAAAACAAAATTCTTGTTGTTAATGTGATGGAAGTGCTGCGCCCCAGAGTCCTGGTCGTTGCAGTACTGTGGCTCCGCCACTAAGGGGAGCTGTGGTACGTCTGATGGCACTGAAGGAGTTCATCTGATCAGGTATCACAGACACCAATACATTTCATAGTCGGGCCTCCGGGGGGAGCTAAGGGTTCTATTCACTAGGCCACTCCCCACCATAGTGGGTAAACTGGGGGTCAGGCAGGAAGTTAGATCAGAAAGCTGACTGGGTTGGAACCAGGCAACACCTTGTGGCAGAGGGTGTTGTGGGGGAAGATACAGTAGGGTCTCTGTCAGGGGTGGGATCCTGACAGAGGCTTGGCAACTTGAACGAATGTAACGGGACCGTGCCTGCTCAGGATAGCGGCGGTGCCCAAGGAAGGACGAGAAGCGAGATAGATTGTGCTGAGTGAGAAACGAGATCAAGCAATAGGAGAATACCAGTAGGGGTCGTGCTGTAAGACCGAAGCAACACCCTACTGAGGCGCACTACCGGTGGCCGGAACGCCGAGGGAGTATCATAATATCTAGCTTCAAGCAATACTCTAAACAGCGGCAGGACAGTCAGTCTAAGGCGGGCTGTCTAACTTAAATCACCTATGCAGTCTTGGGGGGCAACTTGTGGAGAGGGGCGACTCTAGGGTCCCGGAAGAGCTCCGAGCCTACCCGTCAAACGGGTGCCGTCCCAACCAGAACACCAGGGAGGGACGGAGGATTAGCAGAACATCATCTAATCGAGTTGTGAGGGAACTTAAGAAACAGACACAACAGTTGTGGGGACTTTCCGTAAGCACAGCAGGGAAGGACCGCAACACATAGCGCTAGAAGGAAGGCACAGATTTCCACCTGCTAAGGGAACTCTGGAGGTGCCATTGGACCGGCCGAACTTGCGCAGCCTGGTTATCCGGAATCCGGACTGAGGACCCAGAGATCTTCAGTAAAGAGGTAAAGAGACTGCAACTTGGTGTCCTCGTTATTTTCCGTGACCTGCACCCCACAACTGCACCGCGCACCATCACCCCCACCACTATTCATCATACCTATTCACTGTGCGCCCCTCGGCAGGGTCACGGATCGGGCCTAGCCACCGTGACAACCCCAGAGCAGGGACTCAGAGGCCCGGTACCGGGTACCCCTCGGCCCTGCGGCAGTGGGGGCGCTACAGAAGCACGATGAATGGTCAAGCATAAAGATTTGACAAACCTGAAAGGGGATACATTTGATTGCCTAGATGAAATGGTCAGAACATCTCCAAAATTGTCTTTCTTATGGGTGTTCCCAGTAGTGCATGGCTAATACATACCAAAAGTTATGACAGAAAATAAAACTGCTGAACCAGCACCTGAGTCATGAGAGCCCAGAGCTCATTGTTAGGCATGAGGGTCAAAGGTATAGCCCATCTTATCCGATTAAACAGAGCAACTGTAACATAAAGTGTCGAAAAAGTTAATGCTGACTATAAGGACTCGCTCATTAGCGTATAAAAAACAGCTCCCATGATGCCTCTGAAAAGTTGGCCCAGTGGAATCTGTGTGTTTTAACTTATTTTTTCCTTACCTAGCATCCGTATGACATGTGTATGCAATCTGTTTTTAACTTTTTAACATCAGTTTTTATATGCTGTAATTATGTAATTTAAAGATAGTTTACAAGCTAATACAGCAATCTTATATTCAAAGATAGATAGAATAGATAGACAAATAGAATAAATAGGATAGAGGTCCATGTTTGATGTCACAAGCCGCATACATATAATAAACTAGCACCCTTCAGATCCTTTCATGTGGCACTAAAGGGTGTTTAGCCTTATTTAACATACGCTACTGTTCAAAAGTTTAGGGTCACCCAGACAATTATGTGTTCTCCTTGAAAACTCATACTTTTATTAATCAAATGAGTTGCCAAATGAATTGAAAATCTTGTCCAGACATTGACAAGGTTCGAAAAAAAGTTTTTTATTTTAAATAATAATTTTCTCCTTGAAACTTTGCTTTCGTCAGAGAATGCTCCCTTTGCAGCAATTACAGCATTGCAGACCTTTGGCATTCTAGCAGTTCATTTTCTGAGGTAATCTGGAGAAATGTCACCCCATGCTTCCAGAAGCCCCTCCCACAAGTTGGTTTGGCTTGATGGGCACTTTTTGCGTACCATACGGTCAAGCTGCTCCCACAACAGCCCAATGGGGTTGAGATCTGGTGACTGCGCTGGCCACTCCATTACAGATAGAATATCAGCTACCTTCTTCTTCCTTAAATAGTTCTTGTATAATTTGGAGGTGTGCTTTGGGTCATTGTCCTGTTGTAGGATGAAATTGGCTCCAATGAAGTGCTGTCCGCAGGGTATGGCATGGCATTGCAAAATGGAGTGATAGCCTTCCTTATTCAAAATCTATTTTACCTTCTAGAAATCTCCCACTTTACCAGCACCAAAGCAACCCTGTTGTGAATTTACCTTTTGGCTCCCTCTAGTGGCTACTAGTGATTTGACTCTGGGTATGTCATTCATCCCTTGTATGCTCACCTGGGTCGTTAGGTCAGGGGTGTTGCTATATTAGCTCCCTGGACCTTTAGTTCAATGCCTGGCAACGTTGATATCAGAGCTAATCTGTAGTGCTCTTGTCTACTGATCCTGGTTCCTGTTTGATTAAGCTAAGTCTGCTTTCTTGCTTTTTGCTATTTGTTTTTGTTTGCATTTTTGTCCAGCTTGTATATAATCTGTTTCCTGACCTTGCTGGAAGCTCTAGGGTGGCTGGTGTTCTCCCCCCGGGCCGTTAGACGGTTCGGGGGTTCTTGAATCTCCAGTGTGGATTTTGATAGGGTTTTTGTTGACCATATAAGTTATCTTACTACATTCTGCTATTAGTGAGTGGGCCTCTCTTTGCTAAAATCTAGTTCATCTCTGTGTTTGTCATTTCCTCTTACCTCACCGTTATTATTTGTGGGGGGCTACTATCCTACTTTTGGGGTCTATTCTCTGGAGGCAAGAGAGGTCTTTGTTTTCCTCTTCTAGGGGTAGTTAGTCCTCCGGGTGGCGCGAGACATCTAGCGACCAACGTAGGCATGTTCCCCGGCTACTGCTAGTGTTGGCGTTAGGAGTAGATATATGGTCAACCCAGTTACCACTGCCCTATGAGCTGGATTTTTGTACGTCGCAGACTTACTTGTTTCTCTGAGACCCTCGCCATTGGGGTCATAACAGTTTGCCAGGCCAGTATTAAATGTTAAATGCATTGCAGAAGCGGGATTATAAGAAAGAAAGTTCTGAGTTTTTTTTTCTCTCTCTCATTTTTTTTTCTTTTCCCCTTTACCTCTGAGTGGCTTGTGTTTGCTGCAGACATGAATGTCCAGACCTTGATTACAAGTGTGGACCAGCTTGCTGCTCGTGTGCAGGGCATACAAGATTATGTTTTCAGAAGTCCTATGTCAGAACCTAAGATACCGATTCCTGAACCGTTTTCCGGAGACCGATTTAAATTTAGAAATTTCAGGAATAATTGTAAATTGTTTTTGTCCCTGAAACCCTGTTCATCTGGAGACTCCGCTCAGCAAGTAAAAATTGTTATTTCTTTTTTACGGGGCGACCCTCAGGATTGGGCCTTCTCGCTGGTGCCAGGAGATCCGGCATTGGCTGATATTGATGCGTTTTTTCTGGCGCTCGGTTTGCTTTATGAGGAACCCAATCTTGAGATTCAGGCAGAAAAGGCCATGCTGGCTATGTCTCAGGGCCAGGACGAGGCTGAAGTGTATTGCCAAAAATTTCGGAAATGGTCCGTGCTGACCCATTGGAACGAGTGTGCATTGGCTGCTAATTTTAGAAATGGCCTTTCTGAAGCCATTAAGAATGTGATGGTGGGTTTTCCCATTCCCACAGGTCTGAATGATTCTATGGCCCTGGCTATTCAAATCGACCGGCGGTTGCGGGAGCGCAAAACCGCTAATTCCCTCATGGTGTTGTCTGAACAGACACCTGATTTAATGCAATGTGATAGAATCCTGACTAGAAATGAGCGGAAAATTCATAGACGCCAGAATGGCTTGTGTTACTACTGTGGTGATTCGACACATGTTATCTCAGCATGCTCTAAACGTCTTACTAAGGTTGTTAGTCCGGTCGCCATTGGTAATTTGCAACCTAAATTTATTCTATCTGTAACTTTGATTTGCTCACTGTCATCGTATCCTGTCATGGCGTTTGTGGACTCAGGTGCTGCTCTGAGCCTTATGGATCTGTCATTTGCCAAGCGCTGCGGATTTGTTCTTGAGCCATTGGAAAATCCTATCCCTCTTAGGGGTATTGATTCTACGCCATTGGCAAAAAATAAACCGCAGTTTTGGACACAGGTTACCATGTGCATGACTCCCGAACATCGGGAGGTAATACGTTTTCTTGTTCTGCATAAAATGCATGATTTGGTTGTTTTGGGTTTGCCATGGTTACAGACCCATAATCCAGTCTTGGACTGGAAGGCTATGTCAGTGTCAAGTTGGGGCTGCCATGGAATTCATGGAGATTCCCTGCCCTTGTCTATTGCTTCTTCTACGCCTTCGGAAGTTCCGGCGTATTTGTCTGATTATCAGGATGTCTTCAGCGAGTCTAAGTCCAGTGCACTGCCTCCTCATAGGGAATGTGACTGTGCAATAGATTTGATTCCTGGCAGTAAGTTTCCTAAGGGGAGACTGTTTAATCTGTCGGTACCTGAACATACCGCGATGCGTTCATATATCAAGGAGTCTCTTGAGAAGGGGCATATCCGTCCTTCTTCTTCCCCTCTTGGTGCGGGATTCTTTTTTGTGGCCAAAAAGGACGGATCTTTGAGGCCTTGTATTGACTATCGGCTTTTAAATAAGATCACTGTCAAATTTCAGTATCCTTTGCCGCTGTTGTCAGATTTGTTTGCCCGGATTAAAGGTGCCAAGTGGTTCACCAAGATAGACCTTCGTGGTGCGTACAACCTTGTGCGCATTAGGCAGGGCGATGAATGGAAAACCGCATTCAATACGCCCGAAGGTCATTTTGAGTACTTGGTGATGCCATTCGGTCTCTCTAATGCACCTTCAGTTTTTCAGTCCTTCATGCATGACATTTTCCGGAAGTATCTGGATAAATTTTTGATTGTTTATCTGGATGATATTCTGGTTTTTTCTGATGATTGGGACTCGCATGTGGAGCAGGTCAGGATGGTTTTTGAGATTCTGCGTGAAAATTCTTTGTTTGTAAAAGGCTCAAAGTGTCTCTTTGGTGTACAGAAGGTTCCCTTTTTGGGGTTCATTTTTTCCCCTTCTGCTGTGGAGATGGATCCAGTCAAGGTCCGAGCTATTCATGATTGGACTCAACCCTCGTCAGTTAAGAGTCTTCAGAAGTTCTTGGGTTTTGCTAACTTTTACCGTCGTTTTATCGCAAATTTCTCTAGCGTTGTTAAACCACTGACGGATATGACCAAGAAAGGCTCTGATGTAGCTAACTGGGCTCCTGCTGCCGTGGAGGCTTTCCAGGAGTTAAAACGCCGGTTTACTTCGGCGCCTGTTTTGTGCCAGCCTGACATCTCACTTCCTTTTCAGGTTGAGGTGGATGCTTCGGAGATTGGGGCAGGGGCCGTTTTGTCACAGAGAGGCCCTGGTTGCTCTACTATGAGACCTTGTGCCTTTTTCTCTAGGAAGTTTTTGCCGGCAGAGCGAAATTATGATGTGGGCAATCGGGAGTTGTTGGCCATGAAGTGGGCATTTGAGGAGTGGCGTCATTGGCTCGAGGGTGCTAAGCATCGTGTGGTGGTCTTGACTGATCACAAAAATCTGATGTATCTCGAGTCTGCTAAACGCCTGAATCCTAGACAGGCCCGCTGGTCATTGTTTTTCTCCCGTTTTGACTTTGTGGTCTCGTATTTACCAGGGTCTAAGAATGTGAAGGCCGACGCTCTGTCTAGGAGCTTTGTGCCTGATGCTCCTGGAGTCGCTGAACCTGTGGGTATTCTTAAGGAAGGAGTTATCGTGTCTGCTATTTCTCCAGATCTGCGACGTGTGTTGCAGAGATTTCAGGCTGGTAGGCCTGACTCTTGTCCACCTGACAGATTGTTTGTACCTGCTAGATGGACCAGCAGAGTCATTTCCGAGGTTCATTCCTCGGTGTTGGCAGGGCACCCGGGAATTTTTGGCACCAGAGATCTGGTGGCCAGGTCCTTTTGGTGGCCTTCCTTGTCAAGGGATGTGCGGTCATTTGTACAGTCCTGTGGTACTTGTGCTCGAGCTAAGCCTTGCTGCTCTCGTGCCAGCGGGTTGCTCTTGCCCTTGCCTGTCCCGAAGAGACCTTGGACACACATCTCTATGGATTTCATTTCTGATCTTCCGGTGTCTCAGGGCATGTCTGTCATCTGGGTGATATGTGATCGTTTCTCCAAGATGGTCCATTTGGTTCCTTTGCCTAAGCTGCCCTCTTCTTCTGATCTGGTTCCTGTGTTCTTCCAGAACGTGGTTCGTTTGCATGGCATTCCTGAGAATATTGTGTCGGACAGAGGATCCCAGTTTGTTTCCAGGTTCTGGCGATCCTTTTGTGGTAGGATGGGCATTGAGTTGTCGTTTTCATCCGCTTTCCATCCCCAGACTAACGGACAAACGGAGCGAACTAGTCAGACTCTGGAGGCTTATTTGAGGTGTTTTGTCTCTTCTGATCAGGATGATTGGGTGACCTTACTTGCCGTTGGCTGAATTGGCCCTTAATAATCGGGCTAGTTCCGCCACCTTGGTTTCGCCATTTTTCTGCAACTCTGGTTTCCATCCTCGTTTTTCCTCGGGACATGTGGAGCCTTCTGACTGTCCTGGGGTGGATTCCGTGGTGGATAGGTTGCAGCGGATCTGGGGGCATGTGGTGGACAACTTGAAGTTGTCACAGGAGAAGGCTCAGCGTTTTGCCAACCGCCGCCGCGGTGTGGGTCCCTGTTGTGATTTTGCTTTTTGCTCCCTCTAGTGGTCATTAGTGATTTGACTCTGGAGCGTCTGTCTTTTTCTATATCCTCACCTGGGCCGTTAGTTCAGGGGCGTTGCTATATAAGCTCCCTGGACCTTCAGTTCAATGCCTGGCATCGTTGAAATCAGAGCTAATCTGTTGTGCTCTTGTCCTCTGATCCTGGTTCCTGTTTTTCAAGCTAAGTCTGCTTCTTTGCTTTTTGCTTTTGTTTTGTTTGGTATTTTTGTCCAGCTTGTTCCTATCTGTATCCTGACCTTTGCTGGAAGCTCTAGGGGGCTGGTGTTCTCCCCCCGGACCGTTAGACGGTTCGGGGGTTCTTGAATCTCCAGCGTGGATTTTTA
Organism: Ranitomeya variabilis; assembly: GCF_051348905.1. Lineage (NCBI taxonomy): Eukaryota > Metazoa > Chordata > Amphibia > Anura > Dendrobatidae > Ranitomeya > Ranitomeya variabilis. The sequence continues at coordinate 254,776,443 of NC_135236.1, read as the reverse complement.
TAGGGTTTTTGTTGACCAGATAAGTTATCTTGCTATATTCTGCTATTAGTAAGCTGGCCTCTCTTTGCTGAACCTGGTTCATTTCTGTGTTTGTCATTTCCTCTTACCTCACCGTTATTATTTGTGGGGGGCTTGTATCTTGCTTTGGGGTCCCTTTCTCTGGAGGCAAGAGAGGTCTTTGTTTTCTTCTCCTAGGGGTAGTTAGATTCTCCGGCTGGCGCGAGTCATCTAGCGATCACCGTAGGCATGATCCCCGGCTACTTCTAGTGTTGGCGTTAGGAGTAGCTATTTGGTCAACCCAGTTACCACAGCCCTATGAGCTGGATTTTTGTATCTTGCAGACTTACACGTTCCTCTGAGACCCTGTCCACTGGGGTCATAACAGGTCCCCGACTTCGCGTTGGGGATTTGGTATGGCTGTCTTCTCGATTTGTTCCTATGAAGGTCTCCTCTCCCAAATTTAAGCCTCGCTTCATTGGTCCTTACAAAATATTGGAAATCATTAATCCTGTATCCTTTCGCCTGGATCTTCCGGTATCGTTTGCCATCCACAACGTATTTCATAGGTCCTTGTTGCGGCGGTACGTTGTGCCTGTGGTTCCTTCTGCTGAGCCTCCTACTCCGGTGTTGGTTGAGGGCGAGTTGGAGTACGTGGTGGAGAAGATCTTAGATTCTCGTCTCTCCAGGCGGAGGCTTCAGTACCTGGTCAAGTGGAAGGGCTATGGTCAGGAGGATAATTCCTGGGTGGTCGCCTCTGATGTGCATGCGGCCGATTTAGTTCGTGCCTTTCATGCCGCTCATCCTGATCGCCCTGGTGGTCTTGGTGAGGGTTCGGTGACCCCTCACTAAGGGGGGGGTACTGTTGTGAATTTACCTTTTGGCTCCCTCTAGTGGCTACTAGTGATTTGACTCTGGGTATGTCATTCATCCCTTGTATGCTCACCTGGGTCGTTAGGTCAGGGGTGTTGCTATATTAGCTCCCTGGACCTTCAGTTCAATGCCTGGCAACGTTGATATCAGAGCTAATCTGTAGTGCTCTTGTCTACTGATCCTGGTTCCTGTTTGATTAAGCTAAGTCTGCTTTCTTGCTTTTTGCTATTTGTTTTTGTTTGCATTTTTGTCCAGCTTGTATATAATCTGTTTCCTGACCTTGCTGGAAGCTCTAGGGTGGCTGGTGTTCTCCCCCCGGGCCGTTAGACGGTTCGGGGGTTCTTGAATCTCCAGTGTGGATTTTGATAGGGTTTTTGTTGACCATATAAGTTATCTTACTACATTCTGCTATTAGTGAGTGGGCCTCTCTTTGCTAAAATCTAGTTCATCTCTGTGTTTGTCATTTCCTCTTACCTCACCGTTATTATTTGTGGGGGGCTACTATCCTACTTTTGGGGTCTATTCTCTGGAGGCAAGAGAGGTCTTTGTTTTCCTCTTCTAGGGGTAGTTAGTCCTCCGGCTGGCGCGAGACATCTAGCGACCAACGTAGGCATGTTCCCCGGCTACTGCTAGTGTTGGCGTTAGGAGTAGATATATGGTCAACCCAGTTACCACTGCCCTATGAGCTGGATTTTTGTACGTCGCAGACTTACTTGTTTCTCTGAGACCCTCGCCATTGGGGTCATAACACAACCCCAGACCATCACATTACCTCCACCATGCTTGACAGATGGCGTCAGGCAATCTTCCAGCATCTTTTCAGTTGTTCTGCGTCTCACAAACGTTCTTCTGTGTGATCCAAACACCTCAAAGTTGGATTTGTCTGTCCATAACACTTTTTTCCAATCTTCCTCTGTCCAATGTCTGTGTTATTTTGCCCATATTAATCTTTTCCTTTTATTAGCCGGTCTCAGATATGGGTTTTTCTTTGCCACTCTGCCCTGAAGGCCAGCATCCCGGAGTCGCCTCTTCACTGTAGACGTTGACACTGGCATTTTGCGTGTATTATTTAATGAAACTGCCAGTTGAGGACCTATGAGGCTTCGATTTCTCAAACTACAGAATCTAATGTACTTGTCTTGTTGCTCAGTTGTGCAGCGCGGCCTCCCACTTCTCTTTCTACTCTGGTTAGAGCCTGTTTGTGCTCTCCTCTGAAGGGAGTAGTACACACCATTGTAGGAAATTTCTCGCATGGAATAGCCTTCATTTCTAAGAACAAGAGTAGACTGTCGAGTTTCACATGAAATTTATTTTTTTCTGGCCATTTTTTTTGAGAGTTTAATGGAACCAACAAATGTAATGCTCCAGATTCTCAACTAGCTCAAAGGAAGGTCAGGTTTATAGGTTCTCTAATCAGCCAAACTGTTTTCAGCTGTGCTAACATACTTGCACAAGGGTTTTCAAGGGTATTCTAACCATCCATTAGCCTTCTTACACATTTAGAAAACACAAAGTACCATAAAAACACTGGCGTGATGGATGTTGGAAATGGGCCTCTATACAACTAGGAAGATATTGCATTACAAACCAGACGTTTGCAGCTAAAATAGTCATTTACCACATTAACAATGTACAGAGTGTACTTCTGAATCATTTAATGTTAGCTTCATTAGAAAAAAACTGTGCTTTTCTTTCAAAAATAAGGAAATTACTAAGTGACCCTAAACTTTTTTAACGGTAGTGTATTAAATAAATAATTAATAAAAAAAATAGTGTTGGGTTCCCCCTTTTTTAATAATCAGCTAAGGGAAACCAGACAGCTGCGAGCTAGTGTTATTATTCTGGGAGGGGCCAATATTCATGGCCCTTCCTAGCCTATCAATATCAGCCCACAGCTGTCTGTTTAGCCTTTGCTGGTTATCAAAAATAAGGGGGACCCCATATCATTTTTTTGGGTCCTTCCTTTTTGAGTAACCAGTAAAGGAAATGCTTACAGCTGTGAGCAGTTATTAATCAGCTGGGAACCTCCATGGATATTGGCCCCTTCCCATAATAATAACACCGACTCACAGCTGTCTGTTTTCCCTCAGCTGGTTATTAAAAATAAGAGGGACCAAGGCAATTTTTTTCATTTAATTGTTAGCTAAATAAAAGTACAGAAAACAACACATGCAAAGCACTGATTATATATCTCACTGACATAATTCTATCTATTCTATTCTGACAGTTCGCGCTGTGAATTTACTGTTTTTGGCTGCTGAAATGTCGGGTTTCATTTGAGATGTGTGTAAGGCAAGTTTCACATTTATGGACAAGGGCTTTACGGAGGACTGCATAGTTCCTCCGTTAAGCCCTGCCCACTGCCACACCTCTTCCTTCAGCTCCGCCTACATCAGTATGCATCCTGCGTACCCTTTAACATTGGGTAAGCAGGCCATGCGGATGTATGCGGATGCCTCCGCATGTGTCGTTGTCACGCTGCGCCAACCGCAACAAAATGCAACATGTTGCGTTCTACGCAGGTCGGCGCAGCATGAAAATGATGCATGAGGAGGCATCGGATGTAGTGCAATCCGATTCTCGCAGACAATCGCAACATGCTGCTATTCTTTCCTCAGTCCGATCCGAGCTGAGAAAAAACAGATGAGCACTGACTCATTGCATAACCTTGGTCAGAGTGCAATGTGATGTGTTCTCGCATTCCACTCCTCCATATTATACGCTAATGTAAGCAAGCCCTAATAGAGAGGCATCAGAACACACAGTGCTAGGCAGCCTGCTGTGCATAGAGTTTGTGAGGCTGTGGTTTCTGATACAGCTAGGGGGCGCTGTTTGTTCTCCCCAGAATGTGCATGCAGATGGATGAAGTCCATAGGTGTGCATGAGTCATGGATTTCCGGTCCGGGTTTTCCAGGTGGCTGAAGGCCACAGGTTTGTGTGTGTGTTTAAAAGCCCTGCAGTAAGGGGTATGGGTGTGTCAGGTCGTGTCAGGTGTCTGGCCAGGTCAGGCCAGGTGTGCGAGGTGCACGTCAGTGTCAGTCTGGTGTGTGCTGGTCTACAGAGTGCATGGAGGCACAGGCCAGCAGAGCCAGCACCCAGGGCAGCTGAATAGCCTGGCACCCGCAGCGTACACAGAGATGCAAAGTTGTCCATGGTACTGGTCTCGGATGTGGACAGTCCTGTGCCTGGAGGTGGATGTCCTGTGCCCGAAAGAGGACTAGCATGTGTAACGATTGCAAACAGGTGGATATGGTGCCCGGCTGCTATCCGGAGGATATCCTGAACTGTGTACGACTGTGTGAGTAAAGAGTCTGTAAAGAGACTGTGATACAGCGATGCAGTAAGAAAAAGCTAGGCGCAGGAGCGCTGCTAGGACTACAGATTCTACCAAGATCTATGCTCGTCAGGACGGCTACATATACCCCCACCCCACTATTACAATTCAACAGGTTACTTTATCCCTACAAGGGATCCTACTATAGTTACCTCTATTTATATTCCTAAAGTGACCATTTTGATAAAGACTCGGGAAGAGTCGAAACGTCAGCTAATACTTCTGGTCGCCCTCTACATCATTGAGTCTTTTGTCTAATGTAATACAAATAAATATTATTTCCCTTCTTTGCATGATATAATCTCAGAGTGTGCGGTGTATATTGTTCACATACAGCGATGCAGGACACCCACGAGAACTAGTCAGAGGACGGCTGGCGTGTGTAGTGTCTGCAACATATGAGGCTGTGTGTACGGAGACGTATAGAGACTGTGAGATGGCGTGCGGTCGCCCAGGGAAACTGGACAAGGGAAGTCTGGCCTGTTTAGGGACCGCAATTCTAAAGCCATGTGACATGTATTGCTTTGAACTGGTGTAAACTGGTCACTGATAATATCCACTGAAGTTATATGCATTTATGTGAACTGGACTTTAATGCTGTGAAGAAACACATTAAAAGAGACTTTTGTGTTTGAATTTGTGGGTCACTGCTTCTTCACTGCGTATGATGCTGCTGCAGCTTTACAAGTTGTATAGCTGCAGAGAGGTCAAAGGACCAATGCTGAGTCTGACACCTGTCTACCACTGAAAGTTGTTACGCTGGTAAAATAAGCTTTAGAGTCAGACTATAGAGTAATGGAAGTAGAGGCCTGGTTTGGTGAATCACATTTTCTCTTTTTATGATGTGGATGATCAGTTGTGTGAACATTGCTTACCTGTGAAAGAGATGGCGCCTTACACTGGTGGGGTAGTGATGAGCAGACAGCAATTTGCACTGTATTAACTGTACTAGTTTATTTATGTACATGTAGTTCCTCGACACAAGGGGTGAGGAACCTCATCTAGTCTGGCCCTAGGGCAGACTCCTGATATACCACAAATTTTAGGCTGCCAGTTTTTCTGTTCAGTGTACACTCACGCATGCAGTGTTCACTACTGAATGTCTCTGCGACACACAGAATCCTGGATTAAGGCTAACGCTGGCCAGTGCCAGCTTCAGGACGTTCTTTGGGAGTGGAGTTAGTGTGTTCTCTTCTGTCCCGCTCCTGCCTATGTGATGTATATACAGCAATCTCAGTGTATCCTATATGATGTAAACAGCTGTTGCAATGTCTCTTATGTGATGTATATTGCAGTCAGAATGTATTGTATATAATATATGCAGCAGTCGCAGTGTCTCCTATTTGATGTATGCAGCAGTCGCAGTGTATCATTTGAGATGGATACAACAGTAACACTATCTACAGTGTGATGTATATAACAGTCTGTGCATCCTAAATTACATATACAGCAGTCTCAGTGTATTCTACATGATGTTTACAGCAGAGTCTCAATGTATCCTATGTGATGTATACAGCTGAGTCTCAGTATATTCTATATAATGTATACAGCAAAGTCTCAATGTATCCTATGTGATATGTACAGCAGTATTTGTGTATCCTATGCAATGTGAATACAGCAGACACAGTGTATCCTTTGTTATATATACTGTTGTCTTTCAGTATACCCTATGTGATGTGTATACAGCAGACTCTCAATGGAGTGGAGTGGTAATAAATCACTTCAGCTTTCACTTTGTCTGACAGCCGATGACTCAGCCTTCACTTGCCAAATTGCAGGAGCTTTAATTCCACACTGAAAATGTACAATGGTGTGGGAATATCTCTTTTAGGACCTAGTCATTTTCTGAGCCAACTCTAAACACACTGCACGCAACATGTGATGAAAATAAGGGGTTATAGCCCCCAACCAAGCACCATAAATTCAGAGTGGCTGGGTGTTACCAGGTAAAAAAGACAAATTCATATAATTATCGTCTGATAAGTTTGAGATCAGTGGTGTCTGTGCAAACATTTTTTTATAATAACATAAGAGGTGACATGCAAAACTATAAAACAAAGAACTATATGGTAACCAAAAACCTACATAGATTCATGAAAGACAAGTCATATCCAACCAATAAGCTTGGTTTCTATGAGGAGGTAACTGCAAATCTGGATATTTGTTAAAAAAAAATATCAAAGGGAAAGGAAGCAAAACGTTGTCTTATATGGAACATTCTCTAATTTTGCTAAAGTCAACAGCAGGGTACAACAAGAAACAGTAATAGGTTCTTGCCATGAACAGGTTTTTGCTATGTAATTTGAAGGCAGCAGGAGATAGGGGCTGAAGCACAGATTTCAGAGATGTTTGATTTATTAGGCTGTGTGCTGTTTACTTTCAATGAAGGTTTTATCACCAGGAAACTATCACTGCCTGGACTACAGCTCAGGAGACTGCTAGACTGACTCTGTCCCCTCCTGTGATAAGCAGCTCACTGTCAATAGACTATGTACATAGAGAGCTGTGGTGTGGGCGGGGGTTAGCTTTCTCAGCTTCATGCTGCATCTAAGAATTCTGATTGTGTGACAATTGCTGTACCCAAATAATCTAAGTGATACATCTCTGGAATCAGCATCTTTTTTCCTACATTATGCTGCTCTCAGATGATATCGCAAAAACCTGGTGACAGATTCTCTTCAACGACCTTGTGGAAGGGATTGAAAGCAAAACTTTGTAGGATAATAAAAACTGAGCTAGACTTTATAATATTACAGAAAAATCCAGATAAGGATTTGGGTTTTCTGGTTGTACGTAAACTAACCAGCAGTACTCAATGTCAAGCAGCAGCTGCAAAAGCTAGGAAGTGCCAGTCTGTCCTTTGTCAAAGCAAATAAGGGGTCATCAAAAGATACATAAAATCCTGTCACACCAATTAATATTACTCCTCTATAAAACCCCTGTAAGTTTATATCTTCATTATGTGATTACATTTTGTCTCCAAATTGTAATATGGATGTTGCAAAGGTATATGATTTTCAATCTGGGGCAATCATATTACTAAATGGGATGGAAGGTCTATTTTTTTACTGAGAGCTTAGAATAATTATGCTTGTTCAGCTTAGAAAAAAGGAGGTGATCTTATTTTCATGTATAAATGCATGCATGGTCAATAGATAGAACTGCCACATGATCTATTTCTTCTAAGCACCTTACGAAGAAACGGGACATTTAGGATGATTTAGTCATCAGAATAAGTAATGGTACAGTTAAAGTAGTCACGTTGTGGAATCATAGAATGCCCTATTGCAAGAGGTAGTAATGTCAGATACTATATTAGCATTTTAAAATGGACGAATGCTTCTCAATGATGAAATGACATTGAGATTTATAAATAATCTAGTGGCAAAAATATATAATTGATTGAGAAAAGTTGAACTTGAGCTTATATCCCTTTTCAACCTATGTAATAATGTAGCACTGTCAGATGTCTGCTCCATGTCTAGAAGCTTTGTGCACATCATTGATATGTTGGGGCAAAAATGAGACACTGTCACCATGTTGTTAGACCATATGTACATACAGTGGGTACGGAAAGTATTCAGATCCCTTTAAATTTTTCACTCTTTGTTTCATTGCAGCCATTTGGTAAATTCTAAAAGTATATTTTTTTCTCATTAATGTACACTCTGTGCCCCATCTTGACTGAAAAAAGACAGAAATGTAGAAATTTTTGCAAATTTATTAAAAAAGAAAAATTGAAATATCACATGGTCATAAGTATTCAGAGCCCTTGCTCAATATTAAGTAGAGGCTGTTATGACCCCAATGGCAGAGGGTCTCAGAAATAGTTACCAAGTCTGCAAACACAAAAACCAGCTCATAGGGCAGTGGTAACTGGGCTGACCATATATCTAATCCTAGCACCACAACTAACAGCAGCCGGGGAACGTGCCTACGTTGATTCTCGTCGTCTCGCGCCAGCCGGAGAACTAACTAACCCTAGAAGGGAAAAGAAAGACCTTTCTTGCCTCCAGAGATAAAGACCCCAAAAGTTGGATACAAGCCCCCAACAAATAATAACGGTGAGGTAAGAGGAAAAGACAAACGTAAGAATGAGCTAGGTATTTAGCAAAGAGAGGCCCACTAGCTAATAGCAGAATATAGTAAGATAACTTATATGGTCAGCAAAAACCCTATCGAAAATATCCACGCTGGAAATTCAAGAACCCCCGAACCGTCTAACGGCCCGGGGGGAGAACACCAGCCCCCTAGAGCTTCCAGCAAGGTCAGGAATCACATTTAGTACAAGCTGGACAAAAATGAGAGCAAGCAAATAACTGAAAAAACAAAGAAGCAAGACTTAGCTTAATTTTGCACGAACCAGGACCAGCAGATAGGAGCAAACAAAAAGGATCTGATTACAACGATGCCAGGCACTGGACTAAGGATCCATGAGGTTTATATAGCAACACCCCTGGACTAACGACCCAGGTGGGTGCAAACTGAGGGAAGAAAATCCCAGAGTCATATCACTAGTAACCACCAGAGGGAGCCAAAAAGTCTAATTCACAACAAGAAGCACCCTTTTGAGCTAGTATAGCCATGAGTCTTCTTGGGAATGATGCAACAAGTTTTTCACACCTCTGCCATTTTTCCTTGCAGATCCTCTCCAGTTCCGTCAGGTTGCACAGTGAACATTGGTGGACAGCCATTTTCAGGTCTCTCCAGAGATGCTCAATTGGGTTTAGGTCAGGGCTCTGTCTGGGCCAGTCAAGAATGGTCACAGAGTTGTTTTGAAGCCACTCCTTTGTTATTTTCACTGTGTGGTTAGGGTCATTGTCTTGCTGGAAGGTGAACCTTCAGCCAAGTCTGAGGTCCAGAGCACTCTGGAAGAGGTTTTCATCCATGATATCTCTGTACTTGGCCACATTCATGTTTCCTTCAATGACAACCAGTCGTCCTGTCCCTGCAGCTGAAAAACACTCCCATAGCATGATGCGGCCACCACCATGTTTCACTGTTGGGATTGTATTGGGCAGGTGGTAAGCAGCGTCTTGTTTTCCCCACACATACCGCTTAGAATTATCACCAAAAAGGTCTATCTTCATCTCATCAGACCAGAAAATCTTATTTCTCATAGTCTGGGAGTCCTTCATGTGTTTTTTAGCAAACTCTATGTGGGCTTTCATATATCTTGCACTGAGTAGAGGTTTACTTCGGGCCACTCTGCCATAAAGGTCCAACTGGTGGAGGGCTGCAGTGATAGCTGACTTTGTGGAACTTTCTCCCATCTCCCTACTACATCTCTGGAGCTCAGCCACAGTGATCTTGGGGTTCTTCTTTACCTCTCTCACCAAGGCTTTTCTCCCATCATTGCTCAGTTTGGCTAGGCGGCCAGGTCTAAGAAGACTTCTGGTGGTCCCAAACTTGTTCCATCTTAGGATTATGGAGGCCACTGTGCTCTTAGGAGCCTTGAGTATTGCAGAAATTATTTTGTAACCTTGGCCAGATCTGTGCCTTGCCACAATTCTGTCTCTGAGCTCCTTAGTCCGTGTGTGGCTGTAGCAACAGACTGTGTTTCAGGACCAGGGAGCCCACCCACAGCTCCCGGAACCGTACTCAGCTTAAAGGGAGGGGGAGAATCCCCTTGGACTGATAACCTGATGGACAGGTCAGGTTAATAAGGAACTGTAAAAATATAGTAATAAAATTATTGACAGACAGCGTATGAGCTTAGGTCCTGTGGACAGATGGGACCAGGGCCTTATGGACTGAAAGTGCACCTGGAGGACTATGTGCCAGACACCGATGTGTTATAAAGGCATTAATGTGTTTTTGTACAAATGGCTCCCACATGAGCCGCAAGACTTTCTGCGGTGGGTGATGGCAGCACCTTTGCTGTACTGAGAGACCTACCACCTCGTTTTACCGTTTACCTCCCTGTGTGGAGTATTACATGTATTTAATAAAAGTTTTATAGTGTAATATGGTCAGGGATGACCATAATTAAAGGAAAGGGGAATGTAAGGGGCTCTAAAGACTGGTACTCACCCCTACCCCTTTAAGAACTGACCCGGTTCTTGTTGTAATATATGGACATATTATATTAGTGTAATTGCTGTTATGTTCCTGTATGCTGCTGTGTATATTCATTGTGTCTTGTTATGTATTATAGGGACAGTGTAGTATTGTAGTTTGTACCTTAAAATAGTACCTTAAAATTGTACCTTAAAATAGTGCAATGCAAGGATTGCAGCAGTAATAGGACGCAGGTCGCTCCAATATGTGGCAACTTATTGCATGGGCTTATGCCCTCAGATCCGGTGTGAAATGGCTGAGGGAAGCCCGAAGCACAGTGAGTTTGTACTGGGAGGACACTGCAGTACTGAATGGGTCAGTACATCCTGGGGACACCCTGGGAGGAATAAGTGAAGACACAGGGAAAGCAAAGGATCTGAACGATGTCATACTCTGTGTTGATGCTGTAACTGATGTGGATGTGCTGCGATTGGAATCCAGTAAAGTCCCTTGTTTAAATTTGAATTGGACTCTGTCTCTTTGTGCTCAACAACACCAGCACTTCAGCAGCCCCGATGGGACCCTGATGGTGTAGAGAGTGCAACAGAAGGTATGCAAGAAAACGGACATTGCTTCTATGTGTCGGGAGGCCAGGGCGCGCCTAACTCAGCCACGACTACAGCCCTGGCTCTACCCCTCACAAGTTCCTATGACCTCATGATTCTCGTTTAGTCTGACATGCACTGTGGGCTATGAGGTCTTATATAGACAGGTCTGTGCCTTTCCAAATCAAGTCCTATCAGTTTAATTAAACAAAAGCTGGACTCCAATGAAGGAGTAGAACCATCTCAAAGAGGACCACAAGGAACTGGACAGTAAATGACTTAATTATGAGTGTCTGAGCAAAGGGTCTGAATACTTATGACCATGTGATATTTCAGTTTTCTTTTTTAATAAATATGCAAAAATTTCTACATTTCTGTTTTTTCTTTCAGTCAAGATGGGGTGCAGAGTATACATTAATGAGAAAAAATGAACTTTTTTGAATTTACCAAATGGCTGCAATGAAACAAAGCGTGAAAAATGTAAAGGGGTCTGAATACTTTCCGCACCCACTGTATATATATATATATATATATATATATATATATATATATATATATATATAATATTTTCAATGATGGAAAAACATCCGCTCACAATTCTGTGCAATGCAGCTTTTTTAGTTATTTTATTTAGAAGAGCATATAACATGGTTCATCTCAGTTCATAAATATAATGTGGAAAAGTTAGTGTGATCCACTGAGAGAGGAGGCAGTGGCGGATATAACGCTGCATAACAATGCGTAGTAACAGTGTATGCCGATAAAGTCTGTGGAAGTCTGACAACAATCGTTTTCGGTACCATAATGGCTGAAAATAGTTTATTTCAATCATGTAAACAAGTTTCTCATCTTCCCAAGGCAGCCGAAGCCTGGAACCTAGCTGTTTTATTGTTCGCTCTTATCCAGACTATATTAAGTGCTGACTTACTGCTCCTATGACCACTGAGGAAATCTTCTTTTTATAAATCATCCCTTGCTTTCGAGACTACATATCAGGACTGGGGACATCATCGGCACATTGCTATGAGCTTGTGTTTGTTTTCCTCCAATAAAAAATAATTTGTCAATGGCATTAGTGTATATTTGGATCCCCTTACTAACCTGGGGTGCAGCTGTCCTTTTCATTCACCCTATATCCTTCCTCATTCCCCCGAGTGTTGTTTAGAATAGGTCTGGACATTTCGTTTCAATATCCCATTATCCTGCGTGGATCCCACTAACACATGTCAGCCTTGTTTTGCATACAACTTAGACAAATATTAAAAATGGATGATAGAAAAACCGTGCTATCTTGAGCTGTCTTTCCCTAGGAATATTTCCTTTCTCTTCCTTCCAGGTCTCGTTGTTGCTAGAAATTTATGGCTGTTGTTCTCGGCTCAGTTTCCTGCCATCCGTTACATTTCTTCACACTCTGTTTATTAATCAATTAGTGTTATCACAACATATTATTCATTGCTCTGCCCAATTCTCCCAACCCTTCATATCTCCGGGGACCTAGGTCCCTGTGTTCTTTCTGTCCCTTATTGCTCCTCCTAGCCCATTTCTGCCTTCTCTCTCTACCTCCCCGCTCTCGTTATTTATCTCATTGTTATGTGCCTAATGATATATGTGCCTTGTAAAAATATACATAAATCCGATGCTCTGCCTCACAGGCACAAACTAATGCAAATCTGTGCAGTACAAGTAAAAAGGCTGATTATCTTTTTTTCAGTATATGACCCTCATTCTGTTCTCACATCTAATTGATTTATATGGGATCAAATACTATATATTTCCAAATGCATTTGCATTTATGTAATCTGCCGTAACAAGGATAGGTCTGCAGTAATAGACCTCACCTTTTCACCGGCCTCTTGCTCTCTCCCTACTCCAGTTATCTTCTCCCTCCACTACATTCTCTTGTTCTCTAATGCATTTGGATTGAGTTAACATCAAAGTGATGTCTTGGCACTTACAGCAGTACACGGAAAAGCCAAAGCGGGGATGCGATTGGCCAGCTGTGCCCAGGCAGTAAACAGCATACTTAATCCCCAATACCAAAGGCAATAATAGCAATGGGTATAAATCTATGTATACCATAAAACTGCCTTTTATATCTATTTTTACATTTTTCTCTTGGAAACAAATGTGCTCAACAATGTAATTGTGAATAGATCTGGATGACGATTTGGTGGCAATGTTGGACAAGGGTGATAAATGTTTATATACAGTAGCACTATAGCAATTTTTACATAGTAAATTTCTTCATTTGCTTTGATATTTTAATTATAGCACATTTTTATGTCTGCTCACGTTACATAGTAATTAACCTGATCATCTTCAATTATGATAATCTTTATTTTTGTACCCATTCCACAAAATCAGTTTAGTTCGAGGCTGCCTTAAGGGTGCACACAGATTTCATATCCTATTTTGGACTGCTTCTATTCCCTTTTGATAACCATGGATGAAATAAAACAAACATTAAAATACAAGGAAACCAGAGTGTTGAGTGAAGAACAAGTGGACACTGCTTTATCAACAGCAAATGCCATACCAATTTATTTGGCCCTACTGCTGAAAACATCCCACCATGCTAGTCACTGCACACAACAGTGAGCATGTGATCTCAAGGGGCCAAAATTTCCACCCGCTGTGACAAATTAGGTCTACAACCTTACTAGAACAAAAAAACACAGAAGGAAGGAGTGTGGGTGTTGACCTTATGCCAAAGGTAGGAAAGAGGTTTTTTTTCTGCCTTTAATCCTTTATACCCCTTCATGACCCATCCTCTTTCCCCATAGCCAATGAGTTCTTCTGCCTAAGGTTTAGAGAAGTCATCCTCCAAATATTATTAACCCTGGCAGTCTTTAGCAAATTCATTATTTACTATAGTGCCTGCAAGACTGCTTCTATACCCTTTTGATAACCATGGATGACATAAAATAAACAATAAAATACAAGGAAACTTAGATGGACACAGCTTTATTATTATCAACAGGAAATACCACACCAATTTATTTGGCCCCACTACTAAATCATCCCACTGCACAGGTAATTGCCACCTGCATGAATGACCAAAACAACAGGATGTTCACATACCCTGCTTATCGCTTCAATTTGAGCCAGAATCTGCACCCAACGCAGGCCCCGATAACCTTCCCAATGAATCACAGCATTTTTATGACCTAAATTTTTACCAGAAGGTTGAACCTACTCTGTTTTTTCTGTCCAATATATATAGGAGTATCCAATGATCCAGACATGAGGGGTTGTTGCACCTGAAACAATAAAAACCAAATAACGTATCTTAGCTCACCATCCAAAGCCATTTCACAACAAATCCGGTCTGACATATGTAAGTAAACACGAGGACTTCCATCTGCCCAACTTCTTTATTGCTTCCTTACCTAGACCCAATGCACTAGCTTCTGTCGTTGCACTGTACCTAAAGGAATGTGTGCCAAACTGTGTGACATCAATGCCAACCTGCTGCAAACAAGACTTGAAAATAACTTTAAATTGGTAAAGAGTAGTAATGAGCGAGTATACTCGTTGCACAAGCTTTCCCGAGCATGCTTGAGTGATATCCGAGTATTTGGATGTGCTCGGAGATTTAGTTTCTGTCGCAGTAGCTGCATGATTTGCAGCTGCTGGACAGCCTGAACACATGAGGGGGTTCCCTAACAAACAGGCAACCCCCACATGTACTCAGGCTGGCTAGCAGCCGCAGATGATGTAGCTACGGCAACAGATACTAAATCTCCAAGCACAACCAAATACTCGGAGATCGCCCCAGCATGCTCAGAAAATCTCGAGTAACAAGTATACTCACTCATCACTAGTAAAGAGTCAAAGGCTTCTGATTCATGGACGAAAACTGTGCACAAGCTGGACATCTGAACATATATCCCTCGACCGCCTACACCGGGCTGTGCAGAAGGAGCCATCCAGAGCTTTAATTGTGAACCCTTAATTCTTAAGAACTTGATCAATGTGGGACATCTGAACCCAGATCTTCATACAGCCTTGAAAACTAATAACATCTCTGGCTGCTAAACCACCTCTGTGCTTTGCGCAAAGCGCAACTACCTTGCCTACCCACAATGCAACAAAGAAAGTGAGTGAAAAAGCAGCTGCAAAAAGACTGGTTTCAAATGTGCTGTCAGTCACAGCTGCCAAGCTACCAATAAGGCAAGTCAATAGAGCAAAGGACATAGTCCCGAGTCGGATGCCTATTTTTCCTACAAATTCATTTGTGACATCTATAAAGCCCCCACGCTTTAATATGAGGGCAACAAAAGCAAGCCTTTTCTGAACACTGGAACCAGACAGACCTTTGTTTCTCCAAGTACCCAGGAATGACATTGCTACTGTTAAATGCCGCTGATCGCTAGCTGGAAAATTGCCCCAAGCAAACATCAATCAAGCATTCCAAGCTGCAGCGTGACTCCGCCATGTGGATTAAGCCACTGATGACTCACCTAAATGTATGAGCTCAAGTCTACCAGGGCCCATAAGTGATCCAGGCAATGGAAACCAGTGTTCTTTGTACTCGGATGCAGCACTCTGAACCAATCCATCCGTGAACAAGACAAACATCCCCAATTTTATTGTCAACACCCAGACATCTTACCACCAGGTGTGGTAACAAGGCTAATACTTACAATGAGAAAGCTGATAAGGAGTTGATTGTGTTTACAATGGATAGATTATTATCGGACCAAAAACGTGTTCGCCTATTTTCTAGGATGTATCCCCAAATCTCAATTAGAACCACTATGGAAAATAGCTCTAATAATGTCAAGTTAGACCCAAAAAGCAGATCGCATCATGCTAAAGACCAATTTAAAAAACACCATAGCGAACCGAGTAAAGCACCAAAGCCAAAATGATTGATGCATCCGTAAAAAGCTGCAATTTGATATTCGGCCTCCTGAGACCTTAACTTCCCATCAAAGGTATGCAAAAAGGTTTGTCATACCAACAAATTCTCTATTATGGATCTAATAATTCTACTGAAATCAGGCCTCTAAATGCCTCTGGTCACTAGTGAAAGACATCTAGAAAATACCCAAATCATAGGGAATGGGCAACAGGCAAAAATCAGCAAACCTGTGAGGGATTGAACTTGTTTTAACCTGCCATTTTTGACAACTACAAACTGATAAACTAGAGATGTCAGCTTCAGCAATATATCCTCTTGTAAGCCGAAAACCATAGCTACAGTATCCAATTTGGTACCCAAAAAGGAGAGCTTCATAACCGGACCTTCCGTTTTTTTGTCAGCAATCGTTACCTCTATGTATTCCATTAAACAATGAAAAATTTGCAAACTATAGACACATTTATTGTTGTTTACCGGATCTATGAATAAGAAGTCATCTAAACAATGTATGACCAATGGGATGCCCGTCATCCACTCCAGAAATGATGCAAAAACTTCAAAGTAGTAGCATGAAATAGAGCATCTCATGTCAACAAAATAGAAACGATCCAAACTGCAACCAAGAAAATAATATCAGAGAGGGTGGACTAGCAATAAATGAAAAGGCTGACTCTATATCTCATTTTCCTAGCAATGCCTTTTTTCCATATTGACACACCCATTGCACAGCGAGGTCAAACGATTTGTATGATACTGCAGCTTCCTCTTTAGATGTTCCATCATTAACCTACTCGCCCAGAGGATAGTACACATGTTGCATGAGTCGATATTTACCTGTCTCTTCTTTGGTAACCAAACAAAAAAGCGATATCCTCATATTTGAAAAAGGAGAGAATGAAAAGGGACCAGCTATATGCAACGTATTTACCGTTTTTAAAAATTTCTCTCTGGTTTCTTTCAGCTGTTCCCTGTCCCATACCGATTTCAAATTTTTTAAAAAAAACAGCCGAAGGTTGAAAAGGGATTCAGAAGCTTATTGATAAACCTTCAATTAGAAGGTTTGCTTCCTCTTTCTGGGGGTACTGTTCTAAGCCAGTGTAGCATCACGTGGATGCGCACTGGCGTTTTCATCTGAATCGGGTACTACAGTTATTTTAGGCTGTCTAACTCTTCTAAGGCAACGGAGTGCTGAATGACCGCCCTCACATGTGGAACACTCGTGCTGAAATCTGCATGTTACTAAGGACCTGCAGTGCCCTTCGTTGAAGAGACAACAGGTTCCTGTGGGGTGCTTTGCCTCTGTGAAAGGGGGAGTCAACAAATTTGTGCTTCCCTAGTTTCCACGGACATGTGAGTACTCAAAGGAGCAACACCACAAAACATTGTATCCCGAAAGGCAAAATTGGGACTAATGCATGGCTGCCCAGGTGGAGCCAAAAGCTCCCCTGTGGGACCCATTTCCAATGGTATGCCGTCTTTTTGTTCCAATTTTGCCAAAAAACTTTTAACATTTCAATAAAATCATCATTTGCATTTTTACGACTACGTTCTACTTCCATGGGCCAAGCTCCACTGCAGGTCAACTCACCCCAGCTGCTGCCATGGGCTGTGTGGTTAGGTAGACATTTCCTGGGCTGACTTGGCAGAATCAGGTGTTGGTCTTGGATGGACGTTGGTCTGCAGCTTGAATGGTTCTTGATGGATATCTCTCTGATATTTCTTGGTCTTGCGCTTCCTTTGCTACCCCGTAAGGTGACGATTCATTGGTGGAGGAGGAAGAAAGCGATGTATAGGATAGTGAAAAATGGCTACTCATACTCATACTCCGCGCATTTTGAATAAGCAGACATGTGGTATTATCTCTTGTGCCTCCTTCTATGGTGAAAATTGTGTCGCCTCCGGGCAACACCTTCTCTGCCTGTGAACGACAATGGAGAACAAGAAACCGGCTTGATACTATAGATCCGTATTGGTCAACCTCAGGGACATGAGGGTGTTTGTGATATTAATAGATGCAGCCACCATAATGAGACAGGTGCAGCATCTCCTAACTGCCCTGTGAGATTGTCCTTCCTAGACACTAGAGGCTGAGGGGTAAAGCTACTTCCATGTCTGGGACCTTGTACTGACCTCTGTCCCTTCTTCCCTTTCTTATTACCCACTGATAGCTGCCCTTGGATACGATGCAGAGCTGTCTGGGCTGCCTACCAGAGATGTATTCATCATGGTGGTTTCATAGGCCACAACCATGGTAGAGGTAGGCTCAGGTTTTCAGGTGCGAGAGGCCACACCCCACCATTAACGCTGATGGAGATCGCCGGCTTTGGCTGCTGCACAGGAGGCCTCATGTGGATTGCGCATTTGGCAAGGCTGCCTGACATCCGATGATGGCCTGTGTGCACAGGTATTCTGGTTTGCGGGTGGAGGCTAGGAAATAGACAGGATGGCGGATGCCCCAGCCGATTCAGTTTACCATGAGGTGAAGTGGATCCATAGCGGTCATGGAAGGATGGGTTCTTCGCGCTGCTGTTAACATCACGCCAGAACCTGTAGCAGCCATGATGATCCCTGCTGCACCACCTGTTCCAACACCATCTTTTCCAGGGTGTCAATCATGGTGGCTATGCTCCTGACGCTGATGTTCACCTCAGGCCGGAGGTAGGAAAAAGGGGTGTGCTTCCTGCCTTTTCATCCTTTATACCCCTTTATTGACCTCCTGCCTTCCCCATAGCAGTTATTTATTTGCCATGGTGCCTGAATATATACGCATATTTCAGATATGCTTATTTAAATATTACAGTATTAACTTAAATGGACTATAGAAAAGACGATTGCAATTTCTACATTGTCATTATTTTTGCATTGCTGCTTTTCTTTTTTTCATATCGCAATGGAAAAGATTCACATTGGTGGCATTGAAAGATCAATACTGTACAGAACTAATGTGGAATTTTGTTCAGCTCATATGCTGGGTAAGAGCTACATGCAGGAACCATCTGTATCATAAATGGCTTGCATTTCTTTCTTCACGGGAGACTAGAAAAAAAAACTGCAGTGATTTGTTATGGACAAAAAGGCCACTTTTCTTAATTTAGAATCGGATGATAAGGGTTATTTGAATTCTAGCAAGCTGTGACCTATGGACCTATTATTAGAATAGGACCTGTACACGATAGCTGCCGATTGTGCACACATCCCAGCAGGTATGTGCAGATGTAACGCCATCAGTGCTGCTCACGTCCCAATACAAAAGGGAGTGGCGCTGAACAACTCTTTGACCACTTACTGCTGCAGACAATTTTTGTTTTTATACTTTCATTTTTTCCTCCTCTTTTTCTGACAGTACAGCCATATAAGGGCTCTTTTTTGCAGCAAGAGTTATAGTTTTGAATTACTTCATCCATTTTATGGTATAATGTACTCAAAAATGTGGCAACATTTTAAGTGGGTTAAAAGGGTGAAAAAATGTCATTTTTTTTTAATTTTATTTTTATGGTGTTCATTGCATGGTAAAAATAATCTGACAGCATGATTATCCAGATCAATATAAGTACGGCAGTAACAAACTTGCATTGATTTTTTTAAAGATGTTTGTAAAAAAAGAATGTGGTTTATATCATAGTTTGTTTGTTTTTTCCGCTGACTGAGCCATGTGGGGCCTTACGTATGGCATGGCAAACTAATCTTTTTATTGATACCAATTTGTGTTACACATAACATTTTGACCTTATTTTTGCATTTACCGTATTTAGGGATGTGGGGTGACCAAAAAAGAGCAATTCTAGTGTTTTGATTTTTTATTCCTGCTTACTTTGTTTTCTGTATGGGCTGATTAATTTAAGATTTTTATAGCAAGGATTTGTATGGATGTAGCAATTCGAAATGTTTTTTGTTAAAGTTTTTTATCTGGAATGGGAGAAAAAACAGACAAGAATTTGTATATATTTTTAAAACTTTTTAACATTTTTGCAGTCCCTAGAGGAGGTTTGAATCATTTATTGTCTGATCGCTTATACTATATATTACATTTAAATGGTTACCAGCAGCTATAGGAGCTTAGCTCCGGATGCTGCTGTCAACACAGATGGTGGCTATGTATTATAGCTGACATCAGAAGTGTGTGGGAGAGCACAGCTCCTAAACCCTCTCCACTGTTGACCATCCCCAAAATGACATACCAATAAATCATTTTGCTTCAAGGCGTTTAATATCAAAATAGAAACTAGAGAGAGGATGATATGAAATATTATAGAGACAGAACAAATCAATCTTGACAAAAAATGAGATAGGACACAATTTATGGAGGGCAAAGTAGACGCGAGCTATAAATTGTGTGCTTATTTCTTTCATTTTTTTGTAGAGCCCTTACCTGCCATTTTTATACACACTCATCAAGCTTCAGTGGTCCTCAAAATAAAAGTCTGCTGTTTCATAAAATATACACACAGACGACCTATGTGTCTGAACACTGCTCAATACTGCACTACTTGAAAACAAAGGGAAAATAAGAGATTTTAACAGTATCAGGTGGAAAGACAAGAAATAATGATGACTCTATGATTGAAGTAAACTTTTTAGTGTTCTTCAATTATACTGTAGATCAATGATGGAGAGATAACACATTGGCAAGACAGTACAGGGGTGAAGAAAGGACACTGGAAAATGAAGAAGTAGAACAAATAAGATGTCGGGTTTTTGGGGGGGAACTGGGGCATGTAAATATTTGGGACAATACTGATTATGGAGGAATATACTCACACTTCTTTTAGCCATTTCCTGTAAGTAAGCAAGACCTACACTACCGTTCAAAAGTTTAGGGTCGCCCAGATAATTTTTTGTTTTCCATGAAAATACTTTTAGTAATCAAATGAGTTGCCAAATGAACTGAAAATCTAGTCCAGACATTGACAAGGTTCGAAAAAAAGATTTTTATTTGAAATAATAATTTTCTCCTTCAAACTTTGTTTTCGTCAAAGAATGCTCCCTTTGCAGCAATTACAGCATTGCAGACCTTTGGCATTCTAGCAGTTAATTTGCTGAGGTAATCTGGAGAAATTTCACCCCATGCTTCCAGAAGCCCCTCTCACAAGTTGTTTTGGCTTGATGGGCACTTTTTGCGTACCATACGGTCAAGCTGCTCCCACAACAGCTCAATGGGGTTGAGATCTGGTGACTGCGCTGGCCACTCCATTACAGATAGAATACCAGCTGCCTGATTCTTCCCTAAATAGTTCCTGCATAATTTGGAGGTGTGCTTTGGGTCATTGTCCTGTAGGATGAAATTGGCTCCAATCAAGCGCTGTCCACAGGGTATGGCATGGCGTTGCAAAATGGAGTGATAGCCTTCCTTATTCAAAATCCCTTTTACCTTGTACAAATCTCCCACTTTACCAGCACCAAAGCAACCCCAAACCATCATATTACCTTCACCATGCTTGACAGATGACGTCAGGCACTCTTCCAGCATCTTTTCAGTTGTTCTGCGTCTCACAAAAGTTCTGTGTGATCCAAACACCCAAGCATGGATTCGTCTGTTCATAACACTTTTTTCCAATCTTCCTCTGTCCAATGTCTGTGTTCTTTTGCCCATATTAATTTTTTCCTTTTATTAGCCAGTCTCAGATATGGCTTTTTCTTTACCACTCTGCCCTGAAGGCCAGCATCCCGGAGTTGCCTCTTCACTGTAGAAATTGACACTGGCATTTTGCGTATACTATTTAATGAAGCTGCCAGCTGAGGACCTGTAAATCGTCGATTTCTCAAACTACAGACTCTAATGTACTTGTCTTGTTGCTCAGTTGTGCAGCGGGGCCTCCCACTTCTCTTTCTACTCTGGTTAGAGCCTGTTTGTGCTCTCCTCTGAAGGGAGTAGCACACACCATTGTAGGAAATCTTCAGTTTCTTGGCAATTTCTCGCATGGAATAGCCTTCATAGCCTAAGAACAAGAATACACTGTCAAGTTTCACATGACAGTTTTTTTCTGGCCATTTTGAGAGTTTAATGGAACCAACAAATGTAATGCTAAAGATTCTCAACTAGCTCAAAGGAAGGTCAGGTTTATAGGTTGTCTAATCAGCCAAACTGTTTTCAGCTGTGCTAACATACTTGCACAAGGGTTTTCAAGGGTATTCTAACCATCCATTAGCCTTCTTACACAGTTAGCAAGCACAAAGTACCATAAGAACACTGGAGTGATGGTTGTTGGAAATGGGCCTCTATACACCTATGTAGATATTGCATTACAAACCAGACGTTTGCAGCTAAAATAGTCATTTACCAGATTAACAATATATAGAGTGTATTTCTGAATCATTTAATGTTAACTTCATTGGAAAAAAGTGTGCTTTTCTTTCAAAAATAAAGAAATTTCTAAGTGACCCTAAACTTTTGAACGTTAGAGTAAGTGGGCAATGGAAGCAGAGACAAAGAAATTGACTGTTTTATCTGCAATCTTTTGGCAGGGCATTTAAAGAGAAAATGTGATCAGAATTTTATACCACAAAGTAATGGCATGTATGTGAACATGCTTTAATGCTAAATAATTCCTTGGTCAGCTTGTAAAAATCAATTTTGCTACTTTAGACAAAGTCATTGTTGAAATTGTATGTTAATGAGCTTCAAGTGCACAATGCACTTACAGCTCTGCTGTCTCTGACCCTATTTCCCCGCCACCTGCCTTTTGTTTCTTACTGACAGGTCAAGCTTTTCTCAGTGACTAGCTTTCCCTAACGAGATTTCTTGCAAGTGCCTTTGGTGTCTGAAGCGGGGCATAAAAAGTATGGTCCTCATGATGTCACAAGACCCAGTGTATTGAACTGCTCATGCGCTTCCCCAGGTACTGAAGGTGTTGGCGAAAGATCTCAATCGCTAAAGTAGGTGACTGATAGAAGAGTGACCTGCCAGTCAGAAACAGGAGGCAGGCCGGGAATAGGGAGAGAGGCAAGTGCATTGTGCTATCCTACTGCTTGCAGCTCACTAGCATAGTTTCAACAATGGATTTCTCTAAAATGGCAAAACAGATTTCTACAAGCAAGGTAAGGATTTACTCAGCATTAAAGCGCCTTTACATAAATGTCATTAGTTTGAGATATAAAATTGTGATGACATGTTATCTGTAAAGTGGCCATAGATGTAGGATAACTGTCAGCCCAATGTGCGTCTTTTCAAAGCAGACAGGACAAGGGAATAAATACAGTAGCTGCAGGAAACTCTGGTGTTTCTTATCTTCAAGTTCATTAAAAATCAGCTAGTCTGATGCTTTTCTTTAAATCTATCACATTGCTATGGCCGCACTCTATTGTGACATTGTGATGAGCACAGTCTATAAATACCCACTCAGTTGTTTTAGACACCCATTAGGGCTATTTCACACATCAGTTTTTTGCCATCAGTCACAATCCGTTGGCTCAACGGATCGACGGATCCATCGCAGATTGTGAAACAGATTCTCTGTCCTCCATAGTACATGCCTGCACAAGGCAAGATTGCCTTGTGCAGGCATGTACTATGGAGGACAGAGAATGAACTTCAATAAAATATTGTAGCCGGCATGCAGCCGGCGGGTAAGGAAAGGGTGCATCAAACACCCGAAAACCCGCCCCTAGGTCTAAAGATTGTTCCCTCCAAATTCAGGTGACAGTGTCCCTTTAAGTTGATATCTCTCCATTTATAGGTAAGAGGAGTCCGTTATATTCTTAGACAGGATAGACATGCACAATCTATCATGAAAGAACTAAACTAAAGGATGGAACCATGGGCAACGAGGTAAGCAAACGTCGCTGATGGGTGGATATTTTCAGGTGGTGATGTATAATACACAGTGTAGTAAAATATGTATAGTTTTATATGTGTAACCAGCAGTAATTTAACATCTGTCCTGGTGGCTGCAGGTCTCACCAAGGTGTTAATATGTATTATCCTGAGAAAGAAAGCAGACTCCTGTCTTCACTCTCGCCAGGGGGCCTCCTAAGAACCAGGAAGGAGAGGAAGCGCTTCACACCTTCTAGCTCTTTTGAAGAGAGTTGTCAATTACAGCCTGACGCTATCTATCCGTGAGAACCTTTAGGGAAAGAGTGTTCAGAGGAAAATAATATATTCATTGAGGGAGTGGCCATGGCCCAATCAAAAACAAGCAATTATAATAATAACATGAGAGGCTGGTCTAGAAATTTGACCTCCAGAGTAACTCTCTAAATTAGGCTTGTTGTTCACAGATTGAGGGACAGCCTAGCTGATGTGATCCAGTCCATTCACCCCCCCTCAGGGAGCAGGAAGCTGACTACAAAGTTAGCTATTTTCTGTAAGTTCTCTCCTGTTTATTTTTATAACTGTTTTGCATAGTTGTATGTCTTTTTATTACTATATTTTTGTATTCTTTTTATTTGTAAGCACTGTACCTTTTGTATTAAAGCGTAAAACTTTAATAAGTTGAACCTTGACTGTTCTAAAGAATCCATAGCCTAAGATGTGTGAGCCTTATGATTGGCAGACAGTAGTAGCAATATTTCCGGGACTCATCGCCCGTGTGTTCGGTGAGTGGTGGCAGCGTGTATGAGTGGGTGTGTGGCGTGGGTGGGTATGTGATTTATGCTCCCATTACAGCATAGGACAGAGGTTGAATTCTGGACCGAGAGAGGATATAGATTAACCCTTGCAGGCGTAACCCCAAGTCGCGTGCTTAGAGCAGGTATCTGACAAATTAGTGGCAGCACAGAGGGATTCGTGACACACAGTATTTGGATATCCCACGAAATACTATAATCTTTTCTATACATACATTCATGGTAAAACTGCAAATCTACTTCTCTATTAGATTTACTAAATATTTAAAGGTATAAGGTAAAGATAATGTAACAACTAAATTTCCCTCGAGACACTCTGCAGTCAGATGACTCCACTCACACAATGGAGAAAATGGATAAATCTTGTTCTTCATCTTCTTCTCACCTGTGCTATGATTCTTTCATCAGAGAGAATCGGATCACACTAGACTGACACACTGATCACAGATTGATCGGAGTGGCATTTAAATAATCGATCCAATTCCCTGACATGAGAAAGTTAACGCTAGTGTGACCCCGGCCTCAGTCTACACAACAATCTACATACTCCTATATGTTCTTTAGCAATTTTTATTGCATCATTCATAGTAAATTCCATGCTGATTAGCATATTTGGATTAGTGCACGTTTTTCTGTAAAAAAATACATTTTGTAAATTTTGAGGTTGTATTTGCAGTATGTACATTCATTTCTGACAGTCTTATTCAGTGGAATGGGTCAGTTCAAGAAACACCTTAAAAAACCTGCAACATGAATATAATGTAATTATGAGAGTCATTTCTTCACTTTCCATGTATCACATGTGACCTTGTTCCCCTTTAGCTTTTTAAAGAATAACTGATTCAAGTGAAACATTAATTTGAAGGCACTTTCACCATTGTTAAAGGAATAATTTGTTTCCAACATAAGTTAGAATAATTCCAAAGGAGTTGGGCTTCTCTTCCTTATCTGTGCTGAAATCCTTAGGATAACTTCACAAAATGAGTTTTTACTGAGTTTTTGACGCTGCGCATTTTCACGGCATAGAAAAATAAAATGCAGCCACTTCTGTCAATTATGTCAGTGTTATTTGAACACTTTCTCTATTACTGGAATGAAATGAGGAAAATCTGAAATTAAAAAATTGTGTATTTTTATTTTTTATTTTTTGCAGCAGACAAACGGCTTCAGGGATCAGGTGTAAGGTGAGTATATATTTATTTATATATATATATATTTTTTTATTATTATGTCAATATTTATTTTAACTTTTTTTTTTTTACTTTGAGCACAGGCGCCGACTGATGACTGCGCCCATCAGTGACAGCAGGCATCGGCTGATGAGAGTAGTAGTCTCTCATTAGCCGACACAGGTGACCTGCAATAAGCTATTTCTACTTGCGTCCGCCGGGGTCACTGAGTTGTTGCAGATGCAGCAGTGCTGCAAGAGGCAACAATTCAGCGACCCCAGCGGACACAAATAGAAGCACACGTTATGACCACAACTCTATAAAAATAGAGTAGCCAAGTTTGTCATTACAATCAGCACATATGGTCTGATGATGTCTAAACAGAAAAGTTAAATTGTGGATTGCCAATAAATCTGTTATACATTTAAACTATCCTGAGTGCCAGGTTTATTGCTACTATTTTACTACAGCTTGAACCCTACCTGGGAAACAGAGTCACCTTTTCTATATACTATATGGGTGAGTAATTGAATCCAGAAAAAATCTTAAAAGCTTTTTACATCTGTTTTATAACACTAAAATGAACCACATAGCACATAATGCTATATGGGTGAGTGACTTAACCCAGACAAAAAAATGTAATGCTTTTTTGTAGTGTTAGATATCACAGAAATGTACCCCACACTATGGAATACTGTATGGGTGAGTAACTTAACCTAGAACAAATGTTAAAAGCATTTTGGAAGTGTTTCATAACACCGAAATATACAACAGAGCACATGATACTATATGGGTGAGTAATTGAATCCAGAAAATTTTTTAACATCTTTTTGGAAGTGTTTTATAACTCCGAAATGTATCACAGAGCACATAATACTATATGGGTGAGTAATATAACCCAGACTTTTTTTAAACACTTTTTTTGTAGTGTTAGATAACAAAGAACTGTACCCCACACCACAGAATACTGTATGGGTGAGTAATTTAACCCAGAAAAAAATAAAAGCTTTCTGGGATTGTTTTATAACACCAAAATGTACCATAGAGCACACAATGCTATATGGGTGAGTAATTGAAAACAGAAAAAGTTTTCTATGCTTTTTGGGAGTGTTATATATCACAGAAATGTATCACAGGGCACGTAATATTCTATTGATGACAATACAGTCAATTATTGCACCTCCTAAAAAAAATCTTGTCATGTGCAGCGCTTATATATTTAGCAATGGACTGTGAAGCACTCAGCCCTGCCTTGAGTTTTTATTCTACCACTTGTTAGGGTTTGCGGAACGCACCGAATATATTTATTGATGTGATTGGTGCGTTCGCAACCCGGGGTCCACCGTGCAGGAAATATCCTGCCGCTAAGTGAATGGCAGCTCAATATGGCGGTATTAACCAGCTCTGTTAGCTTCACAGAGCGGCCGAGAAAGCAAAGCTCTGTGCCCTGTTAACTCTCACAGAGACACAGGCTAACTACCCAGAAGAGAGCAGTCAGTGGTCATGCATGCACACAACACTCCTCGCCGGAGGTGCCAGCATTCTAGGGGCTTATTTCAGCTGGGTCCCTGAACACATTCACGCATATGACCACACTGGCGCAAAGCATGTAACTTTAGAAGATACTAGCGCATGGCTGTACGGCCATGCGAGCCTTAAATAGCAGCACATACAGGACCTTCCAAAAGAGGACCAATGAGAAACTGCTACAGAGCCTGCGTACCTACAGGAGCTTCCTAGAAAGACCAATAGATTTGGCTGCAGTACCTGAACATGTGACCCTTGATCTCCAGTGAGAGATCTTACCCTGGGCATGCTCAGTGTGTGCAAAGCAGGACTTAGTCCCAGAAAAGCCTGTTCGCCGTAGATCAGTGCAGGGTACAATAGCAGAGCCTGGAGAGGCAGCAAAAACCCTTTGCACTGAATCAGACTCAGTGAGATGCTGGGACCGACGTCTCCGCTGAGCAGGCTCCACTGCAGCCGATGGAGAATGGGAGACCGGAGCAGACACGGATCGAGATTCCCCCTGTGCAGCAGAGGAAACTCGACTCCTAACACCACTTTCCCTGCTCTTGCAACCATTCCTAGGTTAAATGCACAATACATCTGTTACAAACAGAAAAGCACAGGATTAGCCCTTAGCAGGGCTGTGAGTAAGATGGTTCAGCATCAGCACCACTATCAATGCTAGCGGTCTCAGTTACTTAAACTGTGCACACACAGGCCTGAGCAAGAACTCTCTCCCCCCTATATGAACTGTTCCTGAGCTATGCAAGGCATCAGTGAGCCAAGCATCATGGCACCTGTCCTTTCATACCCCTGATTAATTAATATGGCCCACCAATCACAGAATGCCACTACCAAGATGGCTACAGCATTATTATATAATAATATTAAGCTGCTTTTATGTTGTAAGTGTTATTGTTGGACTTATTACTTTGCTGAAATTTCTGTACCAACTAATCTGTAAGAAATGTTTCTGTTTAATAAAAATGCTTTGGTTTAAAAAATATATAAAAAATTTGCTTTTATGCATATTATCCATATATTTGTTAACCTCTTAAATGGAACTGCTCACCTCGGAAAATTCAGAAATAGAATCTAACTGCATATAAAAAGCGTTACAATTTTGTTCGGCCACCTTACAGAAAGTGCTGGTACAGGGTGAAAATTCCTCCCAGTCGCTGGCTTTCAGTGATGCAGGCGGAACAAGGAGAAGCACTTTGACAGCTTGCTTTGCACTGATGTGCTGCAGAACTGTCTATCACAGAATCAAAGTGCAGGGGCCTGCTTACAGCTGATGCTAACAATATACTGAACAGTGCTAAACTTATGGAAAATCGGTCTGAGTCTCCCTGCCAATAGTCACACAAGTGTAATGTGAGTGTCATGCGAGTACAATCCAATTTTTCACACCTAGCATCCGATTTACATCCAAATGCAGTTCAATTGCTATCCGATTGCAATGCGATTTTAACATGAGCTTTTACATACAGCAATTCTTTGTCATTTACACATCATTTTCAAAGGAAATATTCTTCAAAACACACACACATATAAATATATAGATATATACATATATACACTGCTCAAAAAAAATAAAGGGAACAATTAAATCCCTCATCCTAGATATCACTGAATGAAATATTCCAGTTGTAAATCTTTATTCATTACATATTGGAATGTGTTGAAAACAATAAAACCCAAAAATTATCAACGTAAATCACAACTAATATCCCACGCAGGTCTGGCGTTGGAGTGATGCTCAAAATCAAAGTGGAAAATTACAGGCTGATCCAACTTCAGTGGAAATGCCTAAAGACATGGAAATGATGCTCAGCAGTGTGTGTGGCCTCCACGTGCCTGTATGACCTCCCTACAAAGCCTGGGCATGCTCCTGATGAGGCGGCAGATGGTCTCCTGAGGGATCTCCTCCAAGACCTGGACTAAAGCATCCGCCAACTCCTGGACAGTCTGTGGTGCAACATGACATTGGTGGATGGTGCGAGACATGATGTCCCAGATGTGTTCAATCGAATTCAGGTCTGGGGAACAGGTGGGCCAGTCCATAGCTTCAATGCCTTCATCTTGCAGGAACTGCTGACACACTCCAGCCACATGAGGTCTGGCATTGTCCTGCATTAGGAGGAACCCAGTGCCAACCACACCAGCATATGGTCTCACAAGGGGTCTGAGGATCTCATCTCGGTACCTAATGGCAGTCAGGCTACCTCTGGCGAGCACATGGAGGGCTGTGCGGCCCTCCAAAGAAATGCCACCCCACACCTTTACTGACCCACTGCCATACCGGTCATGCTGAAGGATGTTGCAGGCAGCAGATCGCTCTCCACAGCATCTCCAGACTCTGTCACGTCTGTCACATGTGCTCAGTGTGAACCTGCTTTCATCTGTGAAGAGCACAGGATGCCAGTGGCAAATGCGCCAATCCTGGTGTTCTATGGCAAATGACAAGCGTCCTGCACGGTGTTGGGCTGTGAGCACAACCCCCATCTGTGGACGTCGGGCACTCAGACCATCCTCATGGAGTCGGTTTCTGTTTGTGCAGACACATGCAGATTTGTGGCCTGCTGGAGGTCATTTTGCAGGGCTCTGGCAGTGCTCCTCCTGTTCCTCCTTGCACAAAGGCTGAGGTAGTGGTCCTGCTGCTAGGTTGTTGCCCTCCTATGGCCCCCTCCATGTCACCTGGTGTACTGGCCTGTCTCCTGGTAGCACCTCCAGCCTCTGGACACTACGCTGACAGACACAGCAAACCTTCCTGCCACAGCTCGCATTGATGTGCCATCCTGGATGAGCTGCACTACCTTAGCCACTTGTATGGGTTGTAGAGTCCGTTTCATGCTGCCCCGAGTGTGAAAGCACAACCAACATTCAAAAGTGACCAAAATATCAGCCAGAAAGCATTGGTACTGAGATGTGGTCTGTGGTCCCCACCTGCAGAACCACTCCTTTATTGAGTGTGTCTTGATAATTGCCAATAATTTCCATCTGTTGTCTATTCCATTTGCACAACAGCATAAGAAATTGATTGTCAATTGATTTCACAGAAGTTTGATTTACTTGGAGTTATATTCTGTTAAGTGTTCCCTTCATTTTTTTGAGCAGTGTATATACACCTATACTAGGTGTATATATCTATTCTATCTATTCTATTGTAAGCTGTCAGTGTGATTTTACTGTACACCGCACATGAATTGCCGGCTTTTCAAAGGTGCGTATTTCTTGCAAGTCACACTGATGGTCCGTGTGGTGTGCAAGTTTTTCTTGCACCCATAGACTTGCATTGGCTAGTCTCAGACGATATATGGTGCAAATCGCAGCATGCTGCGATTTCACTCGCACGTATAATATGGCCGAGAAAAAAAACGGTGATGGGAGCTGCCCCATAGATTAACATCTGTCCAAGTACTATGCAATTTTTTCTCGCCTAGCACTCGTCCGTATTCCTCTCTATTCCCCCAGGCTAAGTGTGCCACTCGAAACTACAATTTGCCCCACAAGACACAAGTCCTATGTAAGTGGAAAAAAAAATATTGCTCTTGGAAGAAGTAGACGAAAAAAACTTAAAGCAAAAAAAAAACATCCTCAAGGGGTTAATATGAGTTATATAAAAACATGCTTATATAGTGTCTTGTTAAAGCATTCATATTTTATTGTCTAGCAACGTTGTATCCCAGGGGATTCAATTAGGCTTTTTCATACTGATCAACAGAAATAAATGCTTTAATGGTAAAGTAAAACAAATCTCTGCAAAGTGATGTACATTCATTACAATTATTAAATAAGAAAAAATTGCTGAACTCCTCACCCTATTCTAGTCTGCATGTAATTAATGCCCTTTCCCAGTAATTACAGGATCGCCTCTGTGTAGGTAGGTCTCTGTATAGGTTGGTTCTTGGCTTAGAAAGCACTGGATCGTCACAGTAATTTTTTTAAGCTCAAGGACACAGTATGTAACCATGAGCATAACAAACTTTGAAATAGGATCCTAGTCTACCATGTTCACCTTCAAGAGCAAATAAGTTTAGGTTATGTGATTTTTCCACTCATCCTTTATTTAGCAATTGGTAATATTTTTGCTTTATTTTCCAATTTGCCTCTCAGGTTTTGTCCACTACTTGGACAATCCCTTCTTACATACTATATTCCTCAGTGTAAATTAAAAATAACAGAAACTCCCTTCCCACCCCAGTACTATTTCAGCTATGTTGGCGCGGGATCTCTCATGGCTCATGTGATATTGTTATTCTATGTGGGCACTGCAGCCAATCCGCGGTCACGAATGGGCTGCTTCGCTTACAATTCTTTGGGACAAACCTAGGAGTCAACTGTTGTTTAATAAGCATGGATAGTGGATAGCACTGCAGCCTTGCAGCGCTGGAGTCCTGGGTTCTAATCCCACCTTGGACAACATCTGCAAGGTGTTTGTATGTTCTCCCCGTGTTTGCGTGGGTTTCCTCTGGGTACTCCGGTTTCCTCCCACATTCCAAAGACATACTGATAGAGAACAACAAAAACCCACATGAATAAATCAGTGCAATAGTCCAAAAATTAGATACATATTACAAAGTTTATTAAATGTACCAAAATACAAAAGGTCTCTAGCAGCTAGGTGGACTAAAATTGGCAATCAAATGCACACTACATGACAAGGAAGACAGGATGACGCATCTGCTCTAACAGAGTAAAGCTCATCCTGATGCTAACACCCACTCTGATGTTATACAACAAATGCATCAATCAGGGGGCGTGAGGAAGGTAATATCCGAAACGCGCGTCGGGGAGGACGGGAGATGGTGTGGCACACTGCGTACCCCCATTTCGTATGTTGTTGATTTTCTCTACCTGTAAATTATGTTAGTATACTGTGCTGATTAATATACACATACTCATGGGAACTCTCTGAATGTTTCTAAATTTTTTTGGTACTTTATCATGCGTTTGTTGTATAACATCAGAGTGGGTGTAAGCATCAGGATGAGCTTTACTCTGTTAGAGCAGATGTGTCACCCTGTCTTCCTTGTCATGTAGTGTGCATTTGATTGCCAATTTTAGTCCACCTAGCTGCTAGAGACCTTTTTGTATTTTGGTATATTTAATAAACTTTGTAATATGTATCTAATTTTTGGACTATTGCACTGATTTATTCCTGCGGGGTTTTGCTGTTCTAATTTTCGGTGTGTCCCACACTTCCATGTACTGAGACTCCATGATTAGATGTTTGTAATTATAATGCTTATACATTTTAGGGGCCTTTTGTGTTTTCCTTGTCTTTATACTAATAGAGAATTTAGATTGTGAGCCCCATTGGGGACAGCGATGATAATGTGTGCAAAACTGTAAAGCACTGCGGAATATGTTAACACAATATAAAAATAAAGCTTATTATTATGTGAACCCTGAGAGAACTGGCAAATACATCTGTAACAGTGCTGGCGTGAAAAATGTATCTATATCTGTTATTTTCAATCTACACTGGGGAATGTAGTATTTAAGAAGCGGTGCACAAGTAGTGGTTTATTCATGGTTCCATTTACTACTTCAAGTCTTCCAGATCCTGAAGCAGCAAAACAGTCCAGTCCATCACACTACCACCATATTTTACTGTTGGTAGGATGTTCCTTTTCTGAAATGCTGTATTACTTCTACTGTTGTGAATTTGCTTTTTGCTCCCTCTAGTGGTTACTAGTTTTTTGACTCTGGTTTTTCTGTCATTCCTTTTATCCGCACCTGGGTCGTTAGTTAGGGGTGTTGCTATATAAGCTCCCTGGACCTTCAGTTCTATGCCTGGCAACGTAGTTATCAGAGCTAGTCTGCTGTGCTCTTGTCTACTGATCCTGGTTCCAGTTATATCAGCTAAGTCTGCCTTTTGCTTTTTGCTATTTGTTTTGGTTTTGTATTTTTGTCCAGCTTGTTCCAAATCTATATCCTGACCTTTGCTGGAAGCTCTAAGGGGGCTGGTGTTCTCCCCCCGGACCGTTAGACGGTTCGGGGGTTCTTGAATTTCCAGTGTGGATTTTGATAGGGTTTTTGTTGACCATATAAGTTACCTTTCTTTATTCTGCTATCAGTAAGCGGGCCTCTCTGTGCTAAACCTGGTTCATTTCTGTGTTTGTCATTTCCTCTTACCTCACCGTCATTATTTGTGGGGGGCTTCTATCCAGCTTTGGGGTCCCCTTCTCTGGAGGCAAGAAAGGTCTTTGTTTTCCTCTACTAGGGGTAGCTAGATTCTCCGGCTGGCGCGTGTCATCTAGAATCAACGTAGGAATGATCCCCGGCTAATTCTAGTGTTGGCGTTAGGAGTAGATATATGGTCAACCCAGTTACCACTGCCCTATGAGCTGGATTTTTGTATTCTGCAGACTTCCACGTTCCTCTGAGACCCTCGCCATTGGGGTCACAACAGTTTGCCAGGCCAGTATTAAATGTTTAAATGCATTGCAGAAGAGGGATTATAAGAAAGAAGATTCTGAGTTTTTTTTTTTTTTTTTTTTCTTCTTCCCCTTTACCTCAGAGTGGCTATGCTTGCTGCAGACATGAATGTCCAGACCTTGATTACAAGTGTGGACCAGCTGGCTACTCGTGTGCAGGGCATACAAGACTATGTTATCAGAAATCCTAGGTCAGAACCTAAAATACCGATTCCTGAACTGTTTTCCGGAGACAGGTTTAAGTTTAGGAATTTCGTGAATAATTGTAAATTGTTTTTGTCCCTGAGACCCTGTTCATCTGGAGATTCTGCTCAGCAAGTAAAAATTGTTATTTCGTTCTTACGGGGCGACCCTCAGGATTGGGCTTTTTCGCTGGCGCCAGGAGATCCGGCATTGGCTGATCTTGATGCGTTTTTTCTGGCGCTCGGTTTACTTTATGAGGAACCCAATCTTGAGATTCAGGCAGAAAAGGCCTTGCTGGCTATGTCTCAGGGGCAGGACGAGGCTGAAGTGTATTGCCAAAAATTTCGGAAATGGTCCGTGCTGACACATTGGAACGAGTGTGCACTGGCCGCTAATTTTAGAAATGGCCTTTCTGAAGCCATTAAGAATGTTATGGTGGGTTTTCCCATTCCCACAGGTCTGAATGATACTATGGCACTGGCTATTCAAATTGACCGGCGGTTGCGGGAGCGCAAAACCGCAAATTCCCTCATGGTGTTGTCTGAACAGACACCTAATTCGGTGCAATGTGATAGAAAAACCGCAAATTCCCTCATGGTGTTGTCTGAACAGACACCTGATTTAATGCAATGTGATAGAATCCTGACTAGAAATGAGCGGAAAATTCATAGACGCCGGAATGGCTTGTGCTACTACTGTGGTGATTCTACACATGTTATCTCAGCATGCTCTAAACGTATAGCTAAGGTTGTTAGTCCTGTCACCGTTGGTAATTTGCAACCTAAATTTATTCTGTCTGTAACTTTGATTTGCTCACTGTCATCTTATCCTGTCATGGCGTTTGTAGATTCAGGTGCTGCCCTGAGTCTCATGGATCTCTCATTTGCTAAGCAATGTGGTTTTACTCTTGAACCATTAGAAAATCCTATTCCTCTTAGGGGTATTGATGCTACACCATTGGCAGCAAATAAACCGCAGTATTGGACACAGGTTACCATGTGCATGACTCCTGAACACCGCGAGGTGATACGTTTCCTGGTTTTACATAAAATGCATGATTTGGTTGTTTTAGGGCTGCCATGGTTACAGACCCATAATCCAGTCCTGGACTGGAAGGCTATGTCAGTCTCAAGTTGGGGCTGTTGTGGTATTCATGGGGATTCCCTGCCTGTGTCTATTGCTTCTTCTACGCCTTCGGAAGTTCCGGAGTATTTGTCTGATTATCAGGATGTCTTCAGTGAATCTGAGTCCAGTGCACTGCCTCCTCATAGGGACTGTGACTGTGCTATAGATTTGATCCCAGGCAGTAAATTTCCTAAGGGAAGACTGTTTAATCTGTCGGTACCTGAACATACCGCTATGCGTTCATATATCAAGGAGTCTCTGGAGAAAGGACATATTCGTCCGTCTTCTTCCCCTCTTGGTGCGGGATTCTTTTTTGTGGCAAAAAAGGACGGATCTTTGAGACCTTGTATTGATTATCGGCTTTTAAATAAGATCACTGTCAAATTTCAGTATCCTTTACCGCTGTTGTCTGACTTGTTTGCCCGGATTAAGGGTGCCAAGTGGTTCACCAAGATAGACCTTCGTGGTGCGTACAACCTTGTGCGCATTAAGCAAGGTGATGAATGGAAAACCGCATTCAATACGCCCGAAGGTCATTTTGAGTACTTGGTGATGCCTTTTGGGCTCTCCAATGCGCCTTCAGTTTTTCAGTCCTTTATGCATGACATTTTCCGGAAGTATCTGGATAAATTTTTGATTGTTTATCTGGATGATATTTTGGTTTTTTCTGATAATTGGGATTCGCATGTGGAGCAGGTCAGGTTGGTCTTTAAAATTTTGCGTGAAAATTCTTTGTTTGTCAAGGGCTCAAAGTGTCTCTTTGGTGTACAGAAGGTTCCCTTTTTGGGGTTCATTTTTTCCCCTTCTGCTGTGGAGATGGATCCAGTCAAGGTCCGAGCTATTCTTGATTGGACTCAGCCCTCGTCAGTTAAGAGTCTTCAGAAGTTCTTGGGCTTCGCTAACTTCTACCGTCGTTTTATCGCTAATTTTTCTAGCATTGTGAAACCTTTGACGGATATGACCAAGAAGGGCTCCGATGTAGCTAACTGGGCTCCTGCTGCCGTGGAGGCTTTCCAGGAGTTGAAACGCCGGTTTACTTCGGCGCCTGTTTTGTGCCAGCCTGACGTCTCACTTCCCTTTCAGGTTGAGGTGGATGCTTCGGAGATTGGGGCAGGGGCCGTTTTGTCGCAGAGAGGCCCTGGTTGCTCTGTTATGAAACCTTGTGCCTTTTTCTCTAGGAAGTTTTCGCCTGCCGAGCGAAATTATGATGTGGGCAATCGGGAGTTGTTGGCCATGAAATGGGCATTTGAGGAGTGGCGTCATTGGGTCGAGGGTGCTAAGCATCGTGTGGTGGTCTTGACTGATCACAAAAATCTGATGTATCTCGAGTCTGCTAAACGCCTTAATCCGAGACAGGCCCGCTGGTCATTGTTTTTCTCCCGCTTTGATTTTGTTGTCTCGTATTTACCAGGTTCAAAGAATGTGAAGGCCGATGCTCTTTCTAGGAGCTTTGTGCCTGATGCTCCTGGAGTCGCTGATCCTGTTGGTATTCTTAAAGATGGAGTTATCTTGTCAGCTATTTCTCCGGATCTGCGACGTGTGTTGCAGAGATTTCAGGCTGATAGGCCTGAGTCTTGTCCACCTGACAGACTGTTTGTCCCGGATAAGTGGACCAGCAGAGTCATTTCCGAGGTTCATTCCTCGGTGTTGGCAGGTCACCCGGGAATTTTTGGCACCAGAGATCTGGTGGCCAGGTCCTTTTGGTGGCCTTCCTTGTCAAGGGATGTGCGGTTATTTGTGCAGTCCTGTGGGACTTGTGCTCGAGCTAAGCCTTGCTGTTCTCGTGCCAGCGGTTTGCTCTTGCCCTTGCCTGTCCCGAAGAGACCTTGGACACATATCTCCATGGATTTCATTTCTGATCTTCCGCTATCTCAGGGCATGTCCGTTATCTGGGTGATATGTGATCGCTTCTCCAAGATGGTCCATTTGGTTCCTTTGCCTAAGCTGCCTTCCTCTTCCGATCTGGTTCCTGTGTTTTTCCAGAACGTGGTTCGTTTGCACGGCATCCCTGAGAATATTGTGTCAGACAGAGGATCCCAGTTCGTGTCCAGGTTCTGGCGATCCTTTTGTAGTAGGATGGGCATTGATTTGTCGTTTTCGTCTGCTTTCCATCCTCAGACTAATGGACAGACGGAGCGAACCAATCAGACTTTGGAGGCTTATTTGAGGTGTTTTGTCTCTGCTGATCAGGACGATTGGGTGACATTCTTGCCGTTGGCTGAGTTTGCCCTTAATAATCGGGCTAGTTCCGCCACCTTGGTTTCGCCTTTTTTCTGCAACTCTGGTTTCCATCCTCGCTTTTCTTCGGGTCATGTGGAGCCTTCTGACTGTCCTGGGGTGGATTCTGTGGTGGATAGGTTGCAGCAGATCTGGAATCATGTGGTGGACAACTTGAAGTTGTCACAGGAGAAGGCTCAGCGCTTTGCCAACCGCCGCCGCGGTGTGGGTCCCCGACTACGCGTTGGGGATTTGGTATGGCTTTCTTCCCGCTTTGTTCCTATGAAGGTCTCCTCTCCCAAATTTAAACCTCGTTTTATTGGGCCTTACAGGATATTGGAAATCCTTAATCCTGTATCTTTTCGTCTGGATCTTCCTGTGTCGTTTGCTATTCACAATGTATTTCATAGGTCCTTGTTGCGGCGGTACATTGTGCCTGTAGTTCCTTCTGCTGAGCCTCCTGCTCCGGTGTTGGTTGAGGGCGAGTTGGAGTACGTGGTGGAGAAGATCTTGGATTCTCGCCTCTCCAGGCGGAGGCTTCAGTACCTGGTCAAGTGGAAGGGCTATGGTCAGGAGGATAATTCCTGGGTGGTCGCCTCTGATGTTCATGAGGCCGATTTAGTTCGTGCCTTTCATGCCGCTCATCCTGATCGCCCTGGTGGTCGTGGTGAGGGTTCGGTGACCCCTCACTAAGGGGGGGGTACTGTTGTGAATTTGCTTTTTGCTCCCTCTAGTGGTTACTAGTTTTTTGACTCTGGTTTTTCTGTCATTCCTTTTATCCGCACCTGGGTCGTTAGTTAGGGGTGTTGCTATATAAGCTCCCTGGACCTTCAGTTCTATGCCTGGCAACGTAGTTATCAGAGCTAGTCTGCTGTGCTCTTGTCTACTGATCCTGGTTCCAGTTATATCAGCTAAGTTTTGTATTTTTGTCCAGCTTGTTCCAAATCTATATCCTGACCTTTGCTGGAAGCTCTAAGGGGGCTGGTGTTCTCCCCCCGGACCGTTAGACGGTTCGGGGGTTCTTGAATTTCCAGTGTGGATTTTGATAGGGTTTTTGTTGACCATATAAGTTACCTTTCTTTATTCTGCTATCAGTAAGCGGGCCTCTCTGTGCTAAACCTGGTTCATTTCTGTGTTTGTCATTTCCTCTTACCTCACCGTCATTATTTGTGGGGGGCTTCTATCCAGCTTTGGGGTCCCCTTCTCTGGAGGCAAGAAAGGTCTTTGTTTTCCTCTACTAGGGGTAGCTAGATTCTCCGGCTGGCGCGTGTCATCTAGAATCAACGTAGGAATGATCCCCGGCTACTTCTAGTGTTGGCGTTAGGAGTAGATATATGGTCAACCCAGTTACCACTGCCCTATGAGCTGGATTTTTGTATTCTGCAGACTTCCACGTTCCTCTGAGACCCTCGCCATTGGGGTCACAACATTCTACGACTAGATGTAATGGGACATACACCTACCAAAAAGTTCAACTTTTGTCTCGCCAGTCCACAGAGTATTCTCCCAAGAGTCTTGGGGATCATCAAGATGTTTTCTGGCAAAACTGAGATGAGCCTTTATGTTCTTATTGCTCAGCTGTGGTTTTCATCTTGGAACTCTGCCTTGCAGACCATTTTTCCAAAGTCTCTTTCTTATGGTGGAGTCATGAACACTAACCTTAACTGAGGCAAGTGAGGACTGCAGTTCTTTGGATGTTGTTGCGGGGTCTTTTGCAACCTCTTGAACGAGTTGTCCCTGTGTTCTTGGGTTAACTTTGGTCTGCCGGCCACTCCTGGGATGGTTCACCACTAGTTTTGAGCATTCCGATACCGCAAGTATCGGGTATCGGCCGATACTTGCGGTATCGGAATTCCGATACCGGGATTCCGATACTTGCCGCGTATCGGATACCGGAATCGGAAGTTCACAGATTCAAACTGCACAAATTCATCCAATGAGAATGATTCCAAGTGTGGGCACATCCTGTTCAGCATGGAGGGCATGAAACTACTGGCATGGCTGTGATTGGCTGCTGAAATGATGTCATGATGCAGTTTAAAAGTCGCTGGCGCCATTTTGCGATCACTATGCTGTGAATTCAGTTAGTGACAGGACGCTGTTTGCTGACTGAGGGCCAGTTTAGAGATAGCGATTTGCTTCTTTGTGCTTTCCAAAGGCTAATTTAGCAACCGCTGTGTTCACCTACTATTCACCTTGCTTTTGCCTTGTAGCGCTGTTTTCACAGCGATCTGCAAGGTCTGTGTGTGTGTGTGTGTGAGTGCAGCCCACTCTCTAGTCTGAGTGCAGCCACATAGGCAGCGTCGGACTGGGGTGTCTGGGGCCCACCAGAGGAATGGACTCTAGGGGCCCACCCTACAGCTATATGCAAATATCTGTCATTATAGTGGAGCATCGGCTGTAAAACACCGGCGGCTGCTGCACATCTACCGTGTGCCCCAATAACTGGGATGTATAATTACGGTAGTTTACATTAATGTGGTTCTAGGTAAAACAAGTTATCACTGATCCATGGGCTCCACAGGATAGGTGATCGCTTAGATCCGACCATTAGAAACTGGGGAAGTTTTATCCCTGACAGGACACTTTTATCACTATTTTAAAATGCAGCGGCAGGTGGGATTTCTGACCGCAGCTCCATTCATTCTCTTTGGGGCTTCCAGAAAAAAACAAGTGCAGCCACTGAGGGAATGAATGGATCAGTGATCTAGTCGGACATGCCACTCCAGTCTAATGGGGATGAAAAGTTCCACATTTTGCTGAGTGGGTCCAAGCAGTCAGACCCCCACCAATCAATATGTTATCACTTATCCTGTGGAGAGGTGATTACTTTTTTCCACAGGAAACCCCTGTAAGTGCATCTCCGCCGCTGTGTACAAAGCATTAAAACTCTAATGGAAATAAAGAATCTTCTCCTAATTAATATCAGAGAGAACAAATGACCGCCATACACAACACAATCCACTATACCAAGACCAATAATACCACATACAGGAAGAAATACCACCACACCATGACCAGACCACATAGTGACCGAATAATACTACATACAAGGGACAAATACCACCGCACCGTGTCAACACCACATATTACCACCACTTGGTGACCAAATAGCACATACAAGGGACAAATACCACAACACCATTTCCAGACCACATATTACCACCACATAGTGACTGAATACTACAATACTGATCAGAAATAAAAAAAACAAAAAAAAACACAATACTATCACCATAAGGCTGCTGTCACACTAGCAGTATTTGGTCAGTATTTTACATCAGTATTTGTAAGCCAAAACCAGGAGTGGAACAATTTGAGGAAAAGTATAATAGAAACATGTGCACCACTTCTGCATTTATCACCCACTCCTGGTTTTGGCTTACAAATACTGATTTCCACATATAGTGGGATCTATGCAATAAAGCGATCTCCACTATGGTACTAATATAAAATAAATTTTATTGAACATAATGTTAAAAACACAAATAGGATAAAATTACTACATGTAAGAAAGGTACACAATCCAATAAAAGGGACTATACTGCCATGGGAGATTGCAAGATGGCTCAGGCTGAATGCAGTATATATACAATGAGAAATACCTATGCTATGATATGAGAGTCCATGGATGGAAAGCTGCCTCTATCAACGATACCTAGCTTAATAATATGGTGTCCTAAATCAGACCCCTCAAAAATACATGGCATATGCTAGAGGTAGTAAAAGGATATTACCTTACTGTTCGCCTGCTGCAATGACCCCGGCGTCCCTCTAGCATATGCCATGTATTTTTGAGGGGTCTGATTTAGGACACCATATTATTAAGCTAGGTATCGTTGATAGAGGCAGCTTTCCATCCATGGACTCTCATATCATAGCATAGGTATTTCTCATTGTATATATACTGCATTCAGCCTGAGCCATCTTGCAATCTCCCATGGCAGTATAGTCCCTTTTATTGGATTGTGTACCTTTCTTACATGTAGTAATTTTATCCTATTTGTGTTTTTAACATTATGTTCAATAAAATTTATTTTATATTAGTACCATAGTGGAGATCGCTTTATTGCATAGATCCCACTATATGTGGAAGTTTTGCTGGGTGGTACATATACCCTTCGTTTTGAAGGGATTTGTCTTTGTAAAAACATAGAGCAATTACGTGTGATTACAAATACTGATGTAAAATACTGACCAAATACTGAATGTGTGACGGCAGCCTAAGTGACATTATACACAGGAGATCTGTACTTAGTATGCAGTGTCTGTGTAGAGGTAATACAGAGATCACTGGTGGTATTATACACAGGAGCTCTGTATATAGTGTATAGGTAATACAGTGATCACTGGTGACATTATACACAGGAGCTCTGTATATAGTATACAGTGTATAGTGTCAGTGTATAGGTAACACTGACTCACCAGTGACGTCTCTAGGTGAAGTCCTTCATCTTTCATC
The DNA here is from genome assembly GCF_051348905.1 of Ranitomeya variabilis. Classification (NCBI taxonomy): domain Eukaryota; kingdom Metazoa; phylum Chordata; class Amphibia; order Anura; family Dendrobatidae; genus Ranitomeya; species Ranitomeya variabilis. Next base: position 254,735,100 of record NC_135236.1, on the reverse strand, counting down.
CAGCACAGACCGCCATCATTTCTTCCAGCCAGGACTCATTTCTGCAGGAAATAACACAGTTATCTCGAGCTCCACTTGCAGAACACATTACTTAATTTTTCACAACTTCTGCATTACACCACATGAAGAAAAAGAGGCGACATAGTGTCACTCTACACAGTAACAGGACCGCCCCCCCAATTAAAACAGTATACTCAAAAAATAAAATAAATACATCACTGCAGTAATAATATCCCTTAATTAGCCCCTATGGTAATAATATTCCCCACCCTGGCCCCGTTTATCTCATTCCTGGCTCCAGCCATATGTTCTCCCATCCTGCCCTCATGAGTATCCATTCTACCCCATATGATCTCCCCATCCTGCCCCATCTGTCTCCATCGTATCCATCCTGCCCCATGATCCAATCCTGCCCCATGTCTTTCATTCTGCCCCGTGTCTCCAATCATGCCCTGTATCTACATTCTGCCCATGCCTCCAGTCCTGCCCTCAGTGTGTCCAGCAATCTACCCCAGTGTGTCCAGCATATTACCCCCAGTGTGTCCAGCAACCTGCCCCAGTATGTCCAGCATATTGCCCCAGTGTCCAGCAATCTGCCCCAGTGTGTCCAGCATTGCCTCCAGACAGTGTATCCAGCAATCTGCCCCAGTATGTCCGGCAATCTGCCCCAGTGTCCAGCAATCTGTCCCAGTATGTCCAGCATTGCCCCCAGACAGTGTGTCCAGGAATCTGCCCCAGTATGTCTGGCAATCTGCCCCAGTGTGTCCGGCAATCTGCCCCAGTGTGTCCGGCAATCTGCCCCAGTGTGTCCGGCAATCTGCCCCAGTGTGTCCAGCATATTACCCCCGTGTGTCCAACAATCTGCCCCCAGTCTGTCCAGCGTTCTGCCCCCAGTCTGTCCAGCGTTCTGCCCCCAGTCTGTCCAGGGTTCTGCCCCCAGTCTGTCCAGCGTTCTGCCCCCAGTCTGTCCAGCGTTCTGCCCCCAGTCTGTCCAGCGTTCTGCCCCCAGTCTGTCCAGCGTTCTGCCCCCAGTCTGTCCAGCGTTCTGCCCCCAGTCTGTCCAGCGTTCTGCCCCCAGTCTGTCCAGCGTTCTGCCCCCAGTCTGTCCAGCGTTCTGCCCCCAGTCTGTCCAGGGTTCTTCCCCCAGTCTGTCCAGCGTTCTGCCCCCAGTCTGTCCAGCGTTCTGCCCCCAGTCTGTCCAGCGTTCTGCCCCCAGTCTGTCCAGCGTTCTGCCCCCAGTCTGTCCAGCGTTCTGTCCCAGTTTGTCTCCAGCAATCTGCCCCCAGTGGGTGTCCAGCATTCTGCCCCCCCCCTCCAGTGTCCCCCACTGCTCCAGGGGCACCCGCCGCTCCGGGGGCCGCTCTGGGGGCCCCCCGGCCGCCACCCTCCCACCCTCCTTGAAGACGATACTCACCCTGCTGCCTGCTCCAGCGATGGTCTCAGCGTCTGCTCTGCACTGCATCTTCTTCCTGCTTGTGCTTGTGCGGTCATGTGATACTGATTAAAGTCATGAATATGCGCATATTCATGGCCTTAATGAAGCGGTACCACGTGACCGCACAAGCAGGAAGAAGATGCAGTGCAGAGCAGACGCCGAGACCATCGCTGGAGCAGGGTGAGTATCGTCTTCAAGGAGGGTGGGTGGGGGGCGGCCAGGGGGGCCCCTGGAGCAGTGGGGGCCCTGCCAGCAGGTGTCAGTGCCTGGGCCTACCGGGGGATCCACCGATTCCCCGGTGGGCCAGTCCGAGCCTGCACATAGGCCATCCATAGCTGGTTGTATTCAGTTCAGGGAGGGTGGTTCATTGCCTCATACTGTTCTTTTTTTTTTTTTTTTTCCAAGTAGTGTAGTCTGCTGCTAATTTTTTCAAAAAAATCCTATTAGTGTCTTTCCACCCGTCTCCAGCTAATTTGTGGAAAAACACTACATAGGATAACGTAGAGGAGGGTTTTTGGGCCTTGCAGCGCCGTTTACGGCTGTCTGCACGGTCTCCGTGTGACTGCAGCTCGCCCTGTAGTCTGTGAGCAGCCATAGCCTGGTTGTCTCCAGCTCAGGGTTCTTCACTGCGTCATACCGCAAAATCAATTTTCATTTTGTTTTAAGTAGTGCAGGCTGCTGCACATTTTTTCAAAAAATTCCTATTAGTGTCTTTCCACCCATCTCCAGCTAACTTGTGGAAAAACACTACATAGGATAACGTAGAGGAGGGTTTTTGGGCCTTGCAGCGCCGTTTACGGCTGTCTGCACGGTCTCCGTGTGACTGCAGCTCTATCTGTTGTCAGTTAAGCACCCCAAAAATAAATAAATAATAAAGTTCACCAAACACACCAGTGACACCACTTTACATTTGTGTAGGCCACATTAGCTCATATTAAAGTCTAGTCCACACTTTAGAAAATTAGTGTTTCTTATACCTGTTAGGAGGAGTTGTTCAGGAATAAGCACACAAAGCCGTTAGTACTTTTCTGCTTATCTTTATCAGTCAACCAAGATGAAGAAGGCAGTGAGTAAGGCACGTGGGCGTGGGCGTGGGCGCGGAGCAGGGAGGGGACGTGGGGATTCTGTGCCTGCTGCGGGCACCGGTGACTCATCAGCACCCACTTTCACCAGGGAACAGTCATTCATGCGCAGCTTTGTCGCAGAGCGCCGTACACCGCTGCTGCGTGAAGAACAAATTGAAGCCATTGTCGGATGGATGGCAGCTAATGCATCAACTTCAATTAGTGCCACATCCTCTCAGACACAGAGCACTGGAGAGCAGCCATCTGTCTCTTCACCACCTGCCAAATTGCCCAGGCAGACAGAGAGCCCAGGACAGGAGTCGTCTCTACTTCTGTTCTCTGAATCTCTTGGCTTGGAAACAGGGGGCCAGCCAAGCAGCATTGGAGAAATGGAAGAAGAGGCAGGGTGCAGTGATGCCCAACAGCTTTTTCTCTCTTCCTCTGAAGAGGCGGGTGGGCCAGTGGCTCCGTTCACCACATCGCAGGCCGCATCAGCTGATGATGACACTCAGGTGCCACTTACTGGTGCGTGCTCTGCTGCTGAGACTACCCAGGAGGAGCAGTTTGGGGCAGAGGGTAGTGTAGATGATGAGGTCCTTGACCCATCTTGGCGTGAGGGACAGGAAGGTGGTGGGAGCAGCTCTGAGGAAGAGATTCCCCGTACGGCCCAAAGAGGGAGAGGGAGGGGGAAGACTGCGGATCCTGCAGCCTCCGCTTTGGCACCCGTTAGGAGCATGTCTCTTCCAAAAGCCAAAAAGGGCGCTCCCAAGACTTGCAGTGCCTGGTCCTTTTTTGACACAGTTGCAGATGACATTTGCTATGTCAAATGCAAGGTGTGTCATCACAAAGTCAAAAGAGAGAAAAATGTCAGCAACCTCAATACCTCCAACATGTGGAAACATGTGCGCACCAGGCACCCGGCGGAGTTAGAAAAACACACTGAAGAGCTAGGCCAACCAACAGCGGCAGCTACCACCTCTTCAGCTCGTGTTGCCTCTTCCTCCAGCTCACACGCAGCTGGTTTGGCTTCCTCCCAAGATCGCCGTGGAAGAACCTCTGGCCCTGTTGTCCAGAGACCCGCTGTAATTCCACCGGCAGCACCACTTTCCCAGTCATCCACACACTCCCAGCCCAGTCTACAGCCATCGGTAGTACAGGCATGGGAGAAAAGGCGGCCTTTCTCGTCAAACCACCCACGAGCACAGGCTCTGACTGCAGGCATTGCCAAACTTCTGTCACTGGAAATGCTGTCATTCAGGCTGGTGGAGACTGACAGCTTCCATGACTTGATGTCATTGGCAGTCCCACAGTACAATGTGCCCAGCCACTTTTACTTCAGCAGGCAAGCCGTCCCTGCCCTGCACAAGCATGTGGAGGGACACATAAAACACGCGCTACTGAACGCCGTCAGTAGCAAGGTCCACCTCACCACCGATGCGTGGACCAGTCAACATGGACAGGGGCGATACCTTTCCCTCACTGCCCATTGGGTTAATGTCGTTGAGCCGGGTACAGATCGTGCGAGTGGCGCAGGACGTGTCCTGCCCACTCCAAGGATTGCAGGAATCCATTCTGTACGCATTGACTCCTCCTCTTACACCAGTTCCTCAGAATCATCGCTGCAGGAGCCGTCACAGTCCACCTCCACATGGACCCGTGATGAACGTTTACCTGTTACGACCGACATGAGCACAGCCGTGGCCAAACGTCAACAGGCCGTCTTGAAATTAATTTCTTTGGGGAATCGAAGCCACACAGCGCAGGAGCTCTGGAATGCCATCAAGCAGGAGAGCGATGTGTGGTTTGTGCCAGCGAATCTCCAGCCAGGCATGGTAGTGTGTGATAATGGCCGAAATCTGGTGGCAGCTCTGGGCCTCGGCAACCTCACTCACATCCCATGTCTGGCACATGTGCTCAATTTGGTCGTGCAGAGTTTTTTGAGGGACTATCCGGATCTTGATGCACTGCTGCACAAGGTCCATCTAGAGTGTGCTCACTTGCGGCGTTCCAGCACGGCAAAAGCGCGCATTGCGGCTCTGCAGCGCCGACACCGCCTGCCGGAACATCGCATCATATGTGACCTACCTACCAGGTGGAATTCCACGTTACATATGTTGGAGCAGTTGTGTGAGCAGCAGCAAGCTGTAATGGAGTACCAGCTGCTTCAGGCGCAAAGAAGTCGCAGTCAGCGCCGTACAGACTTCACAACCACAGAGTGGGCCACTATGAATGACGTCTGCCAGGTTTTGCGTCCCTTTGATTATTCCACGCGGATGGCGAGTGCAGATGATGCACTAGTCAGCATGACTGTCCCCCTTATCTGCCTGCTTGAAAAATCACTGCAAGCGCTAAGGGATGATGTTGTGGAAGAGGTGGAGGATGAGGATTCAGCATTTCCATCATCTTCTGGACAGTCAGCGCCACGTGGTTCCTCACAAACGCGTAGGCAGGGGACAGTTTGTGAGGAGGATGAGGAGGAGTCAATGGAGGAGGAAGACATCCGTCCAGAGGAGGGAGTTACACAATTGTCCAGTACTCAGTGTGTACAGCGAGGGTGGGGTGATGACGAGCGGGCAGAGATCACGCCTCCAGCAGGGGACAGCGTTTCTTGGGCAGTTGGCAGTCTGCAGCACATGGTGGATTACATGCTGCAGTGCCTGAGAAACGACCGCCGCATCGCCCACATTCTCAACATGTCTGATTATTGGGTGTTCACCCTCCTCGATCCTCGCTACCGGGACAACGTAGAAAGCCTCATCACACCGTTGAACCGGGAGCGAAAAATGCGGGAGTACCAAGACACACTGGTGAATTCCATCATCTTCTCCATTCCAACTGAGAGAAGTGCTGCTAGTGCATTCCAAAGCAGCTCAGTGCGTCCAGGCAGTGGTGGAGGCTCTGCACAAAGAGGGAGCAGAAGCAGTGCCTCTGCCCAAGGCAAGACCAGTATGGCCCAACTGTGGCACAGTTTTCTGTGCCCGCCACAAAAGTCTACACCATCACAGACGGCTCCAGTCAGCAGGAGGCAACGGTTCCGTCAGATGGTGACAGACTACATGTCTTGCCCTCTTGCTGTACTCCCAGACGGCTCTTCACCTTTCAAGTTTTGGGTCTCAAAGCTGGATACATGGCCAGAGCTAAGCCAGTATGCATTGGAGGTGCTGTCTTGCCCTGCGGCCAGTGTATTATCGGAACGTGTCTTTAGTGCTGCAGGTGGTGTACTAACTGACCGTCGCATGCGACTATCCTCCGATAACGTTGACCAGCTTACTTTCCTGAAAATGAACAAGGCCTGGATCTCGCAGGAATTTGCCACTCCTCTTCCTGATTAAATAATTAGGTCACTGTCTACGTTATCCAGGTCTCCTGTTGTGTTCATCTTTCTACCACCTGAACTTAAATTCCTGGGCTCCAACACCGCCAGTTGAGGCTCAGAAGTGCCGTCTGCACAGTCAAAACATACGACCCAGTGTTATTGGGTTTCAGTAACGTCAGCTGATCCCCAGCTGTGTAGCCGGCAATGTGTCCTGCGACCGCCACGCTGACACAACAACTGAAATGTAAGGGAATCTGTCCCCCCCCCCCCCAAGGCGTTTGTTACTGAAAGAGCCACCTTGTGCAGCAGTAATGCTGCACAAGGAAAAGGTAGCTATTTTTGTTTAGCTCCTTGCACACGCAGAACTTAACACTTATAAAATGTGTCCACTGATACCGTAAAACCGTCCCGGAGGTGGGACTTTCCTTCGTAATATGACGCAGCACAGCCGTCATTCCTACCCCCTTGGCGCCGTGCCCCGGCTCCTCAGCGTTGTTTGATTCCGTCCCGGAGCCTGCGCTGTTATGTTATCCCGTGGCAAGGCACACTTAGCGCTGCCCGTCTTCTGACATCATTTGGTGTCAGGATGGCTGCGCCTGTGCGGCCGCGCTGGCCGTGAGCCCGCCTCGCAGTGTCTTCTGATTTAATCCCACTGGGGGCCTGAGATGCATGGACATGCGCAGTGCATATCTGAACCTCCACCTCTCACTCATCTCCCTACGGCTTCTTCAGACTGTGCGGTGTCAGCTGGTCCCTAATAGCATGCCACGGCCGTGACACCGCACAGTCTTAAGAAGCCGTAGGGAGGGGAGTGAGAGGCGAGGATATGCACTGCGCATGACCACGGATCCCAGGCCCGCGGTGGGATTACATTAGACGACACTGCGAGGCGGGCTCTCGGCCAGCGCGGCCGCACAGGCGCAGCCAGCCTGACACCAAATGATGTCAGAAGACGGGCAGCGCTAAGTGTGCCTGGCCAAGGGATAACATAACAGCGCAGGCTCCGGGACGGAATCAAACAACGCTGAGGAGCCGGGGCACGGCGCCGGGGGGGTAAGAATGACGGCTGTGCTGCGTCATATTACGAAGGAAAGTCCCACCTCCGGGACGGTCTCACGGTTTCAGGGGACACATTTTATAAGTGTTTAGTTCTGTGTTTGCAAGGAGCATAATGAAAAGAGCCACCTTTTCCTTTTGCATCTTTTGTGCTGCACAAGCTGGCTCTTTCAGCTACAAACGCCTTGGGGGGGGGGGGTTAAAGGTTCCCTTTCGACTTTCTCCAATCAGGCTTCGGCCTACATTGTGTTCCTCTGCTTTTCCACCTGTCCCTGGGCTCCAATACCGCTAGTTGCCGTCCAGAAGTGCTGTCCGCACAGTCCCAACAGTCGCTCCTCTGTTATTGGGGTTCAGTAACGTCAGCTGTTCCCCAGCTGTGTGTGTGGCAATCCCTCCTATCTCCTCCACCTTCTCCTCCTCCACCTGTCCCTGGGCTCCAACACCGCTAGTTGCCGTCCAGAAGTGCTGCTGTCCGCACAGTCCCAACAGTCCCTCCTCTGTTATTGGGGTTCATGTTGTGAAATTGGATTTTGGGCTCCCCCGGTGGCCACTGGTGGAATTGAACTGGTGTGCATCATCCCCTCTGTTCACCTGTTTCCATCAGGATGTGGGAGTCGCTATTTAACCTTGCTCCTCTGTCACTTCCATGCCGGTCAACATTGTAATCAGAAGCCTTTCTGTGCATGTTCCTGCTGCTAGACAACTCCCAGCTAAGTTGGACTTTTGTCCTCGTTTGTTTTTGCATTTTGTTCCAGTTCACAGCTGTAGTTTCGTTTCTGTGTCTGGAAAGCTCTTGTGATCTGAAATTGCCACTCTGATGTTATGAGTTAATACTAGAGTCTTAAAGTAATTTCAGGATGGTATTTTGATAGGGTTTTCAGCTGACCATGAAAGTGCCCTTTCTGTCTTCCTGCTATCTAGTAAGCGGACCTCAATTTTGCTAAACCTATTTTCATACTACGTTTGTCATTTCATCTAAAATCACCGCCAATATATGTGGGGGCCTCTGTCTGCCTATCGGGGAAATTTCTCTAGAGGTGAGCCAGGACTATATTTTCCTCTGCCAGGATTAGTTACTCCTCCGGCCGGCGCTGGGCGTCTAGGGATAAAAAACGTAGGCAACGCTACCCGGCTACTGTTAGTTGTGCGGCAGGTTTAGTTCATGGTCAGTTTAGTTTCCATCCTTCCAAGAGCTAGTACTTATGTTTGCTAGGCTGTGTTCACCTGTTTAAAATGGATATTCAGAGTTTAGCTGCAGGTTTGAATAATCTCACCACGAAAGTTCAAAATTTACAAGATTTTGTTGTTCATGTTCCTATATCTGAACCTAGAATTCCTTTGCCTGAATTTTTCTCGGGGAATAGATCTTGCTTTCAAAATTTCAAAAATAATTGCAAGTTGTTTTTGTCCCTGAAATCTCGCTCTGCTGGAGATCCTGCTCAGCAGGTCAGGATTGTGATTTCCTTGCTCCGGGGCGACCCTCAGGATTGGGCTTTTGCATTGGCTCCAGGGGATCCTGCGTTGCTCAATGTGGATGCGTTTTTTCTGGCCTTGGGGTTGCTTTATGAGGAACCTCAGTTAGAGCTTCAGGCGGAAAAGGCCTTGATGTCCCTATCTCAGGGGCAAGACGAAGCTGAAATATACTGCCAGAAATTCCGTAAATGGGCTGTGCTTACTCAGTGGAATGAGTGCGCCCTGGCGGCGAATTTCAGAGAGGGTCTCTCTGATGCCATTAAGGATGTTATGGTGGGGTTCCCTGTGCCTGCGGGTCTGAATGAGTCCATGACAATGGCTATCCAGATCGATAGGCGTCTGCGGGAGCGCAAACCTGTGCACCATTTGGCGGTGTCTACTGAGAAGACGCCAGAGAATATGCAATGGGATAGAATTCTGTCCAGAAGTGAACGGCAGAATTTAAGATGAAAAAATGGGTTGTGCTTCTATTGCGGTGATTCAACTCATGTCATATCAGCATGCTCTAAGCGTACTAAGAAGCTTGATAAGTCTGTTTCAATTGGCACTTTACAGTCTAAGTTTATTCTATCTGTGACCCTGATTTGTTCTTTATCATCTATTACCGCGGATGCCTATGTCGACTCTGGCGCCGCTTTGAGTCTTATGGATTGGTCCTTTGCCAAACGCTGTGGGTATGATTTGGAGCCTCTTGAAACTCCTATACCCCTGAAGGGGATTGACTCCACCCCATTGGCTAGTAATAAACCACAATACTGGACACAAGTAACTATGCGGATTAATCCGGATCATCAGGAGATTATTCGCTTTCTTGTGCTGTATAACCTACATGATGTGTTGGTGCTTGGATTGCCATGGCTGCAATCTCATAACCCAGTCCTTGACTGGAAAGCTATGTCTGTGTTAAGCTGGGGATGTAAGGGGACGCATGGGGACGTACCTGTGGTTTCCATTTCATCATCTATTCCCTCTGAGATTCCTGAATTCTTGACTGAATATCGTGACGTTTTTGAAGAACCTAAGCTTGGTTCATTACCTCCGCACCGGGAGTGCGATTGTGCCATAGATTTGATTCCGGGTAGTAAATACCCTAAGGGTCGTTTATTTAATCTGTCTGTGCCTGAACATGCTGCTATGCGAGAATATATAAAGGAGTCCTTGGAAAAGGGACATATTCGTCCTTCGTCATCTCCCTTAGGAGCCGGTTTTTTCTTTGTGGCTAAGAAAGATGGCTCTTTAAGACCGTGTATTGATTATCGGCTTTTGAATAAAATCACGGTTAAATATCAATATCCGTTGCCACTGCTGACTGATTTGTTTGCTCGCATAAAGGGGGCCAAGTGGTTCTCTAAGATAGATCTCCGTGGGGCGTATAATTTGGTGCGAATTAAGCAGGGGGATGAGTGGAAGACCGCATTTAATACGCCCGAGGGCCACTTTGAGTATTTGGTGATGCCTTTTGGTCTTTCAAATGCCCCTTCAGTCTTTCAGTCCTTTATGCATGACATTTTCCGTGATTATTTGGATAAATTTATGATTGTGTATCTGGATGATATTTTGATTTTTTCGGATGACTGGGACTCTCATGTCCAGCAGGTCAGGAGGGTTTTTCAGGTTTTGCGGTCTAATTCCTTGTGTGTGAAGGGTTCTAAGTGCGTTTTTGGGGTACAAAAGATTTCCTTTTTGGGATATATTTTTTCCCCCTCTTCCATCGAGATGGATCCTGTCAAGGTTCAGGCTATTTGTGATTGGACGCAACCCTCTTCTCTTAAGAGTCTTCAGAAATTTTTGGGCTTTGCTAACTTTTATCGTCGATTTATTGCTGGTTTTTCTGATGTTGTTAAACCATTGACTGATTTGACTAAGAAGGGTGCTGATGTTGCTGATTGGTCCCCTGCTGCTGTGGAGGCCTTTCGGGAGCTTAAGCGCCGCTTTTCTTCCGCCCCTGTGTTGCGTCAGCCTGATGTTGCTCTTCCTTTTCAGGTTGAGGTCGACGCTTCTGAAATCGGAGCTGGGGCAGTTTTGTCGCAGAGAAGTTCCGATTGTTCCGTGATGAGACCTTGTGCCTTTTTCTCGCGTAAATTTTCGCCCGCCGAGCGGAATTATGATGTTGGGAATCGGGAGCTTTTGGCCATGAAGTGGGCTTTTGAGGAGTGGCGTCATTGGCTTGAGGGGGCTAGACATCAGGTGGTGGTATTGACTGACCACAAAAATCTAATTTATCTTGAGTCCGCCAGACGCCTGAATCCTAGACAGGCGCGCTGGTCGTTGTTTTTCTCTCGGTTTAATTTTGTGGTGTCCTACCTGCCGGGTTCTAAGAATGTTAAGGCGGATGCCCTTTCTAGGAGTTTTGAGCCTGACTCCCCTGGTAACTCTGAACCTACAGGTATCCTTAAGGATGGAGTGATATTGTCTGCCGTTTCTCCAGACCTGCGGCGGGCCTTGCAGGAGTTTCAGGCGGATAGACCTGATCGTTGCCCACCTGGTAGACTGTTTGTTCCTGATGATTGGACCAGTAAAGTCATTTCTGAGGTTCATTCTTCTGCGTTGACAGGTCATCCTGGAATCTTTGGTACCAGGGATTTGGTGGCAAGGTCCTTCTGGTGGCCTTCCCTGTCTCGAGATGTGCGAGGCTTTGTGCAGTCTTGTGACGTTTGTGCTCGGGCCAAGCCTTGTTGTTCTCGGGCTAGTGGATTGTTGTTGCCCTTGCCTATCCCGAAGAGGCCCTGGACGCACATCTCTATGGATTTTATTTCGGATCTTCCTGTTTCTCAGAAGATGTCTGTCATCTGGGTGGTGTGTGACCGTTTCTCTAAGATGGTCCATTTGGTTCCCCTGCCTAAGTTGCCTTCTTCTTCCGAGTTGGTTCCTCTGTTTTTTCAAAATGTGGTCCGTTTGCATGGTATTCCGGAGAATATCGTTTCTGACAGAGGAACCCAATTCGTGTCTAGATTTTGGCGAGCATTCTGTGCTAGGATGGGCATAGATTTGTCTTTCTCGTCTGCTTTCCATCCTCAGACTAATGGCCAGACCGAGCGGACGAATCAGACCTTGGAGACATATTTGAGGTGTTTTGTGTCTGCAGATCAGGATGATTGGGTTGCTTTTTTGCCTTTAGCGGAGTTTGCCCTCAATAATCGGGCCAGCTCTGCCACCTTGGTGTCTCCTTTTTTCTGTAATTCGGGGTTTCATCCTCGATTTTCTTCTGGTCAGGTGGAATCTTCGGATTGTCCTGGAGTGGATGCTGTGGTGGAGAGGTTGCATCAGATTTGGGGGCAGGTAGTGGACAATTTGAAGTTGTCCCAGGAGAAGACTCAGCTTTTTGCCAACCGCCGGCGTCGGGTTGGTCCTCGGCTTTGTGTTGGGGACTTGGTGTGGTTGTCTTCTCGTTTTGTCCCTATGAGGGTTTCTTCTCCTAAGTTTAAGCCTCGGTTCATCGGCCCGTACAAGATATTGGAGATTCTTAACCCTGTGTCCTTCCGTTTGGACCTCCCTGCATCTTTTTCTATTCATAATGTTTTTCATCGGTCATTGTTGCGCAGGTATGAGGTACCGGTTGTGCCTTCCGTTGAGCCTCCTGCTCCGGTGTTGGTTGAGGGCGAGTTGGAGTACGTTGTGGAAAAAATCTTGGACTCCCGTGTTTCCAGACGGAAACTCCAGTATCTGGTCAAATGGAAGGGATACGGTCAGGAGGATAATTCTTGGGTGACTGCCTCTGATGTTCATGCCTCCGATCTGGTCCGTGCCTTTCATAGGGCTCATCCTGATCGCCCTGGTGGTTCTGGTGAGGGTTCGGTGCCCCCTCCTTGAGGGGGGGGTACTGTTGTGAAATTGGATTTTGGGCTCCCCCGGTGGCCACTGGTGGAATTGAACTGGTGTGCATCATCCCCTCTGTTCACCTGTTTCCATCAGGATGTGGGAGTCGCTATTTAACCTTGCTCCTCTGTCACTTCCATGCCGGTCAACATTGTAATCAGAAGCCTTTCTGTGCATGTTCCTGCTGCTAGACAACTCCCAGCTAAGTTGGACTTTTGTCCTCGTTTGTTTTTGCATTTTGTTCCAGTTCACAGCTGTAGTTTCGTTTCTGTGTCTGGAAAGCTCTTGTGATCTGAAATTGCCACTCTGATGTTATGAGTTAATACTAGAGTCTTAAAGTAATTTCAGGATGGTATTTTGATAGGGTTTTCAGCTGACCATGAAAGTGCCCTTTCTGTCTTCCTGCTATCTAGTAAGCGGACCTCAATTTTGCTAAACCTATTTTCATACTACGTTTGTCATTTCATCTAAAATCACCGCCAATATATGTGGGGGCCTCTGTCTGCCTATCGGGGAAATTTCTCTAGAGGTGAGCCAGGACTATATTTTCCTCTGCCAGGATTAGTTAGTCCTCCGGCCGGCGCTGGGCGTCTAGGGATAAAAAACGTAGGCAACGCTACCCGGCTACTGTTAGTTGTGCGGCAGGTTTAGTTCATGGTCAGTTTAGTTTCCATCCTTCCAAGAGCTAGTACTTATGTTTGCTAGGCTATGTTCTCTTGCCATTGAGAATCATAACAGGTTCAGTAACGTCAGCTGTTCCCCTGCTGTGTGTGTGGCAATCCCTCCTACCTCCTCCTACCTCCTCCACCTCCTCCTCCTCCACCTGTCCCTGGGCTCCAACACCGCTAGTTGCCGTCCAGAAGTGCTGTCCGCACAGTCCCAACAGTCCCTCCTCTGTTATTGGGGTTCAGTAACGTCAGCTGTTCCCCAGCTGTGTGTGTGGCAATCCCTCCTACCTCCTCCTACCTCCTCCACCTCCTCCTCCTCCACCTGTCCCTGGGCTCCAACACCGCTAGTTGCCGTCCAGAAGTGCTGTCCGCACAGTCCCAACAGTCCCTCCTCTGTTATTGGGGTTCAGTAACGTCAGCTGTTCCCCAGCTGTGTGTGTGGCAATCCCTCCTACCTCCTCCTACCTCCTCCACCTCCTCCTCCTCCTCCACCTGTCCCTGGGCTCCAACACCGCTAGTTGCCGTCCAGAAGTGCTGTCCGCACAGTCCCAACAGTCCCTCCTCTGTTATTGGGGTTCAGTAACGTCAGCTGTTCCCCAGCTGTGTGTGTGGCAATCCCTCCTACCTCCTCCTACCTCCTCCACCTCCTCCTCCTCCTCCACCTGTCCCTGGGCTCCAACACCGCTAGTTGCCGTCCAGAAGTGCTGTCCGCACAGTCCCAACAGTCCCTCCTCTGTTATTGGGGTTCAGTAACGTCAGCTGTTCCCCTGCTGTGTGTGTGGCAATCCCTCCTACCTCCTCCTACCTCCTCCACCTCCTCCTCCTCCACCTGTCCCTGGGCTCCAACACCGCTAGTTGCCGTCCAGAAGTGCTGTCCGCACAGTCCCAACAGTCCCTCCTCTGTTATTGGGGTTCAGTAACGTCAGCTGTTCCCCTGCTGTGTGTGTGGCAATCCCTCCTACCTCCTCCTACCTCCTCCACCTCCTCCTCCTCCACCTGTCCCTGGGCTCCAACACCGCTAGTTGCCGTCCAGAAGTGCTGTCCGCACAGTCCCAACAGTCCCTCCTCTGTTATTGGGGTTTAGTAACGTCAGCTGTTCCCCAGCTGTGTGTGTGGCAATCCCTCCTACCTCCTCCTACCTCCTCCACCTCCTCCTCCTCCACCTGTCCCTGGGCTCCAACACCGCTAGTTGCCGTCCAGAAGTGCTGTCCGCACAGTCCCAACAGTCCCTCCTCTGTTATTGGGGTTCAGTAACGTCAGCTGTTCCCCTGCTGTGTGTGTGGCAATCCCTCCTACCTCCTCCTACCTCCTCCACCTCCTCCTCCTCCACCTGTCCCTGGGCTCCAACACCGCTAGTTGCCGTCCAGAAGTGCTGTCCGCACAGTCCCAACAGTCCCTCCTCTGTTATTGGGGTTCAGTAACGTCAGCTGTTCCCCAGCTGTGTGTGTGGCAATCCCTCCTACCTCCTCCTACCTCCTCCACCTCCTCCTCCTCCTCCACCTGTCCCTGGGCTCCAACACCGCTAGTTGCCGTCCAGAAGTGCTGTCCGCACAGTCCCAACAGTCCCTCCTCTGTTATTGGGGTTCAGTAACGTCAGCTGTTCCCCTGCTGTGTGTGTGGCAATCCCTCCTACCTCCTCCTACCTCCTCCACCTCCTCCTCCTCCACCTGTCCCTGGGCTCCAACACCGCTAGTTGCCGTCCAGAAGTGCTGTCCGCACAGTCCCAACAGTCCCTCCTCTGTTATTGGGGTTCAGTAACGTCAGCTGTTCCCCAGCTGTGTGTGTGGCAATCCCTCCTACCTCCTCCTACCTCCTCCACCTCCTCCTCCTCCACCTGTCCCTGGGCTCCAACACCGCTAGTTGCCGTCCAGAAGTGCTGTCCGCACAGTCCCAACAGTCCCTCCTCTGTTATTGGGGTTCAGTAACGTCAGCTGTTCCCCAGCTGTGTGTGTGGCAATCCCTCCTACCTCCTCCACCTCCTCCTCCTCCACCTGTCCCTGGGCTCCAACACCGCTAGTTGCCGTCCAGAAGTGCTGTCCGCACAGTCCCAACAGTCGCTCCTCTGTTATTGGGGTTCAGTAACGTCAGCTGTTCCCCAGCTGTGTGTGTGGCAATCCCTCCTATCTCCTCCACCTCCTCCTCCTCCACCTGTCCCTGGGCTCCAACACCGCTAGTTGCCGTCCAGAAGTGCTGTCCGCACAGTCCCAACAGTCGCTCCTCTGTTATTGGGGTTCAGTAACGTCAGCTGTTCCCCAGCTGTGTGTGTGGCAATCCCTCCTACCTCCTCCTACCTCCTCCACCTCTTCCTCCTTCACCTGTCCCTGGGCTCCAACACCGCTAGTTGCCATCCAGAAGTGCTGTCCGCACAGTCCCAACAGTCCCTCCTCTGTTATTGGGGTTCAGTAACGTCAGCTGTTCCCCAGCTGTGTGTGTGGCAATCCCTCCTACCTCCTCCTACCTCCTCCACCTCCTCCTCCTCCACCTGTCCCTGGGCTCCAACACCGCTAGTTGCCGTCCAGAAGTGCTGTCCGCACAGTCCCAACAGTCCCTCCTCTGCTATTGGGGTTCAGTAACGTCAGCTGTTCCCCTGCTGTGTGTGTGGCAATCCCTCCTACCTCCTCCTACCTCCTCCACCTCCTCCTCCTCCACCTGTCCCTGGGCTCCAACACCGCTAGTTGCCGTCCAGAAGTGCTGTCCGCACAGTCCCAACAGTCCCTCCTCTGTTATTGGGGTTCAGTAACGTCAGCTGTTCCCCAGCTGTGTGTGTGGCAATCCCTCCTACCTCCTCCTACCTCCTCCACCTCCTCCTCCTCCACCTGTCCCTGGGCTCCAACACTGCTAGTTGCCGTCCAGAAGTGCTGTCCGCACAGTCCCAACAGTCCCTCCTCTGTTATTGGGGTTCAGTAACGTCAGCTGTTCCCCAGCTGTGTGTGTGGCAATCCCTCCTACCTCCTCCACCTCCTCCTCCTCCACCTGTCCCTGGGCTCCAACACCGCTAGTTGCCGTCCAGAAGTGCTGTCCGCACAGTCCCAACAGTCGCTCCTCTGTTATTGGGGTTCAGTAACGTCAGCTGTTCCCCAGCTGTGTGTGTGGCAATCCCTCCTATCTCCTCCACCTCCTCCTCCTCCACCTGTCCCTGGGTTCCAACACCGCTAGTTGCCATCCAGAAGTGCTGTCCGCACAGTCCCAACAGTCGCTCCTCTGTTATTGGGGTTCAGTAACGTCAGCTGTTCCCCAGCTGTGTGTGTGGCAATCCCTCCTATCTCCTCCACCTCCTCCTCCTCCACCTGTCCCTGGGCTCCAACACCGCTAGTTGCCGTCCAGAAGTGCTGTCCGCACAGAGCCAAACACCTCGCCAATGTGTTAGTGGGGTTCAGCACCGCCAGCTGTTCCCCTGCTGTGTATACGGCAAAGTATACTGCGACCGCCACGCAGGCAAAACAAGTTAAATTTAAGGGAACCTGTTCCCCCCCCCCCAGGCGTTTGTTACTGAAGGAGCCACCTTGTGCAGCAGTAATGATGCAAAGGGAAAAAGTGCCTCTTTTCGTGGTGCTCCTTGCACATGCTGAACCTAACACTTATGAAAAGTGTCCCCTCCTACCGTGATACCGTCCGGTTGGTGGAACTGTCCTTTGTGATGTGACGCAGCACAGCCGTCATTCTTACCCCCTTGGCGCCGTGCGCCGCCTCCTCAGCGTTGTTTGAATCAGTCCCGGAGCCTGCGCTGTTAGGTTAGCCCTTGGCCATGCACACATTTTGCGCTGCCCGTCTTCTGACATCATTTGGTGTCAGGCTGGCTGCGCCTGTGCGGCCGCGCTGGCCGAGAGCCCGCCTCGTACTGTCTTCTGATTTAATCCCACTGGGGGCCTGAGATCCATGGACATGCGCAGTGCATATCTGAACCTCCACCTCTCACTCATCTCCCTATGGCTTTTTCAGACTGTGCGGTGTCAGCTGGTCCCTAATAGCATGCCACGGCCGTGACACCGCACAGTGTGAAGAAGCCGTAGGGAGGGGAGTGAGAGGCGAGGATATGCACTGCGCATGGCCACAGATCCCAGGCCCGCGGTGGGATTACATTAGACGACACTGCGAGGCGGGCTCTCGGCCAGCGCGGCCGCACAGGCGCAGCCAGCCTGACACCAAATGATGTCAGAAGACGGGCAGCGCAAAATGTGTGCATGGCCAAGGGCTAACCTAACAGCGCAGGCTCCGGGACTGATTCAAACAACGCTGAGGAGGCGGCGCACGGCGCCAAGGGGCTAAGAATGACGGCTGTGCTGTGTCACATCACAAAGGACAGTTCCACCAACCGGACGGTATCACGGTAGGAGGGAACACTTTTCATAAGTGTTAGGTTCAGCATGTGCAAGGACCATAATTAAAAGAGCTAAGTTTACCTTTTCCAGCATTAGTGCTGTACACGATGGCTCTTTCAGCTACAAACGCTTGGGGGGGGGGGTTAAAGTTTCCCTTTCAACTTGCTCCAGTGCAGGCTTCGGCCTACACTGTAATCCCTCTCCTCCTCCTGCTGACCCTGGGCTCTAACACCGCCAGTTGGGGCTCAGATGTGCTGGCTGCACAGAGCCAAACACCAGCCAATGTGTCAGTGGGGTTCAGCACCGCCAGCTGTTCCCCTGCTGTGTAGCTGGCAACGTGTCCTGCAAAAGCCTCGCAGGCACAAGAACTGAAATTGAAGGAAACCTGTCCCCCCTCCCCCAGGCGTTTCTACGTTTTACAGCCACCTTGTACGACAGTAATGCTGCATGTGTGCAAGGTGGCTCAGAAACTTATTCTCCTTGCCCAGGTTGAACTGAACACGTCTAAAATGAGTCCTCTGCGACCATTAAAACGTCCCTCAGGTGTGATTTTCCTTTGTATTGACACGCAACAAGCTCCTTGGTAGCGCTGCCCGTCTTCTGGCATCATTGTTTGGCTGCCTGCGCCTCTGCGGCCGCCTTGCCCCACACAACGCCCCTCGGTGTCTTATTTATTTTGACTGCGAGGGTGTGATTGATGGGCATGAGCAGTGCCCAGTGCAGCGTATGTTCGCCTGTCCCTCATCTCCTTCCGCCTTCCTCAGACTGTGCGGCTTCATGGCCGCGGCATGCAATAAGGGATCAGCTGACGCCGCACAGTCTGAAGCGGGTGTAAGGACCCGAGTGTGAGAGGCGAACATATGTGCTGCGCCAGGCCATGAATCCCAGCCCCGCAGTGTTTTAACAATGTTAAGACACTGCGGGGCTGGGATTCATGGTCATCGCGAACCGCACCGGCCGACATTAAATGATGTCAGAAGATGGGCAGCGCTAACAGCGCTAGGCCAGGGGATAACACGACAGCGCAGACTCCTGTACAGCAAATAACAACGCTCAGGAGGCTGCACCCAGCACCAAGGTGGGATTCTTGACATCTGTGCTGCGTCTCATTACGAAGGGAACTCGCGCCTCCAACACAGTTTGACTGTGTAAAGGGCTAAATGTTATACGTGTTTCATTCAGCGTGTGCAAGGAGAAAAATTAAAAGAGCAACCTTTGACTTGTGCAGCACTACTGCTGCATAAGCTGTGGCTCTTCTACTTTGTAACCCCTGAGGGGGGGTTAAAGGTTACCTTTGAAATTGGTTCAATTAGGCTTCGGCCTACACTCTGCTCCCCCTGCAGAGCCCGGGCTCCAACACCGCCAGTTGGGGCCCGGTACTGCTAGCTGCACAGAGAAAAACACCAGCCAATGTGTCAGTGGGGTTCAGCACCGCCAGCTGTTCCCCTGCTGTGCAGCCGGCAACGTGTCCTGCAACTGCCATGCAGACACAACAGACCCAAAGCTGCCGCCACTGCAGGCTTCGGCCTACACTCTGCTCCCTCTCCTCCTCCTGCTGACACTGGGCTCTAACACCGCCAGTTGGGGCCCGGTACTGCTAGCTGCACAGAGAAAAACACCAGCCAATGTGTCAGTGGGGTTCAGCACCGCCAGCTGTTCCCCTGCTGTGTAGCCGGCATCGTGTCCTGCAAATGCCACGCAGACACAAGAACTGAAATTGAAGGGAACCTGTCCCCCCTCCCCCAGTCGTTTGTATGTTTTACAGCCACCTTGTACAGCAGTAATGCTGCATGTGTGCAAGGTGGCTCATAAACGTATTCTCCTCGCACATGTGGAACTGAAAACACGTCTAAAATGTGTCCTCTGTGTGACCATTTAACCGTCCCGGAGGTGTGACTTTCCTTTGTAATGACACGCTGCAACCCCCTTGGTAGCGCTGCCCGTCTTCTGGCATCATTGTTTGGCTGGCTGCGCCTCTGCGGCAGCCCTGCCCGACACAACGCCCCTCGGTGTCTTATTTATTTTGACTGCGAGGGTGTGATTGATGGGCATGAGCAGTGCATATGTTCGCCTGTCCCTCATCTCCTTCCGCCTTCCTCAGACTGTGCGGCTTCATGGCCGCGGCATGCAATAAGGGATCAGCTGACGCCGCACAGTCTGAAGCGGGTGTAAGGACCCGAGTGTGAGAGGCGAACATATGTGCTGTGCCAGGCCATGAATCCCAGCCCCGCAGTGTTTTAACAATGTTAAGACACTGCAGGGCTGGGATTCATGGTCATCGCGAACCACACCGGCCAACAATAAATGATGTCAGAAGATGGGCAGCGCTAACAGCGCTAGGCCAGGGGATAACACGACAGCGCAGACTCCTGTACAGCAAATAACAACGCTCAGGAGGCTGCACCCAGCACCAAGGTGGGATTCTTGACATCTGTGCTGCGTCTCATTACGAAGGGAACTCGCGCCTCCAACACAGTTTGACTGTGTAAAGGGCTAAATGTTATACGTGTTTCATTCAGCGTGTGCAAGGAGAAAAATTAAAAGAGCAACCTTTGACTTGTGCAGCACTACTGCTGCATAAGCTGTGGCTCTTCTACTTTGTAACCCCTGAGGGGGGGTTAAAGGTTACCTTTGAAATTGGTTCAATTAGGCTTCGGCCTACACTCTGCTCCCCCTGCAGAGCCCGGGCTCCAACACCGCCAGTTGGGGCCCGGTACTGCTAGCTGCACAGAGAAAAACACCAGCCAATGTGTCAGTGGGGTTCAGCACCGCCAGCTGTTCCCCTGCTGTGCAGCCGGCAACGTGTGCTGCAACTGCCACGCAGACACAACAGACCCAAAGCTGCCGCCACTGCAGGCTTCGGCCTACACTCTGCTCCCTCTCCTCCTCCTGCTGACACTGGGCTCCAACACCGCCAGTTGGGGCCCGGTACTGCTAGCTGCACAGAGAAAAACACCAGCCAATGTGTCAGTGGGGTTCAGCACCGCCAGCTGTTCCCCTGCTGTGCAGCCGGCAACGTGTCCTGCAACTGCCACGCAGACACAACAGACCCAAAGCTGCCGCCACTGCAGGCTTCGGCCTACACTCTGCTCCCTCTCCTCCTCCTGCTGACACTGGGCTCTAACACCGCCAGTTGGGGCCCGGTACTGCTAGCTGCACAGAGAAAAACACCAGCCAATGTGTCAGTGGGGTTCAGCACCGCCAGCTGTTCCCCTGCTGTGTAGCCGGCATCGTGTCCTGCAAATGCCACGCAGACACAAGAACTGAAATTGAAGGGAACCTGTCCCCCCTCCACCAGGCGTTTGTATGTTTTACAGCCACCTTGTACAGCAGTAATGCTGCATGTGTGCAAGGTGGCTCATAAACGTATTCTCCTCGCACATGTGGAACTGAAAACACGTCTAAAATGTGTCCTCTGTGTGACCATTTAACCGTCCCGGAGGTGTGACTTTCCTTTGTAATGACACGCTGCAACCCCCTTGGTAGCGCTGCCCGTCTTCTGGCATCATTGTTTGGCTGGCTGCGCCTCTGCGGCAGCCCTGCCCGACACAACGCCCCTCGGTGTCTTATTTATTTTGACTGCGAGGGTGTGATTGATGGGTATGAGCAGTGCATATGTTCGCCTGTCCCTCATCTCCTTCCGCCTTCCTCAGACTGTGCGGCTTCATGGCCGCGGCATGCAATAAGGGATCAGCTGACGCCGCACAGTCTGAAGCGGGTGTAAGGACCCGAGTGTGAGAGGCGAACATATGTGCTGCGCCAGGCCATGAATCCCAGCCCCGCAGTGTTTTAACAATGTTAAGACACTGCGGGGCTGGGATTCATGGTCATCGCGAACCGCACCGGCCGACATTAAATGATGTCAGAAGATGGGCAGCACTAACAGCGCTAGGCCAGGGGATAACACGACAGCGCAGACTCCTGTACAGCAAATAACAACGCTCAGGAGGCTGCACCCAGCACCAAGGTGGGATTCTTGACATCTGTGCTGCGTCTCATTACGAAGGGAACTCGCGCCTCCAACACAGTTTGACTGTGTAAAGGGCTAAATGTTATACGTGTTTCATTCAGCGTGTGCAAGGAGAAAAATTAAAAGAGCAACCTTTGACTTGTGCAGCACTACT
The DNA here is from genome assembly GCF_051348905.1 of Ranitomeya variabilis. Lineage (NCBI taxonomy): Eukaryota > Metazoa > Chordata > Amphibia > Anura > Dendrobatidae > Ranitomeya > Ranitomeya variabilis. The sequence continues at coordinate 254,713,829 of NC_135236.1, read as the reverse complement.
GCTGCATAAGCTGTGGCTCTTCTACTTTGTAACCCCTGAGGGGGCTTTAAAGGTTACCTTTGAAATTGGTTCAATTAGGCTTCGGCCTACACTCTGCTCCCCCTGCAGAGCCCGGGCTCCAACACCGCCAGTTGGGGCCCGGTACTGCTAGCTGCACAGAGAAAAACACCAGCCAATGTGTCAGTGGGGTTCAGCACCGCCAGCTGTTCCCCTGCTGTGCAGCCGGCAACATGTCCTGCAACTGCCACGCAGACACAACAGACCCAAAGCTGCCGCCACTGCAGGCTTCGGCCTACACTCTGCTCCCTCTCCTGCTCCTGCTGACCCTTTGCTCCAACACTGCTAGTTGGGGCTCTAGGAAGACAAGCTTGAATAGGTCCCCATCCTGGTTCCAGCACCGTCAGCTGGTTCCGGGCAGAGCCTTTGGCTTAGGTGCCTCCCTCTGGGTATCCGAGTTCCACCAACGTCAGGTGGTCCTTGGTAGTGCTTCAAGGCACGGGTACCTCCTACTTAGTAACCGGGTTCCAGTAACGTCAGCCGGTCCTCGGTCGTTCCATTGGCTCTTGGACCTTCGGCTACCCATCCGGGTTCCAGCACCGTCAGCTGGTTCTCGGCAGTGTCTTTTGCTCTTGTACCTTCTGCTCCCCATCCTGGTTCCAGTACCGTCAGCTGGTTCCGGGCAGAGCCTTTGGCTTAGGTGCCTCCCTCTGGGTATCCGAGTTCCACCAACGTCAGGTGGTCCTTGGTAGTGCTTTCAGGCACGGGTACCTCCTACTTAGTAACCGGGTTCCAGTAACGTCAGCTGGTCCTCGGTCGTTCCATTGGCTCTTGGACCTTCGGCTACCCATCCGGGTTCCAGCACCGTCAGCTGGTTCTCGGCAGTGTCTTTTGCTCTTGTACCTTCTGCTCCCCATCCTGGTTCCAGTACTGTCAGCTGGTTCCGGGCAGAGCCTTTGGCTTAGGTGCCTCCCTCTGGGTATCCGAGTTCCACCAACGTCAGGTGGTCCTTGGTAGTGCTTTCAGGCACGGGTACCTCCTGCTTAGTAACCGGGTTCCAGTAACGTCAGCTGGTCCTCGGTAGTTCCATTGGCTCTTGGACCTTCGGGTAGCCATCCGAGTTCCAGTTCCATCAGCTGTTTCTCGGCATTTTCTCAGCCTTCTTGTACCTTCTGCTACATTTCCAAGTTCAAGAGACTAAACACGATGACCCGGAAGACCACCCCTAAGATGACGACGACACCAGAGACGACAACCACCGTGATGACGACGACCCTGGAGACGATGACCCTGAAGACCACCCCGATGACGACGACCCCGGAGACGATGACCCTGGAGACGACGACGACCTGGAAGACCGAGAAGCAGAAGAACAAGAGGCTGCAGAACAAAGAGCAGAAGAACATTAAGCATAACACTAAATATCAGAGCAAAAGATATTATCTAAATTATAAGCAGAAGAAGACTAAGCAGTGTATGGGGGTGAGTCCGTTCCTCCTCGTGGTGCCCCTGGATAAAGCCTGATGCTGCAGGCCAAACTGAACGCGGACAAATGTAACTGTTTTGTGACAGGCAGAACGGAAGGTGTAATCTTCAAACTTTTATAGATAACAACTACGGGAATGCCTGTCACAAATAAGAATATGATGAAGAAGTAGAATATGAAGAAGATAATAGTAAAATAAAAAGAATATGAACAATGTAACAAAAAAAATAATAGGTAGAAGATGAAGAAGAAGATGAATAAGGTGAAGAAGTTGATGTCAAAGAAGCTGATGATGAGGATAATGAAGAAGAAAGTGTGGGAGAAGTAAAAAAGAAGGTGAAGGGTGTGGAAGTAGTGAAACATCAATGTCTGACAAAATAAAAAAAAAATTAACATAGTCAAAATCTTTCTAACGCCGAACGTCATAAAAAACAAAACAAAATCCTGCTATTCTATTAGATTGGGCTAAACCTCTGTGCCTTTAATGTCTCCGCCACGTCCCCCAATACATCCTACATTATTCTTAGTTGTTTTCCTTCATGTAGAATGAACCTACAAGTTTATAAACGGTTTATTTTAATTCCGATATTTTCGTCCCATTGACTTGCATTGGGATCGGGTATCGGTATCGGATTAGATCCGATACTTTGACGGTATCGGCCGATACTTTCCGATACCGATACTTTCCGATATCGGAAGGTATCGCTCAACACTATTCACCACTGTTCCATGTTTTTGCCATTCATAGACAATGGATCTCACTGTGGTTCGTTGGAGTCCCAAAGCTTTAGAAATGTTATCTTCGTCTAAAATTTAAATTTGTTTGGTGATTTGAAATATTTTTATATTTCCAATCTCACCTTTATGTGTTGCAAGCCACACAGACAGAAGACAACTGCTGTCACATACAAATACAGACAGGTGTTTTACACTTCGCCAATACTAACAAGACTCTGAACCCCTGGGTATGTATGAATAATCCAGAACTCACTTTTCATGGCAGCGAGTATACTAAACTATGTCATGAAATATTAAATCTCAAACCCTTTTACCTTCCATAGACAAACAGCGCTGCTGGTCACAGACAGCAATGATTAGCTTGTGGCTTATAAAAAAGAAGGAGAATAGATGAAAACAGGAGGTGATAGGAAGGGAGCCAGCAGGTCAGCAGCAATTCAGTGGAAAACACATGAGTCGGATGGAGAGTTTGCTTGCAGACTAAGGTTTTGGTGATCACCCAAGGTAGGATACAGCTGCACTATTGTATGAACACACAGATTTACTGCAGGATATTTACATCAGCTGGGGATATATATTGGATAGAGGAGACTGTCACTTCTGACAACAACATATTCTCCATATCAACATCACTTTGAAAACTAGTGTTGGCGTGGAACCAGTTTATGCCTTCAAGTAAAACATGTCTAAAACAAAACTCCACCTTTCAACAACTTTGCCTGTCTTAGCCTTTTATATGTATATGAATTGACTGGTTTGACTTAGAATTATTTCTTATAGCTCTAGTAATCCACCAAGACAATTGACATAGTTAATGAAAATAAAGTATTCTAAATACTTTGTCACGGGAGACCATCGAAAATATGACTGATATGTAATCATTAATATCCCAACATCTTGTGTCTTTCTGTACTTATGCCAATTGGGTCTCAGCTTTCAGCAATAAGGCCAGGATCACACAAGTGTATGTTCTCTCGTGGAAGAGAATCGGGCCGATTTTGCTAATGACACTCGGCTCAAACTCTGTCAGACTTTGAGCAGAGTGTCATCTTACTGTGATCCGATTCTTAATTTCTCCATCTTCTTCATTGTCTTGGAGCGCATATGATGGACTTGCATTCGAGTGCAGTCTGAAGCTTCATATGCACCATAGACTTGAATGGGTGAGCACGGTCCGAATTCCGGAGACATCCACAGCATGCTCCAATTGCTTTTTCATGCCGAATCGTTATGAAAAAAAAATCACAGATCTGCCCTGCCTCATAGTATAACATTGGACCAAGTGCTTTCCGATAAAACATCACATAGCACCCAGCCGTGTTATACACTCATCTGAGTGAGCCCTAATAGTCAAAAGCTGTGAGTAACACTGATATGCTGATTTTTCTCCTTCCCGGAATATTTATTGAGTCCCAGCAGTGATGAATATGAGGACTAGACTTCTTGCTAAAGCCTACATAAAGGACAGGTAAACTCCAAGGAATGATTAGAAAGCATGATGGTAATAATGCAGATAGGGATCTTTTGGCATTCATTTTGAAAGTCTTCTGGAAGACATCGAAAGACCAGGTATGATAAGTCACTAAAGTTAACAATAAAAAGTCCACTTTTGGTGATTGGATTCAAATTTAACTCATAGTCTTGTCCTACATGTAGCTGCTGGCTACCTTAGCTTGCAGAATGGGGATTAGGGGATCCCAATTCCCTGAGTCGTGAACGCCAGATGACAAACCAACACCTATTGGGTACTTCCTTTTTGGTAGTTTTAACCTATACTGGCGTTTTTTTTTCAGTGGTTAGCTTTAAAAAGAAGACAATTGCGGACTAAAGAAGGACAATATGCTTTCTCATTTCAAATATAGGTTACAGATTTTGAGTGGTATCAACACACACAAAGGCATGCAACTTCTTAGCATTGGAGAATAATTAAGCTAAAAAACGCACAAGAATTTGGATAGCTTTAAGGTTTCTGCCTCTCTGGCCCATCTTGCTCTAACCTAGTGCATCTTTACTAAAGGGTCTTGCTTCTCTGACCCTTACCCTGCTCTAAAATGTTCTGTTCACTCATACATTTTCTTCAATGTTACCATCCAATTAACCAAAGGTCAGCAACATGCAGTACTTCAGTTGTTATAAAACTACAATACATTTGTCAGGATATGTTGGGAGTCATAGTCTTACAATAACCGATGTGCGACAGGTCGATAATGCCTACAGTAGTTTATCTCACTATGGGATAATTTACCCACACTTTAGGCTTACTCTAACAGACTCTGACAGATAGTGGAGCAAACTTAATACTTGTGCCTCTTTTTCAGTGTTGGATTTTATCCTTTGTATTCTGGGGACACACATGCTTGAAGCTCCTTACAAACCCCTTTTTTTTGTTCCATAAAAGTGAATAATATCTTATTATAGGCTCATATTTATAGTCATTAGTGATGAGCGAATATACTCGCTACTCGAGATTTCCCGAGCACGCTCGGGTGACCTCCGAGTATTTTTTAGTGTTCGGAGATTTCGTTTTCATCACCGCAGCTGAATGCTTTACATCTGTTAGCCAGCTTGATTACATGTGGGGATTCCCTAGCAACCAGGCAACCCCCACATGTACTTACGCTGGCTAACAGATGTAAATCATTCAGCTGCGGTGATGAAAACTAAATCTCCGAGCACTAAAAAATACTCGGAGGACACCCGAGCATGCTTGGGAAATCTCGAGTAACGAGTATACTTGCTCATAACTAATAGTCATGAATACAAGAATTTTTTTAAATAAATTTTAGATGGTAAACCTTCAAAGGTGTTTTCCAGGATTATGATATGAACATGATAAGCCTAGAAAACTTCTAAAGTGAAACATCTTTGAAATGCTGTAATTTCTTCTAAACGTTTTGCTTTGGCACGAGAGACTAGGAGTACCTTAATCCTATACTGGGCAAAGTGCGGCCTGCGGGCCACATTCAGCCCTCTGGTTGTTCCAGTCCAGACCATGGACCAAGACCGCAGAATGCCTGAAACAGTGACCCACAGGTCGCACAGTGCCCTTTCCTGCCTGTGGTCCATCCGCCTCCGCCACAGCTATCCGCATCCTCATGATGCAGGAATTGGTGAATACATTGGTGGATGAGAGGCTGCCGGCTCCTTCTTCCACCAATCAACATAATTTCATCAGCGGCGAACTATCAGCACCGGAGACAGGAGCAGAGTGGCGCGGGAATATGTGGTGTTTTTAATTCATGTGTATGGGATGTTTATATGTACATAGGAGGCTATATGGGGCTCATGCTATCTATGGGAGGCTATATGGGGCTCATGCTGTATATGGAAGGCTATGTGGAGCTTCCACTGTATATGGGAGGCTATGTGAGGCCGTTGCTGTATATGAGAGGTTATGAGGGGCTCATGCTCTATATGTGAGGCTATATGGGGTTCATGCTGTATATTGGAGGCTATGTGGGTCTCATGTTATTTATGGGCGGCTATGTGGGGCTCATTCTGTATATGGAAGGCTATGTTTCGTCTCAAGATGTATATGGAAGGCTATGTGAGGCTCAAGTTGTATCTGGGAGGCTATGTGGGGTATCATGGTGTATATCAGGAAACATGTAATAGAAACATGTCACCACTTCTGCATTTATCACCCACTCCTGGTTTTGGCTTACACATACTGATGTAAAAGACTGACCAAATACTGAATGTGCGAACGTGGCCGAAATGAGAGTATTTAAATTATTGAAAACATATTTTTTCCTATATTGGAAAATAAAGAAATATAGAAAATAAAGATACCGTCATGCCATCAACATTAGATGAAGGTCAGTGCACCCTGCTGAAGTCACAAATAATGCTGTACGAGTATATGAGAGCAGCCTGAACGTATCCCCATGTGAAAGCAGGGCTTGAGAATGCTGGATGCCATGACTGGACTACGGATGTACAGTAGTTTGTGGTTATAAATATAGTAATCACACTGTGAAGTGAATTTTATGTAAATTTCACTAATTCAGATCAGCAAAGCAACCGGTGTTTATATATTAATTGCGCAGATTACCAAGATATTGCCTAATTGTAGAGCAATGAAGATTTGCAACAGGGGTTCTTGTGAGTTCTTTTCAGACATACTTAAAATGCAGGAATCTCATCATATCTAACAGCTGGAGAGTAATGTTTCCAATAGTCGTTATATCTGACCATAATGGGTAGTTTTCTATTTCTTCTATCTCAATTGAGTACTAAAATGTGTGGTTACAATACAGTATGATGACCGCATAAAGAGTCATGCAATGCTTAAACATTGTCATCCAGCGGTACCTTGATCTTTACAGATCGCCGTACCCAAACATGTCTAAGGCTGGAGTCACATCAGTGTATGGCATCTAATGCAATATGCTAATAACACTCGGCTCCAGTTCTGCTGCGAGCGTGACCCGAGTGTCAGTGCTCTGTGCTCCGATGCTCTAGCATGAGAGAATGGCAGCACAGGTGCAGAGGAGATGGAGAAAGTAATTTCTCCATCTCCTCCATGGCCTGACTCCGCATATATCAGACTGCGCTGGGATGACATTCAAGTGCAGTCTGATGCTTCACTTGTACCCATAGACTTGTATAGGAGCGAGTGAGCCAAGATTCGCTGCCGAATTGGCATGGGAAAATAATCACAGTTGTGAGTTGCCCCATAGAATAACGCTGGGCCCATGTTTTATCGCAGAGCACTCAGCGATATGTCATATGCTCGAGTGACTCCAGTCTTAGGCTATGTGAACACGCTGTGGACTGGTGTGTGGATTCTTCCTTACCGATTTTGATAAATCCGCAGGGCAAAAACACTGCGTTTTTCCTGTGGATTTATCGTGGATTTACTGCGAATTTAACGCGGTTTTTGTGCGGTTTTTACTGCGGTTTTACACCTGCGGTTTTTTAATATGGAGCAGGTGTAAAATCGCTGCGGATTCCGCACAAAGAATTGACATGCTGCGGAAAATAAACCACTGCGTTTCCGCGTGGTTTTTCCCGCAGCATGTGCACAGCGTTTTTTATTTTCCATAGGTTAACATGGTACTGTACACCGCATGGAAAACTGCTGCGGATCCGCAGTAAAAACCGCAACGTGTGCACATACCCTTAGAGTGACCTTGCGACTGCAGCAGAGGAAGAATCCAGGCTCTGGGGTATTTGAGTAGTAGTTTTATTCTGCGTTTCAGGTTCGTAATGAGCCCTTTTTCCAATAAAATCTACATAGGAAAATGGGCCCATTCCGAACCTGAAACGCAAAATAAATCTACTTCTCCAATACCCCAGAGCCTGGATTCTTCCTCTGATGCAGTAAAGAGGTCACTCTCATGCCATTCCTCCATTCCATTGCACATAATATGCAGAAAAAGGGGATCTTCTTCCTGCTGGCGGACTGCAGCAACTGATTCATCGGAAAAGCTTTTATTGCAGTTGTGAGAATCACAACTCCATCAGGTTAGCAACATTTCAACCCCATCCTCCACCATGCATACCATACTACAATATGAGCTCTTGTCTCTGTTTTTTTTCTTTTACTAAGTCATCTTGGTATATCCACGGCTGCACTACTAGTTTTTCTCTTGCCTCTATAGTTTGCGGACAAGACACCGATGTCTGACTTGCGTGGAATTATTCAAGTTATTTATATGGATCCAAAGTAAACCACCAATAAAAAAAAATCTGCAGGCCCTTACAGCACTGTTTTCACATGAATACCAAGTCTTTTCTAGAAATATTGCCTATAGGCGAAAACTCAGTCCTTTACAGAAGCACTATAAAGCAGCACAGAGAGTCGATCCAGGCCCATTATATTCACAAAGCTATGAATTCAGGGGGATAGGGCTAGGTTCACATTTTAGATGTTGCACTGCCATTTTATGATGATTTTGTAGCAGATATTACACCGCATGAGTCACTAGTCTTACTGTCAGAGCAACATAAAGCATGAAGCAACTCTGACAGACGGGCATCTATTTGGATCCATTTGGACCAACGGTATGGTAGAACGGTGCCATTGCGGCTGGTAAGAGCCATCCCCACACTGCTCAGCAGTCTATAGGTGAATGGGAATTAATTAACCCTGCTGTTGTCTTCGGTCAAAAACGACCGATTTTGAACTTTAATATTTTTTAAAAAATTCAAGATGCGGTTCTGAAACTTGTGGTTGATTGACTTTTCCTCATTTGAGGGATTCTTACTATGCGTATTTTTATATATATTTTTTTATGTTTACTTTTTGCTCCACAATTTTTTATACACTTGTACTCTTCGGTCAAAAATGACCGATAGCCTTTTATAGTGATCTCCAGCCATTTTATGAGTAAAATAAAGGAGCTATAATCTCATTTTGGACTATATATTACTAGGGTTGAGCGACTTTTATTTTTATAGGATCGGGTCGGGTTTCACGAAACCCGACTTTCTCAAAAGTCGGGTCGAGTGAAATCGGCCGATCCTATAAAAAAGTCGGGGTCGGGGTCGGCCGAAACATGAAACCCAATACAGTGCAATGGGATACTATGGTTCCCAGGGTCTGAAGGAGAGGAAACTCTCCTTCAGGCCCTGGGATCCATATTAATGTGTAAAATAAAGAATTAAAATAAAAAATATTGATATACTCACCTCTCCTTACCGCTGGTAACCGGCAGCCTTCTTTGCTTAAAATGAGCGCATTCAGGGCCTTCCATGACGTCACGGCTTCTGATTGGTCGCGTGCCGCTCATGTGACCGCCACGCGACCAATCACAAGCCGTGACGTAATTCTCAGGTCCTAAATTCCTAATTCTAGGAATTTAGGACCTGAGAATTACGTCACGGCTTGTGATTGGTCGCGTGGCGGTCACATGGGCGGCCGCGACCAATCACAAGCCGTGACGTCATCTAAGTCCCTTCACGCGCTCATTCTTAGGAAGGAAGGCTGCCGGAAAGAAGCCGAGGGTGAGTATATTCCTATTAGGTATATACTCTCCCTCGGACGCGCCCTGCTTCTTTCCGGCAGCCTTCCTTCTTAAGAATGAGCGCGTGAAGGGCCTTAGATGACGTCACGGCTTGTGATTGGTCGCGGCCGCCCATGTGACCGCCACGTGACCAATCACAAGCCGTGACATAATTCTCAGGTCCTAAATTCCTAGAATGAGGAATTTAGGACCTGAGAATTACGTCACGGCTTGTGATTGGTCGCGTGGCAGTCACATGAGCGGCACGCGACCAATCAGAAGCCGTGACGTCATGGAAGGCCGTAAACGCGCTCATTTTAAGCAAAGAAGGCTGCCGGTTACCAGTGGCGATGTCCAGGGGCCTCCGGAGAGGTGAGTATATCAATATTTTTTATTTTAATTCTTTATTTTACACTTAAATGTGGATTCCGATACCGTTTTCCTATATCGCAAACATATCGGAACTCGGTATCGGAATTCCAATACCAGATTCAGAAAATCGCCGACCTCATGGCCAAAAGTCAGCGACTTCTGAAAATGGCCGACCCGTTTCGCTCAACCCTATATATTACATCTACTACTATTTATCAATTTATTTAGGTCATTTTGGTCCATGCAGATTTACACATACATTTATTGTTATTAGTTATAGTTTACAGTTGGATGAATCATTATTTTTGTATGTGCAAATGTGCAATATGCATAAATATTCCAATAAAGCCATGTTAAATGTTTTGACAAAAAAAAAAAAAAAAGTAAGTTTTTCTTTCCATTTTTCATTTGTTTATAAACAACCAGGTTCACATACAGTATAATAGTGGAAAAATTATTCAATTAAAACACTTAAATTAGCTAAAAATCAAGACTTTATTAGGTCCGGTCAAAAATGACCTGAAGATAACAAGTGTATAGTGGTAACCAGGAGAATAGCAGGGTTAAAGAAGCACCCTCATTAAGTTTCATATTCATTAAATATGTGTATGCGTATGTAATGCAGTGTGATAGTATATCTTTCTGGGATCCAGCGCCGTTCTTCTCCTCTTCTCAGTGACGTCACAGCTCTACAGGCTGCGTTCTACGTCATCGGAAGTGGCTATTACAATGTAAGCTTATGGAGAATCAGAATAAGTCTGTATAGACTTTCATAGTAAAAGAGCATAGAGTGAGCAGGCTAGTCGCAATTGCGGTGACGTCACTGAGAAGAGCAGAAGACCGGCGCTGGACACCGGAGTGAGCAGCAGTAGGTGAGTATGTATATACACTTACACTACATTGCATGCATACATACACACATTTAATGAATAAAAAAACGTAATGGAAGTGCTTCTTTAAAAATAGCATTTCTTTACTATTTCAAATGTTATCTTGATGAGAATGTGTTCTGTTAGAAATGCCCAAAAGGGTTTTGGATTAAGGTTTGTGAAACATCTTTGACTGTGAAGAGCATTAACAACTTGCTTGTTAACCGAAGAGAATTGGAGGAAGGAAATGAATCAGAATATTATTAATCCTAAGTGGCTAAAATATCATCAGTAATTCAATATTTCCTGCTTGACTACTGCCATGAAGAATATACTTCACCTTTACCTGTCTTGGAGACATGCCAGACTTGTAGAGGTCAACAAGCTGCGACCCTTGGCGATCACTAGAATAAAGAACATTTCCTCTTCGTTGAGCAATGTTGACGAGTCTGACTAGACTTACAAATGAATGCAAATATTAATTCCCATTGATTTAAGTGAAACTTCCTTCAGTCTGGCTTTAGTATACCAAAATCTCTGGAGTAGTTTGAAGGAGCATGGTATTCAGTCCAGCACTGAAACAACAGTGGGGGGGGGGGGGGGTCCCATTGAATGATGTTTGATGAGCCAGTAAATAAGGTGCATATTTACTTTAATAGCAGGTCAGACAGATAATCTCATCTTGAGGAGCTTTTTTGAAATTATATCTACAAAGTCACTTCTGTATCCTCAAAGCATAATTGGGCTAGACAAGGCAGGTATAATTGAGTTCTATGGCTGGTGCAGTTAGAGGCTTAAACATAAACAAGAGGCTGCATTTAAACTCATTAATCTTAATTCTTATGTACAGGAGTCTTCATACCAGGGAAAATTAAGAGTCTAACACCAGTGCCAGAAGGGATCTATTGATCAAAGTGGCTACTCCTGTCTTCTTAATTAAAGCTCCTGAACAGAAACATTTGACCACGCACTGTCCTGTTGAGCAGACTGTGTATCATCTGGCCAGGATTCCTGCTAAGAAAATAATCAGAATCATATTCTGAACGTAATAAAATCATTCAAATAAAATCAAATTAATTTCCAAATCTATTTTGGATAACAGATGAACAACAATTGTGAACTTTTACTGTTATTTAAAAGTATTTCAAAGTTATTAAAATTTAATTTTTGCTCAGATCATATAAAAACATCCAAAAAGTTTTCATTTTGGCCCTTCATAACAAGTCTGTGTATTTTGCACAGGTGGACGAAATGTATAGCAAATAACAGCAAATTTAGCAGATATTTTAGGCTGTTTGATGTTTTTTTTTCAGAGTCCTTTATATCTTCTTCCAAGACGGCTGATTTGCATTATAAATTGTAGACTTTTTGAAATTGGTTTGGAAATCATCATGCGGTATGGTAATTCAGCCCTCTGCCTCATCCAGCCTCTCTGAATGAGAAGATAATTGAGCCATGATGCTTTCCATTTTAGATTGCAGCAGACAAGGACCTTATCTTTGAAACAGACATGAGCCTTCTTTGATTCTATAGGGCTGGAGTATATTGAACCTTTATCAAAAGCTTTCAGCCTTTACCAAATATCAAGTGTAATGATCAAACACAGCTCTAATGTACAGTATATTTTCATTTATGATTGTTTGTCTAGTACATACATATCGGGAGTTGTATACATAGCTTGCTACACAACATCCCCTAAACATTTCCTAAAACATTAAAAGGACTGCAAACAGTTTTGTGACCTTGGCCTTATATTTTGCTTGCAGACCAACAGCACAGTAGGCACATGGGTGCAGGTGTACTTCAGCCCAAACTGTAATTATAGCAGGGTGCACGCTTTTGCTGTAGTCAATGTTCTGTCCTCCCCAGAATAATCACTACCTTGTCTCAATGTCTTCATATTACACACACACATACAGGGCCGTATTTGCCACTAGGCACTCGAGGGCACGTGCCTAGGGCGGGGGCAATGCAGGGGGCGGCACCTGAGCAAGTTTAAAAAAAAAAAATGTTTTTTTTTTTTTTTAAAGTCCGGGGTCGCCCCGCCCACCCACCTCAGTCCCGGCGGCTGCGGGGGGAGGGGGTCTCGGGCGCAGGGCTGCCATCAGGGAATTGCTGCCCTGACTACTGTATGGTGCAGAAATGGGTGCTGTACCTTTAAGCAGCAGCAGCAGCAGGCCCAAGTGCATCATGGTCCTGACGCCGGTCATGTGACATGCTGCGCGCTCTTCTTAATGTAGGAGCACTGGAGCAGACTGCAGAGAAGCAGGTCATGTTTGTGGGAGAAGATACTGAAGTCGGCGGTGAGCAGGGAGAGGAGGCGGGCAGTGTGTGAGGACTCAGAGGAAGCTGCAGAGAGGAGTGAAGTGAGAGAGGAGACGGGAGTCTGCTGATGTGAGGGAGGAGACGGGAGTCTGCTGATGTGAGAGAGGAGACGGGAGTCTGCTGATGTGAGAGAGGAGACGGGAGTCTGCTGATGTGAGAGAGGAGATGGGAGTCTGCTGATGTGAGAGAGGAGACGGGAGTCTGCTGATGTGAGAGAGGAGACGGGAGTCTGCTGATGTGAGAGAGGAGACGGGAGTCTGCTGATGTGAGAGAGGAGACGGGAGTCTGCTGATGAGAGGAGAGGGGAGGCTGCTAAGGGGAGGAGATGGATGACTGGAAAGGAGAGGAGATGAGAGGCTGGAAAGGAGATCTGGAGAGGAGAGGAGATGAAAGGCTGGAAAGGAGATCAGGAGAGGAGATGAGAGGCTGGAAAGGAGATCTGGAGAGGAGAGGAGATGAGAGGCTGGAAAGGAGATCTGGAGAGGAGATGAGAGGCTGGAAAGGAGATCTGGAGAGGAGAGGAGAGGCTGGAAAGGAGGTCTGGAGATGAGAGGCTGGAAAGGAGATGAGGAGAGGAGATGAGAGGCTGGAAAGGAGATCTGGAGAGGAGAGGAGAGGCTGGAAAAGATGAGGAGAGGAAATGAGAGGCTGGAAAGGATCTGGAGAGGAGAGGAGATGAGAGGCTGGAAAGGAGATCTGGAGAGGAGAGGCTGGAAAGGAGATCTGGAGAGGAGAGGCTGGAAAGGAGATCTGGAGAGGAGAGGAGAGGCTGGAAAGGAGATCTGGAGAGGAGAGGAAAGGCTGGAAAGGAGATCTGGAGAGGAGAGGCTGGAAAGGAGATCTGGAGAGGAGAGGAGAGGCTGGAAAGGAGATCAGGAGAGGAGAGGCTGGAAAGGAGATCTGGAGAGGAGAGGAGAGGCTGGAAAGGAGATCTGGAGAGGAGAGGAGAGGCTGGAAAGGAGATCTGGAGAGGAGAAGAGAGGCTGGAAAGGAGATCTGGAGAGGAGAGGCTGGAAAGGAGATCTGGAGAGGAGAGGAGAGGCTGGAAAGGAGATCTGGAGAGGAGAGGCTGGAAAGGAGATCTGGAGAGGAGAGGAGAGGCTGGAAACGAGATCTGGAGAGGAGAGGAGAGGCTGGAAAGGAGATCTAGAGAGGAGAGTAGAGGCTGGAAAGGAGATCTGGAGAGGAGAGGCTGGAAAGGAGATCTGGAGAGAAGAGGAGAGGCTGGAAAGGAGATCTGGAGAGGAGAGGAGAGGCTGGAAAGGAGATCTGGAGAGGAGAGGCTGGAAAGGAGATCTGGAGAGGAGAGGCTGGAAAGGAGATCTGGAGAGGAGATGAGAGGCTGATGAGGGGAGGCTGCTGAGGAGAGGAGATGAGAGGCTGGTGAGGGGAGGCTGCTGAGGAGAGGAGATGAGAGGCTGGTGAGGAGATGAGAGGCTGCTGATGTGAGTGAGGAGAGGGGAGGCTGCTAAGGGGAGGATATGAGAGGCTGGTGAGGAGAGGGGAGGCTGCTGAGGAGAGGAGATGAGAGGCTGGTCTCATGCTGTATATGGGGAGGCTGTGTGGGGCTCATGCAGTGTATATGGGGAGGCTGTGTGGGGCTCATGCTGTATATAAGGGGCTGTGGGGGGTTTAAAGATATATATGGGGGTATCGGCATACTTAATTCTGCTCAATATTAAGTGATACAATTAATATTGAGTAGAATTATTTTCATGCTATTGGTTCGGCCTCCACAACAGTCATGGTCTTTCATCTGGCCCCTCGGGAAAATAAATTGCCCACCCCTGATCTAGAGACATGGAGTGAGAAGCCCACAGATGATAGCAACAGATTAGTCAGTTCTCTCACTAAATTACCCATCCAGCTCTTCAAACTATTCTCTCTGAAACGTCCGAGCATTGCAGAGATAAACTTCCCTGTTTGCAGTCTGAGTGATGCTGCCCGTGGTTTTGGTAGTATGAATTGACTGACAGGTTCCCTTAAATATCTGTCAGCCAAACCTTGCAACCGTGGCAGAATCAACTGACTATGTACAGTGTATGAGATCCACCAGATTCTCAAATATGACAACTAATGGAAAGGTTTGCTAAGGCTACTTTCACATCAGCGATTTTCTCCGTTCGCGGCAGATACTGCAGTATTTCCGCAACTGCCGCGTAACATATCACTTACGGGCCGGCAACTCTGTGTTCGGCCTCATTCATTCCCTATGGGACTTGCGGACATGTGCGGCACTTGAGGTGAGACAAAAAAAACACTGCTAGCAGCATTTTTTTTTCCTGTTGCTGCAAGTACCGCATTTGCCGGATCGCAGCAAAACCGCAAGTGCCACAAGTCCCATAGGGAATGAAAGAGGCCGAACACAGAGTTGCCATAAGGGATCCGTTAAGGATGCGGAAAAACTGCCGGATCTGCCGCAAATGTCAAAAATCGCTGATATGAAAGTAGCCTAAGTCACTGCCGATAGTGTCTGCATTAGTCATACTCGCCAATGGGGGAGGCAGCATGAAAAGTGCCTAGGGCGGCATAAACTCTAAATACGGCCCTGCACACATATGTATATTTATAGGTATATATATATATATATATATATATATATATATATATATATACAGTATATATATATATATATATATATATATATATATATATATATATATATATATATAATTTATATTCATAGGTATATTTATAGGTATATATATATATAGGTATATTTCGCTTTCTTTCCCGGTGCTAATAGTTATCACATCAGGACATGATCACTTTCACAGTGGTTACAGTATTATCTTTCCACAGTAGTCACAGCAGTATCTTTCCACAGCAGTCACTCCATGATCTTTCCACAGTAGTCACTGCAGGAGCTTGAACCCTTCTACTCAGGACTTCCTCTCTTCCTTAAACAGGTTTTCCACTTTAAGAAAAGTGGACACCAAATGCTATACCTAAAAAAACAAATAGGGTCAGGCAGCGGCTCCCTGACTCTGCTCATCTCTCAGTGGCTGATGCAGTGACATCACGTTGACAGCACACAGCAGCACTGCAGACAATCGCTGAGTTTAGAGGTTTGAGCTATGTACCTCTGTGCAGCCACTGAGCTTAGGCTACTTTCACACTTCCGTCTTCCAAATCTGCACAGGATCCGTTAAGACGTTGAAATGACGGATCCTGTGCAGATTGTGGAAAATGTGTGCACTGGGCCCGTCTTTCTGACGGACCCATCGAGGCTCTGTGCACCTGTTGTGTATGCGTCTTCGCAGCGGAAACGCATACACAACACAAACCAGGCTGAAAATAATTTAAAAAAATAAAAAATCACAATATCCTCACCTACCGGAGTCTTGCGCAGCGATGCTCCAGGCAGCTAGCGTTCATAGTAATACATTGTGAAATCTCGCGAGAAGTCGCGGTCTCGTAATTTTAAATCAATAAGAGGGTTTTAGAGTCACTTTCATTAAATTAAAAAACTCCTTTTATTTCTTACAGCAAAGCCATAATTTCCAGTAGCTAGTTTAGTGCCCCCTTTCACCAGGGTTAACAGTTCAGCCAACTTCTTTGTTCCTATCTTCCCAGGATTTCTCCCAGCAGTCATAGAAATATCTTCTTCCCCATTGCTAACAGGATTGACTCTTTGCACCATCCCCCACTTTTTACTGCAGAGTCCCCCATTCCTGTGTGATCACAGTAGTACTTCCCCCTTACCCCTTTACTTATGACAGATTCTCTCCTTTCTCCAGTAGTGATAGTAGGACCTCCTCATCTACTTGTATATTGTATCTACTATATCTATTCACTATCTAGCATCCATTGTATTCTCTCTGGAGCAGTCCGTGACCATCCCACTGGCATATGTGCTGCACTGAGCAGGTTTATCAGTTTTATGAAAAAAAGCACGGTTCCGATAATGTATGCGATATGCTTGTTTGCCTAAAGTGAAAGATTTTCTGAGCGAGTTTTCTTCTCATTGTGCAGCACAGTATTCAGGAAACACTGACACAATGAAGTGTTGGTGTAATATTAGCACAATTATGTGTAAGTTGTATCTTACGCAATATAAATATTTAATTGATTATTCATTATGCATTAAATATTTAATGAAAGTTTTAAGAACATGACAAATCCGGAATTTCTTTGCTTTAAAACAAAGGGTTAGTTTGTTATCGTTTTTTTCACTTTCCCCCTTTATGTATTGTTTGAATGAAGGACAAATATACTGTATGTTCATATGCTGAAAAAGAAGTTTTTACATGTTCTAGATCGAAGATGTTCTTACTGTCATGTCCCACGACTTGGGAATCATACAGTATTGTATTGTTGCTGTTGCATTATGCAGTGATGTTTGCATTTTAGAAGTTTGTCCTTCCTGTATCCCTGTTTGCCTCCCTAGCTCTAATTTCAGTAATCCCTCCCATCTTCCTCATTCTGTGTATGTCAGCCATGTCTAGAAGCTCATGTCTTGCATCTCTGGTTCAGAATAGTCTTTTTTACCTACTGCAATTGTGCATAACGACAAGAATTCTACTTGAAAATAAACTTTCTGGAATCTTCATATATGCCACTGCAGTTGAGTCAAACTATTTGATGAAATCTCTTAATGCGAGTACTGGTTCATAGAGACAGCCATAGAAACAGTGTTTCAAGAGCCTCGCACTGCCGCCTGGTTATGGAGTCCTTATATTTACTATTTTACACTATTAAGGAATTTAGATTCTAATGCCCAATGGGGACCGTGCGTGATGACAATGTCTGCAAATATGTTGGCGCTATATAAGCAAGCATTAGTATTAAATAATAAATAAAATAGGTGAATAATTGAACAGGTTTACCAGTATAAAGAACATTAATCCTCTTTGTAAATGTATTCTAGGGTTTTGTTGTGTGGTACTTGAGAAAGGGACTGATTTCTGGGACAGGTCACTTATCTGAGCCATTTTTGGCCTTGATCAGTGATGCCCAACTAAGAGTGTGAGGGTCATACAGAGCCCTATTGTGCCTGATGTGCAGGATTTTTATCTTTGCTAGCTCCAAAGGAGTGAAAAACAGGTTGGGTGATAACTTGCTAATTGGTGGCTGTCCCACCGCTGGGACTTACACCAATCAACAGAACAGTGATTTTTTGTTTCCTGATGGTGAACTTTTACCCCTGTTACGAAATAGAGCAGCAAGTTAGATCCCCGATCACAGCTATACTCATTCCCTATAGGGCTGTCAGCAAAAGCTGAGTGTTGTGCTCAGCAGCCTCATAGAAATGAACAGAAGAAGCTGTTGAGCTCGGGTATCATTGGGTTTAAGATATTAAGCTGTATATTCTTACTTAAGCTTTAGGTTTTGTTCAGTAGTATGTTGCAGCAAAATTATTTTTTTCTTTCTGCAGTTTGAGAGGATGTTGATGAACATGATCAATAAAGAGAAAAGGCTCAAGAATTGTTTTTGCTTTTATAGATATGCTTCTACTTCCATACGGAAAAGTCAATATATCACTAGATGAGTATCTCTATACATCTTACAAAAACAGCCTTAGTGTTTTCCTAACTCTGTACCTTTAGTATGTCTGTAAATAAATATTAAATTATCAAAAAAATAGTTATGTTGGGATTAGTTGATCACGTATTATGTCAAGTGTGCCAGAAGTCAAGAAGTAAGAACAGAAGAAACAGACTGAATGAATTAGATCTGCATGTAAGCCAGAAGGGAATTACCGTAGGTTATTTACTGGGTAAATGTGATGAGATGTAAGCTTTGTGGGTTTCTTGCTTTTCAACCAAAATGTCTGTAAATTTTCCCCCAACGCAATATTTTATTCCCCATGTAGTTCTAGCTACATAAAGTGATGAGAGAAGGTCTGAGGCATAACTCAATTCCCTGTGATTTCTGCAGGGCGCAACATCTTTTAGGCGTCCAAATAAAATGTAGAAAACGGCAACCATATAAATATATAATGTGTGAAATATTAGCTGAAATGAAAACTAAAAACTAAAATTGAAATAATAGGTCATACAAAAAAGGTTTCTGACTCATGTTCTAGAGATCCACCATAACAATGCCAGTCTGAAAGTTTTAAAGATGGATCTTCCTAATGTATAATAATGAGCAAAGCAACAGAGCTTCACATTGTATTGGCAAATAAAACGCAAAAAAGAGTTTACCATATAAAAATCAATATACCGTAAATCTTTATTAAATAAATGGAATAAAAAATAAAACAATATTATAAACAATACAAGCACTAAATCAAAGCCTGTAATTCCATGTAATAGTTTGTGGAGTCCTCAATATCAAGTCCTCAATATGCCCTCATATCCCATTATAAACATGATACCAGATGGCTTATTACAATATGAAGTGCTGCTGTTCTGCGTGCATATAAAGTGCAATACAATTCATATTTAGGACTTACATGGGAGGACAAGGTATGAAGAGGATGCTCCTGCCGCCCCAACGCACGTTTCGTGAAGGTCAGTTCCTCAGGAGTCTGCTAAGTTATGAAAGTGTAGGGGAATAAGGAAAAGTTTATATTTGGCCAAATATTCTATTTGATTATTAAAAATTAACTGAGGTATAAATTGCTGTTCAATTTATTTTTTTGTAGATACGATAATCTGCCTGCGTGAATTCAGCTAAATTGTTTGCCAGAAAATGATTACGAAAGCTTTGCACTTTCAAGGTATCATGCATCCCATTTTTTGTTCATGTTCAAACACTTTTTATCAATTGTACACGATTACATCCCAAAATTCTATTCTGTAACATAAAGAATTTGCAGCAAAAAAAAGTTAGTTTGGAAAGATCCAATTCATCTGATAACTTCTTTCTGTGCAGCCAATTACTAATCAAAGCATTTAATGGCGAAGGGATTCAGAATTAATTTGCTATCATTTGTATAAAATAATGCCATTCTCATTGTCTGCTGCATCAGTTCCTTTTATGTCTGTTGAAAGAAAGATTCTTACTTATTTTTGGAGAGCAGATATTTACTTACTTACCAGTACTCCACTTACTGCCTTTTTAGTACAAAATAGCAGCTTTTTACCTCTCCTGGATACATTGCGTTCTATGAATTACCCCACCTTTCATTAGAATGTGATACATTTTAAATCTTCCTAACAGACAGGACAATTTGCACAGTTTACCTGTGTACATGACCCCTTCATTCAATGTTGCATATTCTGGTAATTGTCATCCCATTGGTAAGGTATCACTTAATTACATTGAAAAGTCTTAAATGTCTGTTATTATTAATGAATATTCTAAATTGCCTCAATTCGTCCATTATAAGTCTGTAAATATATCCACATAAATGAGTGTGCTTTGCTTAGCCCTTGTATGCATAACAAGCAACTTGAAGAATAAGATACAGTGACACTGATTTTGCAATAAGAACTACAGAAACCGGTGCAATGTTCTAGAAGTTGTCTGTATAATATTGGGGAATTTCTAAAGTGAAACCATGTTTATCAGAAAGCAGCATAAAACAGAAACAAACACCATGATTGTAATACTGTGTCACTTACTGGGCTTCTTGCTATAGTGATAAAATAACTATTTCATCTGCTCCAGCTGATTGCTGTCAAAACTGTCAATCAGTGGCAGGGCCAGGACTAGCTGGGGCACTTAAATAATAAATAAGAGTCTTTGTTCCTACTTAAGCTGCTCTCTCAGATCAGGTAGCATAAACCTGATGGAAGATTCCATTCATAAATGTGTTTTCAATTGATAACTTTTTATCATGAGGGCTCTTTGTGTTGTAACCTGTCACTTACTGGGGGCCTCCACAGACAGGCTAAAGGCTGGAGGAGCAGTCTAAAACAGGCAGAAAACAGGCAAAGGGATACGATATGTGCTGGGATTAAAAGGTTAAAAGAAAAAAATACATACCTCACTGCTCACCTCTCCAGATGCCCCTGCTGCTCCTAGCCCATTGTCCAGTCCTCTGTACCTCTAAGGCCGGCGTCACACTAGCGAGTTTTACGGACGTATGAGCGCAGAAAATACGTCCAGAAAATACGCAGCTCCTATCTGCCGTATATTACGTATCCGTATTATACGGTCTTGTACAGCCATAGAAAAATCGCAGCATGCTGCGTTTGTCAGCATATTGTGCAAAAAATCCGCCAATAAAAGTCTATGGGGGTGAGAAAAATACGGATTACACACGGACCATGTGACTTGCGAGAATTACGCACCGGTGTTCTATAGAAAAGCCGGCAATTCAGTGCGGTGTACAGTAAAATCACACTGACAGAATAGAATAGAATAGGTAGAATAAATGTGTACACATAGAATAGGTATATATACACTCACCGGCCACTTTATTAGGTACACCTGTCCAACTTCTTGTTAACACTTAATTTCTAATCAGCCAATCACATGGCGGCAACTCAGTGCATTTAGGCATGTAGACATGGTCAAGACAATCTCCTGCAGTTCAAACCGAGCATCAGTATGGGGAAGAAAGGTGATTTGAGTGCCTTTGAACGTGGCATGGTTGTTGGTGCCAGAAGGGCTGGTCTGAGTATTTCAGAAACTGCTGATCTACTGGGATTTTCACGCACAACCATCTCTAGGGTTTACAGAGAATGGTCCGAAAAAGAAAAAAAATCCAGTGAGCGGCAGTTCTGTGGGCGGAAATGCCTTGTTGATGCCAGAGGTCAGAGGAGAATGGGCAGACTGGTTCGAGCTGATAGAAAGGCAACAGTGACTCAAATCGCCACCCGTTACAACCAAGGTAGGCCTAAGAGCATCTCTGAACGCACAGTGCGTTGAACTTTGAGGCAGATGGGCTACAGCAGCAGAAGACCACACCGGGTACCACTCCTTTCAGCTAAGAACAGGAAACTGAGGCTACAATTTGTACAAGCTCATCGAAATTGGACAGTAGAAGATTGGAAAAACGTTGCTTGGTCTGATGAGTCTCGATTTCTGCTGCGACATTCGAATGGTAGGGTCAGAATTTGGCGTAAACAACATGAAAGCATGGATCCATCCTGCCTTGTATGGAGCATCTTTGGGATGTGCAGCCGACAAATCTGCGGCAACTGTGTGATGCCATCATGTCAATATGGACCAAAATCTCTGAGGAATGCTTCCAGCACCTTGTTGAATCTATGCCACGAAGAATTGAGGCAGTTCTGAAGGCAAAAGGGGGTCCAACCCGTTACTAGCATGGTGTACCTAATAAAGTGGCCGGTGAGTGTATATATATATATATATATATGTCAGTGAGACACATATACATATATATATTTATATTTAATTCAGCGCTAGATAGCAGAAAAGCCGGAAATTCAATTGCCGGCTTTTCCTATCTCCTTCACAAACCCGACAGGATATGAGACATGGTTTTCATACAGTAAACCATCTCATATCCCTTCTTTTATTACATATTCCTCTTTACTAATGTAAGAAGTGTCTCTGTGTAATATTTGGGGGCTCTAGGTATTAAATTAAAGGGTTAAATCCCGGAAAAAATTGGTGTGGGCTTCCGCGCAATTTTCTCCGCCAGAGTGGGAAAGCCAGTGACTGAGGGCAGATATTAATAGCCTAGAGAGGGACCATGGTTATAGGACCCCCCTGGCTAAAAACATCTGCTCCCAGCCACCCCAGAAAAGGCACATCTGTTAGATGCGCCTATTCTGGCACTTGGCCTCTCTCTTCCCACTCTCGTGTAGCAGTGGGATATGGGGTAATGAAGGGTTAATGTCACCTTGCTATTGTAAGGTGACATTAAGCCAGGTTAATAATGGAGAGGCGTCAATTATGACACCTATCCATTATTAATCCAATAGTACGAAATGGTTAATAAAACACACACACATTATTAAAAAGTATTTTAATGAAATAAAGACACATGGTGTTTTAATATTTTATTATACTCTTAATCCACCTGTACTGTAGTTACCTCGAGTCGCGGTGATGCGCCCCCTGCTGGATGAAATCATATGAACTCGAGCCTGGGAACTTTTCAGAATATTTTTTCACGCTCGAGTTCATACAAGTTCATCCAGCAGAGGGCGCATCACCGCGACTTGAGGTAACTACAGTACACTCCCCTGCATTCCATTCATTCACCAAGTTTTACAGACAGGAGCACAGCTGCATTAGCAGAGCTCCTGGGTGTAAAATGATTTAACCCCTTCAGATGGATTTACAGCGTGGGACAAGACTGAACGTCGGAAGGTATGGAATATTGTTGTTAGTTTTTTTAACTTTGTTTCATGTGACAAGGGTCTTCAGGTGGATTAAGAGTATAATAAAATATTAAAACACCATGTGTCTTTATTTCATTAAAATACTTTTTAATAATGTGTGTGTGTTTTATTAACCATTTCGTACTATTGGATTAATAATGGATAGGTGTCATAATTGACGCCTCTCCATTATTAACCTGGCTTAATGTCACCTTACAATAGCAAGGTGACATTAACCCTTCATTACCCCATGTCCCACCGCTACACAGGAGTGGGAAGAGAGAGGCTAAGTGCCAGAATAGGCGCATCTAACAGATGTGCCTTTTCTGGGGTGGCTGGGGGCAGATGTTTTTAGCTAGGGGGGGTCCTATAACCATGGTCCCTCTCTAGGCTATTAATATCTGCCCTCAGTCACTGGCTTTCCCACTCTGGAGGAGAAAATTGCGCGGGAGCCCACACCAATTTTTTCCGGGATTTAACCCTTTAATTTAATACCTAGAGCCCCCAAATTTTACACAGAGACACTTCTTACATTAGTAAATAGGAATATGTAATAAAAGAAGGGATATGAGATAGTTTACTGTATGTAAACCATGTCTCATATCCTGTCGGGTTTGTGAAGGAGATAGGAAAAGCCGGCAATTGAATTACTGGCTTTTCTGATATCTAGCGCTGAATTAAATATAAATATATATATATATATATATATATATATATATATATATATATATATATATACTGTATATATGTTTTTAAGAATATTTGAGCCGATGGATCCATGATATGTCCATTTTGCAAGCCTGCGAGAGAAAAACGCCGTACGGAAGCCATACGGATGACACACGGATAAATTTGTGTGTAAAAATTGCATCCTCGCATTGAATACGGAACAGTGTTTTGGGACAATTACTGCATATTACGGCCGTAAAAAACGGACCATGTTTCCATACGCTGAGTGTGACGCCGGCCTAATGCGTTGCATCTCTGCCCAGTGATCACTCTGGGCTCGAACTTTCATCCACGAGCACTACGATTGTTCCATGACCTACTCGCTGCCAGAATAACAGGAAAAACTGAAGTTAATATCAAGGGTGTGAACCAGGTCAAGCTGAGATTATAACTGACAACTACTAGAGGACTGTCATATTTTTAAATAGTGTGAGCTCCAACCACGGTACACAGCAGAGAGTTAAGTTACAAATGTTATGGATTAATTCCCAAGCTCTCTGTCTGGACAGCATCACTAGACCCTGAATAAAAACCCAAACTGCTGTAATGTCAATAAGTAGCTCTCAAATGAAGGTGCGGAGCAGCCCTCCCATATTCACAAAAATTGACAAGACGTGAAGAACATATAAGTAGATGCAACAGCAATCCTTTGGTTTTCCCTAATTGTTTTCCCTAATGATAATCCATATTTGGAAGCAACCTGGTTCACTCTACCTAGACATCCTTCCTCTTATTGGGCTTTTCTAACAATGCAATGTAGTTCACAATAGCATGCTCTTCTGTTTAGGGTCTGCTTACTAGGTCCTGCCCTGCTTTGACATATTGCTCCAAGAAGTGGATTCAACATTGAATTCTAAGGCAGGGATGGAAAAGAAAGACACATGAGTCACATATGTAGAAATGCCGAAATAGAGGTATACAGTAGTCATCAAACTAAATCATCCAGACCCCTGATTAAACCCCGAACATTAATTGAGCTCCTACAAAACTTTTTTCCTCCACTGGACCACTAGTGTGATATGCAAAGTGTTTATAATGAATAGGAGGCATACAAGAACCATACAGTGGTGCTGCACATGAGTCATATAAATAGAAATTCAGGAAGAGGGTTGTACAGCCATGAATAGACTATGCATAATCTGGTTGCTGTTTTTGTCATGGTCATATTCTTATCTTTTTCAACAGTAGGGATAAGTTGGTACACCAAATATATACTGGTGGGAAAATATAACATATTTGTAGGATTAAAATATATTTAATCTGGATGGATCAAAATGACCTTGTCACAGTTTCATCAGTACCTGTGTCCTAGGGACACTGTGAGTGACAGCTCAGCTGCCTTATAGAATCTGGAGTGTCCTGACTGTCAGTATCGTGAGTGACAGCACAATTGTCGAATCTGAGACTGGAGCATGCTGGGCTGTCAGTTTCTTGATTGACAACCCTGCTGCTCAATCTGGCCTAGCCTGCAGGCTTTCCTCCAAGTGTCTCCTATTTTTGATATTCAACTGACTAGCTATGAGCAGACCATTGTCAGTGTGTTTAGTGCTCTTTGTCTGATTTCCTGATCTTTGCTGCCAGACTTTGAATTTGTCTTGACTATTTCTGTGCATTTTCCCTTTTGCTCTTGACGCTCTCTGACCTTAGATATGTGACCCCGGACTTGGCCTCCATCCATTTCTCTTATCCATTTATCTTGCCATACCCTCCTTGCATTTGACCCCGGACTGTGACTTGACCATGCCTTTGTCTTGCCCCTCTGTACTACGAGCCCTCCTGGCCTCTGACCTCGGATCTCCTGATTACCCTATCTCACGGTTTGTCCGTGAGTAGTAACTCAGCATCACATTACAACTGACACTTACTATTTTTGCTAGCATGCATCCCATTCACACATTTGGTGTTCATGTGGCGAATCTAAATCAAGTGATTCAAGATCTGACTGAAAAGCACTGGAACCTTGAATCTTCTCATTCCCAGTTGCAGGACCTGGCAGTTAGCCTCATGAAAACTCCCGATAGCTCTTTGCTGCCAGCAGACTGCAGTATTTGCTCCTTATGATGTTCAGTTGGTCACTCAAGCACCAACGATACTCGGTGCATACCCGAGCACCCTATGCAAACTCAAGTAACGAGCACTTGCGCTTACCACTAGTTAGGGGTTATCTTTGATGAACTCAACAGAATCCAGTTAGCTGAGGCTGGAATCATGAACCTGACACAGGGGAGCAGCACTGCTGATGATTGCTGTACTGAATTCCAACAGTGGTCCACTGAGGTTCAGTGGAACGATGTGGCCCTCAGATGCCAATTTCATAGAGGTCTGTCTGAATCCCTGAAGAATGCCTTGGCTCTGTATGATCCCCAAAGCGGTACGGATGGACTGCAGAATTTGTGAGAAGCATGGTTGGCAGCGGGATGCCTTGCATACTTCCCTGAAGCATGCCTGTTTACCTGTGGTACAGCCAAAGGAGGTTGGAGCTGCCAGTTTTCATGCCATTGAGAAAAAAATTGACAGAATCTTATATGGACTCTTTTTCTACTGTAGTCTCACAGATCATTTTATGAAGGACTGCTCAACTCACTCTCAAACTAGTAAGCTGTCAGGAAAACGTCTAAGTCTGGGTGATAGTCAAGGAGGTCTCCCAGACTTCCACAAACCCTTTTTCTCCTCAGATATAGTGGTGTTTAAAAGGGTTTTGTCTTTCAAGAATCTGGTGGTGCCAGCATTGTCTTTCATTGACTACGGGCATTTGCCAAGGTCCCCCATCCCCTAAGGGGCCCCTACCTGTGGGCAATGATTATCTTTTTTCCCCCTGCGTTTGTACTCTGTACATATCAAAACTAACATGCATAGTACAGACGCGATCATGAGTCATGTGATCACTCTTCTGCAATCTGTGGAGATGAGGTGGAAGGGAGGTCACTCATCACCCAATCGAGGCTCAGCGGGATTTCCTCCAAGGCTCCCTTCAGAGAAATCATCAGCTCCAGCAGCAACTGGGACACAGCGGGGCTCTGCCTCTGACTGGGAGCTCTGATCACTGGCTTCACTTGCCTACTTCTGACTAGGAAGAGCCTGACAGCCGAGGAGAACAGCCAGGACCAGAGGACATGAAATATGTAAACAACACAGCTGATAACAGAAGACAGTAGAACACAGGCACAAGTGCTGCATCACAAGAAAGACAGACACAGGGAGTGACAGGCTGATAACTAATAACACAAGCACAGGAGGTAAAAAACAAATAACACAAACAGGGAGTGACAGGCTGATAACAGAGAACACTAGAACTCAGGCACAAGAGGTGGATGACAAGCAAATTACAGCACACAAGCACAAGTGTTTGGAGGCAGTCAACAGAGGACAATACAGTAGTTAACAGAATGAGACAGAGAATGCTAACACAGAGAATGAGAAGCAGACAAGGTCACTGAATAAAGAAATAAGTATATAAATGGTTTATATGGCAGGAAATTTGAAGCTGAGACCACTAGTATTAAAGAGAAAGAGATATTGGGGTTATGTGTTCCCAACAGTTGCTCACTACGGGCCCGATTCACCGTCTCTCCTGCCTTGATTGACATGACTGACATCTCCTGTATCATCCACAGTCTGTTCAACTCTCGCACCTGCACAGGAGAGAACAAGAGCTGCGCAGAACAGCAGACTGTGGATGACATAGGAGACGTCAGCCATGTCAAAAAGGGTAAGAGGATTGATTTGTAGGGTCAAAGAGGCACTGAGCATGGTCCATAGACATTCACCTGACTGGATGCTGCTGATTAGTTTACGAGAAAGAGAATGATAAGTTATTTTCTTAGGTTTGCAGGCTGCCGGGATCTTGAAGGACGGCTTTTCATTGCAGCTGAAAGGTTTTAGCTACAGTTTATATAGATTAAAGGGAACTTGTCACCAGGTTTTCCCAATATAAGGTACGGCCAGCACCTGCACGCCCTCATGTACAGTGTTCTAGAATGCTGTATATATGTCACCAATCCCCTATGCAAGGCACAAAAAATAGCTTTTATTATACTCCCAGATGGCGTGGTCTGGTCCAATAGACGTCTCTGGTCTTGATCCAGCGCCTCCTCTCTTCTTGCAATCACTGTCCTGTTTTTTGTGGTTAATGCATCCAACGTGATCCACATAGTGTCCTCTATCATACTCCTGCAGAGGCGCACTTTTCTCTGCCCTGCCAAGGGCAGAGCACAGTATTGTAGTGCCCATGCACCAGCTTTACTTCTGGGTCATCTTTGGCCTCACCCGGCGTATATGCACATTATAGTACTATACTCTGCCCTTGGATACCTGCTGTGAAAAAAACAGAAATTGCATTGATAAAGCCGGTCCAGCAATATCAGTCTATAATGGTCATACAAAGAGAAAAATGAAGAGACTAGATCCAAGGTAAATGTAACAATAAAAGCAATCTATTTATTAATAAGCAATAGGGTAAAAACAGCTTGACATAACACCAATAACAAAGTGAGAAACAATCACATAAGCGGAGTCTTTACAGAGCCAGAGACTGAGATAGCCTCCCTCTAATACAAATGTCTGCCACTCAAGGCACGGCTGGCCTAACTATGTATACACGGCGTACTATAGGGGAGCATCATAGGTCTGATCTAATAGATAGAAACCTCAAAAATATAGATGATCTAAACCTAACTTAAGTATATATGCTCCTCCTACATCAGTCAGATGCCGGTTAGCTAGCCGAGGCTACACCAATAGTAAAAAACAAGATGGTAGTAATACCTGCAGTCATGTTGTATAGCCGAAGAGAGAGGGGGGTATCCCAGCCCAGAGTGCACCTCGACGCGCGTTTCGCCGGCTGACAACCGGCTTCGTCAGGAGGTGGAATCTAAGTGCTGTCTCCGTCTTTTTATAGTGGACCTATTGACCCAGATCCCCAGCATGTGTGGAAAGCGTCGCAGCGACGTCATGATGTGCCGCCGCTGAGAGAGATGGCGCTCAATGCGCGCGCCGCCCGATCACGTGCCCGGGTCACATGACCCGGCACGTAACCAAGACGACGCGCCGCAACAACAGACCGCTCCCCCACAGCGGCGACACAGCGCATGCGCGTCGTGCGTCTACACACAAACCGGCAGGATGTAAGTATAAAAAGCACTATCGTTTAAATAACCATAAATACCGCATACCTACTACTCAAAAATCCGGGGCAACCGTAAACAATGCCCCAGTGAATATAGTATATGGCCACATCCTAAATATATTGCTCAAAATTACACAGCCCACCAAAAGACCAAAAAATACAAATAAAAACATGTAACAATGTGGGGTTGCTAAAAAACGGCAACCTCTCGTAGGCATAGAAAGGTGTGTACATACTACACAATGTGACAGCAACAGAAGAGAATATTTTTTAAGAAAATTCTGTCCAATGTTTATACATCTGATGGTCATAAATATATCTTCGTCATTGTTGCACGTGTAGAAAACACCAATCACCTCCAGAAAAGTGCTGTAATTGATGAAGTAAGCATCATCCACCAGACAAGCCAATGGTCAGCAATCGCCGTAATGATACTAAAATAAAATGCAGATGGTAATTAGCAAACATTAAACAACCCACATGAACATAATAGAAAATAACAAAAATAAAAATACAAAAAGAAATAAAGCATCAACAGACAACAATATATACAAAAGAGAGACAACCTAAAATTCGCGCTACCCTAAAAAGGATTTAAAGCTAACATACTCATTGAGACCCTTGGGGGCCACCGTATCCAGGTCTACCATCCATCTGGTTTCTCTTTTGAGAAGCTCTTTTCTGTAGTTTCCACCTCTGATCCCCAGTTGGACACGATCTATGCCTCTAAATTTAAGCCATTTGGGATTACTATTGTGGTGTATTCTGAAATGTTTAGGTATTGTTTTTAACATATTTATGTCTACCACTTGAGCTCCATTTTTTATGTCTCGTACGTGTTCAAGAACACGCACACGTAATTCCCGTGTCGTCATTCCAATGTAGATTAGTCCGCATGCACATTTGGCATAGTATACTACATTCTCAGTCTTGCAGTTGATGTAATGCATAATAAAGAAGGTTTTAGTAGAATCGCTATTTTCAAATGAAAAGGTTCTTTCTATAAACTTGCACGCTGAACATCCTCCACATTGGAATGACCCACATTTAGGACCCACCGATGCCGAAAAAATTGGCCTATGAGGGGCCACATAATGGCTTCTGGTCAGCAGATCTTTAAGATTTTTTGATCTACGCCAGGTGATTGACGGGTGGTGAGAGATGTGTGGTTCAACATCCTCATCTGCTAACAGAACAGGCCAATATTTTTTTAAAATACCTGATATCTCCTTCCATTCCGAATTAAACGTAGTTATAAACCGCACGGGCTGGTTCATGGGGTTTTTCTTGGACAACTCATGTCTGGATAGAGCCAGAAGTGTGTCTCTAGCTGTAAACTTAGCCCTCCTGTAGCCAGCCCGTATGGTTCTATGATTATAGCCCCTCTGCTGAAGATTACTTTTCAGTATCTCCGCTGGCTGTTCAAAAGTCTCATCATCTGAGCAGATGCGTCTGATGCGGATAAATTGGCTAATGGGCACGGAACGAAAAGTTTGCGGATGATGTGCTGACTTAGCATGTAATAATGCGTTGGTGGCAGTAGACTTACGAAAAACGTTGGTAGTGATGAATCCTCTGTCATCTTTTTTGAGAATGACCTCCACACTCTTTCTGTGTATTTGGTGTAGACAATGTGTATATCGTATAGATTATATATACTGTATACTGTGTATATATATATATATATATATATATATATATATATATATATATATATATATATATACCGTATTTTCCGGCGTATAAGACGACTTTTTAACCCCCGAAAATCTTCTTAAAAGTCGGGGGTCGTCTTATACGCCGGGAATCGTCTTGTACGCCGGTGTATATGGTGGGTGGGGAGGGGGAGTGATCCTGATGACGAGGGGGCGTCTCACAGGAAAGTGAGTAATCCCCATTACCTTATCCTAGCGGTGCAGCGTGGGGGTGTCAGTGCTGGGAGCGGCGGCAGCTGCTGTGTTCTGGTGCGGCGGCTCCTCTTCTGTGTGGGGCCTCTGTGCTGTGGGGTGGCGGCGGCGGCGGCGGCAGCGGCGTATCTTTATCCAGTTGGGGCTCCTCCGGCATCTCCTTAGCCCTGGAGGCCCCGCCGCAACTCCATCGGTGCAATGTGGTGGCCTCCGGGAAAATGGCCGCTGCTCAGATTCAGATCTCGTGTCCCGAGATTTCGGGACGAGATCTGAATCTGAGCAGCGGCCATTTTCCCGGAGGCCACCGCATCGCACCTATTGAGCTGCCTCCGGGAAAATGGCCGCTGCATTGCACCGATGGAGTTGCGGCGGGGCCTCCAGGGCTAAGGAGATGCCGGAGGAGCCCCAACTGGATAAAGATATGCCGCCGCCACCGCCACCCCACAGCACAGAGGCCCCACACAGAAGAGGAGCCGCCGCACCAGAGCACAGCAGCCGCCGCCGCCGCCGCACCAGAGCACAGCAGCCGCCGCCGCCACTCCCAGCACTGAGACCCCCACGCTGCGCCGCTACGATAAGGTAATGGGGGATACTCACTTTCCTGTGAGACGCCCCCTCGTCATCAGGATCACTCCCCCCCCCCCCCCAAAAGGCACATATTCACCGGCCCTATAAGACGACATAGGGTGTATAAGAAGACCCCCGACTTTTAAGAAGATTTTATATTTTAACTGGTAAAGTTGGGGGGTCGTCTTATACGCCCAGTCGTCTTATACGCCGGAAAATACGGTATATATATATATATATATATATATATAAAATGCCCCAGGGTCCTGGTTGTCACAGTGGCATTGCTTTCCTCATGGGGAGAGTGATGTCACGCTTGGAAGTGATGGAGGATTCCTTTTAACAGGTAATTAGCACACACAACACCATTCTGACTTCAGGCCAGAAGGGGGAGCTCTACACCCAAAATCAGGGGAGCTGCTCTCTCTTTACATCCCTTTAAGTACCAGACCCGGTACCGAGTACCCCACGGCCCTGGCGGGCGGCTCATATATATACAGCTCTGGCAAAAATTAAGAGACCACCACATAATATCCCTGTCATGGGCAGCCCAATCTCCAGACCTGAACCCCATTGAAATCCTCTGGAATGTAATCAAGAGGATGATGGATAGTCACAAGCCATTAAACAAAGAAGAACTGCTTACATTTTTGCACCAGAAGCAGTGTGTAAGACTGGTGGAAAGCATGCCAAGACGCATGAAAGCTGTGATTAAAAATCATGGTTATTCCACAAAATATTGATTTCTTAACTCTTTCTGAGTTAACACATTAGTATTGTTGTTTCTAAATGATTATGGACTTGTTTTCTTTGCATTATTTGAGGTCTGAAAGCACTGGGTTTTTTTTAATTTTGACCATTTCTTCTTTTCAGAAAAAAAAAATACAAAATGTATTGCTTGGAACTTTAGAGACATGTTGTCAGAAGTTTATAGAATAAAAGAACAATTTACATGTTACTCAAAAATAGATCTATAAAGAGAAAAATCAGACAAGCTGAACATTTTGCAGTGGTCTCTTAATTTTTGCCAGAGCTCTATCTATCTATCTATCTATCTATCTATCTATCTATCTATCTATCTATCTATCTATCTATCTATCTATCTATCTATCTATCTATCTATCATCGTAGATGGTCTGTGCATATAATGTAGACTAAGTATATGTACCGTATGTGGATCACAGAAGTAGTAGCTGTGGCTCTTTTGAGGCCTGTAGACTGATGTGTGATGGTGCAATATCTTAGCATTTGGAGCCCCTTTTTTAATTTTGCCCAGGGCCCCATTTTGTCTAAAACTGGCCCAGAATACGGATCTGCAGCTAACTATATAGAAGCTGGACTGGTTCGGAAATTAGGATTAGGGATAGTTAGTTTGGAAATACCCATTCAAATGTTTGCTATTGACAACACATTGCTACTTGAGAACTTTGTCAAATTGGTAACAGTGGAATTCACCCTTCAAGTAGGAGCACTTCACTTTGAATCCATTTCCTGTTTTTTCTTGGATAAGTTACCTGCTGGGGTAGTATTGGGCTTCCATGGTTGCTCATTCACAATCCTGTTACTGGTTGGTGTCAGAAGGAAATTGTTAAGTGGGGCCACAATTGTCATAACAAATGTCTAAGATCTGTACAAGTGTGCTCTCTCTACAAGTCTGGAGGGTCTGCTGGGGTACCTGAATGACTTGGGATATGTATTTTTGGAAAAAGAGGAAGATACATTACCTCCCCATTGTCCTTGTGATTGTGCTATTAATTTTGTCACTAATGCCAAATTACCTAAGGTTCGCCTTTACAAAGTATCTGGCCATGAACATATCACAATGAAAAATGGTGTGAGCAAAAGTTTATGGAAGGGTCATATCTGTCCTTCCTCTTCGCCTGTGCCTGCTGGATTTTCCTTTGTAAAAAAAAAAGGTGGTGGCCTCTGTCCTTGCCTCAATTTACGAGAACTAAACAAAATAACGGTTATAAATGCTTACCCACTTCCACTCACCCCCTACCTTTAGAATTAGCTTATGTGGGCTAAGCATGTTTTCTAAGTGTGACCGTAAATGGGCTTACAATTTGATATACATCAAGAAGGGTGATGAGTGGAAAACAGCATTTTTTACATCAGAGGGTTTATTTTAAAATCTTATCATGCCATTTGGGTTAACCAGTGCACCAGCAGTATTTCAAAATTTTATGAATTATGTATTTTCTGATTGCATTAGGAGATTTGATGTGATTTACCTTGATGATATTTAAATTTTTCGCCTGATTTGGACTCTCATCAGGAACATGTCGGTGTAATATTACAAAGATTTAGGGAAAATTCTTTGTTTGCGCAAATTGAGAAATGTATTTTTTCTGTTCGGGAAATTCCATTTCCAGGATACATTTTATTAGCTGATGGGTTTAAAATGGATCCTGGGAAGGTGCAAGCTATAATAGATGGGGTTTAACCTAGTGACCTGAAAGCGTTGCAACATTTTCTAGGATTCACCAACTATTATAGGAAATTCAGAAAACTAATAAAGATATAAGAGGACTAAACAAGGCTATTTAAACATTTTCTTTATTAAACAAATATTAAGACAAAGATAGGCAATGTATAAAATGAGAATGTCAGACATAAGCATGAATGACAGACCGGGCCCCCATATGCAGAGCTAAATGGAGCACACAAGAGTATATCCAAAAATGCAATAATCTAATCAGTGGTTCATATCAGAGGATATGGAACAATATAATGGGTACACGTATATTGTGGAATAGAAATCCTACATAAAAACTATCAACCTCATAATAATAATCAAAGCATATAATGATAAATAACACTCGACCAAGAGAATGAGAAAAATATGAAAACATGCAACATATACAGAGATGTAAACAACATTAATGTAATGCAGTAAGAGTATCCAGGGCATATGGTAATTGAGAACTAATGATTGGTGTCCTGTGTTTATGATTTAGTCAGACTCAAGAAATAGGCAAAATTAAACAAAAAGTTGGTGGTAATGAAGAGGCAAACATAATTTTCTTATGCAGCTTGCTTACAGAAAGAATGATATTCAATATAGTAAGTGAATCACCTATGTCCAGAGAAAAACAGAGTACTGCAGTGGAAATAGGGACACAACTCTGTGAAGAGATATATAAACATTAATTAATATATGCATAGGAGGCAAAATTTTAATTTAAGACCGTGTGTCTCGGAGTTACCACGACAGAGAGAAGCCAGAAGACCGCAGCATCTGATTGCTCCTACTCCTGCACTTAATAGAAGCACTTGACCTTTATTTTAAACGCTGTAAATGTATTTTTGGCAGTGCAGGGGTTAATTTGCTGTTGAGAGCTCTGGAAGCAAGACAGAGCAGGGAGAATCAATCTCCCAGCTCTGCCGCCCACCCGCTATGGGGCCCCTGAGCAGGCGGGGGCCCGGTGCCAGCAGTGGACCCCCCACCCATCACCGCAAGGTC
Source organism: Ranitomeya variabilis (assembly GCF_051348905.1). NCBI lineage: Eukaryota > Metazoa > Chordata > Amphibia > Anura > Dendrobatidae > Ranitomeya > Ranitomeya variabilis. The sequence goes on along the minus strand of NC_135236.1, from coordinate 254,679,108 downwards.
AGCTGTTTCTGCATTTAGCTGATACAGCTGACTGCATTGATGAGGGAAGGAGCGCTACACTTCTTCTCCCATCATGCCCCTGTCAGCGTCTGACATCACCGACGCCGACACTGACAGCGAGCGCGATGTCACTACCTGGTGCCCACTGTCAGGATATGAGTGGGAGCTCGGAGGAAGTGAGTATTTATTTATTTTGGGGGGCTGCCTTATACTACAGGGTCTGCCTATGGGGGTGCTGCCTTATACTACAAGATCTGCCTATGGGGTGCTGCCTTATACCACAGGGTCTGCCTATGGGGGTGCTGTCTTATATTACAGCGTCTGCCTATGGGGTGCTGCCTTATACTACAGGGTCTGCCTATGGGGTGCTGCCTTATACTACAGGGTCTGTCTATGGGGTGCTGCCTTATACTACAGGGTCTGCCTATGGGGTGCTGTCTTATACTACAGGGTCTACCTATGGGATGCAGTCTTATACTACTGGGTCTGCCTATGGGGTGCTGCCTTATACTACAGTCTGCCTATGGGGTGCTGTCTTTTACTGCAGGGTCTGACTATGGGGTGCTGCCTTGTGCTATAGAGTCTGCCTATGGGTGCTGTCTTGTGCTATAGAGTCTGCCTATGGGGGTGCATTATACAATATAGAGTAGGCCTATGGGGAGTGCATTATACTATACTTAAAATGATCTGGTGCATTATACTATATGGAGGCTATCTAGGGGGCCATCGTACAGTGTGGGGAGCGGTGAGTCATTATCTGTAACTGTGCTGTGATCTCTTATATGTTCTGTAGGGCTGGTATTTACCATTGACCATATGGCGGTAATATCTATGTTGGTCTTTATATAGAGATTATCTTCAGTAACAGCGCTGTCATCTGCTGAGGTCCTCCTTCACTATTAGGGCACGTCACCGAGTTGTAATCAAGGTTACCTGGTTAGGGGCCCACTCAGAAGTTTCTTCCCCCCTTAACAAAAACCCTAGCTTTGCCTCTGAGTGTGATAATTCCCTTTATCCTCCTACTTTGCTTTTACCCCATCCTCCATTTCCCGGTGCATTCCTTTGTTATATGTGAGTGTTTATTTGCATGCCTTGTATTTTCCGTTTCCCCTGTTTGTGTAACCTTGTTCATATGGTTGGTGTACTACGGTGCACTGCTACTCCCCTCTTCCCTGGGTGGGGGAACGATAAAGACAGAGGGCGGATTCAGGAGATAAGGCAAGGTACGTGGCCCTGGCATCTTCACCTTCAGAAGTAACCCGGGGAACATAGTGAGCTAGGGCGCCCCCTAGCATTAGGGACAGAGAAGGAGCCCCTGGTCCCGGGTCACAGAGTTGTGACACCGTGAACTTAATCAGACGGATTTGGCTCTGTCTGATGGGAAAACTGCCATTTGGGTGGTGGTAGACCGATTCAGTAAATAAGCTCATTTTGTTCTTTTGTTAGGTTCATCTAATGCAGAAACACTCCAGGTTTTTTATTAATCTTGTGGTGAGGTTGCTTGGAATTCCTCTTACCATTGCGTCTGATAGGGGAGTGCAATTTGGAGGGCTCTGGAGAGCTTTTTGCAAGAAACTGGGGATTGACTTGTCATTTTCCTCTGCCTATCACCATGAAACCAATGGTCAAAGAGAGGACAAATCAATCTTTGGAGAAAATTTTGAGATGTTTTGTTATGGCTCAACTGGAAAACTAGTCCTCATTCATACCTCTGACTGAATTTGCCTTTAACATACTGATCAATCAATCCACTGGAACCTCGCAGTTTGTCTGTAATTTTGATTTTCATCCCTATTTTAGTGAATTTTCTGGGATAAGTCCTGAGAGTCCTGGGGTGGAGGTTACCATAAAGAAGCTAGGGGATGTCTGGAGGGAGGTTTGGAAAAATATTGGGTTTGCTCAAGTTCGCCAAAAACGTTAGGCTGATAGAAGACGGTCGATTCCTATTTTTAAAGCAGGTGATAAGGTTTGGTTGTCATCCATAAACATTAAACTTAAGGTACTGTCAGCAAACTTGGGTTTAAAGTTCATTGGTCCCTATGAGATTATGGAAGTGGTAAATCTGGTGGCCTTTAGGTTCAAGCTTTTTCCATCTCTTCGCATCCAGTCCTTATAGACTGAAGGAGAGATTCTAGGTTGCAGCTCGATCAATGACAGCCAATCGACTGGTCAGGGCCTTTCATTATAGGTTTCCTGCGGAAACTTTAGATCCACTGGCTCACCTTGAAGAGAAGGTACTCTCACGGTTTCATCATTCACTGTGTCACTGTGAGTGATAGCTCAGCTACCCTATAGGATCTGTAATGTGTTGACTGTCAGTATGGTAAGTGACAGCACAGTTGTCCAATCTGAGGCTGGAGCATGCTGGGCTATGAGTATTTTGTCTGACAGCCCTGCTGCTCAATCTGGCCTAGCCTGCGGGCTTACCTCTAGGTGACTCTCATTTTTTATAATTGTACTTATCTGACTAGCTATAAGCAGACCATTGTCAGTTGTAGCTTTGCTCAGTGGAGTGAGAGCTAATCTACATTGTTGCTGAACAAATAAAGTACTTATTGCATAAATTGGCCAATTCATGTGTACCCATCAACCATGCCAAGGTGACACTTCTCTGATAGATCCTATCATCCTAAACATGTCTCTCTCGGGTTATACACCTACAATTTTAAATGGGTAGGTAGGAACCAGCACTAATTAAAAGCATAGAGGAGCAATTTGCCCCTAGGTTATGTCATATTTATTGGATGCTAATAAGCAGTATTCCAAAGACTTACTGATAGGGAATTTAGATTGTGAGTCCCATCGGGAACAGTGATGATAATGTGTGCAAAACTGTAAAGCACTGCGGAATATGTTAGAGTTATATAAAAATAAAGATTATTATTATTACTAGATGGTGGCCCGATTCTAACGCATCGGGTATTCTACGGGTATTCTAGAATATGTATGTATGTATGTACATCGCGCTTAGCACAGCCACGTAGTATATAGCATAGCCACGTAGTATATAACACAGCCACGTAGTATATAACAGACAGCCACGTAGTATATAGCACAGCCACGTAGTATATAGCACAGCCACATAGTAAATAGCACAGCTACGTAGTATATAGCAGCCACATAGTATATAGCACAGCCCACGTAACACAGACAGCCACGTAGTACACTGTGTTCCAAATTATTATGCACAAAGAGTTTAGGAGTGATAAGGTTAGAATTTTTTTGTTTGTCATTTAAACTCATTGATGGTGATGTGTGTGTCAGGGCTCTTTATATCACTGAAAGCAATTGCAGATACCTGTGCAAATTAGTTTGGCAGGTGTGTCCAAATAAAGGCAAGACTACTTAAGAAGGCTGTTCCACATTATTAAGCAGCCTACATTTTTTGCCAAAATGGGAAAGAAAAAGGATGTGTCGGCTGCTGAGAAACAACAAATTGTGGAGTATTTAGGTCAAGGCATGACTACAATCAACATTGCCAAGACACTTTATCGAGATCATCGCACAATCAAGAAGTATGTAGCTGATTCCCAGCACACACGTGTGCGTGCTGATAAGGAAAAATTGAGGACTCTTTCCAACAGGCAATTGCGTAAGGTTAAAAGAGCAGCTGCAAAAATGCCTTGTCATAGCAGCAGACAAGTTTTTGAAGCTGCTGGTGCCTCCAACGTCCCCAGAACAACAAGATGCAGGGTCCTTCAGAGGTTTGCAGCTGTGCGTAAGCCATCCTGTTGACCACCTCTATCCAGTGCACACAAGCAGAAACGGCTCCAGTGGGCCAAACGATACATGAAGACTGACTTCCAAACGGTTTTGTTCACTGATGAGTGCCGTGCAACGCTCGATGGTCCAGATGGATGGAGTGGAGGATGGCTGGTTGATGGACACCCCATGAAAACACGGCTAAGGCGCCAACAAGGAGGAGGTGGGGTAATGTTTTGGGCTGGAATCATGGGGAGAGAGATTGTCGGCCCCTTTATCATCCCTGAAGGGGTAAAGATGAACTCCATAATCTATGTGGAGTTTCTAAAACAACACTTCCTGCCATGGTTCAAGAGGAAGAACCGTGCTTTCTGCAGCAAGATCATTTTCATGCATGATAATGCACCATCTCATGCTGCAAAATACATGATGCAGATGCATCTCTGGCTGCTATGGGCATAAAAGAGGACAAACTTATGGTGTGGCCATCATCTTCCCCTGACCTCAACCCCATTGAGAACCTCTGGAGCATCATCAAAAGGAGTGTCTATGATGGCGGGAGGCAGTTCACATCTAAGCAACAGCTCTGGGAGGGTATTCTGTCCACATGCAAAACAATTGAAGCAGAAACCATCCAAAAACTGTCAAATTCAATGGACGAGAGAGTTCAGAAGCTTCTTTCGAACAAGGGGTCCTATGTGCAAATGTAACATCACCTAGAATAAAGTTTTCACTTGAAAACTGTTTGATTTCATTTTGTAATAAGCTGATAATGCTTATAACTTCACAATTGACCATTTTTTTGTTCAAAATAAAAAAAAAAGGTTGAAAACTCTGCTGTGCATAATAATTTGGAACATGCATTTTGAGTGTTTTTTTTTTTTTTAAAAGATACTGTTTTCATAGGCAGTTTGTTCCAAAACATTGCAATTATACTAGAATAGTAGATGACTGGAAAATAACAATGACTGCAATTCAGATAGGTAATTTAGAGAAAATATGAGGAAATATTAGTTGTATAATAATTTGGAACACAGTGTATATAGCAGCCACGTATTATATAGCAGCCATGTAGTATATAGCAGCCACATAGTGTATAACACAGCCCACATAATATATAGCACAGGCCACGTAGTATATAACACAGCCCATGCAGTATATAACACTGCCCACATAGTATATAGCAGCCAGGCAGTATATAACACAGCCGAAGTAATATATAACACAGCCCACGCAGTATATAACACAGCTCACGCTGTATATAACACAGCCCACCTAGTATATAGCAGTGTGGGCACCATATCCCTGTTGAAAAAAAATTTAAATAAAAAATAGTTGTATACTCACCCTCCGGCGTCCACCGAAGCGAGACCGCTAAGTCATCTGGGTAATTTCGCAATGCATCACTGGGAATGGTAGCTGGCGGCAGCATCACGCGCATTGGTGGATGGCGGAAGGTGAGAATAGCATAATTTTTTATTTTTTATTGTTATTTTTAAAATTATATATTTTTACTATTGATGCTGCATAGGCAGCATCAATAGTAAAAAGTTGGTCCGGGATGAGGCGACACACTGGCACTAACTGGAGGGGAGTAGAGGGGGCACTGACTTGAGGAGAGTAGGGAGGGGCCAAATAGCAGCCGGACTAAGCATGTCGCTGATAGGTCGCGGCCGGCTGGCCGCGACCCATCAGTGACGCGGGATTTCCGTTACAGACAAACAGACGGAAGTACCTTTTAGACAATTATATATATAGATTATTATTATCGGCAATAGTTCTCTCCTTTTGCTTTTATATTTCTTTGTAGCTCAGGGGATACTTTACTAAGTGACTGTTTTGAAAATCACAGTTTTGCTATTTTGTAGGATAAATAATTAACGTGCATTTTCTATTTTCTAAGGAAACAAATATTTAGCTTCCAGATTAAGACTGAAAGGTCATTACTAACAACTCAAACCTTTTCTTTTATGTACAAAATGTAATTGGCCGAGGTAACCAGAGTTAATCTGTAAATTAAGATGTTAAAAAGACCTTTAACTCATATTCACTGTAAAAGTGCCCTTATTAGCATTCTCAGTAGCTTATCAAAATTAAAGATATGTGAGATAAGACTTGGTTATAAAGCTTTTTTTTTAATCTCAGCATGAACATATCTTTCTGATGGATTTTATAGCAACAAAAGATAATAGGCTAGCACAATAGCTTACAGTCAAGTTTGTGATAAAGAAACAGTCATAAATTTTACAAGCCGTCAGTCCTGCCTGAAGGAATTCTTTATACTACAAGGTAGTGCCAATGTCCTCATGGATGGGAAGGACGGACACAACATGCTGAATGAGTACTGCATGGGTACTCATCAGGCAGGTGCTTTTAACAAGCTGCCCAATGTGTGCTCATCTTTGAAGATTATGTTTTGATGTTGGGGTTCCTGTTACAGATTTTGCATTAGAGCCCAGGAACCTCTTCATCCTCAGATTTCTAGGAGAGGCTTGATGGTTTTGATGGAAAATTGACTGATATTTGGAACTGTACAAATATATTCGAGTGGAATTGAATTCTGTTCAATTTTTTTTTAAATTCTGCAATCTGGAGAATACAGATTTTTTTGTAATTTGTGAATTCAGCTACACAGCGGATGGCTGTGGCCACCATCTTGCTGAACAGTAGAGGGACAGCAAAAGATAAAAAGCAAAAAGAAAAATAAAACATACCTGCTTGCTGTTAAATCCTCTCCATCTCTCTCCCGGGACAGCCAGAGAGGTGAGCAATGAGATTTGTTTTTTTAAACCTTTTGCTGGCAGTCCTCTCTGCTCCCTGCCTGCTGTCTAGTTTGGTGTATGTGTCGCCCTGCATCTTCGGTCTCAGTGTTTACTGTAGGCCAGGGCTTCGGGCTATGTTCAGGACCTGAAGGTCACTGTGCATGCTGTGAACACGTGAATGGAAATACAACCAGAACATAATAGACATTAAATTCATGGAGAATAACTTATCTGAAAAATCCAAGTCCTAGCTTCAAGCAGCCAAAAAACAGCCCCTAAGCATTATGCTGCTTTTACCATGCTTCACTGTGGATATGGTGTTATGTTGATGTTGTGCAGTGTTGACTTTGCAACAAACATCCCTTTTGAAATTGTGGACAAAAACTTCAACTTTGGTCTCAACAGATCAAAGCACCTAATGAAGATTTTGACATAACATAACTAGGTTTGATTATTTTTCTTTGCAAAAAAAGTCTTCTCTCTTTCCAACCTACCTCACAAGTCAAACATATGATGAATACGGGAAGTTTTGTCACATGCAACTAGCACTTGCCAGAAATTTGTAATTTTTGAGAAACGTCCAGTTTTAGGTAATGTCATTGTTGTGCCAAATTGAAGTCACTTTTTGATGACATATTCATGGTGTTCCATACTATATCTAATGTCGTGGACATTTTTTTGTACCCTACTCCTGACTAATTACTTTCAACAATGAGATCCCTTTACTGTGTTGTATGCTGTTTATGGACCATGGCTTCTACAGTAAAATACAGCTATGAAAATGTCAGGAAAATCCTTCTACAACAGCTAAACTTTATATGGGGTCAATCAGAATGACTGTAATTGATGGCAGCTGTGTACTGACAACTATTTTACATGTGTCTAAATGCGATTGTCTAATTTTGAAACCAACCGCATCCCCAATTATAAGAAGGCATTCACACTTATGCCATCACATTATTTTAGTTTTGTTATTTTTATTTTCCTTCTCAAAATGTTTTCAGTTTGTTTCTCAATGAATTGGTTACAGATTATGGGTAACATTAAGGCTACTTTCACACTAGCGTTAACTGCAATACGTCGCAAATGCGTCGTTTTGCCGAAAATACGCATCCAGCAAAAGTTCTTGCTGGATACGTTTTTTCGTCATAGACTAACATTAGCGACGCATTTGCGACGCATTGCCAAATGTTGCATCCGTTTTGCGATGCTTGGGCGTGTGGTAGCGGACCGTCGGGAGAAAAAAACGTTACATGTAACGTTTTTTGCTCCCGACGGTCCGCTTTTTCCGACCGCGCATGCGCGGCCGGAACTCCGCCCCCACTTCCCCGCACCTCACAATGGGGCAGCGGATGCGTGGGAAAAATACATCCGCTGCCCCCGTTGTGCGGCGGAGACCACGCTAGCGTCGGGAACGTCGGCCCGACGCACAGCGACGGGTTGTTCCCGACGCTAGTGTGAAAGTAGCCTTAGGGTAATTGATGTGAAAAAGAAATCAGCAACCCGCACTACCGGCTTCTATGAATGAGCTCTCAGGTGACAAACTGCTGGCTGGTCCGCCTGTGATCTCGGGTGCTATGGCCAGAAAGATACTGTCACAACGATATAGTAGAAGAAATAAAGGCCGCACTCACCGATCTTCTTACAGGTAACTTTATTGGAAATTCATCTTCACGGCACGTACAAACACCCCCACACCGTGAAGATGAATTTCCAATAAAGTTACCTGTAAGAAGATCGGTGAGTGCGGCCTTTATTTCTTCTACTATAACATTTAGGGTAAGTTCACACAGGGCGTTTTTGCTGCTTTTTTTTTTCTGCGGCAAAACCTGATCTTCTTGGCAGGAAAGAAGCTGCTTCAAAAACACAGGTTTAGGTGCGTCTTTGGTGTGTTTTTTTGTTGCGTATTTGGTGCGGTTTTTTGGTGCTTTTTTTTCTCTTTGTCCGTGCTAATGTCCTTGGATTTTCAGCAGCAAAAACGCAGCAAATAATAATACCTGCGTTTTTGCTGCATTTTTTTCAACACATATTCAAGTCAATGGGTGAAAAAACGCAGCAAAAACGCTGAAAGAAGTGACATGTTCTATGTCCAAAAAAATGCAGCAAAGCACAAAATACTGAGCAAAAAACCAATGTGTGCATGAGATTTCTGAAATCTCATAGGCTTTGCTGGTACTGTAAAAAGCATAAAAAACCGCAGCAAAAACACCCTGTGTGAACTTACCCTAAAGGTGGAAAAAGTTCTAAATTAATTCTTCTTAGTATTAATTATTTACATTACAAAAGTCTGTCATTTTAAGCCCTTTGCGACATCGGGCATACATTCGCAATCCACCCGTGGCTATTAATCTGTTGAATGCCACTTTCAAACACTGACAGCGGCATTTAACAAGCGCTTCCGGCAATCGCGCTGGAAATCCACCCACTGGTGACCCGCGTCACACGATCGCGGGTCACCGGAGTTTTGGCATGACAACCGGAGGTCTCCTGGAGACCTCTATGGTTGTCAGTGCCGGCTTGCTGTGAGCGCCGCCCAGTGGTCGGCGTTCATAGCCAATGAGTACTTCAGCTATCGCCTATGTAGCAGAGCCGATCAGGTTATGGCAGCTTCTAGTCTCCCATGGAGACTATTAAAGCATGCCAAAAGTAAAAAAAAATGTTTTAAAAAATATAAGAGTATGTGCACACGTATTTTGGAGCTCTGCGGATTTTTCCGCAGCGGAATTGAGAAATCTGCAGGTAAAAGGCACTGCGTTTTACCTGCGGATTTACCGTGGATTTACCACTGTTTTTATGTGGATTTAGTGCGGATTCCACCTGCGGTTTATGTAGCGCCCCCACTGCCGCAGGGCCGAGGGGTACCCGGTACCGGGCCTCTGAGTCTCTGCTCTGGGGTTGTCACGGTGGCTAGACCCGGTCCGTGACCCTGCTGAGGGGTGTACAATGAAAGTGAAGGGATGGTGATGATGTTATGATGTGGTGCAGGCCGCAGTAAATAACGAGGACACCAGGTTGCAGTCTCTTTACCTCTTTACTGAAGGCTTCAGGATCCTCAGTCCGGAATACGGTTAACCAGGCTGCGCAAGTCCGGCCGGTCCGATGGCACTTCCAGAGTTCCCTTTGCAGGTGGAAATCTGTGCCTACCTTCTAGCGCTCGTGTGTTGTGGTCCTCCCCTGCTGTGCTTACGGGATAGTCCCCACAACTGTTGTTTCTGTTTCTGAAGTTCCCTCACAACTCGATTATGATGTTCTTCTTCGTCCCCCAGATGATAAGGCTAGGACGCACCCGTATGACGGGTAGGCTCGGAGCTCTTCCTGGACCCTAGTGTCGCCCCTCTCCTGTTGTTGCCCCCTATGTCTTCTTAGGTGATTTGGGCGAGACAGCCCACCTATAACTGACTGTCCTGCCGTAGGTTTGAAGTTAGGCCTGGAGCTCTATACTTCCTCGGCGTTCCGGCCACCGGCTGCGCGCCTCAGTAGGATGTTGCCTCGTCTTACAGCACGACTCCTACTGGTGTTTCTCCTTGTTGCGTTGATCTCGTTTCTCACTCAGCACAATAAACCTCGCTTCTTGTCCTTTCTTAGGGTACCGCCGCGATCAGGTGCATGCGGGGTCCCGTAACGTTCTCTCAGTTCGCTAGGCCTCTGTCAGGATCCCACCCCTGACAGGGACCCCCCTGAATCTTCCCCTGCAACACCCTCTGCCACAGGATGTTGCCTGGTTCCAACCCAGTCAGCTTCTCTCTAACTTCCTATCCAACCCCCAGTTTTACCAGATTGTGAGGAGTGGCCTAATACATAGCACCCTTAGCTCCCCCTGGAGGCCAGACTGTGAAGTGTATTGGTGTCTGTGATACCTGGTCAGGTGAACTCCTTCAGTGCCATCAGACGTACCATAGCCCCCCTTAGCGGCGGAGCATCAGTACTGCAACGACCAGGACTCTGGGGCACTGCACTCCCCCCCGGTTAAATCCAGTACTCCTGGACTGGGAAGAAAACAACAATACGTGTCAGCAAAAAGACATACAATTTTGAAATGCAATAACAACAAGCAAATTTGAACAGAGCTTCCCTTTATGGGAGGTGAGGACACTTGAACGTTACAAACATGGTTAAATACTTTAAATAACGTACTATAAATAACTTTTTCTTACCCAACCGGGTATTCTACTAAGTGCAAATTTTTGAACAATAATTTAACGTTGCCTTTAAGGACGTACACACTGAATCCACTAAAGACCTTCTTATAAAACACTATAAGGCTAATCAACTCTTCCTTCATTTTCCATCTTTACATCTGCAGGACCGCCTGTCTATCTGCCCCAGGCCTACTGCCTCTCGTTCTGTTGCAGGACCGCCCCTTTCCGCCCGGGCCTACTGCCTTTCTGCTACTATACACAGTATAGAACGTATCATCCATCTCTCAGTTCAGGATCACCGAGCCATCTCTGTATGGCTCCTAGGAGGACTCACCGACTAACCCCGTACGGGTTCACTTCCTGTCCTCATTCTCTAACACATTATTAAACATTCCTTACAATTACCTAGCTAACTACATATAACTGCCACATGTCAGCATTATTACTTCTTCTGTTAAAGTATCATCATTCTCTAAGTGCTATCGATGATCGTCCCCTTTAAAAGAAAGGTGCCGCATTTTATTTTTTGTATTAAAAATAATTGTTTATATAAACAATTATTTTTCATACAAACTTCCTTTTTTTAACTTTAACATTTTTTTTATTATTAATTTTTTTTTAAGCCACTGGGCGCCGCCATTTTGCTTTGCAGGAGTGTAAGTGAAGCTGCACGTCACTTACACTCTGCATTTACGGCAGCCCAGGGCATAGAGATCTGCGGTCGGGAGTCGACTCTATAGCTTGCATTATAAGCTGCTTTCTGCTCTGGTCTGGCCACGCCCCCTGAGCCGTCCTGCACAGCAGAGGCAGGAGATCAGCGCCATCTTCCTGGAGCTCACACTGCAGCTGTGAGCTCCAGCTCCCAGGATAATCACAGGAGCCCTGCAGCTATAGGAGGAGGAGGAGAAGACCAAGGAGGGGAGGGAGAAGAAAGGACTCAGCAGGGAGCCGTAAGTATCAGTGGGGAGGGGGAGAGGGAATCTATTCCTATCCCTTGTGGTGCTGACTCTGAGCAGTGTATCTCCTCCCATGTGTGTTACTGTCTGCTGAGCTGTGTATCTAATCCTCTCCTGTGTGATACTGACTGAGCTGTGTATCTAATCCTCTCCTGTGTGATACTGACTGAGCTGTGTATCTAATCCTCTCCTGTGTGATACTGACTGAGCTGTGTATCTAATCCTCTCCTGTGTGATACTGTCTGAGCTGTGTATCTAATCCTCTCCTGTGTGATAGTCTGCTGAGCCATGTATCTAATCCTATCCTATGTGATACTGTGCTGAGCCTTGTATCTAATCCTATCCTGTATGATACTGTCTGAGCTGTGTATCTAATCCTCTCCTGTGTGATAGTCTGCTGAGCCATGTATCTAATCCTATCCTGTGTGATACTGACTGCTGAGCCATGTATCTAATCCTTTCCTGTGTGATACTGTCTGCTGAGCCATGTATCTAATCCTATCCTGTGTGATACTGTGCTGAGCCTTGTATCTAATCCTACCCTGTGTGATACTGTGCTGAGCCGTGTATCTAATCCTCTACTGTGGAATACTGTGTGCTGAGCCATGTATCTAATCCTATCCTGTGTGATACTGACTGAGCTGTGTATCTAATCCTCTCCTGTGTGATGTCGTCTGCTGAGCCATGTATCTAATCCTATCCTATGTGATACTGTGCTGAGCCTTGTATCTAATCCTATCCTGTATGATACTGTCTGAGCTGTGTATCTAATCCTCTCCTGTGTGATAGTCTGCTGAGCCATGTATCTAATCCTATCCTGTGTGATACTGACTGCTGAGCCATGTATCTAATCCTTTCCTGTGTGATACTGTGCTGAGCTGTGTATCTAATCCTCTCATGTGTGATACTGTCTGCTGAGCCATGCAGTGGCGTAGGAAGGGGGGTGCGGGGGGGGTGGTCCGCCCCGGGCGGCACAATGAGGGGGGCGGCACAATGCGGGGGTGAGTCAGTGGCGTATCTAGGGGGGAGCAGCCGGCAGGGGGGCGCAGTCGGGACGCCTAAAGCGGCGGTCCGCAGCGTCTCCCCCGGCGGCTGCATTCTGTCACCCCCCGCACTGGGAGTCGGCTGTTCTCTGTGTCAACTGTCAAGCTGACAGCCGGCACAGAGAAGCTGCGGCGCGCCGGCTGCCAGTGTTCAATTGTACTCGTATCTGAGGTGCGAGTACAATTGAAGCTCTGACTGCCGGGTCAGAGCGACGCCAGCAGCGTGATCAGGTCATGTGATCACGCTGCTGACGTCACTCACCTGCGCGGCAGAGCAGGAGCTGCAGATCGACCAGGAGACACAGAGCGGTGGTAAGTGCTCCAGTGGAGCTGAAGACACCGAAGGTGCAGGGGGGGATTTACTGTGAGTGGGGATGGGGGAACATATTGTGGGGGGGATTTACTGTGAGTGGGGATGGGGGAACATATTGTGGGGGGGATTTACTGTGAGTGGGGATGGGGGAACATATTGTGGGGGGGATTTACTGTGAGTGGGGATGGGGGAAAATATTGTGGGGGGGATTTACTGTGAGTGGGGATGGGGGAAAATATTGTGGGGGGGATTTACTGTGAGTGGGGATGGGGGAAAATATTGTGGGGGGGATTTACTGTGAGTGGGGATGGGGGCATATATTGTGGGGGGATTTACTGTGAGTGGGGATGGGGGCATATATTGTGGGGGGGATTTACTGTGAGTGGGGATGGGGGCATATATTGTGGGGGGGATTTACTGTGAGTGGGGATGGGGGCATATATTGTGGGGGGATTTACTGTGAGTGGGGATGGGGGCATATATTGTGGGGGGGATTTACTGTGAGTGGGGATGGGGGCATATATTGTGGGGGGGATTTACTGTGAGTGGGGATAGTGGGATATATTATTGGATTGGGGATATTTAATATGAGTGGAGATGGGGGGATTTATTGTGTATGGAGATGGGGGATTGAATGTGTGTGGGGGGAGATTTGTCATGGGGATGGGGGGATTTAATGTGTGGGGGAGATCTGAGGACACAAAATGAAGAGCAAAGGGGGAGATGGGGGGGCATATATGAGGAAACAGTATGGGGGATGGGTGCAGAGAGCTTGGGGTCAAACGGGGGAATGTATGCGGACACAGTATGAGTAGCGATGTGAAAAACGTATGTGGACAGAGTACGGGGAGTGAGGGTGTTGGGATGTGTGCATGCATAGCATGGGGGACAGTGTAAGGGCACAGCCAGGAGGGGATAGTATACAAAGGAGGGGGAGTGTGATGAGAGAGTACAGTATAAATACTGGGCCCTATAGGGGGGACTCAGTGTGAGAGGACAGTATGAAGAGGGGGCCGGTATGGAAAGGGGAGGTCCGTGTGAAGAGCATGTACCATAAGAGGGACAGTGTGGGGTCATATTTTATGCAGACAATATAGTGAGGGGAAATTTTTTATTCAGGAGCATTATAATGACACTTGTATCTTTAAGGGCGTCTTGTGGAGATTTTCTGCAAAATAGCTGGGAAGATGGAAGTCTGCAGAGACGGCTGTGGATGAGAAAACTCATCATGGGATCTGGACAAGATGAAGAAATGAAGGAGAACAACTCCAGAGGCGACGTCATCTATAAGGTACCTGGATGTACATGTTATTGGTGATACTGACTAACTCTCATGTTTTTATTTATGTTAGGAGCATTAAAGGGGATGTCCAGGTTTGTAATGAGTCTGCAGTCATTCTTTGTGACTGCAGACTTCTGACTTCTCACAGTGCGCCCTGCACACTGTCAGGATTCTCTCGTGCTGGCGATTTACGTACATGCGGTCACGTGCTGACTAGACATGTGTGGCCTCACTCTATGAAAATGAACTGAGCGAGGCCGGGCACGTCTAGTCGGAATGTGGTCAGAAGTATACAAATCGCATGCTTGTGCTGACATGACTGTCCACCGGCCAGGGAGAATCCTAAAAGTGTGCAGTGCATTAGTTGTGAGAATTCAGAAGCTGCGATGTCAGGATTCAGCTCTGCAGGTTCCAGTCGTCGACACATGGACACGTCACTCATATGCGATTTTCATACTCATGGTCCTGTGACAGCGAGCTTCTCTTCTGCTTCTCTCAGTTTTTCACTGAACATTGGGAGCTTAAGGGAGAGGAGCTCGTCGGTACATGACTAAGTGTGAAAATCGCATACGTTCTGGGGGGGGCGCCAAACTCGGGAACAGCCCCGGGCGGCAAAAGCTCTAGCTACGCCCCTGGAGCCATGCATCTAATCCTATCCTGTGTGATACTGTGCTGAGCCTTGTATCTAATCCTACCCTGTGTGATACTGTGCTGAGCCGTGTATCTAATCCTCTACTGTGGGATACTGTGTGCTGAGCCATGTATCTAATCCTATCCTGTGTGATACTGACTGAGCTGTGTATCTAATCCTCTCCTGTGTGATGCCGTCTGCTGAGCCATGTATCTAATCCTATCCTATGTGATACTGTGCTGAGCCTTGTATCTAATCCTATCCTGTATGATACTGACTGAGCTGTGTATCTAATCCTCTCCTATGCAGTCCTCTCCCCCGTTATGTGTGATCTATATGGCGGCGTTCTGTGAGAAGTATATGGCGGTACTATGTGATGTATATGGTGGTTTTATGTGTGATCTATATGGCGATATGTGAGAACACTGGTGGTATTATGTGAGATCTATATGGCGGTATTATGTGTGCTCTATATGGCGGTATTATGTGTGCTCTATATGGCGGTATTATGTGTGCTCTATATGGCGGTATTATGTGTGCTCTATATGGCGGTATTATGTGTGCTCTATATGGCGGTATTATGTGTGCTCTATATGGCGGTATTATGTGTGCTCTATATGGCGGTATTATGTGTGCTCTATATGGCGGTATTATGTGAGATCTATATGGCGGTGTGCTCTATATGGCGGTATTATGTGTGCTCTATATGGCGGTATTATGTGTGCTCTATATGGCGGTATTATGTGTGCTCTATATGGCGGTATTATGTGTGCTCTATATGGCGGTATTATGTGTGCTCTATATGGCGGTATTATGTGTGCTCTATATGGCGGTATTATGTGTGCTCTATATGGCGGTATTATGTGAGATCTATATGGCGGTATGCTCTATATGGCGGTATTATGTGTGCTCTATATGGCGGTATTATGTGAGAACACTCTGGCGTCGTTATTTGCGATGGTATTATGTGAGAACTATAGGACAGTATTATGTGTGCTCTATACGGCGGTATTATGAGTGATCTATATGGCGGTATTATGTGAGAACACTATGGAAGTATTATCTGCAGAAAGGGGACCAAATCTAGGGTGGTTCCGGTTGAGCAGCTGCACGCGGGTCTGGGGTAATAGAGGGGGCAGCATGACCTCCAGTTAGGTGCCTTCAGGGGAGGGCTGGTAAGGCAGCTGAAGAGAGGGGTCTCATGTTTATCGTTACTATATGGCTACATTTCCTTCCCAGCATCACCCCGGACTGCGCCTGTCACCTCGCTTTCACACATCGCCAGGACAGGATCTGAGGAGGGGAATGGGGTCTTTGCATGCAAAGCCTGGATCAGAACAGGCCATCAATCAGCAGAAATGTTTCCTGGATTTCTGAGGAGACGGTCCATCCATGTGTATAAAAGACAGCGCTCTATGTACAATCCCTGGCTGCTCTGCGCACCAAACAGGGTGCCCCCCATAGACCAGCACACTGCTCTACTGAAATACTCTGTGCTGCTGTCACCCTGCTCCCTCCACCATATATCTCCCAGAATCCTTGCTGCCTGCCATCTTCGGTGACTGTCTACTTGTCAGTATAACTTTCCAGTCACCAACAAAATGGCTGCACACTGTGTTCCTGAATCCTCTCATCCCCTAGCAAACACCAGAAGGGGAGGAGAGGAGTGACATCACACCCATGTCAGCAGACTCAGCCCATAATTACTGCAGTGCAGTAATGTAAGCTAGTTGTACACTAGGTTTTTGTCAAATTTCATTAGCTGCTCCCCCTAGTGTTTAAAAGTGGAAATGCCAAACCTTTTAAAATTATTTTTCATATTTTACTAAATTAAAAACAAATGATAATATTTTTTAAGAAAATGTAAACATTAATTCTTTAAATTTTTTCAATCGCTGGAAAAAAAATTTCTTTGATGGCACCTTCCCTTTAACCCCTTCCCGACCTTTGACGCCACGTAGGCGTCATGAAAACCCGTGCCAATCCGACCCATGACGCCTATGTGGCGTCATGGAAAGATCGCATCCCTGCAGATCGGGTGAAAGGGTTAACTCCATTTTCACCCGATCTGCAGAGACAGGGGGAGTGGTACTTCAGCCCAGGGGGGGTGGCTTCACCCCCCCGTGGCTACGATCGCTCTGATTGGCTGTTGAAAGTGAAACAGCCAATCAGAGCGATTTGTAATATTTCACCTATGAAAATGGTGAAATATTACAATCCAGCCATGGCCGATGCTGCAATAGCATCTGCCATGGCTGGAGACCCCGATCTGCCACCCCCCACCCCACCGATCGCCCCCCCAGTCGTCCTTTCTGCCCCGATCTCCTGTCCGCTCCCCTCCTCCCTCCTGTCCGCTCCCCCGGTCCTCTTGTCCGCTCCCCCGGTCCCCCGATCCCCCCCGTGTTCCGATCCCACCCCCCCATACTTACCTAGCTTCGATGTCCCTCCCGGTGTCCGGCCGTCTTCTCCATGGGCGCCGCCATCTTGGAAAATGGCGGGCGCATGCGCAGTGCGCCCGCCGAATCTGCCAGCCGGCAGATTCATTACAAGTACATTTTGATCGCTGTGGTAGGTTCTATCGCAGCGATCAAAATAAAAAAATAATAAATAAACCCCCCCCTTTATCACCCCCATAGGTAGGGACAGTAATAAAATAAAGAAAATATTTTTTTTTCTTTATCCACTAGGGTTAGAGTTAGAACTAGGGGTAGGGTTAGGGTTACGGGTAGGGTTAGGGTTAGGGGTAGGGTTATGGCATGTGCACACAGTGCGGATTTGGCTGCGGATCCGCAGCGGATCCGCAGCGGATTGGCCGCGGATCCGCAGCAGATTGGCCGCTGCGAATTCGAAGCAGTTTTCCATCAGGTTTACAGTACCATGTACACCTAGGGAAAACCAAATCCGCTGTGCCCATGGTGCGGAAAATTCCGTGCAGAATCGATGCGTTGTATTTTCCGCAGCATGTCAATTCTTTTTGCGGATTCCGCAGCGTTTTACACCTGTTCCTCAATAGGAATCCGCAGGTGAAATCCGCACAAAAAAACACTGGAAATCTGCTGTAAATCCGCAGGTAAAACGCAGTGGCTTTTACCTGCAGATTTTTCAAAAATCGTGCGGAAAAATCTCACACGAATCCGCAACGTGGGCACATAGCCTTAGGGTTAGGGTTGGAATTAGAGTTAGGGTTGGAATTAGGGCTAGGGTTTGAAATAGGGTTAAGATTAGGTTTGTGGTTAGGGTTACGGATAGGGTTAGGGGTGTGTTGGGGTTACAGTTGTGGTTAGGGTTGGGATTAGGGTTACGGTTGGGATTAGGGTTAGGATTAGGGTTAGGGTTGGAATTAGGGTTACGGGTGTGTTGCGGTTAGGGTTGTGGTTAGGGGTGTGTTGGGGTTAGGGTTGTGATTAGGGTTATGGCTACAGTTGGGATTAGGATTAGGGGTGTGTTGGGGTTAGTGTTGAAGTTAGAATTGAGGGGTTTCCACTGTTTAGGCACATCAGGGGTCTCCAAACGCAACATGGCGCCACCATTGATTCCAGCCAATCTTGCGTTCAAAAAGTCAAATGGTGCTCCCGCCCTTCCAAGCCCCGACGTGCGCCCAAACAGTGGTTTACCCCCACATTTGGGGTACCAGCGTACTCAGGACAAACTGGGCAACAACTGTTGGGGTCCAATTTCTCCTGTTACCCTTGCAAAAATAAAAAATTACTTGCTAAAACATAATTTTTGAGGAAAGAACAATTATTTTTTATTTTCACGGCTCTGCGTTATAAACTTCTGTGAAGCACTGGGGGGTTGAAAGTGCTCACCACACATCTAGATAAGTTCCTTCGGGGGTCTAGTTTCCAAAATGGGGTCACTTGTGGGGGTTTCTACTGTTTAGGCACATCAGGGGCTCTGCAAATGCAATGTGACGCCCGCAGACCATTCCATCAAAGTCTGCATTTCAAATGTCACTACTTCCCTTCCGAGCCCTGACGTGTGCCCAAACAGTGGTTTACCCCCACATATGGAGTATCAGCGTACTCACAACAAACTGGGCAAGAAATATTGGGGTCCAAATTCTCCTGTTACCCTTGTGAAAATAAAAAATTGCTTGCTAAAACATATTTTTTGAGGAGAGAAAAATGATTTTTTATTTTCACGGCTCTGCGTTGTAAACTTCTGTGAAGCACTTGGGGGTTGAACGTGCTCACCACACATCTAGATAAGTTCCTTGGGGGGGTCTAGTTTCCAAAATGGGGTCACTTGTGGGGGGTTTCTACTATTTAGGCATATCAGGGGCTCTGCAAACGTAACATGATGCCCGCAGACCATTCCATCAAAGTCTGCATTCCAAAACGTCACTACTTCCCTTCCGAGCCCCGGCATGTGCCCAAACAGTGGTTTACCCCCACATATGGGGTATCAGCGTACTCAGGAGAAACTGGACAACAACGTTTGGGGTCCAATTTCTCCTGTTACTCTTGCAAAAATAAAAAATTCTGGGCTAAAAAAATATTTTTGAGGAAAGGAAACACATTTTTTATTTTTACAGCTCTGCGTTATAAACTTCTGTGAAGCACTTGGGGGTTCAAAGTGCTCACTACACATCTAGATAAGTTCCCTTGGGGGTCTAGTTTCCAAAATAGAGTCACTTGTGGGGAGTTCCTACTGTTTAGGCACATCAGGGGCTCTGCAAACGCAACCTGACGCCTCCAGAGCATTCCATCAAAGTCTGCATTTCAAAACGTCACTACTTCCCTTCTGAACCCCGACGTGTGCCAAAACAGTGGTTTACCCCCACATATGGGGTATCAGCGTACTCAGGAGAAACTGGACAACAACTTTTGGGGTCCAATTTCTCCTGTTACTCTTGCAAAAATAAAAAATTCTGGGCTAAAAAAATATTTTTGAGGAAAGGAAACACATTTTTTATTTTCATGGCTCTGCATTATAAACTTCTGTGAAGCACTTGGGGGTTCAAAGTGCTCACCACACATCTAGATTAGTTCCTTGGGAGGTCTAGTTTCCAAAATGGGGTCACTTGTGGGGGAGCTCCAATGTTTAGGCACACAGGGGCTCTCCAAAAGCGACATGGTGTCCGCTAATGATTGGAGCTAATTTTCCATTCAAAAAGCCAAATGGCGTGCCTTCCCTTCCGAGCCCTGCCGTGCGCCCAAACAGTGGTTTACCCCCACATATGGGGTATCATCGTACTCAGGACAAACTGGACAACAACATTTGGGGTCCAATTTCTCCTATTACCCTTGGGAAAATAAAAAATTCTGGGCTAAAAATCATTTTTGAGGAAAGAAAAATTATTTTTTTATTTTCACGGCTCTGCGTTATAAACTTCTGTGAAGCACCTGGGGGTTATAAGTGCTCACTATGCCTCTAGATGAGTTCCTTGGGGGGTCTAGTTTCCAAAATGGGGTCACTTGTGGAGGAGCTCCAATGTTTAGGCACACAGGGGCTTTCCAAACGCGACATGGTGTCCGCTAACGATGGAGATAATTTTTCATTCAAAAAGTCAAATGGCGCTCCTTCCCTTCCGAGTCTTACCATGTGCCCAAACAGTGGTTTACCCCCACATGTGAGGTATTGGTGTACTCAGGAGAAATTGCCCAACAAAATTTAGGATCCATTTTATCCTGTTGCCCATGTGAAAATGAAAAAATTGAGGCTAAAATAATTTTTTTGTGAAAAAAAAGTACTTTTTCATTTTTACGGATCAATTTGTGAAGCACCTGGGGGTTTAAAGTGCTCACTATGCTTCTAGATAAGTTCCTTGGGGGGTCTAGTTTCCAAAATGGGGTCACTTGTGGGGGAGCTCCAATGTTTAGGCACACGGGGGCTCTCCAAACGCGACATGGTGTCCGCTAAAGATTGGAGCCAATTTTTCATTCAAAAAGTCAAATGGTGCTCCTTCCCTTCCAAGCCCTGCCGTGCGCCCAAACAGTGGTTTACCCCCACATATGAGGTATCAGCGTACTCAGGACAAATTGGACAACAACGTCCGTGGTCCAGTTTCTCCTTTTACCCTTGGGAAAATAAAAAAAAATGTTGCTAAAAGATCATTTTTGTGACTAAAAAGTTAAATGTTCATTTTTTACTTCCATGTTGCTTCTGCTGCTGTGAAACACCTGAAGGGTTAATAAACTTCTTGAATGTGGTTTTGAGCACCTTGAGGGGTGCAGTTTTTAGAATGGTGTCACTTTTGGGTATTTTCAGCCATATAGAACCCTCAAAATGACTTCAAATGTGAGGTGGTCCCTAAAAAAAATGGTTTTGTAAATTTTGTTGTAAAAATGAGAAATCACTGGTCAAATTTTAACCCTTATAACTTCCTAGCAAAAAAAAAAATTGTTTCAAAAATTGTGCTGATGTAAAGTAGACATGTGGGAAACTTTATTTATTAACTATTTTGTGTCACATAACTCTCTGGTTTAACAGAATAAAAATTCAAAATGTGAAAATTGCGAAATTTTCAAAATTTTCGCCAAATTTCCGTTTTTTTCACAAATAAACTCAGAAATTATCGACCTAAATTTACCACTAACATGAAGCCCAATATGTCACGAAAAAACAATCTCAGAATCGCTAGGATCCGTTGAAGCGTTCCTGAGTTATTACCTCATAAAGGGACACTGGTCAGAATTGCAAAAAACGGCAAGGTCATTAAGGCCAAAATAGGCTGGGTCATGAAGGGGTTAAGAAGGGACCAAGTCTCTATGAGGTAGTGCAACTTCTCAAGCTGCAAGTCCGTATGCAGTAAGGACTCCGGTGCTGTTTCCAGGAACAGTTTCTTCGCAAAGAGTCCTTTCTTTTGTAAAACCAGTAGAGGGCACCTTTAAGAAGGTGCAAACTATTTACAATGAGTTTGTAATCATGCAGTGTTCATGATCCAGCAGTTCTTTCAACAATGATAAAATGAGAAACAAAAACAAAAGCAGCAGAAGGGATCCCGGGTAAACGAAGGGATCCCTTTAAGAGTAACCCTGACCGGTGTCTGGATTCGAAGGCTAACTTTAGCTGCAAGCTCAGTAGCCGCAACAAGGCGTACAGTGGCGATAGTAGCAAGATCTGTCAAGTCTGGTTCAATCATGGTCGAGGCAACAGGTGACGCCCCCTCAGGCCCACATCGTTGGACGTTCCGAGCGCACCATCCTTGTGCACTCCAGTGGCGGGTGTAGGTCACCTGGTCCCCCCTTTGCAATAGTGGGTCACCATATCGGTTGCGGAAAGGAGTCTTCACATCATGATTAGTAACGAAGACATCAGTCGGTAGTCCCGGTTCCTGTATGGAGCCCCAACCCCGCTTTGGGTGAAAGGCCAGCACAGTTCCCCGCTTTACCACGTCTTTCCTGCCATGCGCAGGTTTCGGGTGTTTCACTTTTGGCGCGTCAGTTTGTTCTGTCTCTTTTCGGTTTTTCCAGTGTAAGATCAGGCATTGTTTATATTGTTCCCAAGTGAGCACAGCAAGGGTGAGGCCCTCCTCCCGAGCTCCATCTGGCCCGATCCAGGGGGTGTCCCCCCAGAGGACCACCCCGTCTGAGCTCACGTCTATGGGTTCTCCCATCTTGGTCGGTAGTGGAGGTACCAGCCTCCCCATCGTGTCGGGGGTGAGGATCACCCGCTCCACCGAGAGGAAACAGTTATTGTTGGGGTGAGGAGCGGACGCGGGAGCGGGATCGGTCAGGAGAGCAGGATCTGTCGCGGGAGCGGTCAGGAGAGCAGGATCGGTCGGGGGAGCAGAATCGGCCAGGGGAGTAGGGGCGCCTTCCATACCTGCGCCTGATGTGATTCTACCGATGTCGATCCGTTCCGCTGACAAGGACACTGGAATCGGCTGCAGCCCGGACCGCGGCTCCTCCAAGGTGGCCTCTCGATGTGGCTCCGCTCTCCATGGCTCCGTGGTCGGGATAGGTAGGCTCGGCTCCTCTGCCGGCGGCTCCAAGGAGCTCAGATCCTTCAGCTGCGGTGGATGCGGGTCCGCCTCTGGTGGGTGAGGGCGAGCCGGGATCACTTTGTCACCGCTCGGGCACCTGCTGATCATCTTCGCTGTCTTGAGATCGGCAGCCGTGCATGCACCTGACTCCGCCATTTCTCCGAGGTTGAGCTCCCTCTTCAATGCGTTCCCGCCGTTGCAAATCAGGGGGCGGTTCTCCTCTGTTGCTGGGCAGGTCGTCATCTCGCAGTAGAAGTTGGAGGGGGCGGTCGCTGCTTTTGGCGCCGCTTTGGTAGTCTCCCATGACACGCCCTTCTTCTTCCTCTGCGCTCCCTGTGGCGCTGCAATGGCGGCGGGTTTTGGCGGGAACTTTTGGCGGCAAGTGGCAATACACAGTCTTTGCAATAAGTCACAGTCCAAGCACAATAAATCACAGTTCCAAGGCACACATGACCCGATTCTTCAGGCTTAAGTAGATCCTGTTCGTGACGCCAAGTTGTAGCGCCCCCACTGCCGCAGGGCCGAGGGGTACCCGGTACCGGGCCTCTGAGTCTCTGCTCTGGGGTTGTCACGGTGGCTAGACCCGGTCCGTGACCCTGCTGAGGGGCGTACAATGAAGGTGAAGGGATGGTGATGATGTTACGATGTGGTGCAGGCCGCAGTAAATAACGAGGACACCAGGTTGCAGTCTCTTTACCTCTTTACTGAAGGCTTCAGGATCCTCAGTCCGGAATACGGTTAACCAGGCTGCGCAAGTCCGGCCGGTCCGATGGCACTTCCAGAGTTCCCTTTGCAGGTGGAAATCTGTGCCTACCTTCTAGCGCTTGTGTGTTGTGGTCCTCCCCTGCTGTGCTTATGGGATAGTGCCCACAACTGTTGTGTCTGTTTCTGAAGTTCCCTCACAACTCGATTATGATGTTCTTCTTCGTCCCCC
The DNA here is from genome assembly GCF_051348905.1 of Ranitomeya variabilis. Taxonomy (NCBI): domain Eukaryota; kingdom Metazoa; phylum Chordata; class Amphibia; order Anura; family Dendrobatidae; genus Ranitomeya; species Ranitomeya variabilis. The sequence continues at coordinate 254,655,416 of NC_135236.1, read as the reverse complement.
AGATGATATGGCTAGGACGCACCCGTATGACGGGTAGGCTCGGAGCTCTTCCTGGACCCTAGTGTCGCCCCTCTCCTGTTGTTGCCCCCAATGTCTTCTTAGGTGATTTGGGTGAGACAGCCCACCTATAACTGACTGTCCTGCCGTAGGTTTGAAGTTAGGCCTGGAGCTCTATACTTCCTCGGCGTTCCGGCCACCGGCTGCGCGCCCAAGTAGGATGTTGCCTCGTCTTACAGCACGACTCCTACTGGTGTTTCTCCTTGTTGCATTGATCTTGTTTCTCACTCAGCACAATAAACCTCGCTTCTTGTCCTTTCTTAGGGTACCGCCTCGAACAGGTGCAGGCGCGGTCCCGTAACATTCTCTCAGTTCGCTAGGCCTCTGTCAGGATCCCACCCCTGACAGGGACCCCCCTGAATCTTCCCCTGCAACACCCTCTGCCACAGGATGTTGCCTGGTTCCAACCCAGTCAGCTTCTCTCTAACTTCCTATCCAACCCCCAGTTTTACCAGATTGTGAGGAGTGGCCTAATACATAGCACCCTTAGCTCCCCCTGGAGGCCAGACTGTGAAGTGTATTGGTGTCTGTGATACCTGGTCAGGTGAACTCCTTCAGTGCCATCAGACGTACCATAGCCCCCCTTAGCGGCGGAGCATCAGTACTGCAACGACCAGGACTCTGGGGCGCTGCACTTACACCTGCGGATTTCTATTGTGGAGCAGGTGTAAACCGCAGCGGAATCCGCACAAAGAATTGACATGCTGTGGAAAGTAACCCGCAGCGTTTTCAAGTGTTTTTTTTTGCACAGCATGGGCACTGCAGATTGCGGTTTCCATAGGTTTACATTGTACTGTAAACGTATGGAAAGCTGCTGCGGACCCGCAGCTGCAGATCTGCTGCGGATCCGCAGCAAAATCCGCAAAGTGTGCACATAGCCTAAAAGTTCAAATCACCCCCCTTTCCCCCCATTCAAAATAAAACAATGAAAAAATCAAACATGCACATATTTGGTATTGCCACTTTCAGAATCGCCCGATCTATCAATAAAAAAAGAATTAACCTGATTGCTTAACAGCGTAACGAGAATAAAGTCAAAACACCAGAATTCTATTTTTTTGGTTGCAATGACATTGTATTAAAATGCAATAACGGGCGATCAAAAGATCACATCTGCACCAAAATTATATAATAAATAACGTCAGCTGGCCACGCAAAAAATAAGCCCTAAGCCAACCTGAGATCACGAAAAATGGAGATGCTACGGGTATCGGAAAGTTTGGAATTATTTTTCACGACTTTGATAAAAAAGAACCTAGACATGTTTGGTATCTATGGACTCGTAATGACCTGGAGAATCATATTGGCAGGTGAGTTTTAGCATTTAGTGAACCTTGTAAAAAAGACAAACAAAAAACAAATGTGGGACTGCACTTTTTTTTGCAATTTCACTGCACTTGGAATTTTTTTCTGTTTTCTAGTACACGAAATGGTAAAATCAATGGTGTCGTTCAAAAGTACAACTCGTCCTGCAAAAAACAAGCCCTTATACGGCCATATTGACGGAATATTTAAAAAGTTATTGCTCTGGGCAGAAGGGGAGCAAAAAACGAAAATGGGGTTAACATAGGTGTCTAGACTTTTTTCCACTCTGTACAAAGGCCATTCTATTTTTGGCAATAAAATAATAAAATGGCTAATGTGGTCATTTTAATTTTAAGGGATTTTCCACTTTGAGAACTCCAAACCCTTTAATATAGGAAGCATAAAAAATGAGAACATACTCACCCTCAACAGGTTCTGCACCATCTCTCCACCGCTGCTCTAGTCTCAATGTTTCGTCTGCAGCAGTGATGTCAGATCAACAGTTCACAACACTACTCTAGCCAATCACTGAGCTCAATGGATCTGCCGATGTAGATGCCATAAGTTAATAAGACACTACTCCTTCTATCAAAACACTGAGAATGGGGCAGCACCGGTGAATCGGCACTGGATTTTTGGAAAGTGAGTAACTGTTTTCATGTTATATATTTAAAAGTGTTTGGGTCCACTTTTCTTAGAATGGAAAATCCCTGTAACATATGAGGTAGCACCACTATGGCACTACTGCAGATTCTGCTGCCTCTTCAATTTATTATATGGGAAAATTGTGGTTCTGAAGGTAGTCATGTAAGGGATGAAACAAGTTGACAGTACCCTCTTAACGTAGCCTAGTAGTTGACAATCAGCATTTTATATTGTACGGCACGTAATGATGTATCTGCCCTATTTCTAAACCAAACTTTGTACATATATTCAGTCCTGAATGTCTTGTGTAATGTTCAATAATATTTTTTCTAAAAATGTAAGGAAATTTAGTGAATGGATCAGTCTTTCGGAAATATAGACATGCTGGAGTGGATTTAGTCTTGTTTTGCGATAATTAGCAATATAAATGAGCTGGAATAAATATTATCATCTATGATAGGTTTTAATGCCATAGTCATTAATAAGTCAAACTTTTCAATTGAAGATATAAAACAGAACGCTTTTATGGACTCATAGGAGTTTAATACCGTTTTAGCAATCTAATATAAACTGACATTCATTAAATTCCAAAATACTTTCTGATCCTTCATTGCTTCTGTTCTCACGGCTGCAGATGGTTGTTTTCCATCGTTTTATGGACAGCTCCATTGATCAGGACCATCTCACCATATACCAGGTCGCAGCTGGGAATCTTTATTATTTGTATCAATAATTCAGGTCATGATGCTATTGAGGAACTTTTTTTTTTTTTGTAAATGTAGCACAGCAATGCAAGACTAAAGATAAGGAATGAATAATACAGAAAAAAAATGTGCGACAAGAATAAACTAGTAACAACTCCATTATGTTTGTCACATGGACTATTCTGATTTAGAGAAAGCAGCAGAAACCCTTTGGAGAGCAGACTTCCCGGGGATTGTTGCTACAAACATTTTGATTCTCAAGCACCTCACCTGTCTGCTCATGCTGCTTTCATAGACTGCTTTCAATAAATCAAGATGTAATAACGGACTGCTTCACTACCTTGTGCAAATTGCTGTATGATTAACTCCTCACGACACGTTCTTTTCTAATTTTTTTATGTGGGTTACAAGACAATCCGTTGTTGATGGGATATGTTATTAGTAGCATTTTAAAGGAAGTACGGTATTTTGTATTCTTTTGGGGGTAAAACAGAACAAAGGAAAAATAAGTTAAAAAAAGTCATACTTCTGCTTACGGTATGTTTGATCAGGTAAATCTCATCTAAGACTGACTCATACTGATGTGCTTGCTGACTTAATTTACTATATAATTTATGTAGATCAAAGGAAAATGAAGACTATGTTTGTGTGCGCCTATATTGTTTACTACTTTACTTTAAGTGGACATACCCTCATATTACTTGCATCTAGCTTTTCTATTAACCCATCTAAAGGCCCCGTCTCACTAAGCGATTTACCAACGATCACGACCAGCGATACGACCTGGCCGTGATCGTTGGTAAGTCGCTGTGTGGTCGCTGGGGAGCTGTCACACAGACCGCTCTCCAGCGACCAACGATCAGGGGAACGACTTCGGCATCGTTGAAACTGTCTTCAACGATGCCGAAGTCCCCCTGCAGCACCCGGGTAACCAGGGTAAACATCGGGTTACTAAGCGCAGGGCCGCGCTTAGTAACCCGATGTTTACCCTGGTTACCAAAAAAAACAAACAGTACATACTCGCCTTTCGGTGTCCAGGTCCCTTGCCGTCTGCTTCCTGCTCTCTCACTGACTGCCGGCCGTACAGTGAGAAGTGAGAGCACAGCAGTGACGTCACCGCTGCGCTCTGCTCTCAGTGTACGGCGAGACTCAGTCAGAGCAGGAAGCAGACGGCAAGGGACCTGGACACCGAAAGGCGAGTATGTACTGTTTGTTTTTTTTGGTAACCAGGGTAAACATCGGGTTACTAAGCGCGGCCCTGCGCTTAGTAACCCGATGTTTACCCTGGTTACCAGTGAAGACATCGCTGGATCGGTGTCACACACACCGATTCAGTGATGTCAGCGGGGCCTCAACGACCAAAAAAAGGTCCAGGCCATTCCGACACGACCAGCGATCTCGCAGCAGGGGCCTGATCGCTGGTACGTGTCACACATAGCGAGATCGCTATGGAGGTCGCTGTTGCGTCACAAAACTTGTGACTCAGCAGCGATCTCGCTAGCGATCTCGCTATGTGAGACGGGGCCTTTACTCCTTCACCATGTTTACATATGCCCTTACAGTGTTTGCTCCACTAATCCTCTCTCTCCTTCGCTATCCACAAACCCCAGCACCCTCTAACCAAATAATCATCTCCACTGCACTCTTACCTCCTCACCTGTCCTCCTCTGCTGACCTGCTCCTCAACCTCAAATCTGTCCTAATAAAACACAAAACAAGCCGGCCACTCTCCATCTCCCACCTGCTCTCCCTTTCTCTGCTTCTCCTCACTGCTGGCGACATATCTCCCAACCCTGGCCCCCCACAGCTCATACCTCCCATGACTATCCCCTCCTATCACTCCCTATCTAATATGAACTACCGCAATCTTTCCAACATAAAACCTGTGCCCCTGACACCCACCCCCCTGCTCCCTCTCTCTGGAGCACTCTGGAATGTCCACTCAATCTGCAATAAGCTTCATGTGATTCATGACCTTTTTCTCTCTCACAAGCTTGCCTTCCTTGGCCTCACAGAAACTTGGCTAACACTCTCTGACACCGCCTCCCCTGCTGCACTGTGTTACGGTGGCCTCCACTTCACCCACACCCCTCGCCCCGGCAACAGACATGGTGGAGGAGTGGGTCTTCTCCTTTCTTCTAACTGCACCTTTAACCCAATCCCGCCTCTACCCTCCCTTATCCTCCCCTCTTTTGAACTCCACTCTGTCCGTATCTACTCTCCCTCCAACCTCCAAGTGGCCGTCATATACCGACCTCAGGGACCAGCCACTGCCTTTATTGACCAATTCTCCACCTGGCTTCTTCACTTTCTCTCTGCTGACATTCCCTCCATCATCATGGGTGATTTCAACATCCCCACTGATACCCCTCAGTCAACAGCTTCTAAACTTGTCACTTACTTCATCTTTTGTATTTAGTCAGCGGTCCTCTGCAGCCACCCACACAGACGGACATACATTAGACCTGGTCTTCATCCGTCTCTGCTCTCTATCTAACTTCACCACCTCCCCTCTCCCTCTATCCGACCACCATCTGCTCACTTTCTCATCCCTGTCCTCCTCACCGGTCACCCATGTCCAGCAACATGCGCACCCCTACTGAAACCTTGCACACCTAGACTCCCACAGGCTCTCTGACTCTATCCTACCACTGACATCCATATTCTCACTCCACGACACAGACACTGCCACTGCTTTCTACAATGCCACTCTCGCATCAGCTATTGACACGATTGTCCCTCTTGTTCATGGCAGAGTGCAACGTATCAATAAACAACCCTGGCACAATAACACCACTAAAAAGCTCCGACAACTGTCCGTCATTGCAGAGCGGCATTGGAAGAAAACACATTCGCAAGACGACTTCACTGCATTCAAACAGGCAACACTCGCTTTTAATCTGCTCTCACCTCTGCTAAACAGGCCTACTTCACAACCCTCATATCCTCCCTATCCTACAACCCCAAACAGTTAATCAAAACCTTTATCTCCCTCCTCTGCCCCCCACTGCCCCCTCCAACCTCCCTCATCTCTGCTGAGGACTTTGCCACACACTTTAAAAATAAGATCGACCAAACAAGGCAAGTCTTCATTGTTCAACCACCACAACCCCTTTGTATACCAGACCAATGCCCAAACCCCATAACCTCCCTCTCCAAGATCAATGAAGGGGAACTTAATTGTCTCCTCTCCAAATTGCTCCTGACCACCTGTGCGCTTGACCCTATCCCATCCCACCTCCTCCCCAACCTCACCACCACACTTATCCCATCCCTAACCCACCTCTTCAACCTATCACTAACTTCTGGCACCTTCTCTTCTGCTTTCAACACAATCACGCCTATCCTTAAAAAGCCAACCGTCGACCCAACAGCTATGTCCAGCTATTGCCCAATATCGCTGCTCCCATTTGCTTCCAAACTCCGGGAGCAGCACGTCCACGCTGAACTTTCCTCCCACCTCTCATTCGTGCACTATTATTCGTGTACATTTTTTTTTTTTTTCAAAGTACTTTTTTTTCTAAGTATTCAGCAGTTATAACATGGCAGTTAGACAGGGCAGGAGACAGGTAAGACAATCAAAATCTATTCCCTATTCAGTTGGCACACAGCAAATACTCACCATATGTATTTGTATAATCTATATCATGGCTGCTGCTTTCACACACAATCACCACCCTTGCATCAACTCTTTACACTCCATCCATATTGGCCCCTCTGTCCTGGCCTCTCCTATGTATAGCACTCATGCTCTGTTCACATTGCTTAACAGTACAGATCCATTCAGTCCCACCATCCAACACAAGAGACGCTCTCACAAATCACTTAACCATCTGCTCACTCTTTCTATCCTCCTTCTCCTAGTTGCTGGAGACATCTCTCCGAACCCCGGCCCCCCATGTTATAGCCAGTCAAACCTCCCAACTGCTACACCCAGAAACCCCTCTAACCTTATTAATATTCCATGCATGCCTTCTGTCTCTTTCAATTGTGCTCTTTGGAATTCTCGCTCTGTGTGTAATAAACTCTCCTTCATTCATGACTTCTTCCTTTCTAACTCTCTTAATCTCCTGGCTCTTACTGAAACCTGGATCCAGCAGTCAGACACCACCGCTGCTGCTGCTCTCTCATTTGGTGGACTACACTTTTCTCATACCCCAAGATCAGACAACAGAGCAGGTGGAGGCGTTGGTCTGCTCCTTTCACCCAAATGTACCTTCCAAGTTATCCCCCAAGTACCCTCACTTGTATTCCCTTCCTTTGAGGTCCATGCTGTCAGATTCTACGTCCCCTTCTCCATGCGAGTGGCGGTGGTGTATCGTCCTCCCGGCCCCTCTCACCAGTTCCTGGATCATTTTGCCACCTGGCTTCCACACTTTCTCTCTTATGACACCCCCACCCTCATCATGGGTGATTTCAATATCCCAATTGCTTCTCCCCTCTCCCCATCTGCTTCTCACCTTTTATCTCTAACCTCCTCTTTCGGCCTCTCGCAGCATACTAACTCTCCAACACATGATGATGGAAACTCCCTTGATTTGGTCTTCTCCCGGCTTTGCTCACTGGATGATTTCACAAACTCCCCTCTCCCGCTCTCTGACCACAACCTTCTTTCATTCTCTATCAAGAACTGCCATCCCGCTCAGGTCATCCCCACTTTCCACACTTATAGAAACATACAGGCCATTAACACCCAGAAACTTATGAAGAACTTGCAGTCTTCATTGGCCCCAATCTCCTCCATCTCTTGTCCTGATTCTGCTCTGAAGCATTACAATGAAACCCTGCAAAGTGCCCTGGAAGAAGCTGCACCTCCTATACATAGAACAACTCGGCACAGACGGCGACAACCGTGGCACACGCTGCAAACACGTTTCCTGCAGCGGTGCTCCAGGTGCGCCGAACGTCTGTGGAGAAAATCTAATCTGCCTGAAGATTTCATCCATTATAAGTTCATGTTAAAAACATACAACTCTGCCCTTCACCTCTCCAAACAAACCTATTTCAACACCCTCATCACCTCGCTGTCCAATAACCCTAAACGTCTCTTTGACACTTTCCGGTCCCTACTCAACCCAAGAGAGCAGGCCCCAACCACAGATCTCCACGCTGACGATCTGGCCAATTACTTCAAAGAAAAAATTGACCACATTCGACAGGAAATCATTTCCCAATCTCTTCATACCAAGCACTGTCCTCCCTCCCCCACTGCATCTAGTTCACTCTCTGACTTTGAACCAGTTACAGAAGAAGAAGTAAGCAGGCTCCTTGCATCTTCTCGCCCGACCACTTGCACCAGCGACCCCATTCCGTCGCATCTCCTTCAGTCCCTTTCCCCGGCTGTCACCTCTCACCTAACAAAAATATTCAACCTTTCCCTCACTTCCGGTATTTTTCCCTCCTCATTTAAGCATGCCATCATACATCCACTACTTAAAAAGCCCTCCCTCGATCAAAATTGTGCCGCTAATTATAGACCTGTCTCTAATCTTCCCTTCATCTCTAAACTCCTGGAACGCCTGGTCCACTCCCGTCTTACCCGCTATCTCTCAGATAATTCTCTTCTCGACCCTCTTCAATCTGGTTTCCGCTCTTTACACTCTACTGAAACTGCCCTCACTAAAGTCTCTAATGACCTACTAACAGCTAAATCTAATGGTCACTATTCCATGCTAATTCTCTTGGATCTCTCCGCAGCATTCGACACTGTGGATCATCAGCTCCTCCTCACTATGCTCCGCTCCATCGGCCTCAAGGACACCGTTCTCTCTTGGTTCTCCTCCTATCTCTCTGGCCGATCCTTCACTGTTTGTTTTGCTGGTTCCTCCTCCTCTCACCTTCCCCTTACTGTTGGGGTTCCTCAAGGATCAGTCCTAGGCCCCCTCCTCTTCTCTTTGTATACTGCCCCTATTGGACAAACAATCAGTAGATTTGGTTTCCAGTACCATCTCTATGCTGACGACACCCAATTATATACCTCTTCTCCTGTTATCACGCCGACCTTTTTAGAAAACACCAGTGATTGTCTTACCGCTGTCTCTAACATCATGTCCTCCCTCTATCTGAAACTGAACCTGTCAAAAACTGAACTCCTCGTGTTCTCTCCCTCTACAAACCTACCTTTGCCCGACATTGCCATCTCTGTGTGCGGTTCCACCATTACTCCAAAGCAACATGCCCGCTGCCTTGGAGTCATCCTTGATTCCGAGCTTTCATTCACCCCCCACATCCGATCACTGGCTCGCTCTTCTTATCTGCATCTCAAAAACATTTCCAGAATTCGCCCTTTTCTTACTTTCGACTCTGCAAAAACTCTTACTGTCTCACTTATTCATTCTCGTCTGGACTATTGTAACTCTCTACTAATTGGCCTACCTTTTACCAGACTCTCCCCGCTCCAATCTGTCCTGAATGCTGCTGCCAGGATCATATTCCTCGCCAACCGTTACACCGATGCCTCTACCTTGTGCCAGTCATTACACTGGCTACCCATCCAATCCAGAATCCAGTACAAAACTACTACCCTCATCCACAAAGCACTCCATGGCTCAGCACCACCCTACATCTCCTCTCTGGTCTCAGTCTACCAACCTACCCGTGCCCTCCGCTCTGCTAATGACCTCAGGTTAGCATCCTCAATAATCAGAACCTCCCACTCCCGTCTCCAAGACTTTACACGTGCGGCGCCGATTCTTTGGAATGCACTACCTAGGTTAATACAATTAATCCCCAATCCCCACAGTTTTAAGCGTGCACTAAAAACTCATTTGTTCAGATTGGCCTACCGCCTCAACGCATTAACCTAATTATCCCTGTGTGGCCTATTAATAAAAAACAACAACATAATCACGTTCCTCCATCATGTTCTCATACACTTTATGCAGTTAATAGCCTCTGTGTCTGTACTGTTACATACTTAGGCAGTTAACTGGTTCATGCAGCTTTACATGAACACCCGAGCCTTACACTATGGCTGGTCCAAATAACTAAAGCAATTGTTACCATCCACCTCTTGTGTCTCCCCTTTTCCTCATAGATTGTAAGCTTGCGAGCAGCAGGGCCCTCTTTCCTCCTGGTATCTGTTTTGAACTGTGATTTCTGTTATGCTGTAATGTCTGTTGTCTGTATAAGTCCCCTCTATAAGTTGTAAAGCGCTGCGGAATATGTTGGCGCTATATAAATAAAATTATTATTATTATTATTATTACCTCTCATCTAACCTGCTCTTTGACAATCTGCAATCTGGTTTCTGTCCCCATCACTCAACTGAGACAGCCCTAACCAAAATCACTAATGACTTACTTACAGCCAAAGCTAACAGACAATACTCTGTACTCCTCCTTCTTGACCTGTCCTCTGCTTTTGACACAGTTAATCACTGCCTCCTAATACAGATCCTCTCCTCCTTTGGCATCAAGGATCTCGCCCTATTCTGGATCTCCTCATACCTTTCTAACCACACATTCAGCGTCTCCCACTCCCACACTACCTCCTCATCCCACCCTCTCTCTGTTGGAGTCCCCCAAGGCTCTGTTCTAGGACCCCTACTCTTCTCAATCTCCACACTTGGCCTGGGACAACTCATAAAGTCCCATAGATTCTAGTACCACCTTTATGCTGATGACACTCAGATCTACCTTTCTGGACCAGACGTCACCTCTCTGCTGTCCAGAATCCCGGAGTGTCTATCAGCCATATCCTCCTTCTTGTCCTCTCGCTTTCTCAAACTCAATGTGGACAAATCTGAACTCATCATCTTTCCTCCATCTCATAGATCTTCCATACCTGACCTATCTATTGCAATTAACGACATCACGCTTTCCCCCGAACCAGAAGTCCGCTGCCTCGGAGTAACCCTTGACTCTGCCCTGTCCTTCAAACCACACATCCAAGCTCTCTCCACCTCCTGTCACCTCCAGCTCAAAAATACCTCCAGAATCCGTCCTTTCCTCAACCGTCAATCTACTAAAATGCTTGTGCATGCCCTCATCATCTCCCGCCTTGACTACTGCAACATCCTTTTCTGTGGCCTCCCTGCTAACACCCTTGCACCTCTCCAGTCCATCCTTAACTCTGCTGCCTGACTAATTCATCTCTCTCCTCGCTACTCCTCTGCTTACCCTCTCTGCAAATCTCTTCACTGGCTCCCATTCCCTCAGCGTATCCAGTTCAAATTACTAATACTGACCTACAAAGCCATCCATAACCTGTCTCCTCCATATATCTCTGAACTAATCTCCCGATATTTTCCCTCACGTAATCACCGGTCCTCCCAAGACCTCCTTCTCTCCTCCACACATATCCGCTCCTCACCCAACTGCCTCTAAAACTTCTCCAGAATATCCCCCATCCTCTGGAAATCTTTGCCCCAACACATCCGACTATCAGCCACATTAGGATCCTTCAGACGGAACCTGAAAACCCACCTCTTCAGGAAAGCCTACAGTCTTCACTGACCCCGCTGCCTCCTCACCACTACTGAAGCTACAGCCTCACCAACACCGGTGCTCCTACAACCCTCAACCTATTGTCTCTATCCCCACCGTCCTGTAGAATGTAAGCCTGCAAGGGCAGGGTCCTCGCCCCTCTATATCAGTCTGTCATTGTTAGTTTGCTTACTGTAAGTGATATCTGTAATTTGTATGTAACCCTTTCTCATGTACAGCACCATGGAATCAATGGTGCTATATAAATAAATAATAATAATAATAATAGTAATACCTTAGATTAGCTTTCAACCCACAGTAAATCCATAAACCTGGGCTTAGTTGAGTTTGCTGAACTCTAAAATTCATTATTTTAAATTTCCTCCATCTGTCATCAGGGCATAGTTGGATGACCCCATTACACATGATGGATGGCCCCAATACATATTCAGATGGCCCCACCAAAGTAAATGGGTTCAGCCAACTTACCTTTAATGTCTATGGGTACATACCGTAGCTAGGACAACTTCAATAAATACTGTTGTACAATCAGCATTGAACTTCCATGCAAATAACTTTTGAGTCTAAGTGCTAATTGCATCTGTGCACTTAGACTACAATAGATATACAGTATATATCTGTAGCTTTTCACAACCCATAATGCAATGTAGCCGTACACCCCCATTCACCATTTTCGATCTCACAAGTATGCATACTGTTGGCACTCACTTGGCATTAAAAAGTTTCCTTTATTGTGGTTCCATAAATAACAGGAAATGTTGAGACACAATTGGCTAACAGCCGTTTTGCATGAGAATCACGGTTCCTCTGAGTATCAGGGGACTTAATATGTGATTTTCTTTTTTTGCTGTCTGCAACCCCTTCTGTCTGTATTTCTATTTTTACTTTAATAAACGTTGTTATTTTATTTGTGATCTTTTTTTTCTCCTGTATTATTAGTATGTTGTGCCAAACTTCTTGATGACCATCTTCTTAGTGTTCCATGGTATATACAATGCCTTCCATTTATTAAAGGAAGGTTAACAAAAGGGGAAAGGTGCCTGAGGAAAGAAGCCTCTGGGCCATAACATTGAACCATGTAGCGGAGCACTAGGCAAGGTATACCCCTATACAGGGATTCCCCAGTCACAACACCAGGTGGCCTAAATGCCACAACACCCTGACCAGAGGGACGACCTGTACAGACCGTATAGACAAGACTGTGGAATACTGGCTCTGTCGGTGGAGAGAATCCCGGAAGCTCCGTGTAATCCCGGAAGCTCCGTGTAATCCCGGAAAAGCTGATCCAGCCGGCAGTGATATCTGGATGGTTCCATGAGGAGAGGTTTGGTCAGCCTGAAGTGGAAGCCGGAGAGTCCAGAAAGATCCAGGATAAGGAACTGCCAGCAGAGGATTCTGAGGAGACACAGGTATTAATGAAATACAAGGAAACCGTCTTCAGATCACAGAGCACAGTAGAGTGTGTAGCAAAAAAGTCTTTGAGGAAAAGCGAGCACTCACCATCTGCTAATATCCAGTCTTTATTGTGACATATTGTCAAAAGCAGGAACAATCAGGGAGAAACGTGATTCCACAAGACAAGTCTATTGGGAGCGAGGGTGTGTGCAGACACAGTATGGGGAGCAAGGAGGGATGGGTGCAAACACATTATTGGGAGTGAGGAGAGGGATAGGTGCAGACACAGTATTGGGAATCAGAGGGAGGAATGGGTGCATTCACAGAATGGGGAGGTAGGAGGAGTGAGTGCAGACACAATATGGGGAGAGAGGGAAAGGGGTATCGGTGTGGAAATAGTATGAGAAAAGCAGAAAGGGTGTTGATACAGTATGGTGAGTGCAGAGGATGACTGCACACACAGTATGGGAAGTGAAGGGGATGAGTGCAGTCACTGTATTGGGAGTAAGGAAGAAGAGGTATGGGATGAAGACACAATATGGAAAGCAAGGGGGAATGGGTGCAGACACAGTATTGAGAGTGAGGGAGGGGGAATGGGCGTGGACACATTATGATGAGCGAAGAGTGATGGGTGTGGACAAAGTATGGAGAACAAGGGGGAATGGGTGCATACACAGTATGAGGAATAGGTGGATGGGTGCAGACACAGTATGGGCAGAGGGAGGGTGTATGAGGAAACAGCAGGAGAGGGATGGTACGATCACAGTATGGGGAGTGAGGGGTGGAGGAGAAATTTGAGGACACGGTATGAGGAGCAAGGAGGATGGGTGCAAGCACAGTATGAGGAGCAAGGGGTTGTATGAGGAAATAGTATGAGGGGGAATAGGTGCAGATACAGACTGGTAACAACAACTTCAAGCATCCACTTACCATTCTAATAACATATTGAGAGTTGTGGGTTCATGCTATACAGCTGTATTAGGGTCTGACCTGACATTAGAATTAATGTAACATGAACTGATGGTGGTTCTGGTGATATATTCATATACTGCTCATGGTTCAGGTGATTTATTCATTTATAGTGGCTCTAGTGATGGACTTCTGTACTGATGGTGATTCTTGTGCTGAATTCATGTACAAATGGTGGTCCCGGTGATGTATTAATGTACTAATGGTGGTCCTGATGATGTATTCATGTAGTAATGGTGGTCCTAGTTGTCACTCAAGGTGTAAGACAGACTAACTGCAACATAAAGGGATAAGGTGAAGGGTGCCCAACGCTAAGAAAGCAGGGAATGGAGACCGTTAGGCAGAACCAAGGTCACCCTGTCTGCCCTAAGACTCTAAATAGGTTCTGCATCTATCGCCGGGCAGGATAGCTAAGCCCTACCAGACCCTAGCGGTAAGCCCTGCATAGGGAAGGACAGCATGAGCACTAGTCAATCCCCCTACACTACAGACAACAGGGATAGACTAACAGGGGAAACACTTATCTTTGAGCAGACTTAGAGAGGAAACACCAGACATCCTCGCAACACCAGAAAGGAAGTTAGCTGACTGCTGTAGTCCAAGTCTTCACAAGGGAGGAATGAAAATAACACCCGCACCTCCCAACAGGAAGTAGGCTGTTGTAAACACCCAAGTCCAGGCGTGGTCATTAGCACCAGGGGAGGTCGCCACTAGTCTGCAAAGCAAACAACAGAGACCTTCTGCAGACAGATGCAGTGAAACGGTCTGCAGGCTACGACACATCCATGACACTACTGATGTATTCATGCACTCATAGTGGTTCTGGTGATGTATTCATGAACTGATGGGGGTTATAGTGACCTATTTCTGTAATACTAGTGATTTTGGTGATGTATTTCTGTACTGACCTCTCAATATGATGCCGCGCTTAGGGGAGTATGGCCCAAGGATGCCAATGTGAAAAACGGCAGGTGTGCACAATAAATGAGGGCGTAACGTTACTGAATGCTACAATAGTCCTAATGAAAACACTCAGTTGCTACCTCCTGAATGCTAGGGCCGGCTCCGCCACCTACCTAGGAGATTTCTATGACCGCATGAACACCGACATAAGCAATATGGCACTTACCCTGGTGATGGTGTGCCAACGATTGTGTCATGAAGTACCAGCCTCTGAGTCCAGCTCTGTGGCTGGGAGTGTGAAGTTGCTGCAATGTGGATGGTAAGGATGCGGGGAACACGGACAGCTGCGCCGCACCAGAGGAGCCCCAGCCGGTGATGTCCCTGTACTGCTGATGATTCTGATGATATGTTTCTGTACTGCTGGTGGTTCTGGTGATATATTTATGTATTGAAGGTTGTGATGCTGTGTATCTGTACTGATTGGGGTTCTACTGATGTATTTCTGTACTGATGGTGGTTCTGGTGATGTATTTTAATGCTGTTATTGGTTCTGATCCTGTACATATGTAACAATCTATAACTTGGAAGATTACAGGATACATTTCTACATTAATAAAGTGTTGTGTCATTTGGCAAGTTAAGGGTTACTATATTTTTATTTATGCTAGGAGCATTACAGGGTTGTCCAAGATTGTGATGAAGGTCTGCTGTTACTCTAAGGCTACTTTCACACTTGCGTTTGGAGCCGCTGCGGAGGGCTGTGGACTTCCTCTGTGAAGCCCCGCCCTCCACCGCTAGCTCCGCCTATTTCTGCATGCGGCCGGCATGCGGCCTGTGTACCTATATTTAAAATTAGGTACGCAGGTCGTGCTGCAGTATGCGGATGCTTCCGCATGCGTCGTTTTGACGATGCGGAGACCAGCGTAGGACGCAGCTCGTAGCAAATTTTTTTTTCCGCATTGTCAAAACGACGCATGCGGAAGCATCCGCATACTGCGGCACGACCTGCGTACCTAATGTTAAATATAGGTACACAGGCCGCATGCCGGCCGCATGCAGAAATAGGCGGAGCTAGCGGTGGAGGGCGGGGCTTCACAGAGGAAGTCCACAGCCCTCTGCAGCGGCTCCAAACGCAAGTGTGAAAGTAGCCTAAGTATCTTCATTCTCACAGGGTGGACTGCATGCTGTCAGGATTCTCTGGTGCTGGTGGTGAGAGCAGAAGTATGCAATTTACATACATGTGGTCATGTGCCGACTAGATATGCGTGGCCTCGCTCAATGAAAATTATTTGAGTGATGTCAGGCACACCCAGTTGGAATGTGGTAGGAAGTTTGCAAATCGCATACTTGCGCTCACATGGCCATCTACCTAGAGTGATTGCAGACTTTCATCACAAACCTGGACAAGCCAATTAATTATAAAATGAAGCACTGTAGCATGCAAATCTTATCAGCATGTAATATACTCACTGTCAGGATTCAGCTCTGCTTGCAGTTTCCAGCAGTGATTACATGGCCACGTGACAACGAGTTTCATTTCCTGCTTCTCTCAGTTTTTCACTGAACATTGATAAAAATATGAAGAGCAGCTCGTCACCACATGACTGTTAGTAAACCAATCGCATCTGAATGAGCCGTCACATAATGACTTCTCAAACCACATGGAGGGTCGCCAAACTGAATTCTCGCCCCAGGTGCCTGAAAAAAAAAAAATAGACACACTTTGTATACAAATTATGGGTAACATTCAATGTGGAAAAAGTTCTGAAATGAAATCTTCTTGATATGTTTTTCTACACAACAAAATATGTCATTTTAACAGGAGTGTTAAAACTTGTTATACACACTGTATTTCTATGCCAAAAGTATTAAACCAATAATACTTTTATATGCTTTTATTCCAGGTAGCTGTTAACTCTAGAAGCAAACAGTTTAGCGGGTAACTAAACTTTTAAATTATTTTTGGCATGTTGAAGCCCTTACATTACAGTTGATTGGTGGGAGACTAGATTTTGACACCCCAATCAATCATTGAATCCAGGGAATTGCAGGAGAGTCTGCAGGTTGATTAGAAAATCTATAGTAGGTATACATACCACTCTGCGTCTGCATAAGCTAAGCGCTTCTGCCGTCACTGATCAACAGAAATGAACAGGTTCTGTAACATCAATAAAAAATTATTTAAAACTCTAGTTACCCTCAGTTTTATTGTCTTATTAATAATTGCTTTAGTTTGTGTAAAATGGAAAAAATATTCAGAAACACAGGACTATTTCTCTGTAGTTTGTCCTACCAGCAGGACCTCTCCTTTAATAAAACATTACGAATTTTTACTTACAGCAGCAAAGTGAACATTCATTGCCAGGCATATCATGTAACAACACCTGACAGATTGCGGTACCAGAATAACTTGTCTCTACACCAGCTGATGACATGACATACTTGGTAAAGAACAACTCTTTAAACACTGCATTTTTGCTTATGAATGACATTGATCATGCTACAGATGCACTGCAAGAATCTAACTTTACCATCTCATAAATCTTTGGTCAGACTTCACCTTGATACAATATTGGGCATCCGTCCATCAAAAAGGCATTATGTAGCTGGAAGGAGTCCAGAGATGGGTACAAAATCAAGAGAGGAATGAAAGATTTTAGTTATGAGGAAAGGCTAGCCAAAGTTGGTTTAATCACATTAGAAAGGGAGAGCTTATGAAGGGATATGTTTGCTATAAATATATCCAAGGTCAGTGCCGTGAAAGGAGAGGGCTTTGTACAATGAAGGCTTGGAGAACGTGTTATCGGTCTTACACAGATATTTTCTGGAAGAGTATGCATTGTTTTTTCTCCCGTGTAGGATGCGGAGATATGCAGTATGATACCACAGTGATTTAAGCACTGATCAAAATAGAAATGCAGTTGTCATTTTTTTTTTTACGTCAGCGTAAATGTTTCCCCAAATGAGACACAGAGGCAAAGATTAGGCAGTGAACTGTACACAGCAAAGTATATGTACACCTTAGGATAAACAATGCTGTACTGCTGTTCTGTAGAAGACAAATTAAATCAAGTGGCAGTGCATATAGAAAGTGACAAACCTGCATTTTTCCTGGATGGTGGGTGTCAGAGGTGGGGACAGCAACACGTCTTTTTGCCCGTGTCAAAATATTAAGGACAGGGTGAGGGCAGTAAATTGAACCTTTTGCTGAGTGAAGGAATCTCTAACTAAAGCTCTGACACTAACACACACGGAGAGGGCAAAGAGAAAGAAAGGAGGAAAAAGGATAATATGTGGAGCCTGTGACTAAATGACGCAAAAATTAATTCTACACACGAATGGCCTGTAAGGTGGCTTTGTCAATGGTTGCCTGGCAGCTCTAAAATGGTTACCACGAACAGGCTTGGCAAAAGCTACTCCAAAACCTGGAACTCTAGGAAAGCTGATTTCAACAAATTAAGGGAGGAGCTTAATCATGTAGACTGGGACCACGTCATGGTAACTGGGGATACTGAACATAAATGGGGCATTTTTAAGGAAATACTACTGGAATTCTTCAGAAAACTGATACCCTATGGTAATAAATTGTCAAGAAATTAAAAAAACATTTTGGAAAAATAAGATAGTACAAACTTTAATAAGACAAAAACAAAGGGCATGCAAATTCTTGTAAAAATGTTTATAAATACATCAATGCCAAAAAGAAAAAAAACAGATGGTATCAACCCATAAAGATGAAAATAACAAGTTAATTACAAAGGACAAAGAAAAGGCTGAAATATTAAACAGGCACTTCATCCGTGTTCACCAATAAACTGTCTGTTACAGGGACCATTCAAGAAGGCAAAAATCAAAAGTCACAACCTGATATAACTAATTTAAAAGAGATTTAGTGTAGATAAATGTAGAGTAATGCACCTAGGACGGAGTAATCCTATTGCTGCATATACATTAAATGGGAGTATACTCAGGACTACAGAACAGGAGAATGACTTGGACATTCTGATTACAAGTAAGCTGAGCACTCAATGTCAAGCAGCAGCCGCAAAAGCAAACAAGATTTTAGGATGTATAGCAAGAGATAAAATCTCACGATCCCAACGTTTTATTACCCCTTTATAAATCACTGGGGAGGCCACATCTAGAATATGAGATTTAGTTTTGGACTGCACATTTTAAAAAGGATATTCAGAAGTTAGAATCAGTTCAAAGACAGGCAGCTAGATTATTACAAGGGATGGAAGGCCTCTCATATAATGAAAGGTTGGAAAAGGCTTGTTTAGCTTAAAAAAAAAGACGCTTCAGAGGTCCGTCCCATTTACATGGATAAATATATGTGCGGCCAGTACAAAACACTAGCACATGACTTATTCCTTCCGAAGACCAAACTGAGGATTAGGGGGCACTTCACTATGGGTGGAAGAAAGGCGATTCCGGCAGCTAAATAGGAAAGGGTTGTTTACAGTTAGAGCAGTCAGACTGTGCTGTCAGAAATTTACAATTGGTTGAGAAAGGTTGAACTTGATGGACCTAGGTCTTTTATCAACCTATGTAATTATGTAACTTTTTGTTACAAAAATTTTACTTTAGGCCAATTTTTTTTTTATTTTTGCAAGGTTAAAAGGAAAATATTGACACCAAAATTTGTTGTGCAATTTCTCCTGAGCATACCGATATCCCATATGGGAGGGGGGACCACTGTTTGGGCACATGGCAGGGCTCGGAAGGGAAGGAGCGCCATTTGACTTTTTGAATGTAAAATTTGCTGGAATAATTAGCGGATGTCATGTTACATAGTAATATACAACCCCTGGCAAAAATTATGCAATCGACCTTGGAGGATGTTCATTCAGTTGTTTATTTTTGTGAAAAAAAAAAGCAGATCACAGACATGGCACAAAACTAAAGTCATTTCAAATGGCAACTTTCTGGCTTTAAGAAACAGTAAAAGAAATCAAGAGCAAAAAATGTGGTAGTCAGTGATGGTTACTTTTTTCAACCAAGCATAGGGTTAGTTAGCAAGGCCGAAAAAAGACGTTTGTCCATCCAGTTCAGCCTATATTCTGTCAGAATAAATCCCCAGATCTACGTCCTTCTAAAGAACCTAATACCTGTAAGATACAATGTTGCGTTTTTTAGAGTCCCTGATGTGCCTAAACAGTGGAAACCACCCATAAGTGACACCATTTTTGGAAACTAGACCCCTGAGGGAACTTATCTAGATGTGTAGTGAGCACCTTGAACCACGAAATGCTTCACAGAAGTTTAGAACATTGAGCCATGAAAATAAAAAAAAATAAATTTTCCGCACAAAAATGTTTTGCATTTTCACAAGAGTAAAGGGAGAAATTGCATCCCACAATTTGTTGTGCAATTTCTCTTGAATATGCTGATATCCCATAAGTGGGAGTAAACTAATGTTTAGGCTATTGGTTGGGCTCAGAAAAGAAGGAGTAACATTTTGGAATGCAGGCTTTGATGGAATGGTCTGCTGATGTCTTGTCTCGTTTGGAAAGCCTGTGATGTGTACAGTAAAATCCTCCCACAAGTGACACCATTTCAGAAGCTAGACCCCTTAGAGAATGTATCTAGATGTGTGGTAAGCACCTTGAACCCCCAGATGCTTCAAAGAAGTTTAGAACATTGAGCCATGAAAATAAAAAAATAAAAAATTTTCCCCAGAAAAATGTTTTTTAACTCCTAATTTTGCATTTTCACAAGGGCAACGGGTGAAATTGAATCACACAATTTGTTGTGCAATTTCTCTTGAATATGCTGATGCCCCATAAGTGGGAGTAAACCACCATTTAGGAAGCTAGACCCCTTAAGAAATGTATCTAGATATGTGGTAAGCACTTTGAACCCCCAGCTGCTTCACAGAAGTTTATAACTTAGAGCCATGAAAAAAAAAATCAAAATTTTCCCACAAAAATGTAATTTTAGCCCCAATCTTTTCATTTTCACAAGGATAGCAAGAGAAAACACAGTGCAAAGCTCAAAAGGGATTTTGATGGACTACACCGCTCAATGAATTCACTAAGGCGTGCAGAGTATTGACACCACAGGTAGGTCCCAGAATTTTACACCATTGAGCATTGAAGAAAAAAATTATTACATTTTTACCATCAAAATTTTGTTTTAGCCCCATATTTTATATTTTTCACACTGGGAAATGGGTAAAAATTACACCAAATATGTCCCATAATTTCTGCTGACTGTAGAAATATTCCATATGTGGCTGTACAGTACTGTTTAGCTATACGACGAGACTCGAGAGGGACAGAGCGTTATTTGACAAAGTGCTAGAAGAGCAGAATCCCCCTCAAGTGACCCCATTTTGGAAATTATGTCCCTTTAGAAATGTATCAACAGGTGTAGTAACAATTTTGACTTCATGGGTGTTTTCCAGAAACAAGCAGCAGTGGATGTTGCTGAGTGAAAATTGGAAACTGCCGTTGTAGTGACCAATACGGTGTAGTGACCAGTATGGTTTAGTGACCAGTACATTGTGCCCAGCTTATGCACCTGTAAATTAGGCAGGCTTTCATCGCTACAGAAATGCCAAACATGTGGACACTAGGTTTAGGTAGACTGTGGGGCTCAGAAGGGAACAGGAATTTAGATTTGGGAGCACAGAATTTGCTGAATTTCCTTTGGGGGTGAGGGTCTTTTCGCTTTTCCAGAGCCTTTGTATGACCAGTAGCTTGGAAGCCACCTATATTTCCGTTAACAGATGATGGACTTGATTTTTTTTATGGATTGAGTTGAAGCTTTTATTGGGGACATTTTACATAATATTTGGGATCACATTTATCTGTCCCTCTATGCTGAGAACTTACATCGGGGTTTCCCTTTAAATCTCCGAGTAACATAATTCAGATAAAACCACCGAGGCAACCATTCACTATAATAAGGCTGCAGAGTTACTCTGGACTCTGTTAATAGGTGTCCTTTTTTTCAAAGAAGCACAAAACTGTGGCTGATGGCATTTTAACCCCTTCATGACTCAGCCTATTTTGACCTTAATGACCTGGCCGTTTTTTGCAATTCTGACCAGTGTCCCTTTATGAGGTAATAACTCAGGAACGCTTCAACGGATCCTAGCGGTTCTGAGATTGTTTTTTCGTGACATATTGGGCTTCATGTTAGTGGTAAATTTAGGTCGATAATTTCGTAACATTCTCCACATGTCTACTTTACATCAGCACAATTTTGGAAACAAAATTTTTTTTGCTAGGAAGTTACAAGGGTTAAAATTTGACCAGTGATTTCTCATTTTTACAACAAAATTTAAAAAAACATTTTTTTTAGGGACCACCTCACATTTGAAGTCAGTTTGAGGGTTCTATATGGCTGAAAATACCCAAAAGTGACACAGTTCTAAAAACTGCACCCCTCAAGGTGCTCAAAACCACATTCAAGAAGTTTATTAACCCTCCAGGTGTTTCACAGCAGCAGAACCAACATGGAAGAAAAAATGAACATTTAACTTTTTAGTCACAAAAATGATCTTGTAGCAACAATTTTTTTATTTTCCCAAGGGTAAAAGGAGAAACTGGACAACAAACGTTGTTGTCCAATTTGTTCTGAGTACGCTGATACCTCATATGTGGGGGTAAACTATTGTTTGGGCGCACGGCAGGGCTCGGAAGGGAAGGAGCGCCATTTGACTTTTTGAATGAAAAATTGGTTCCAATCTTTAGCGGACACCATGTCGCATTTGGAGAGCCCCCGTGTGCCTAAACATTGGAGCTCCCCCACAAGTGACCCCATTTTGGAAACTAGACCCCCCAAGGAACTTATCTAGAAGCATAGTGAGCACTATAAACCCTCAGGTGCTTCACAAATTGATCCGTAAAAATGAAAAAGTACTTTTTTTTCACACAAAAAATTTTTTAGCCTCAATTTTTTCATTTTCACATGGGCAACAGGATAAAATGGATCCTAAAATTTGTTGAGCAATTTCTCCTGAGTACACCGATATCTCACATGTGGAAGTAAACCACTGTTTGGGCACATGGTAAGGCTCGGAAGGGAAGGAGCGCCATTTGACTTTTTGAATGAAAAATTATCTCCATCGTTAGCGGACACCATGTCGCGTTTGGAAAGCCCCTGTGTGCCTAAACATTGGAGCTCCCCCACAAGTGACCCCATTTTGCTTGGCACACGTCGGGGCTCGGAAAGGAAGTAGTGACGTTTTGAAATGCAGACTTTGATGGAATGGTCTGCGGGCGCCACGTTGCGTTTGCGGAGCCCCTGATGTGCCTAAACAGTAGAAACCCCCCACAAGTGACCCCATTTTGGAAACTAGACCTCCCAAGGAACTTATCTAGATGTGTGGTGAGCACTTTAAACCCCCAAGTGCTTCACAGAAGTTTATAACGCAGAGCCGTGAAAATAAAAAAATAATTTTTCTTTCCTCAAAAATTATGTAATAGCAAGCAATTTTTTATTTTCGCAAGGGAAACAGGAGAAATTGGACCCCAATATTTGTTGCCCAGTTTGTCCTGAGTATGCTGGTACCCCATATGTGGGGGTAAACCACTGTTTGGGCACATGTCAGCGCTCGGGAGGGAGGGAGCACCATTTGACTTTTTGAACGCAAGATTGGCTGGAATCAATGGTGGCGCCATGTTGCGTTTGAAGACCCCTGATGTGCCTAAACAGTGGAAACCCCTCAATTCTAACTCCAACACTAACCCCAACACACACCTAACCCTAATCCCAACTCTAGTCATAACCCTAATCACAACCCTAACCCCAACACACTCCTAACCACAACCCTAATCCCAACCCTAACCCTAATCCTAACCCTAATCCCAACCCTAACCCCAACCCTAACCACAACTTTAACCCCAACACACCCCTAACCATAACCCTAACGACAAGCCTATTCTTAACCCTATTTCCAACCCTAGCCCTAATTCCAACCCTAACTCTAATTCCAACCCTAAAGCTATGTGCCCACGTTGCGGATTCGTGTGAAATTTTTCCGCACCATTTTTGAAAAATCCACAGGTAAAAGGCACTGCGTTTTACCTGCGGATTTACCGCGGATTTCCAGTGTTTTTTATGCGGATTTCACCTGCGGATTCCTATTGAGGACCAGGTATAAAACGCTGCGGAATCTACACAAAGTATTAATATGCTGCGGAAAATACCACGCAGCATTTCCGTGCGGTATTTTATGCACCATGGGCACAGCGGATGGTACTGTAAACCTGATGGAACACTGCTACGAATCCGCAGTGGCCAATCCGCTGCGGATCCGCAGCCAAATCCGCACTGTGTGCACATAGCCTAATTCTAACGCTAACCCTAGTTCTGACCCTAACTCTACCTCTAACCCTACCCCTAACCCTACCCCTAGTTCTAACCCTAGTTCTAACCCTAGTGGAAAAAAATATATATTTTCTTTATTTTATTATTGTCCCTACGTATGGGGGTGATAATGGGGGGGTCATTTACTATTTTTTTTATTTTGATCACTGTGATAGGTTTTATCACAGTGATGAAAAATGTAGCTGGAACGAATCTGCCGGCCGGCAGATTCGGCGGGCGCACTACGCATGCGCCCGCCATTTTGGAAGATGGCGGCACACGTGGAGAAGACGGACGGACACCGGGAAGCTCGGTAAGTATGAGGGGGGATCGGAGCACGGGGGAGCGGACAGGAGGACGTGGGAGTGGACAGGATGATGGAGGGGAGCAGAGCACAGGATGGAGGACTGGGGAGGAGATCGGTGGTGGTGGGGGGTGCAGACCAGTGTTTCCAGCCATGGCCGATGATATTGCAGCATCGGCCATGGCTGGATTGTAATATTTCACCAGTTTTCATAGTGAAATATTACAAATCGCTCTGATTGGCTGTTGAAAGCGAAACAGCCAATCAGAGTGATCGTGGCCATGGGGGGGTGAAGCCCCCCCCCGCCGGGCTGAAGTACCACTCCCCCTGTCCCTGCAGATCGGGTGAAATTGGAGTTAACCCTTTCACCCGATCTGCAGGGACACGATCATTCCATGACGCCACATAGGTGTCACAGGTCGGATTGGCACCGACTTTCATGACGCCTACGTGGCGTCAAAGGTCAGGAAGGGGTTAATGCATTCCTAATAAAAAGACGGACACCGCTGGATCAAGGCCAGACGGCATCCACAGTGTCTCCATCTGCCTCATTATAGGGACTCTTCTGCCAGGGGTTACGTCTGGTGTAAGCGTTCAGCGTAGAGTGCAGGATAAATGTGAGCCAAGTCTTACTGTGATCTTTAGAAGGCAGAATGAACAAATCAATAGCAGGTGAAGAATTTGCTTTATTTATTTTTCACGCCGTTCTTGGCGCTGTATAAGTGATTAGACGACTTTATTTATACCAGATTTATATCAGGTTGTTTTGTTTGGCTGCTGTCACACACTAAAATACTTTTTTTAAACAATAAACAAACTAATTTTCGCATCACCATATTTTGAGAGCTATAATTTTTCCATATTTTGGTCAGCAGAGTCATGTGAGGGCTAAATTTTTGCCGGACTAGTTGACGTTTTTATTAGTACCATTTTTGGACACATGACATTTTTCTATCGTATATAATAAATATATCGTATATATTACTTTTCCGATTTTTGGTTGGGAGAATAAACAAAAGACAACAATTCAATCGTTTCTTTCTTTTTTTTTTTTTTTTTCTGCCGTTCCACGTATGGTAAAATTGATAAGGCAGCTTTATTCCTCGTGTCAGTACGATTACATTGATACCCCATTTATATCTTTTTTTACGTTATGGCGGTTTTACACAAAAACTATTTTATAGAAAAAAATTATTACTTTTGCATTGCTTTATTTTGAGAGCTATAACTTTTTTATTTTTTGGCTGATGGAGCTGTATGGTGGCTTGTTTTTGTGGGACAAGATGACGATTTTAGCGATACCATTTTTATTTACATTCACTTTTTTATCGCGTTTTATTCTTTTTGTTCGTCGCTATTTCTTTTTTTTCTTCTATGGTGTTCAATAAAGGGGTCAAGTAATTGGACAGTTATATAGGTCAGGTCGTTCCGGGTGTGGCAATACCAAATATATGTACATTTATTGTTGCCGCGTATCGGATACCGGAATCGGAAGTTCCCAGGATTCAAACTGCACAAATTTGCACGAAATCAGCCAATGAGAATGATTCCAAGTGTGGGCACATCCTGTTCAGCATGGAGGGCATGAAACTACTGGCAAGGCTGTGATTGGCTGCTGAAATGATGTCATGATGCAGTTTAAAAGTCGCTGGCGCCATTTTTCGCTCACTCTGCTGTGAATTCAGTTAGTGACAGGACGCTGTTTGCTGACTGAGGGCCAGTTTAGAGATAGCGATTTGCTTCTTTGTGCTTTTCCAAGGCTAATTTAGCAACCGCTGTGTTCACCTACTAATCACCTTGCTTTTGCCTTGCAGCGCTGTTTTCACAGCGATCTGCAAGGTCTGTGTGTGTGTGTGTGTGAGTGCAGCCCACTCTCTAGTCTGTGTGCAGCCATAGGCCATCCATAGCTGGTTGTATTCAGTTCAGGGAGGGTGGTTCATTGCCTCATACTGTTCTTTTTTTTTTTTTTTTTTTTCAAGTAGTGTAGTCTGCTGCTCATTTTTTGTAATAATTCCTATTAGTGACTTTCCACCCGTCTCCAGCTAATTTGTGGAAAAACACTACATAGGATAAAGTAGAGGAGGTTTTTTGGGCCTTGCAGCGCCGTTTACGGCTGTCTGCACGGTCTCCGTGTGACTGCAGCTCGCCCTGTAGTCTGTGAGCAGCCATAGCCTGGTTGTATCCAGCTCAGGGTTGTTCACTGCGTCATACCATAAAATCAATTTTCCTTTTGTTTTAAGTAGTGCAGGCTGCTGCATATTTTTTCAAAAAATTCCTATTAGTGTCTTTCCACCCGTATCCAGCTAACTTGTGGAAAAACACTACATAGGATAAAGTAGAGGAGGTTTTTTGGGCCTTGCAGCGCCGTTTACGGCTGTCTGCACGGTCTCCGTGTGACTGCAGCTCACCCTGTAGTCTGTGAGCAGCCATAGCCTGGTTGTATCCAGCTCAGGGTTGTTCACTGCGTCATACCGTAAAATCAATTTTCCTTTTGTTTTAAGTAGTGCAGGCTGCTGCACATTTTTTCAAAAAATTCCTATTAGTGTCTTTCCACCCGTATCCAGCTAACTTGTGGAAAAACACTACATAGGATAAAGTAGAGGAGGTTTTTTGGGCCTTGCAGCGCCGTTTACGGCTGTCTGCATGGTCTCCGTGTGACTGCAGCTCTCTCTGTTGTCAGTTCAGCCCCCAAAAAATAAATAAATAATAAAGTTCACCAAACACACCACTTTACATTTGTGTAGGCCACATTAGCTCATATTAAAGTCTAGTCCACACTTTAGAAAATTAGTGTTTCCTATACCTGTTAGGACTCGGAGCTGTTCAGGAATAAGCACACAAAGCCGTTAGTACTTTTCTGCTTATCTTTATCAGTCAACCAAGATGAAGAAGGCAGGGAGTAAGGCACGTGGGCGTGGGCGCGGAGCAGGGAGAGGACGTGGGGATTCTGTGCCTGCTGCGGGCACCGGTGACTCCTCAGCACCCAGTTTCACCAGGGAACAGTCCTTCATGCGCAGCTTTGTCGCAGAGCGCCGTACACCGCTGCTGCGTGAAGACCAAATTGAAGCCGTTGTCGGATGGATGGCAGCTAACGCATCGACTTCAATTAGTGCCACATCCTCTCAGACACAGAGCACTGGAGAGCAGCCATCTGTCTCTTCACCACCTGCCAAATTGGCCAGGCAGACAGAGAGCCCAGGACAGGAGCCGTCTCTACTTCTGTTCTCTGAATCTCTTGGCTTGGAAACAGGGGGCCAGCCAAGCAGCATTGGAGAAATGGAAGGAGGCAGGGTGCAGTGATGCCCAACAGCTTTTTCTCTCTGAGTCTGAAGAGGCGGGTGGGCCAGTGCCTCCGTGTTGTCCAGAGACCCACTGTAATTCCACCCGCAGCACCACTTTCCCAGTCATCCACACACTCCCAGCCCAGTCTACAGCCATCGGTAGTACAGGCACGGGAGAAAAGGCGGCCTTTCTCGTCAAACCACCCACGAGCACAGGCTCTGACTGCAGGCATTGCCAAACTTCTGTCACTGGAAATGCTGTCATTCAGGCTGGTGGAGACTGACAGCTTCCGTGACTTGATGTCATTGGCAGTCCCACAGTACAATGTGCCCAGCCGCTTTTACTTCAGCAGGCAAGCTGTCCCTGCCCTGCACAAGCATGTGGAGGGACACATAAAAAACGCGCTACTGAACGCCGTCAGTAGCAAGGTCCACCTCACCACCGATGCATGGACCAGTCAACATGGACAGGGGCGATACCTTTCCCTCACTGCCCATTGGGTTAATGTCGTTGAGCCGGGTACAGATCGTGCGAGTGGCGCAGGACGTGTCCTGCCCACTCCAAGGATTGCAGGAATCCATTCTGTACGCATTGACTCCTCCTCTTACACCAGTTCCTCAGAATCATCGCTGCAGGAGCCGTCACAGTCCACCTCCACATGGACCCGTGATGAACGTTTACCTGTTACGACCGACATGAGCACAGCCGTGGCCAAACGGCAACAGGCCGTCTTGAAATTAATTTCTTTGGGGAATCGAAGCCACACAGCACAGGAGCTCTGGAATGCCATCAAGCAGGAGAGTGATGTGTGGTTTGTGGCAGCGAATCTCCAGCCAGGCATGGTAGTGTGTGATAATGGTCGAAATCTGGTGGCAGCTCTGGGCCTCGGCAACCTCACTCACATCCCATGTCTGGCACATGTGCTCAATTTGGTCGTGCAGAGTTTTTTGAGGGACTATCCGGATCTTGATGCACTGCTGTACAAGGTCCGCCTAGAGTGTGCTCACTTGCGGCGTTCCAGCACGGCAAAATCGCGCATTGCGGCTCTGCAGCGCCGACACCGCCTGCCGGAACATCGCATCATATGTGACCTACCTACCAGGTGGAATTCCACATTACATATGTTGGAGCGGTTGTGTGAGCAGGCGCAAAGAAGTCGCACTCCGCGCTGTTCAGACTTCACAACCACAGAGTGGGCCACTATGAAGGACGTCTGCCAGGTTTTGCGTCCCTTCGATTATTCCACGCGGATGGCGAGTGCAGATGATGCACTAGTCAGCATGACTGTCCCCCTTATCTGCCTGCTTGAAAAATCACTGCAAGCGCTAAGGGATGATGTTGTGGAAGAGGTGGAGGATGAGGATTCACCATTTCCATCATCTTCTGGACAGTCAGCGCCACGTGGTTCCTCACAAACACGTAGGCAGGGGACACTTTGTGAGGAGGATGAGGAGGAGTCAATGGAGGAGGAAGACATCCGTCCAGAGGAGGGAGTTACACAATTGTCCACTACTCAGTGTGTACAGCGAGGGTGGGGTGATGACGAGCGGGCAGAGATCACGCCTCCAGCAGGGGACAGCGTTTCTTGGCCAGTTGGCAGTCTGCAGCACATGGTGGATTACATGCTGCAGTGCCTGAGAAACAACCGCCGCATCGCCCACATTCTCAACATGTCTGATTATTGGGTGTTCACCCTCCTCGATCCTCGCTACCGGGACAACGTAGAAAGCCTCATCACACCGTTGAACCGGGAGCGAAAAATGCGGGAGTACCAAGAGACACTGGTGAATTCCATCATCTTCTCCATTCCAACTGAGAGAAGTGCTGCTAGTGCATTACAAAGCAGCTCAGTGCGTCCAGGCAGTGGAGGAGGCTCTGCACAAAGAGGGAGCAGAAGCAGTGCCTCTGCCCAAGGCAAGACCAGTATGGCCCAACTGTGGCACAGTTTTGTGTGCCCGCCACAAAAGTCTACACCATCACAGACGGCTCCAGTCAGCAGGAGGCAACGGTTCCGTCAGATGGTGACAGACTACATGTCTTGCCCTCTTGCTGTACTCCCAGACGGCTCTTCCCCTTTCAAGTTTTGGGTCTCAAAGCTGGATACATGGCCAGAGCTAAGCCAGTATGCATTGGAGGTGCTGGCTTCCCCTTCGGCTAGTGTATTATCGGAACGCGTCTTTAGTGCTGCAGGTGGTGTACTAACTGACCGTCGCATGCGACTATCCTCCGATAACGTTGACCGGCTTACTTTCCTGAAAATGAACAAGGCCTGGATCTCGCAGAAATTTGCCACTCCTCTTCCTGATTAAATAATTAGGTGACTGTCTACAGTATCCAGGTCTCCTGTTGTGTTCATCTTTCTACCACCTGAACTTTAATTCCTGGGCTCCAACACCGCCAGTTACATACGACCCAGTGTTCTTGGGTTTCAGTAATGTCAGCTGATCCCCAGCTGTGTAGCCGGCAATGTGTCCTGCGACCGCCACGCTGACACAACAACTGAAATGTAAGGGAACCTGTCCCCCCCCCCCAAGGCGTTTGTTACTGAAAGAGCCATCTTGTGCAGCAGTAATGCTGCACAAGGAAAAGGTAGCTATTTTTGTTTAGCTCCTTGCACACGCAGAACTTAACACTTATAAAATGTGTCCACTGATACCGTAAAACCGTTCCGGAGGTGGAACTTTCCTTCGTAATATGACGCAGCACAGCTGTCATTCCTACCCCCTTGGCGCCGTGCCACGGCTCCTCAGCGTTGTTTGATTCCATCCCGGAGCCTGCGCTGTTATGTTATCCCTTGGCCAGGCACACTTAGCGCTGCCCCTCTTCTGACATCATTTGGTGTCAGGCTGACTGCGCCTGTGCGGCCGCGCTGGCCGAGAGCCCGCCTCGCAGTGTCTTCTGATTTAATCCCACTGGGGGCCTGAGATCCATGGACATGCGCAGTGCATATCTGAACCTCCGCCTCACACTCATCTCCCTACGCCTTCTTCAGACTGTGCGCCGTCAGCTGATCCCTAATAGCATGCCACGGCCGTGACGCCGCACAGTCTGAAGAAGCCGTAGGGAGGGGAGTGAGAGGCGAGGATATGCACTGCGCATGGCCACGGATCCCAGGCCCGCGGTGGGATTACATTAGATGACACTGCGAGGCGGGCTCTCGGCCAGCGCGGTCACACAGGCGCAGCCAGCCTGACAACAAATGATGTCAGAAGATGGGCAGCGCTAAGTTTGCCTGGCCAAGGGATAAAATAACAGCGCAGGCTCCGGGACGGAATCAAACAACGCTGGGGAGCCGGGGCACGGAGCCAAGGGAGTAGGAATGACAGCTGTGCTGCGTCATATTACGAAGGAAAGTCCCACCTCCGGGACGGTCTCACGGTATCAGGGGACACATTTTATAAGTGTTTAGTTCTGTGTTTGCAAGGAGCATAATGAAAAGAGCCACCTTTTCCTTTTGCATCCTTTGTGCTGCACAAGCTGGCTCTTTCAGCTACAAACGCCTTGGGGGGGGTTAAAGGTTCCCTTTTGACTTTCTCCAATCAGGCTTCGGCCTACACTGTGTTCCTCTGCTCCTCCTGCTGTCCCTGGGCTCCAACACCGCTACTTGCTGTCCAGAAGTGCTGTCCGCACAGTCAACAGTCGCTCCTCTGTTATTGGGGTTCAGTAACGTCAGCTGTTCCCCAGCTGTGTGTGTGGCAATCCCTCCTCTCTCCTCCACCTCCTCCTCCTTCTGTCCCTGGGCTCCAACACCGCTAGTTGTTGCCTGGTAGTGCTGTACGCACAGTCAACAGTCGCTCCTCTGTTATTGGGGTTCAGTAACGTCAGCTGTTCCCCAGCTGTGTGTGTGGCAATCCCTCCTCTCTCCTCCACCTCCTACTCCTGCTGTCCCTGGGCTCCAACACCGCTACTTGCTGTCCAGAAGTGCTGTACGCACAGTCAACAGTCGCTCCTCTGTTATTGGGGTTCAGTAACGTCAGCTGTTCCCCAGCTGTGTGTGTGGCAATCCCTCCTCTCTCCTCCACCTCCTCCTCCTTCTGTCCCTGGGCTCCAACACCGCTAGTTGTTGCCTGGTAGTGCTGTACGCACAGTCAACAGTCGCTCCTCTGTTATTGGGGTTCAGTAACATCAGCTGTTCCCCAGCTGTGTGTGTGGCAATCCCTCCTCTCTCCTCCACCTCCTCCTCCTGCTGTCCCTGGGCTCCAACACCGCTACTTGCTGTCCAGAAGTGCTGTACGCACAGTCAACAGTTGCTCCTCTGTTATTGGGGTTCAGTAACGTCAGCTGTTCCCCAGCTGTGTGTGTGGCAATCCCTCCTCTCTCCTCCACCTCCTCCTCCTGCTGTCCCTGGGCTCCAACACCGCTTCTTGCTGTCCAGAAGTGCTGTCCGCACAGTCAACAGTCGCTCCTCTGTTATTGAGGTTCAGTAACGTCAGCTGTTCCCCAGCTGTGTGTGTGGCAATCCCTCCTCTCTCCTCCACCTCCTACTCCTGCTGTCCCTGGGCTCCAACACCGCTACTTGCTGTCCAGAAGTGCTGTACGCACAGTCAACAGTCGCTCCTCTGTTATTACGTCAGCTGTTCCCCAGCTGTGTGTGTGGCAATCCCTCCTCTCTCCTCCACCTCCTCCTCCTGCTGTTCCTGGGCTCCAACACTGCTAGTTGTTGCCTGGTAGTGCTGTACGCACAGTCAACAGTCGCTCCTCTGTTATTGGGGTTCAGTAACGTCAGCTGTTCCCCAGCTGTGTGTGTGGCAATCCCTCCTCTCTCCTCCACCTCCTCCTCCTGCTGTCCCTGGGCTCCAACACCTCTACTTGCTGTCCAGAAGTGCTGTACGCACAGTCAACAGTCGCTCCTCTGTTATTGGGGTTCAGTAACGTCAGCTGTTCCCCAGCTGTGTGTGTGGCAATCCCTCCTCTCTCCTCCACCTCCTACTCCTGCTGTCCCTGGGCTCCAACACCGCTACTTGCTGTCCAGAAGTGCTGTCCGCACAGTCAACAGTCGCTCCTCTGTTATTGGGGTTCAGTAACATCAGCTGTTCCCCAGCTGTGTGTGTGGCAATCCCTCCTCTCTCCTCCACCTCCTCCTCCTTCTGTCCCTGGGCTCCAACACCGCTAGTTGTTGCCTGGTAGAACTGTACGCACAGTCAACAGTCGCTCCTCTGTTATTGGGGTTCAGTAACGTCAGCTGTTCCCCAGCTGTGTGTGTGGCAATCCCTCCTCTCTCCTCCACCTCCTCCTCCTGCTGTCCCTGGGCTCCAACACCGCTACTTGCTGTCCAGAAGTGCTGTACGCACAGTCAACAGTCGCTCCTCTGTTATTGGGGTTCAGTAATGTCAGCTGTTCCCCAGCTGTGTGTGTGGCAATCCCTCCTCTCTCCTCCACCTCCTCCTCCTCCTTCTGTCCCTGGGCTCCTACACCGCTAGTTGTTGTCCAGAAGTGCTGTCCGCACAGAGCCAAACACCTCGCCAATGTGTTAGTGGGGTTCAGTAATGCCTGCTGTTCCCCTGCTGTGTATACGGCAACGTGTCATGCGACCGCCACGCAGGCACAGCAACTTAAATTTAAGGGAACCTGGCCCCCCCCCCAGGCGTTTGTTACTGAAAGAGCCACCTTGTTCAGCAGTAATAATGATGCAAAAGGAAAAAGTGGCTTTTTTTGAGGTGCTCCTTGCACACGCTGAACTTGACACTTATGAAATGTGTCCCCTCACACCGTTAAACCGTCCGGTCGGAGGGACTTTCCTTTGTCATGTGACGCAGCACAGCTGTCATTCTTACACCCTTGGCGCCGTGCGCCGCCTCCTCAGCGTTGTTTGAATCTGTCCCGGAGCCTGCGCTGTTATGTTAGCCCTTGTCCATGCACACATTTTGCGCTGCCCATCTTCTGACATCATTTGGTGTCAGGCTGGCTGCGCCTGTGCGGCCGCGCTGGACGAGATCCCGCCTCGTAGTGTCTTCTGATTTAATCCCACTGCGGGTCTGTGATCCATGGACATGCGCAGTGCATATCTTAACCTCCGCCTCTCTCTCATCTCCATCAGCCTTCTTCAGACTGTGCGCCGTCAGCTGATCCCTAATAGCATGCCACGGCCATGACGCCGCACAGTCTGAAGAAGCTGGAAGGAGGGGAGTGAGAGGCAAGGATATGCACTGCGCATGCCCATGGATCACAGGTCCGCAGAGTGATTACATTAGATGACACAGCGAGGCGGGATCTTGGCCAGCGCAGCCGCACAGGTGCAGCCAGCCTGACACCAAATGATGTCAGAAGATGGGCAGCGCAAAATGTGTGCATGGACAAGGGCTAACATAACAGCGCAGGCTCCGGGACAGATTCAAACAACGCTGAGGAGGCGGCGCACGGCGCCAAGGGGGTAAGAATGACAGCTGTGCTGCGTCACATGACAAAGGAAAGTCCCTCCGACAGGACGTTTTAACGGTGTGAGGGGACACATTTCATAAGTGTCAAGTTCAGCGTTTACAAGGACCATAATTAAAAGAGCTAAGTTTACCTTTTCCAGCATTAGTGCTGTACAATATGGCTCTTTCAGCTACAAACCCCTGGGGGGGGGTTAAAGGTCCCCTTTCAACTTGCTCCAGTGCAGGCTTCGGCCTACACTATGCTCCTCCTGCTGACCCTGGGCTCTAACACCGCCAGTTGGCGCCCAGATGTGCCTCGCTGCACAGAGAAAAACACCAGCCAATGTGTCAGTGGGGTTCAGCACCGCCAGCTGTACCCCTGCTGTGTATCCGGCAACGTGTCCTGCAATAGCCACGCAGACACAACAGACCTAAAGCTGCCGCCAGTGCAGGCTTCGGCCTACACTCCGCTCCCTCTACTCCTCCTGCTGACCCTGGGCTCTAACACCGCCAGTTGGGGCCCGGTACTGCTAGCTGCACAGAGAAAAACACCAGCCAAAGTGTCAGTAGGGTTCAGCACCGCCAGCTGTTCCCCTGCTGTGTAGCCGGCATCGTGTCCTGCAACAGCCACGCAGACACAAAGCTGCCGCCAGTGCAGGCTTCGGCCTACACTCTGCTCCCTCTCCTCCTGCTGACCCTGGGCTCTAACACCACCAGTTGGGGCCCGGTACTGCTAGCTGCACAGAGAAAAACACCAGCCAATGTGTCAGTGGGGTTCAGCACCGCCAGCTGTTCCCCTGCTGTGTAGCCGGCAACGTGTCCTGCAACAGCCACGCAGACACAAGAACTGAAATTGAAGGGAACCTGTTGTGAATTTACCTTTTGGCTCCCTCTAGTGGCTACTAGTGTTTTTACTCTGGGTATGTCTATCATCCCTTGTATGCTCACCTGGGTCGTTAGGTCAGGGGTGTTGCTATATTAGCTCCCTGGACCTTCAGTTCAATGCCTGGCAACGTTGATATCAGAGCTAATCTGTAGTGCTCTTGT
The DNA here is from genome assembly GCF_051348905.1 of Ranitomeya variabilis. Lineage (NCBI taxonomy): Eukaryota > Metazoa > Chordata > Amphibia > Anura > Dendrobatidae > Ranitomeya > Ranitomeya variabilis. Next base: position 254,620,681 of record NC_135236.1, on the reverse strand, counting down.
CTACTGATCCTGGTTCCTGCTTGATTAAGCTAAGTCTGCTTTCTTGCTTTTTGCTATTGTTTTTGTTTTGCATTTTTGTCCAGCTTGTACATAATCTGTATCCTATCCTTGCTGGAAGCTCTAGGGAGGCTGGAGTTCTCCCCCCGGGCCGTTAGACGGTTCGGGGGTTCTTGAATCTCCAGTGTGGAATTTTGTTAGGGTTTTTGTTGACCATATAAGTTATCTTACTACATTCTGCTATTAGTGAGTGGGCCTCTCTTTGCTAAACCTAGTTCATCTCTGTGTTTGTCATTTCCTCTTACCTCACCGTTATTATTTGTGGGGGGCTTGTATCCAACTTTTGGGGTCTATTCTCTGGAGGCAAGAGAGGTCTTTGTTTTCCTCTTCTAGGGGTAGTTAGTCCTCCGGCTGGCGCGAGACATCTAGCGACCAACGTAGGCATGTTCCCCGGCTACTTCTAGTGTTGGCGTTAGGAGTAGATATATGGTCAACCCAGTTACCACTGCCCTATGAGCTGGATTTTTGTACTTCGCAGACTTGCTGATATCTCTGAGACCCTCGCCATTGGGGTCATAACAGTTTGCCAGGCCAGTATTAAATGTTAAATGCATTGCAGAAGCGGGATTATAAGAAAGAAAGTTCTGAGGTTTTTTTTTTGTTTTTTTTCTCTCTCTCATTTTTTTTTTCTTTTCCCCTTTACCTCTGAGTGGCTTGTGATTGCTGCAGACATGAATGTCCAGACCTTGATTACAAGTGTGGACCAGCTTGCTGCTCGTGTGCAGGGCATACAAGATTATGTTACCAGAAATCCTATGTCAGAACCTAAGATACCGATTCCTGAACTGTTTTCCGGAGACCGATTTAAGTTTAGAAATTTCAGGAATAATTGTAAATTGTTTTTGTCCCTGAGACCCTGTTCCTCTGGAGACTCCGCTCAGCAAGTGAAAATTGTTATTTCTTTTTTACGGGGCGACCCTCAGGATTGGGCTTTCTCGCTGGCGCCAGGAGATCCGGCATTGGCTGATATTGATGCGTTTTTTCTGGCGCTCGGTTTGCTTTATGAGGAACCCAATCTTGAGATTCAGGCAGAAAAAGCCTTGCTGGCTATGTCTCAGGGCCAGGACGAGGCTGAAGTGTATTGCCAAAAATTTCGGAAATGGTCCGTGCTGACCCAGTGGAACGAGTGTGCATTGGCTGCAAATTTTAGAAATGGTCTTTCTGAAGCCATTAAGAATGTGATGGTGGGTTTTCCCATTCCCACAGGTCTGAATGATTCTATGGCCCTGGCTATTCAAATCGACCGGCGGTTGCGGGAGCGCAAAACTGCAAATTCCCTCATGGTGTTGTCTGAACAGGCACCTGAATTAATGCAATGTGATAGAATCCTGACTAGAAATGAGCGGAAAATTCATAGACGCCAGAATGGCTTGTGTTACTACTGTGGTGATTCTACACATGTTATCTCAGCATGCTCTAAACGTCTTACTAAGGTTGTTAGTCCGGTCGCCATTGGTAATTTGCAACCTAAATTTATTGTATCTGTAACTTTGATTTGCTCACTGTCATCATATCCTGTCATGGCGTTTGTGGACTCAGGTGCCGCCCTGAGCCTTATGGATCTGTCATTTGCCAAGCGCTGCGGATTAGTTCTTGAGCCCTTGGAAAATCCTATCCCTCTTAGGGGTATTGATTCTACGCCATTGGCAAAAAATAAACCGCAGTTTTGGACACAGGTTACCATGTGCATGACTCCCGAACATCGGGAGGTAATACGTTTTCTTGTTCTGCATAAAATGCATGATTTGGTTGTTTTGGGTTTGCCATGGTTACAGACCCATAATCCAGTCTTGGACTGGAAGGCTATGTCAGTGTCAAGTTGGGGCTGCCATGGAATTCATGGAGATTCCCTGCCCTTGTCTATTGCTTCTTCTACGCCTTCGGAAGTTCCGGCGTATTTGTCTGATTATCAGGATGTCTTCAGCGAGTCTAAGTCCAGTGCACTGCCTCCTCATAGGGAATGTGACTGTGCAATAGATTTGATCCCTGGCAGTAAGTTTCCTAAGGGGAGACTGTTTAATCTGTCGGTACCTGAACATACCGCGATGCGTTCATATATCAAGGAGTCTCTTGAGAAGGGGCATATCCGTCCTTCTTCTTCCCCTCTTGGTGCGGGATTCTTTTTTGTGGCCAAAAAGGACGGATCTTTGAGGCCTTGTATTGACTATCGGCTTTTAAATAAGATCACTGTCAAATTTCAGTATCCTTTGCCGTTGTTGTCAGATTTGTTTGCCCGGATTAGAGGTGCCAAGTGGTTCACCAAGATAGACCTTCGTGGTGCGTACAACCTTGTGCGCATTAGGCAGGGCGATGAATGGAAAACCGCATTCAATACGCCCGAAGGTCATTTTGAGTACTTGGTGATGCCATTTGGGCTCTCTAATGCACCTTCAGTTTTTCAGTCCTTCATGCATGACATTTTCCGGAAGTATCTGGATAAATTTTTGATTGTTTATCTGGATGATATTCTGTTTTTTTCTGATGATTGGGACTCGCATGTGGAGCAGGTCAGGATGGTTTTTGAGATTTTGCGTGAAAATTCTTTGTTTGTAAAAGGCTCAAAGTGTCTCTTTGGTGTACAGAAGGTTCCCTTTTTGGAGTTCATTTTTTCCCCTTCTGCTGTGGAGATGGATCCAGTCAAGGTCCGAGCTATTCATGATTGGACTCAACCCTCGTCAGTTAAGAGTCTTCAGAAGTTCTTGGGTTTTGCTAACTTCTACCGTCGTTTTATCGCAAATTTCTCTAGCGTTGTTAAACCGCTGACGGATATGACCAAGAAAGGCTCTGATGTAGCTAACTGGGCTCCTGCTGCCGTGGAGGCTTTCCAGGAGTTGAAACGTCGGTTTACTTCGGCGCCTGTTTTGTGCCAGCCTTACGTCTCACTTCCCTTTCAGGTTGAGGTGGATGCTTCGGAGATTGGGGCAGGGGCCGTTTTGTCGCAGAGAGGCCCTGGTTGCTCTACTATGAGACCTTGTGCCTTTTTCTCTAGGAAGTTTTCGCCGGCAGAGCGAAATTATGATGTGGGCAATCGGGAGTTGTTGGCCATGAAGTGGGCATTTGAGGAGTGGCGTCATTGGCTCGAGGGTGCTAAGCATCGGGTGGTGGTCTTGACTGATCACAAAAATTTGATGTATCTCGAGTCTGCTAAACGCCTGAATCCTAGACAGGCCCGCTGGTCATTGTTTTTCTCCCGTTTTGACTTTGTGGTCTCGTATTTACCAGGTTCTAAGAATGTGAAGGCCGATGCTCTGTCTAGGAGCTTTGTGCCTGATGCTCCTGGAGTCGCTGAACCTGAGGGTATTCTTAAGGAAGGAGTTATCTTGTCAGCGATTTCTCCAGATCTGCGACGTGTGTTGCAGAGATTTCAGGCTGGTAGGCCTGACTCTTGTCCACCTGACAGATTGTTTGTGCCTGCTAAATGGACCAGCAGAGTCATTTCCGAGGTTCATTCCTCAGTGTTGGCAGGGCACCCGGGAATTTTTGGCACCAGAGATCTGGTGGCCAGGTCCTTTTGGTGGCCTTCCTTGTCAAGGGATGTGCGGTCATTTGTGCAGTCCTGCGGTACTTGTGCTCGAGCTAAGCCTTGCTGTTCTCGTGCCAGCGGGTTGCTCTTGCCCTTGCCTGTCCCGAAGAGACCTTGGACACACATCTCTATGGATTTCATTTCGGATCTCCCGGTGTCTAAAGGCATGTCTGTCATCTGGGTGATATGTGATCGTTTCTCCAAGATGGTCCATCTGGTTCCTTTGCCTAAGCTGCCTTCCTCTGCTGATCTGGTTCCTGTGTTCTTCCAGAACGTGGTTCGTTTGCACGGCATTCCTGAGAATATTGTGTCGGACAGAGGATCCCAGTTTGTTTCCAGGTTCTGGCGATCCTTTTGTGGTAGGATGGGCATTGATTTGTCGTTTTCGTCCGCTTTTCATCCACAGACTAACGGACAAACGGAACGAACTAATCAGACTCTGGAGGCGTATTTGAGGTGTTTTGTCTCTTCTGATCAGGATGATTGGGTGACCTTCTTGCCATTGGCTGAATTTGCCCTTAATAATCGGGCTAGTTCTGCCACCTTGGTTTCGCCATTTTTCTGCAACTCCGGTTTTCATCCTCGTTTTTCCTCGGGACATGTGGAGCCTTCTGACTGTCCTGGAGTGGATTCTGTGGTGGATAGGTTGCAGCGGATCTGGAATCATGTGGTGGACAACTTGAAGTTGTCACAGGAGAAGGCTCAGCGTTTTGCCAATCGCCGCCGCGGTGTGGGTCCCCGACTTCGTGTTGGGGATTTGGTATGGCTGTCTTCTCGATTTGTTCCTATGAAGGTCTCCTCTCCCAAATTTAAGCCTCGATTCATTGGTCCTTACAAGATATTGGAGATCCTTAATCCTGTATCCTTTCGCCTGGATCTTCCGGTGTCGTTTGCCATTCACAACGCATTTCATAGGTCCTTGTTGCGGCGGTACGTTGTGCCTGTGGTTCCTTCTGCTGAGCCTCCTGCTCCGGTGTTGGTTGAGGGCGAGTTGGAGTACGTGGTGGAGAAGATCTTAGATTCTCGTCTCTCCAGGCGGAGGCTTCAGTACCTGGTCAAGTGGAAGGGCTATGGTCAGGAGGATAATTCCTGGGTGGTCGCCTCTGATGTGCATGCGGCCGATTTGGTTCGCGCCTTTCACGCCGCTCATCCTGATCGCCCTGGTGGTCTTGGTGAGGGTTCGGTGACCCCTCACTAAGGGGGGGGTACTGTTGTGAATTTACCTTTTGGCTCCCTCTAGTGGCTACTAGTGTTTTTACTCTGGGTATGTCTATCATCCCTTGTATGCTCACCTGGGTCGTTAGGTCAGGGGTGTTGCTATATTAGCTCCCTGGACCTTCAGTTCAATGCCTGGCAACGTTGATATCAGAGCTAATCTGTAGTGCTCTTGTCTACTGATCCTGGTTCCTGCTTGATTAAGCTAAGTCTGCTTTCTTGCTTTTTGCTATTGTTTTTGTTTTGCATTTTTGTCCAGCTTGTACATAATCTGTATCCTATCCTTGCTGGAAGCTCTAGGGAGGCTGGAGTTCTCCCCCCGGGCCGTTAGACGGTTCGGGGGTTCTTGAATCTCCAGTGTGGAATTTTGTTAGGGTTTTTGTTGACCATATAAGTTATCTTACTACATTCTGCTATTAGTGAGTGGGCCTCTCTTTGCTAAACCTAGTTCATCTCTGTGTTTGTCATTTCCTCTTACCTCACCGTTATTATTTGTGGGGGGCTTGTATCCAACTTTTGGGGTCTATTCTCTGGAGGCAAGAGAGGTCTTTGTTTTCCTCTTCTAGGGGTAGTTAGTCCTCCGGCTGGCGCGAGACATCTAGCGACCAACGTAGGCATGTTCCCCGGCTACTTCTAGTGTTGGCGTTAGGAGTAGATATATGGTCAACCCAGTTACCACTGCCCTATGAGCTGGATTTTTGTACTTCGCAGACTTGCTGATATCTCTGAGACCCTCGCCATTGGGGTCATAACAGGAACCTGTCCCCCCTCCCCCAGGTGTTTGTATGTTTTACAGCCACCTTGTACAGCAGTAATGCTGCATGTGTGCAAGGTGGCTCATAAACTTATTCTCCTTGCACACGTGGAACAGAACACGTCTACAATGTGTCCCCTGAGACCATTAAAACGTCCCTGAGGTGTGACTTTCCTTTGTAATGACACGCAACAACCCCCTTGGTAGCACAGCCCTTCTTCTGACATCATTGTTTGGCTGGCTGCGCCTCTGCGGCCGCCCTGCCCGACACAACGCCCCTCGGTGTCTTATTTATTTTGACTGCGAGGGTGTGATTGACGGGCATGAGCAGTGCATATCTTCGCCAGGCTGTCACTCAGCTCCTTCCGCCTTCTTCAGACTGTGCGGCTTCATGGCCGTGGCATGCGATAAGGGATCAGCTGACGCCACACAGTCTGTAGCAGGTGTAAGGACACGAGCGAGAGGCGAACATATGTACTGCGCCAGGCCATGAATCCCAGCCCCGCAGTGTGAAACACTGTAAAGACACTGCGGGGCTGGGATTCATGGGCATCGCGAACCGCACCAGCCGACATGAAATGATGTCAGAAGACAGGCAGCGCATGGCCAAGGGATAACGCAACAACGCAGACTCCTGTACAACAAAATGCGATGCTCAGGAGGCCGCGCCCAGCACCAAGGTGGTATTTTTGCCAGCTGTGCTGCGTCTCATTACAAAGGGAACTCCCGCCTCCAAGACAGATTGACTGTATAAGGGCCAAAATGTTGTACGTGTTTCATTCAGCTTGTGCAAGGAACAAAATTAAAAGAGCAACCTGTGACTTGTGCAGCACTACTGCTGCATAAGGCGTGGCTCTTCTAGTTTGTAACACCTGAGGGGGGGTTAAAGGTCACCTTTAAAATTGGTTCAATTAGGCTTCGGCCTACACTCTGCTCCCTCTCCTCCTGCTGACCCTGGGCTCTAACACCGCCAGTTGGGGCCCGGTACTGCTAGCTGCACAGAGAAAAACACCAGCCAATGTGTCAGTGGGGTTCAGCACCGCCAGCTGTTCCCCTGCTGTGTAGCTGGCATCGTGTCCTGCAACAGCCACGCAGACACAAAGCTGCCGCCAGTGCAGGCTTCGGCCTACACTCTGCTCCCTCTCCTCCTGCTGACCCTGGGCTCTAACACCGCCAGTTGGGGCCCGGTACTGCTAGCTGCACAGAGAAAAACACCAGCCAATGTGTCAGTGGGGTTCAGCACCGCCAGCTGTTCCCCTGCTGTGTAGCCGGCATCGTGTCCTGCAACAGCCACGCAGACACAAAGCTGCCGCCAGTGCAGGCTTCGGCCTACACTCTGCTCCCTCTCCTCCTGCTGACCCTGGGCTCTAACACTGCCAGTTGGGGCCCGCTACTGCTAGCTGCACAGAGAAAAACACCAGCCAATGTGTCAGTGGGGTTCAGCACCGCCAGCTGTTCCCCTGCTGTGTAGCCGGCAACGTGTCCTGCAACAGCCACGCAGACACAAGAACTGAAATTGAAGGGAACCTGTCCCCCCTCCCCCAGGTGTTTGTATGTTTTACAGCCACCTTGTACAGCAGTAATGCTGCATGTGTTCAAGGTGGCTCATAAACTTATTCTCCTTGCACACGTGGAACAGAACACGTCTACAATGTGTCCCCTGAGACCATTAAAACGTCCCTGAGGTGTGACTTTCCTTTGTAATGACACGCAACAACCCCCTTGGTAGCACAGCCCTTCTTCTGACATCATTGTTTGGCTGGCTGCGCCTCTGCGGCCGCCCTGCCCGACACAACGCCCCTCGGTGTCTTATTTATTTTGACTGCGAGGGTGTGATTGACGGGCATGAGCAGTGCATATCTTCGCCAGGCTGTCACTCAGCTCCTTCCGCCTTCTTCAGACTGTGCGGCTTCATGGCCGTGGCATGCGATAAGGGATCAGCTGACGCCACACAGTCTGTAGCAGGTGTAAGGACACGAGCGAGAGGCGAACATATGTACTGCGCCAGGCCATGAATCCCAGCCCCGCAGTGTGAAACACTGTAAAGACACTGCGGGGCTGGGATTCATGGGCATCGCGAACCGCACCAGCCGACATGAAATTATGTCAGAAGACGGGCAGCGCATGGCCAAGGGATAACGCAACAACGCAGACTCCTGTACAGCAAAATGCGATGCTCAGGAGGCCGCGCCCAGCACCAAGGTGGTATTTTTGCCAGCTGTGCTGCGTCTCATTACAAAGGGAACTCCCGCCTCCAAGACAGATTGACTGTATGAGGGTCAAAATGTTGTACGTGTTTCATTCAGCTTGTGCAAGGAACAAAATTAAAAGAGCAACCTGTGACTTGTGCGGCACTACTGCTGCATAAGGCGTGGCTCTTCTAGTTTGTAACACCTGAGGGGGGGTTAAAGGTTACCTTTAAAATTGGTTCAATTATGCTTCGGCCTACACTCTGCTCCCTCTCCTCCTGCTGACCCTGGGCTCTAACACCGCCAGTTGGGGCCCGGTACTGCTAGCTGCACAGAGAAAAACACCAGCCAATGTGTCAGTGGGGTTCAGCACCGCCAGCTGTTCCCCTGCTGTGTAGCCGGCATTGTGTCCTGCAACAGCCACGCAGACACAAAGCTGCCGCCAGTGCAGGCTTCGGCCTACACTCTGCTCCCTCTCCTCCTGCTGACCCTGGGCTCTAACACCGCCAGTTGAGGCCCGGTACTGCTAGCTGCACAGAGAAAAACACCAGCCAATGTGTCAGTGGGGTTCAGCACCGCCAGCTGTTCCCCTGCTGTGTAGCCGGCATCGTGTCCTGCAACAGCCACGCAGACACAAAGCTGCCGCCAGTGCAGACTTCGGCCTACACTCTGCTCCCTCTCCTCCTGCTGACCCTGGGTTCTAACACCGCCAGTTGGGACCCGGTACTGCTAGCTGCACAGAGAAAAACACCAGCCAATGAAAAACACCAGCCAATGTGTCAGTGGGGTTCAGCACCGCCAGCTGTTCCCTCGCTGTGTAGCCGGCAACGTGTCCTGCAACAGCCACGCAGACACAAGAACTGAAATTGAAGGGAACCTGTCCCCCCTCCCCCAGGTGTTTGTATGTTTTACAGCCACCTTGTACAGCAGTAATGCTGCATGTGTGCAAGGTGGCTCATAAACTTATTCTCCTTGCACACGTGGAACAGAACACGTCTACAATGTGTCCCCTGAGACCATTAAAACGTCCCTGAGGTGTGACTTTCCTTTGTAATGACACGCAGCAACCCCCTTGGTAGCACAGCCCTTCTTCTGACATCATTGTTTGGCTGGCTGCGCCTCTGCGGCCGCCCTGCCCGACACAACGCCCCTCGGTGTCTTATTTATTTTGACTGCGAGGGTGTGATTGACGGGCATGAGCAGTGCATATCTTCGCCAGGCTGTCACTCAGCTCCTTCCGCCTTCTTCAGACTGTGCGGCTTCATGGCCGTGGCATGCGATAAGGGATCAGCTGACGCCGCACAGTCTGTAGCAGGTGTAAGGACACGAGCGAGAGGCGAACATATGTACTGCGCCAGGCCATGAATCCCAGCCCCGCAGTGTGAAACACTGTAAAGACACTGCGGAGCTGGGATTCATGGGCATCGCGAACCGCACCAGCCGACATGAAATGATGTCAGAAGACGGGCAGCGCATGGCCAAGGGATAACGCAACAACGCAGACTCCTGTACAGCAAAATGCGATGCTCAGGAGGCCGCGCCCAGCACCAAGGTGGTATTTTTGCCAGCTGTGCTGCGTCTCATTACAAAGGGAACTCCCGCCTCCAAGACAGATTGACTGTATAAGGGCCAAAATGTTGTACGTGTTTCATTCAGCTTGTGCAAGGAACAAAATTAAAAGAGCAACCTGTGACTTGTGCGGCACTACTGCTGCATAAGGCGTGGCTCTTCTAGTTTGTAACACCTGAGGGAGGTTAAAGGTTACCTTTAAAATTGGTTCAATTAGGCTTCGGCCTACACTCTGCTCCCTCTCCTCCTGCTGACCCTGGACTCTAACACCGCCAGTTGGGGCCCGGTACTGCTAGCTGCACAGAGAAAAACACCAGCCAATGTGTCAGTGGGGTTCAGCACCGCCAGCTGTTCCCCTGCTGTGTAGCCGGCATCGTGTCCTGCAACAGCCACGCAGACACAAAGCTGCCGCCAGTGCAGGCTTCGGCCTACACTCTGCTCCCTCTCCTCCTGCTGACCCTGGGCTCTAACACCGCCAGTTGGGGCCCGGTACTGCTAGCTGCACAGAGAAAAACACCAGCCAATGTGTCAGTGGGGTTCAGCACCGCCAGCTGTTCCCCTGCTGTGTAGCCGGCAACGTGTCCTGCAACAGCCACGCAGACACAACAGACCTACAAATGCCTCCAGTGCAGGCTTCGGCCTACACTCTGCTCCCCCTGCTGACCCTTTGCTCCAACACCGCTAGTTGGGGCTCTAGGAAGACAAGCTTGAATAGGTCCCCATCCTGGTTCCAGCACCGTTAGCTGGTTCCGGGCAGAGCCTTTGGCTTAGGTGCCTCCCTCTGGGTATCCGAGTTCCACCAACGTCAGGTGGTCCTTGGTAGTGCTTTCAGGCACGGGTACCTCCTGCTTAGTAACCGGGTTCCAGTAACGTCAGCTGGTCCTTGGTAGTTCCATTGGCTCTTGGACCTTCGGCTACCCATCCGGGTTCCAGTACCGTCAGCTGGTTCTCGGCAGTGTCTTTTGCTCTTGTACCTTCTGCTCCCCATCCTGGTTCCAGTACCGTCAGCTGGTTCCGGGCAGAGCCTTTGGCTTAGGTGCCTCCCTCTGGGTATCCGAGTTCCACCAACGTCAGGTGGTCCTTGGTAGTGCTTTCAGGCACGGGTACCTCCTGCTTAGTAACCGGGTTCCAGTAACGTCAGCTGGTCCTCGGTAGTTCCATTGGCTCTTGGACCTTCGGGTAGCCATCCGAGTTCCAGTTCCATCAGCTGTTTCTCGGCATTTTCTCAGCCTTCTTGTACCTTCTGCTACATTTCCAAGTTCAAGACCCTAAAGACGACGACCCGGAAGACCACCCCTAAGATGACGACGACACCAGAGATGACAACCACTGAGATGACGACGACCCTGGAGACGATGACCCTGAAGACCACCCCGATGACGATGACCCCGGAGACGACGACCCTGGAGACGACGACGACCTGGAAGACCGAGAAGCAGAAGAACAAGAGGCTGCAGAACAAAGAGCAGAAGAACATTAAGCATAAGACTAAATATCAGAGCAAAAGATATTATCTAAATTATAAGCAGAAGAAGACTAAGCAGTGTATGGGGGTGAGTCCGTTCCTCCTCGTGGTGCCCCTGGATAAAGCCTGATGCTGCAGGCCAAACTGAACGCGGACAAATGTAACTGTTTTGTGACAGGCAGAACGGAAGGTGTAATCTTCAAACTTTTATAGATAACAACTACGGGAATGCCTGTCACAAATAAGAATATGATGAAGAAGTTGAATATGAAGAAGATAATTGTAAAATAAAAAGAATATGAACAATGTAACAAAAAAAATAATAGGTAGAAGATGAAGAAGAAGATGAATAAGGTGAAGAAGTTGATGTCAAAGAAGCTGATGATGAGGATAATGAAGAAGAAAGTGTGGGAGAAGTAAAAAAGAAGGTGAAGGGCGTGGAAGTAGTGAAACATCAATATCTGACAAAATAAAAAAAAAGATTAACATAGTCAAAATCTTTCTAACGCCGAACGTCATAAAAAACAAAACAAAATCCTGCTATTCTATTAGATTGGGCTAAACCTCTGTGCCTTTAATGTCTCCGCCACCTCCCCCAATACATCCTACATTATTCTTAGTTGTTTTCCTTCATGTAGAATGAACCTACAAGTTAAGAAAGGGTTTATTTTAATTCCGATATTTTCGTCCCATTGACTTGCATTGGGATCGGGTATCGGTATCGGATTAGATCCGATACTTTGACGGTATCGGCCGATACTTTCCGATACCGATACTTTCCGATATCGGAAGGTATCGCTCAACACTACTAATAGCAGAACACCACATGGCCACTATGGGGCCCATGAGTAAGAAGGGCCCTACACCGCCCTTCCCACCGTATCGTGCATTCAACTTATCGGCATCATAGATGCCAATAGAGTTAAAAGCAGTGATGCCATTATTTCCCCTCTGCCTGTGACTCAGCGGGTGTGCAATTATGTCACTTTTTTGCATGCCAGCCGTGGAGCTGATGAGACCGATGCAGAGCCTGGAGCAGCGCGGGGAACGAGGAGGAGAGGTGAGTATTCTATATGTCTATATATGTGTATGCATTATACTGTCTGTGCAGGGCCTGCATTATACTGTGTGGGGGTGGCTGCAGTATGCTGTTTGTGGGGGGGCTGCATTATACTCTATGAGGGGGCTGCATTATACTGTATGAGGGGGCTGAATTATACTCTATGAGGGAACTACATTATACTCTATGAGGGAACTACATTATACTCCATAAGGGGGCTACATTATACTGCGTGTGTGCATTATACTCTGAGGGGGCTGCATTATTCTCTGAGGGGACTACATTATATTCTATGAGGGGGCTACATTATACAGTGCTGTGCAAATTAATTGGGACAAAGCCAAAAAAATAAAATGTTATAATGCACTGTTACATACTAATTCTGAAAATTACCATTTTCCACTGGCTAGTTGACCAAGATTTATGTATTATATATTAAAACTGGTTTGAATCACTGACTGGTAACCAACTTACAATTTTACTTAAAAATGCTTTGTCCCAATTAATTTGCACAGCACTGTAGTGTATGAGGGGGCTACATTATACTGTGTGTGTGGGGCTGCATTATAGTCTCTGAGGGAGCTACATTATACTCTATGAGAGGGCTACATTATACTGTCTGTGGGGCTGCATTATATTCTATGAGGGGGCTGCATTATACTCTGATGAGGCTACATTATACTCTATAGGGGTTACATTATACTGTGTGTGTTTGGCTGCATTATTCTCTGAGGGGCTGCATTATATTCTATGAGGGGACTACATTATACTTTATGAGGAGGCTGCATTATACTCTATGAGGGGCTACATTATACTCTATGAGATGCTGCATTATATTCTATGAGGGGCTGCAGTATGCTGTGTGTGGGGGCTGCATTATACTCTGATGGGGCTGCATTATACTCTGAGGGGGTTGCATTATACTGTGAGGGGGCTACATTATACTTTATGAGAGGGCTACATTATACTGTGTGTGGGGCTGCATTATATTCTATGAGGGGGCTGCATTATACTCTGATGAGGGTACATTATACTCTATAGGGGTTACACTATACTGTGTGTTTGGCTGCATTATTCTCTGAGGGGCTGCATTATATTCTATGAGGGGACTACATTATACTTTATGAGGAGGCTGCATTATACTCTATGAGGGGCTACATTATACTCTACGAGATACTGCATTATATTCTATGAAGGGCTGCAGTATGCTGTGTGTGGGGGCTGCATTATACTCTGATGGGGCTGCATTATACTCTGAGGGGGTTGCATTATACTCTGAGAGGGCTGCATTATACTCTCTGAGGGGGCTACATTATACTCTATGAGGGGGCTACATTATACTGTGTGTGTATGGAGCTGCATTATACTCTATGAGGGGGCTGCATTATCCTCTGAGGGAGCTGCATAATATTCTGAGTGGGCTGAATTATACTCCATGAGGGGACTACATTATACTCTGTGTGTATGTCTGCATTATACCCTATAATGGGACTGCATTATATTCTATGAGGGGGCTACATTATACTCTATGATGGGCTACATTATACTCTATTAGGGGCTGCATCACACTCAATGAAGGGGCTTTATCAACCTGATTTATTATGGTGAATTGCCATATAGATAAGAAGTGAAGAACAAGAGAAGTGTAACTAAAGGAATATCCTTTTTAATTAATAAATGTTAAAAACAATTAAAAAGACAGGGCAAAAAAGGGGCCTCCAAAAAGGGGGGAAAATTACCAGCAGCAATTACTATCCAAATAAATAAATAAAATAAGGTGCACAATATACTGTATATATATATATATATATATATATATATATATATATATATATATAAATAATTATTATTATTATTATATATTACTTGCCCCGAAGAGAGTCCTATAACCCGCAATTCCCTAAAGGCTAGCAATATGTAAGCTCAGCCAATGCAAATTGCTTATTGTTGGTGAGTTTTGCAAAAGCAATATAAAATGCAGCTTAATAAAAAAGGAGGGGAGAGACGAAGTGAAAAGATGGAAGTGAAAGAAAAAAGGGGTGCTAGTAATAAATGTGTTCTTCCCATACCATCAGTTAGAGTGGTAAACTCAATCATAGCAATTCACATTCCCATAATGGTTAATTACCTGTTGTGAAACTGATGTTTGGGAAGTGCTTGGGAGCTGTGCATTTGGAGCAGCCGCTGATGGAAATGATCCCTACGCTGTATTATACTCTGCGGGGGTTGCATTATTTTCTGAGGGGGCTGCATTATACTCTGAGGGGGCTACATTATACTCTGTGAGGGGGCTACTTTATACTCTATGAGGGGCTACATTATACTCTATGTAGGGACTACATTATACTCTATGAGGGGGCTGTATTATACTGTGTGTGTGGCTGCATTATACTCTGAGGGTGCTGCATTATACTTTATCAGGGGCTACATTATATTCTCAGCGGGCTGCATTATACTTTCTGAAGGGGCTGTCTTATACTCTGAGGGGGATGCATTATTCTCTATGAAGGGAATACATTATGCTCTATGAGGGGGCTAAATTATAGTCTATGATGGGGCTACATTTTACTATGTGTGGCTGCATTATACACTCTGATGGGGCTACATTATAGTCTGTGAGGGGGATACATTATACTGTGTGGGGGGGGGCTGCATTATACTCTATGATGGGGCTGCATTATACTCTGATGCGGCTGCATTATACACTATGAGGGGCTACATTATACTCTATGAGGGGACTACATTATACTCTATGAGGGGGCTGTATTATACTGTGTGTGGCTGCATTATACTCTGAGGGGGCTGCATTGTGCTCTATGAGGGGCTACATTATACTCTCTATACATCTCTCAGGGGGCTGCATTATACTCTCTGAAGGGGCTGCATTATACCCTGAGGGGACTGCATTATACTCTGTGAGGGGGCTACATTATACTGTGTGTGTGGAGGGGGACTGCATTATACTCTGAGGGGGCTGCATTATGCTCTATGATGGAACTACATTATACTCTATGAGGGGACTACATTATACTTTATGAGGGGGCTGCATTATACTCTATGAGGGGGCGGCATTATACTGCGTGTGGGGGGCTGTATTATATTCTTTGAGGGGGCTGCATTATAATCTGAGGGGGCTGCATTACACTCTGAGGGGGGCTGCATTATACTCTGAGGTGGCTGCATTATAATCTGAGGGGGCTGCTTTATAATCTGAGGGGGCGGCATTATTTTCTGAGTGGACTACATTAAACTCTATGAGGTGGGCTGCAGTATACTCTATCAAGGACCATGGGTAGTGCATTATACTATATGTACTATATGGGACCTGCATTATACTGCATTGAGAACTGTCTGGCCCCATTTTTCTTCCTCAGCAGGTGTAAAGAAACTCGGGAACAAGCATTGAACGACTTCAATATTGTTGATCACGCTCATTTAATGGCCTGAATTCATCTAAATACAACTGAAACGTTTCTGTGTGATGGTGCAATATGTTAGCATTTGTACTTTCAACTTTTCCCCAGGGCCCCACTTTGTCTAAAACCGGCCCTGCCTGGCACTGAGAGCTGGGCGTCAGCTGTCAGAATCAGCCTCTGTGAGCGCAAAATCGCTTAGACGTATCCATACGTCCAAGGTTGGTAAGTACCAGGCGACCTGGACTTATGGATATGTCTAAAGTCATAAAGGGGTTAATACAATTCTGGGGGACCCTCAAATATCAATCACTAAAATGGACACAGCACACAGGGCACTGCAGCCTAAAGGTTCCACTGTTCATCCAGGGACATTATTTGCTGCCTGCATGACAATGAAACCAAGGAAAGAATAATGACTAAAAGCAGGACCCAAAAATACATATCATAATAATACTTTCACTATCCCTAGTAACTCCCTTCCCCCTTAGTTTCTTGTTCTGTCTGTTCCCTTGCGATTGTAGTTTGACTTTGTTAACATTGATAATTATATATAGTCATATGGGAGTGGAATAATCCTGATCTACAGGCGAGGCGGATTCTCATCGGTGGTTCACCTGGAACTATATGAGCACTTTCTGAAATTTAAATAGTTAGCTTGTTTGAAGTCCAAACAGGGATTTATAGTTTTAATAACAATGTTCCTTATAAACACTATTTGTCTTAATCATTCTCACTCTCATATTATGTGTAATTTTTATGTATACAAGATGTATGTTAAACTTTATAATCTTCAATAAAAACTACAGTTATAAAAAAACAACAACTTTTGGCTGACTCCATCATATACAGGAATGCTTGGCCAAGTTTCCTTGCTTTCTCTACGGGGAGAGCAGAAAAATCATTTAACAGTGGTTTACTTGCCCACAGAACAAAAGGATTAGATAATTGAATTTCAGCCACCTGATCTCTATTCCCCCTGATTTAATCAGCCATGAATGAGGACCCCATACACATAAGTTGTCCGATTACACAGGGAAATAGCAAGTTTTGCCGACATTTGTCTTATGTGTATGGGGGCTTTTAGGATGGGGATATACCCTTTTTCCAGTGTAACTGCACCAATTTGAACTGTTACACAACTTGTATAAAAGCATTAATGGCAACAACTTCAAACATGATATTTTTCCCACTTGCCCTTTGGTGGTGGCAAGTGGGGTTCTTATTTTGGGGATGATGTCACCTTTGTATTGTTTGGTGACATCAAGCCCATGGATTAGTAATGGAAAGGCATCTATTAGGCACCTGTAGCGCCCCCACTGCCGCAGGGCCGAGGGGTACCCGGTACCGGGCCTCTGAGTCTCTGCTCTGGGGCTGTCACGGCGGCTAGGCCCCGGTCCGTGACCCTGCCGTGGGGTGTCAGGGGATTACTAGAAGTGGATGATGTAGATGGGGGTGAGGCTGTAGTGGTGCGGTGCAATAAATAACGAGGACACCAGGTTGCAGTCTCTTTACCTCTTTACTGAAGATCTCTGGGTCCTCAGTCCGGAATACGGTTCACCAGGCTGCGCAAGTCCGGCCGGTCCAATGGCACCTCCGGAGTTCTCCTCACAGGTGGAAATCGGTGCCTTCCTTCTAGCGCTATGTGTTGTGGTCCTTCCCTGCTGTGCTTACGGAAAGTCCCCACAACCGTTGTGTCTGTTTCTTAAGTTCCCTCACAACTCGATTAAATGATGTTCTTCTAATCCTCCGTCCCTCCCTGTTGTTCTGGTTGGGACAGCACCCGTATGACGGGTAGGCTCGGAGCTGTTCCGGGACCCTAGAGTCGCCCCTCTCCACAAGTTGCCCCCCAAGACTGCATAGGTGATTTAAGTTAGACAGCCCGCCTTAGACTGACTGTCCTGCCGCTGTTTAGAGTATTGCTTGAAGCTGAATGTTATAATACTCCCTCGGCGTTCCGGCCACCGGTAGTGCGCCTCAGTAGGGTGTTGCTCCGGTCTTACAGCACGACCCCTACTGGTATTTCTCCTTTTGCTTGATCTTGTTTCTCACTCAGCACAATCTATCTCGCTTCTAGTCCTTCCTTGGGCACCGCCGCTACCCGGAGCAGGCGCGGTCCCGTTACGTTCGTTCAAGTTGCCAAGCCTCTGTCAGGATCCCACCCCTGACAGAGACCCTACTGTATCTTCCCCCACAACACCCTCTGCCACAAGGTGTTGCCTGGTTCCAACCCAGTCAGCTTTCTCATCTAACTTCCTGCCTGACCCCCAGTTTACCCACTATGGTGGGGAGTGGCCTAATGAATAGAACCCTTAGCTCCCCCCGGAGGCCCAGCTGTGAAATGTATTGGTGTCTGTGATACCTGGTCAGATGAACTCCTTCAGTGCCATCAGACGCACCATAGCTCCCCATAGTGGCGGAGCCACAGTACTGCAACGACCAGGACTCTGGGGCGCTGCACTCCCCCCTGGTTAAACACAGTACTACGGGACTGGGAAGAAAACAACAATACAAGTTAGCAAAAAGACATACAGTTTTGTTGAGTGCAATAACAATAGGTATACTTGAACAGGCTTCCCTTTATGGGAGGTAAGGACACTTGAACGTTACAAACATGGTTAACATTATAAATTACAGGCTATAAATAACTCCTGTTACCCAACCGGGTATTCTACTAAGTGCAAAATTGTTGGACAATAATTTAACATCGCCTTTAAGGACATACACTCTTTATCCACTAAAGACCTTCCTATAATCACATTATAAGGTAATTTAACTTTCTCATTCTCCTTCTTTAAATCTGCAGGACCGCCTGTCCTATCGGCACCAGAC
This sequence comes from Ranitomeya variabilis, assembly GCF_051348905.1. NCBI lineage: Eukaryota > Metazoa > Chordata > Amphibia > Anura > Dendrobatidae > Ranitomeya > Ranitomeya variabilis. The sequence continues at coordinate 254,602,604 of NC_135236.1, read as the reverse complement.
CTACTGCCTCTCCTTTCAGTTACAGGACCGCCCCGTTCAGCCAGGGCCTACTGCCTTTTCAACTACTATACACAGTATAGAACATAACATTATTTTCGGGTTAAGAGCACTGAGCCATCTCTACATGACTCCTATAAGGACTCAGGGTTTACCTTCTATCCTAACTATCTATCAGCATTATTAAAACATTTTCTATTGAACATTAAGCCTTCTCATTATCTTTCTCTCTATCATACATGCTGGACACCACATCTATCCCTACGGGCCCACTGCATCCTTCTTCTATCTTTCACCTCTTTCTTCTCAGAGAACATCATTATTATTTCTTCACAATTAACTAATTAAATACATATAACTCTCTCATATAAACATTATCATCACGTTCTTTGGTCAAGACATTATTGCTTCCGGTCTTAAAGCAATATCACGGTTTAAGCGCAACAAATGAACATCCCCTTTAAGAGGGGACCAAGTCTCTGTGAGGTAGCACGCCTTCTCAAGCTACCAGTCCATACTCAGCAAAGGTTCCAGTGTGGTATCTTCACAAAGAGTCCTTCTTTAAGTAAAACCAGTAGGGAGCGCCTTTAATAAGGTGCAAACTATATACAAGAAGTTCGGATCATGCACTGTTCATGATTTCAGCAGTTCTGGAAACTTTGTGCAAAACTTTTGAAAGATCAAACAAAAACAAAGCAATAGGGATCCCCAAGTCCGCAGAAGGATCCCCTTAAGAGTTAACCCTGGACGGGTTCAGTAGCAAAAATCAGGAAACAAACAGTTAAGAACTATTTACACACAATGCAGTGTCTTTCTATTGGAACCACGCAGGCGGCAGCACCGGTGGAGGCAACCCCGCAGGATACTGCGCACCACCTAGTACTGCATAAGGGGGAGTGTTGTCCCATCTGGGGGTCTGCGTACCCACCGTCTTCCGCTCTGGCACAGCAGGAACACTGGTCACCTGGGGAAGCGCCTCCTTGGCCACCACAGCGGTGGTGGTAGTAATACTGCAGGTCTTGGTCTTCACAAGTGTACAAGTGGGAGTGACCACGGTGGTCTGGGTGGTGATCGTGGCCCAACCACAAGGCAGCACCTTGGCCACAGGGGACGGTTTTGCTGGCACCCTGGTCGGGGATTCCGTCGGCTTTCTCTTGTAAACGTTTAGAGCAAACCACCCCTTCTCACCAAGGTGCCTGGTGTAGGTAACGCTGTCCCCCGGGTAGAGGTCCCGGTCAGGGTGGCCCTCTCTAAGATGAGACTCGACATCCCTGCGGTTGACAAAGATCTCTGCATATAATCCCGGCTCTTTAATGAAGCCCCAGCCTCCACGGAGCTTAAAGTCAACTACAATGCCCTGCCTGCGCGGGGCCTGGTGAATGGTGGGGTCCTTGCGGGCCCGGTCCTTGACCGCCAAATCTTTTTGATGGTGGGCCTCCCGCCCGGCCTGATGTGTTTTCTCCTCCTCTTTCCACTGTTGTTCTAGCTGGACCCGGTATTCCTCCCAGCTCAGGGCCTGTACCATCTCCCCCTCCTGGGTCTCCACCCCGGGGAACCCCATAAGATTGGATCCGGGGTTCACCCAGCGGCACACTGTGCGCTCCGCGTGGACCTCACACAGCAAGGGAGTAGGGGTGATTGGGGCTCGCATACGGTGTTCCATGCCCGTGGCTTCCTCCCATGGTAGCAGGCGCTGGAGTCTATGGGTTCCCGGGAGAGGTGGTGCTGCTACGGGACCCACTAGCAAGCCCTCGGCCAGCGGGACGGGGTCGGCGGACTCACCAGCCGATGCAGGTTCTTCCTCCGCGGCGGGTTCTTCCGGCGGTGTCGGCGAGAATCCCAGCGGTTGCTCCGGTAGCAGTGCAGGGTCCGACGCCTGAGGACCTTCTTCCGGTGCTGCCTGGTGCGGAGCCTGGGCCTTCACATTCAGTTGGAGGAGTTGGTCGATCAGGTTCTCCATCTCGACCCGCAGAAGTTCAGTGCTGTCCACGGAGAACGGGCTGCTGTGCTCATCCGGGTAGTTGGGGAAGACTTCCACTTCAACCCCACTGTCGGGTTCGGAGCTGCTGGCCATAGCGTCCTCCACGTGGGTCACTTCCTGGTCTTTTTCCCGCTCTCTCCTTCGTGGGCGGTGTCGTTTTCTCAGTCTCCGCCCTCCATTGAGGATTAGGAGGCGGATCTCTGCTGCTGACGGACACGTCCTCACGGTGCAGAAATATTTAGACTGGGCGGCCATTGTTCTTCACGCTCCTCAGCTTGCCTACGCCCACTCCACGCCCCTCTTCTTCTCCTGCGCTCTCCTCAGCGTTGCAATGGCGGCGGATTTTGGCGGCAAATGGCGCAGCACAATCTTTGTAATAAAGTACAGTCCAAGCACAACAAATCACAGTTCCAAGGCACACATGACCTGATTCTTCAGGCTTAAGTAGATCCTGTTCGTGACGCCAAGTTGTAGCGCCCCCACTGCCGCAGGGCCGAGGGGTACCCGGTACCGGGCCTCTGAGTCTCTGCTCTGGGGCTGTCACGGCGGCTAGGCCCCGGTCCGTGACCCTGCCGTGGGGCGCACAGGGGATTACTAGAAGTGGATGATGTAGATGGGGGTGAGGCTGTAGTGGTGCAGTGCAATAAATAACGAGGACACCAGGTTGCAGTCTCTTTACCTCTTTACTGAAGATCTCTGGGTCCTCAGTCCGGAATACGTAGGGAATAAGTCTGATTACCATACAGAGTTGGGAGAAAATGTATTCCCTTAATTGTTTTGGGGGAGAAGAAACACCTTTGTGAAAAAACGACAAAACATTACAAGCATTTTACTGCCAAGCAAAAAGGTGCCTGATTTATATCAAAGGCATTGACTACTTCCCACTATTACAGACAATATTAATAAATACTATCTTCAAAGACAAAAAAAAACTTTGGATAGTCATCAAATACTTACTATGATAATGTAAGGGTGTGGACTGTACTGTCGAGTTCCTGGCCCTGAAGACAATAATTGTATTATGTGAATAATGTCATGGGTCTTTTACAAATACTGTGTTATGTGAGGTGTAAACTATATCCTGTGGTTTTTAGTGTGTCTTGTGATATAGACTGTAATTTGGCAATATGCATAGTGTAAAGGTAATGCATAGTGCTGGAAGTGTACAGCATAGGACTGCATAGGGTTAGATATACATAGATTACGATTTAGGATATAAGAGAGTGTGATAGGAATTGTAAGTGTAATATGCTTAGTGCATACTGTTATAAGATGCATAGTATTTGTAAGGGAGATCTGCCCAGCAACAGGCTGCAGGGACAGAGATAGTTAAGTGTTGGGACTAGCCCACAGGGGAAGGCTTAGTGATAGGGACAGGACTGTGCTTCCTGGATAGAAAAAGTTGGAGTTCCTTGAGTAGTATGACAAGGTCAAGTTCAAGGTGAGCTGATAGCACAAGGACATTGTTCTGGGTGGTTTGAGGCCTTAGAAAATTCCCTGCAGACATTCCTGCAACATCTGGAGCTAATGGCTCCATACAGGTGCTTTGTAAAGTATCTTAACCCCTTTCGTACACAGAAAGATGGACGTGGAACCTCATGTGGGAAAGATAACGAATCTTGGGTATACTGGGGATCTGGACTGAAAATTCCTGGGACTGACAGGGTTAGTAAGCATAGGGATAGTCCAGGTATAATGAAAAAAAAAGATGGAAATGTACTGTTTTACACAAACAAGAATAAGAACGTTTTGTGCCCAATACTACTTGTTGCAATATGATGCATACGGACTGTTGAGTAAATGTCTTTGTCATGAAATGCGATAGTTGTACAGATGGCTAGCACTCGACTGAGTAAGGTATAAGGTGCTTGTGAAAGGGAACCAAGGGTTCTATAAATTCAAGTCCAATGTACAATCACTGCACACAGTTGAATATGCTTAAAAAGAATTGCTTTGTTGACGGTGATAGGTGAAGCAACAGTTTAGACCGCCAGGAAAGAGGTATGTGGAGACTGACATGGTTGGTTGTTCGGTGGGTCTAAGGAAAGAAATACATTAGATTAGCCAATCTATTTTACGGTTGAGACCTCTGGGGTGTAAGGTATCCAGGGAATAGATCCAGTAGGTTTTTCTTTGTTTCAGTATACGGATATGATTACCGCCTCTTTTTATTCTCGACACCTTTTCAATTATTTGGAACCTTAGCTGAGATATATTATGTTTTGCCTCTTTAAAATGTGCCAGCAAGGGTAGCCATGTTTTTTCACATCGGATAGTGGATTTATGGCTTGAGATGCGATCACGTATGGCTTGAGTGGTTTCACCCATGTACAGCAGTCCACAAGGGCATTTGATGATGTATACAACAAAGTTTGTTTTACATGTGAAGAAATCCCTGATGGGGTAGGATTTGCCTGTTCGTGGGTGTATGACCTCGTTGCCTTTAATGATGTTAGAACAGCTCATACAGTTAAGGCATGGGAAAGTGCCAGTTCTGCGGAGTCCCGTGAGGGTACGTATGGATGTCTGGTTGCCGTGCCTCATATCGGCTTTGACAAAGGGGTTTGAGGATTGAATCTGTTGAAGCAACAATGGGGCGTCCTGGTGGGTTATGTAAATCCTTATGAATTTTGGGTAGAATATATAGTAAAGGAGTGACTGGATGCTGGTTGGTCAAAAAGGTTTTTGTCTTGACATCAATTGTCCTACGTTCTAAGTGTTTATTGAGAATGCTATTGATTTTCCTATGTATGGTGAATGTGGGATCAGATTTAATTTTTTTAGAAGTGTTAGTGTCTGCTAGTTGTCTCCTGATTTCCGTCACATAATGGCTCTTGTTCATGACAACGAGGGCCCCTCCCTTATCTGTCGCTTTAATAATGATATTAGGGTTGTCCTGTAAGGATGATAGCGTTTGTTTCTCTAAGGGTGACAGATTATGGTGGATAGGGAGTAGGCCCAGGCATTGATCATGAATGGTTTGCTCAATGTCTCTGTCCAATAAATCTACAAAGGTCTCAACAGCATGATTTGTTTTGGGGGGTATGAAACTGCTTGGATTCCTTAAGCCTAAGGTGTCAATGGTGATGGATGGGCTTGGTTCACGGCAAGGGATAGGTCCTAGAGTGTTGGTCGTGCGTGATGTAATGTTCTCAAAGTGTACCTTTAATCTGATGTTTCGATAGAATTGTTGGAGGTCTTTTTCCAACTGAAAAGCATTCCACTGTCGCTTCACCTATCACTGTCAATAAAGCAATTCACTTTAAGCATATTCTTCAACTGTGTGCAGTGATTGTACATTGGATTTTGCCATGAAATGAACTGGGTGTCCCTTGAATCATGTGCGGCGGCTCCTGAAACCGAAGACGTGGAGACGGTTGAGGCATGCAGCCTGCAAGTGATTGTGACGCACCTCACACATGACAGCAAACTGGGCCTGGGACACAATTTTCCTGTAGATTGCCAGGGCGATATGAAGCAGCAGCTCTCTGGCACCTGCCCTCAGGTGCGACATGGAGTAGGTGCCCACTGGCACCTTGTAATAATACACCATAACAGTGTTTTAAAACACAAAGTAGGCGATAGCTCAAAAAACTACGGTATATTATCACTCAGGCAGAGGTAAAAAGTGCTACAGTATTCTCCAATATCCCTGGATTAGAAACTGAAGAATAATAATGAAACAATATGCCAGCACTTATTAAAACTCTAGGAATAAGAAAATTGGTTTATTAAAATGATACTAGGCTGAGATCATACAGCCAGTGCCTGATATAGTCCTGGATCAGGTGGCATGTATCAGCTGTCAAGTTCACTTTAAGTCCCACTCTAGAAATGTAAATAGTCCAGCAAATTGGGTAGAAATGTGGAATAGGATGCCATTATTTCCAATTTGGACAGGTCTCCCAATCGTTATCCCTTTAAGCTCCTTCGCATTAGTCTCCCCTTAAACCAAACAACCTCTTTAAATGATTTCTAACAACAACCATGGAACATTTCAGGTAATATTCGGATTAAGACGGATATCCTGATTTACAGATGCATTTAGATGGGAAAAATAAATCTGGGACTCTGTCTGCAGTTTACTTAAAAAGACACCACCATGGCTTCAGATCATGTGCCCACTGATCTTTACACTTTTCTGAACTTGGCAGCTGCTCTAGTAAGCAGTATCTACCAATAGAGGAAGAAACTAGAGAATGCTAACTGTGCAAAGGGATTTGCAGATCAATTTCTGTTGTGAAGATAATTACATTTTGTACATTTCTAAAACTTTTTACATTATAAACTCTATACGGTGACTGGCTCATAAATTACTTGATACCAGTACATATTATGGCAAGGTATTCCTATATTGTAATTTAATGCTATCACGCGTTTCGCTTTATTGTAATAATATTAGTTGCACAAAACACATTACGTCATTAAAATCTGCAATAGAAAAGCTTCCTAATTATGGAGTTCATAATAATGTGTCTATGTAATGAAATACAACTGTGAAGATATTTATCCCACCAGTGTCACATATTCAATCAGAGACAAAGAGAAAGAAAACTCAAGGCTGAATGAACGGAGCCTTGGCGGCAAAGTGAGGCACGCATAGAAGCTGCAAGCTTCAAGCACCTAGTCCATGGATGTTTTATTAGTGTTCCAGTGTGCAAACAAGATCAGGCGAAAGCGATGCAACAGACATCCATGAAACCTAGAGAGTGGAGGAAAGCACTCAACCAAAAGGGATATAATCCCTTATCCTATGCCACACATTCAGTATTTGGTCAGTATTTTACATCAGTATCTGTAAGCAAAAACCAGGAGTGGTTAGTGGATCTCCCCAGGTCCCCAGCGGTGGGCGCCAGCTGCGGCGGTCTCGGCCGCCGGCACGCCTAAGTCCCGATGTCCCCCCCCCCGGGCCCGACGCCGAGTTAGGAGCCCCTCCGGGGACCCTCCAGCTAGCAGCGCGCGCCGCGGGAGTGCTGGGTCCCGAGGGCGAGCTGGGAGGAATCCAGCCACATGGTGGGGCCTGCAACAGGGGGAGGTGTCGGCCTCCTCCTCAACATCCGGACCTCGCAGGGTGACAGGAGCAGGAACGGCCGGGTTCACTGGATCAGGTGAGCCGGCTCAGCGTGTGACAGGCAGGAGAGACCCTGTACGAGGGCCTGCTCCGCAGGTGCCTCAGCGGGGGGGTTCAACGCGGGTGGCTGTCAGCTGGCCTCAGCAGAGCAGCTTCACAAGCTACATCACAGGGCAGCAGGGGGACAAGTATGGCGCGTGTACCTAGGCCGTCGTCGGATGCTGCGAGGGCCCCATCCCCCGTTTCCACAAGCAGGGACCATCACCGGCGCCAGTCCCTGGACACTACAGGATCTCAATCCCCAGCACGGGCTTCCGTCTATCCACCTGGAACATGGTCCAGGGCGTTTCGGACCATAACAGGAGTACTGAGGAGGAGAGGCAGCATCGGGATTCCGGATTGTCGGCTGCCGGGTCCACAGCCCCCGGGCAGCTTGGTGAGAACACCTCATTTTTATCTTACCCCCCTTTGTTAACCTCCCTGGGGAGTGGTAGTCAGGATGCAGTTTCAGGGGGGGTTAGTGGGGGATTGAATATGCTTATGCACGGTTTGAGGGATTTAGCCCTTCTGTGGGGGTCTGGGGGGGGGGTCAGTCAGTTTCCCTCCCTACCACTGCATGGCTGGGATGTATGGGTAGAAGTTCTGGCGGTTTGGGTGAGTTATCGAATGTGCAGGCTAGGGATTTACCAGCAGAAAGTTTAAGGAATGAAAGCAGTGGGGCCGGGGTGGCCATTTCATCCGCTGCAGCGTCAGTGACTAGCCAGGCTGGAGATACTGAAAAGGAGAAAGAGGATACTGTGAGGTTAGATGATACAGCAAGAGGGGAGGTATATGTGTGTTTTGAAGGGCCTTTGGGAGCTCATCTTAAAAGTGAGGTTAGGGAAAAAATATGGAAAGGGGAGTATGTGGAGATTTTTTCTCTGTTGCCTTTGGAACGTTTTAACTTAAATAGAGTTAGGAGGGATGAATCTAAGAAAGAGGACGAGGAAAGGAGAAGATATAGATTGATTCCGAGAACTTTCACAAATTGGCTGCAGGCATTTGCCATTTTGGCCAGCGTCATAGGCGAAAAGGCTCCTGAAAATTGTTCGGGATTATTTTGTTATATGGACGCTATAGGCGAGGCTTACCGTGTTTATGGCGGGCAGGGGTGGTTGAGATATGACGAACAGTTTCATCAGAGGAAGGCAGTTAGGCCTAACATTCGGTGGGACCATAAGGATATCGCTCTGTGGATGCGGGTAATGGTCCCATCCAGAGCTGTATCTAGCACCCAGTCCTTTCCCGGGAGCGCCGGGGGTTATAATCAGTCAGGGCACTCAACGGCTATGCAAAAAGGTTTGTGTTTCGCATTTAATGAAGGGGTCTGCAGATTTGGCGCAAAGTGTAAGTTTAAACACGAGTGTACAGTTTGCGGAGGAGCACATGGATCAGCCAAGTGTTTCAGGGGAAGCAGACAGAGAGGAGGTGAGGGATCTGAGAAAAGGGGTGACGCCAATTCGGCTGGGAGAGATGGTACACTATCTAAGTAGGTACCCAGATAGGACAGCTGCGAGATTGTTGGAAGAAGGTTTCAGGGATGGTTTTCGTATCCCGTCAGTTAACTCGGCAGCTAATTTGTCTAAAAAGAATTTAAAGTCTGCGTGGCAATTTCCAGAGGTGGTGTCAGAGAAGTTAGAAAAGGAGGTCAGTTTGGGCAGGATGGCAAGCCCGTTTGCTTGTCCCCCTATGCGTGATTTAAGAGTTTCACCTCTAGGTATAGTCCCAAAGAAGGAACCCAATAAATTTAGGATGATACATCACCTGTCATTTCCTAAGGGATCGTCTGTAAATTATGGTATAGATCCGGAATTGTGTTCAGTTGTGTATACGTCTTTTGATGCAGCTATGCATTGGGTCCGGGTATGCGGTCAAGGCGCCAAGTTGGCAAAGACAGATATTGAGGCAGCTTTCCGTCTTTTACCTGTTCATCCTGACAGTATGCGTCTGCTAGGTTGTTATTGGAAGGGAGGTTATTTTGTTGACCGTTGTCTTCCGATGGGATGTTCCCTATCTTGTGCGTATTTTGAGACCTTCAGCACTTTTTTGGAGTGGGTGATAAAAGACGTATCAGGTTTGAATTCATGCATACATTATCTTGACGACTTTTTATTCATAGGTGCGGCTCAGACGGCAGATTGTTCAATACTATTGCATTCAATGGAGAAATTTTCTAAGAGTTTTGGCGTCCCATTAGCGGCGGATAAGACAGTGGGCCCTGTGACGGTTTTAAGTTTTTTAGGCATTGAAATAGACATGATGGAAATGGTTTGTAGATTGCCAGAAGAAAAAGTTGGCGCGTTGCGAGATGAAGTGTCCAAGGCTCAAATGGCTAAGAAATTGAGATTACGTGAGGTGCAGTCGTTGTTAGGCAAGTTAAATTTTGCCTGCCGGATCATGCCGATGGGCCGGGCATTTTGCAGGAGGCTATCATTGGCAACGGCAGGTGTGAAATCTCCCGTTCATTTTATTAGATTAAAGAAAGAGTTGCGAGATGATTTGGCAGTTTTGGTGCCATTTTTAGAGAATTACAATGGCAAGTCCATCTGGATCGATCCGGTGATAGATCCTGATGCTTTGGGTCTTTTTATCGCAGTTACAGACGGACGCGGTTTCGGTTTGTTTTTTCAAGGAGCTTGGTTGATGGCTGAATGGCCTGCGTCCTGGAGAGAGCAAGGTTGGACAGCAAATAGGGTGTTGACTTACCTGTTTCCCATTTTAGTGGCTTTGTCGCTATGGGGCGAAGCTATCAAGAATAAAAAGATACGCTTCCCATGCAGGTCGGAAAGTGAGGCGAGGGTGTTGAATTCGTTGTCAGCGGATTCTCCTTTAGTGGTTAAAATCTTGCAGCATTTGGTTTTCTTGGGGTTATCGCTTAATTTGTGGATTGTGGCTGAAGTCAGGTCATTGATGAGTAACTCAGTTATTGATGCTCTTTCTCATCTCCAGGAGGACCGTTTTCGAGAGCTGGTGCCTCAAGCGGAATCAACAGGCATGGAATGTCCGGCGGACTTGTGGAATCTTCCTGGCAGGCTTTAGAAGGTTTATGGGCAAACTCCCTATCTGATAGGTCATGGAAGCAATATGATCATGCTTGGGGTGTCTGGGAGGCTTGGAAAGGTTATTTAGGGGAGCGTTGCAAGATGAACCCAGATTGCTTTTGTTGATTCCACACTTAAAAGAAAAGGGTTGGTCCGTTTCTAAATTGAACAAGATGCTAGCAGGACTTGCTTTTGGTTTTAAGGCTCGGGGTTTCAGGGATGTCACAAAATCGTTTTTGGTTTGTCAAGCGTTAAAAGGTTGGAGAAAAGGGTGGAAAGTTGAGGATTTAAGACGCCCAGTTTCATATGAGGTGTTATTGATTTTGGGTACACAGTTGTCTATGATTTGTGTTTCACAATGGGAGATCGACCTTTTCAGGGTAGCATTTGCGTTAGCCTTTTTTGGTGCGTTTCGCCTCAGGGAGTTGGTTAGCCCCTCGAAACATAAGGGAGGGGGACTTCGGAGGGATGATATCAACGTGTTTGGTAATAGGGTTGAGATATTGTTACGGTCTTCTAAGACTGATGTTTGCGGAAAAGGCTGTAAAATAACCTTGTTTGCAGTTCCGGGTTCTATCATGTGTCCGGTGATGTGTGCAAATAATTTCATTAGATGTGATGGTGTGTTATCCAACCCCTTTTTGATACATGAGGATGGTACCTTTTTATCGCGTTTCCAGTTTATTGCTGTGTTCAAGCGTTGTCTGGCAGCTGGGGGTGTGCCGCCTAAGGATTACAGTGGGCATTCATTTAGGATTGGGGCTGCGATGGAGGCGGCAAAGAGAGTTTTGGGTGAAAATGTGGTTAAGAGAATCGGACGTTGGGAATCAATTAGATTCAGATCGTATATTCGCACAAACTTAGTGTAATAACAGTTTTATGTCTTGTACGAAGTTTTCTTACTTACGTTTTCGCTGTTTATTTCAGGCGGCACACCCCGTTTGGTCTGGATTTTAGGCCATTCTTTCGTGTTCTGGGCGGCACTTAGGGCGGAAGTTCGGCCTGACGGGCGTCAACTGGGCTTTCAGAGAGATTCCGCGACGTTGCGTTGGATCGGGAAGCGCAGTATGGTTTGGAATCAATTCCTGCCGGAGTTCCACCGATTTGTGCGTCTAGATCGGGCTCCGGATCTGGTGGTAATCCATTTGGGCGGGAACGATTTAGGGAAAAGGCCTTCCCGTGAACTGATAAAAGATGTAAAATTTGACATGTTACGGTGGTGGGCATCATTTCCAAGATTGATGGTTATATGGTCGGACATTGTTCCTCGGAAGGTGTGGCGCGGTGCAAGGTCGGTGGAAGGAATAAACAAGGCGAGAATAAAAGTAAACAGGGCCGTTTCACGCTTCATGACACGAAATGGGGCAGTGGTGGTACGACACGTTAACTTAGAGTCGGGAAAAGGGGAATATTGGAGATCAGATGGGGTGCACCTAAATGCGGTAGGGACTGACATGTGGTGCTTGGCCATACAGGAGGGCATAGAAACCGGCCTCAGAGTTTGGAGGGACATGAATGTTTGAGGTGACAGAACATTTATGCTGGTGGCGGGGGAGGGAGGTCCTCGAAGTTGGTGGAGAGGGCGATGGTGGTTTGGAAGGGGGGGGGGATCTATATTGGTCCTGGACTCCCCCGGAGTACTTTAGGAGTGGATGTGGCTGATCATTTGGTGGAACGGATAATTATGGGACTTGGTATTGGTTGGTTTTTTGGCCGGGCTGGTCATTAGTTGCCTCCGAGCTGGTGCTTCGTGGCTGGGGGTAAGATTAAGCCTGGAGGCCAAAAAGGAATAGTTAATAGGTACATTGGAAATACTAATTTGTGGCTTCGAGGACCACCCCTTCCTAGTTTGGGTTATTGTTTAATTTTTGTATTGTTATGTTAATAAAAGGCTGCTGTGGCCATTTAATCCAAAATCAGGTGTAATGTCATTTTTGGGGGGAAGGGTTTTATAAAATGACTAGATTGTGGCCCGATTCTAACGCATCGGGTATTCTAGAATATGCATGTCCCCGTAGTATATGGACAATGATGATTCCAGAATTCACGGCAGACTGTGCCCGTCGCTGATTGGTCGAGGCAACCTTTATGACATCATCGTCGCCATGGCAACCATTATGACATCTACGTCGATACTGTGCCCGTCGCTGATTGGTCGAGGCGAAATCGCGGCAGACTGTGCCCGTCGCTGATTGGTCGAGGCAACCTTTATGACATCATCGTCACCATGCTGTGCCCGTCGCTGATTGGTCGAGGCCTGGCGGCCTCGACCAATCAGAGACGTGGGATTTCCAGGACAGACAGACAGACAGACAGACAGAAAAACCCTTAGACAATTATATATATAGATGTTAATATGGTGTGGGGGTTGGTATTGATAAGTGGACTTGGTAGGGAGAGTAAAATTATCAGAGGCCTGTGAATCAAGCGTACCCCACACGTCAAGAAAGGCCGTACTGGGCCCCCCGGGACATCAAGGGAGGCCGCCATGACGGGGTCGCATGGGAACATCAGGGCCACAGGGGGTTAATTGGGCACTGTGGGGTTAAATGGGCTGTGAGGAGTTTTTTGAATAGAGGAGGGGGGAGGACTTAGAAAGGGGGTGGAAAAGAGGAGGTGGGGGCTGAGAGCTTGCAGGGGCGGTTAACAGATAAACCGCCAAAAGAGGACACGTCACCCAGACTGCTGGAGCCTTCTTTTACAGGCCAGTCTGCCAGCGTACGAAGCTCCCACCCACCCTCCCTTAATTTTGGGTTGGTAATTAAAGCTTGGGAATTTTAGGTATAAGGGTTGTTAACGTTATTAATGTTTTTCTGTCATTTGAAATATGTGAATTTTGTCATAGCAGTAAGGCAGGGGAGGGAGGTCCTCGAAGTTGGTGGAGAGGGCGATGGTGGTTTGGAAGGGGGGGGATCTATATTGGTCCTAGACTCCCCCGGAGTACTTTAGGAGTGGATGTGGCTGATCATTTGGTGGAACGGATAATTATGGGACTTGGTATTGGTTGGTTTTTTGGCTGGGCTGGTCATTAGTTGCCTCCGAGCTGGTGCTTCGCGGCTGGGGGTAAGATTAAGCCTGGAGGCCAAAAAGGAATAGTTAATAGGAACATTGGAAATACTAATTTGTGGCTTCGAGGACCACCCCTTCCTAGTTTGGGTTATTGTTTAATTTTTGTATTGTTATGTTAATAAAAGGCTGCTGTGGCCATTTAATCCAAAATCAGGTGTAATGTCATTTTTTGGGGGAAGGGTTTTATAAAATGATGTTAATATGGTGTGGGGGTTGGTATTGATAAGTGGACTTGGTAGGGAGAGTAAAATTATCAGAGGCCTGTGAATCAAGCGTACCCCACATGTCATGGTTTTGGCTTACAAATACTGATGTGAAATACTGTCCACATTCTGATAGTTTGACCGTAGGCTTAAAGAAGCACTCTACCTAACTTTTTATTGATTAAATCTGTTTGTATCTGCATGTAAAGTAGCACGAGTATGTTAATGTACTCACCTACTGCTGTGTCTCTCCGGTGTGCAGTGTCGGTCTTCTGCTCTTCTCAGTGACGTCACCACAAATGAGACTATCTGACTCCTTCTGTAGTCTATGCGTGAGCCGGAAGTCATTTTACAATGTAAGCTTATGGACCATCAGAATGAGGCTACCTAGGCTTTCACTGTAAAAGTCACTTTCCAGGTCACGCAGGGTGCAGCGTGACTCGGGGAGTCTGCAAAGCCGTGACATCTTTCAGAGGATCAGAAAACTGGTGCTGGACATGGGAGAAAGAAACTGTAGGCAAGTATATTAATACACTTACACTACATTACATGCACACACACACACCTTTAATGTATAAAAGACAGTGACAGTGCTTCTTTAACTGTATTACACCACCACAAATGTTATCACAAATTCTTACTCCAGGGAATTAATCCATTTACTACATCTCAAACACCAGATTTGATAATATTATATCCTTTGTCACTCTAGACCATAGGCACATAGATATGCAGATTAACACTAAACAGTAGACCACCAGGGATGCTACCCCCAGGCAACTAGGTGCAAATGTCTATTTATACAGCTTCAACTTAAGGCACATTTAGATATTAGCCTGTGTAAACATGCTGGTGAATACCAGAAGAATAAGCTCGTTCATGAGGTGATTGGATAGTACAGGCTGGCATAAAAATCATTGTTATCGGCAGCACATGGCCCATGTAAATACAAGATGTGCTGATGATAACATGATGCTGTATAGGGACAGAACAATCATATTAGCCGTTGTTCTATTGCCATCATTACTTGTCAGCCTGTGTAAACAGGACAGTATTTCAGCGCCAATCAACTTGTAAATAGCTGATCAGTTCTTGTTAACGTGTCGAAATCAGTCTGACTAGATGCACCATAAATCTACCCATCTGATTTCAGTTATATAGGTCTTATATTAGCTTCAAAATTCATATTTAACCCTTTCACAACATATCATGTATAGGTACTTCATATGTCGTGCATCCCCCTTTGATGCTGGGTCTGGCGCTGAGCCCACATCTTTTTCGGGACATGACAGCTGATTTGATCAGCTGTCATGTTCCCCTAGCAGCCGCGGGTGGAATAACAATCTACCCACAGGTGGAATAGCGATCCACCGTGGCTGTTAACATGTTAAATGCCGCTGCCAATCTCTGACAGCAGCATTTAACATGCTCGCGCCAGAAGCGCTTCACTAATCCCCGCCCAGTGGCACCACTGTCATATGATCACGGGGCGCCAATGGATTGGCTTGACAACTTGGGGTCTGCAGAAGACCCTCATGCTTATTATTGCCAATTTGCTATGACTGCTGCCCATCAAAAGATTGCAGCTTCAAGTCTCCCAAGGAGACTATTGAAACAAGTAGAAAGTAGAAAAAATGTTTTTAAAAAATAAAAAATATGAACGTTCAAATCCCCACCCTTTTGCCCCATTCAAAATAAAGCAATAGAAAATACACATATATGGC
Source organism: Ranitomeya variabilis (assembly GCF_051348905.1). Taxonomy (NCBI): domain Eukaryota; kingdom Metazoa; phylum Chordata; class Amphibia; order Anura; family Dendrobatidae; genus Ranitomeya; species Ranitomeya variabilis. The sequence goes on along the minus strand of NC_135236.1, from coordinate 254,587,479 downwards.
ATTGCTGAATTCAGAAACACCCAATCTATCAAAATATAAAAAGAATAAATCTGATCGGTAAATGGAGTAACTAGAAAAAAAATTAAAATGCTAGAATTATGTTGTTTGGTTGCTGTAACATTTCAATAAAATGCGATAGCAGGTGCTAAAATACTTAGCCCATGGCCAGCCACAGATCCCCAAAAAATGGAGCCCCTATGGGTCTCAGAATTTTTTTTTTAACAAACTTTGTATTTTTTTCACCATTTAAATAAAAACTAAGCTATACATGTTTGGTGTCTGTGAACCTGTAATGACCTGGAGAATCATAATGGCAGGTCAGTTTTAGCATTTAGTGAACAAACAATTGTGGAATCGTTGAAAAGTTTAACAAATCCTGCAAAAAACAAGCTCTCACATGGCTATATTGATGGAAAAATAAAAAAGTTATGGCTCTGGGAATTAGGGGAGCAAAAAATGAAAACGAAAAAACAGAAAATGGCCTGGGGGTGAAGGGTTTAAGTGTAATAAGCCTTTGTTGCATAAAAAATAGGCACACAGACAATTTCCACACCAAACAAGAAAAAACATACCATAGCATTGTAGAATATGCTCATGTTCCTTCCCTTGTAACCTCCTTTGTCATTATCAAAGTTGATCTTTGATAGTTATTTTATTGAGTTATTACGAGAAAAGTAAATTCCAGTGTGAATCAGCCTATATACCCTCAATAGCTGCTGGCCAATCACTCATTTATTGAGGGAGAATTAGGAGGCCCCAAACCACATCAGATAGTCAGCTTTCTCTCTGAATTGTTGGACAGCTTTACCCTAATTAAGCTCTGTTCACATTAGCATTAGATCCTTTTAATCCCATGGTTCTTGTTTTTTTTTTATAAAAGACAAGAATAGCGTAGTCTGCAGTGCTATTCTTTCAGTCAAAAGTTCTAGAGGCAGCATGAAATCTGACAATCTCCAATATAGGTCAACGGGATGTGTCAGAATTTGTTAGGATCTGTTGTAAAACTGATTATTACACTTGTCATGTCTCCATTATGAACATTATGCATTATCCATTATGAACAGAAGTCAAGACGCTAGTTTGAGTAGAGCCTAACTTGCCAACTTTACACTAATTAGATTGGGGGCCCTTTAAGGCTCTGTTCACATTAGCATTAGATCTTTTTTGCCTGGGGTTCTGGTATTTTTAAAGACAAGTGCAGTGTAGTCTGCAGTGCTCTTCTTGCTGTCGTAAGAACCTAAAAGAAAATGAAGTTTGATAAACTCCAATGTAAATCAACGGTCTCTGTCAGGATTAGTGATGAGCGAGCGTGCTCGTCACTACTCGTTACTTACTCGAGTATCAGTGTGTTTGTGATACTCTTTACTCAACGAGTATTTTTTGAATGCTTGAGCGGCAGCCCAAATCCCACCCTGCATGTTTGGCGCATTTTTAGACAGCCAATAAATATGCAGGTATTGCCTGCCAGTCACTGTAATGCTGTAGCCATCTTGGTTATGGCATTACTGTGACTGGCTGGCATCGAAGCATCATCGGGTTTATATAAGATCTGTGACGCTATGCTCAGCACCCTGTAATTTAGAAACAGACAGAGTAGGGAGAGGTGCTGGTGAGATAGGGACATATTTTTTGCTACGTATTAGCCAGGGATACACAGTTATATTTCTGTCAACTACAACAACAGCCCTTCTTAGGACTACTTGTAATCAATATTAATACTGATGTTAGCAACAGTTAGGGTGCGATTATGGAGAAGGGGTAATGTGGGACAGGATAGGAAAAATCCTGTCTGCTGCAACTCATGCCAGAAGCCCTTCTCAGAGCTAATATTTTGCTCTTAATCCTGCAAATTGTTCTGAGCAGGGAAATATTGTACACCATTTTTACTATGAAAGTTGTACATCAAAAGCATACAGCCAGACTTGGTTGGCTCTCTATAGTATTGCTATATTGATCCTGCAGTGTAACCAGTCCATCTGAGGTGTGCAAATTTTCCAGCTATAGTAATACTGCAAATTGTTTTCAGCAATTAAATAAATAAATGGCATTTATAGTGCGCCAGTTGTGCATCAAAGCATACAGCCAGACTTGGTTGGATCTCAATAGTAACCCTATGTTGATAGTGCAGTGTAACAAGTCCATGTAAGGTGGGCGATTTTATGTGTTCTAGCATTCCTGCCAATTTTTTTCAGCAGACAAATATTATATGCCATTTATACTGCAGTTCTGCATTAAAATAAAAAAGCCAGAGTAGGTTTTTGAGAAATAGCATTGCTTTATTGCTCCGGCATAGTAACAGTTCAAATGAAGTGGGCCAATTTGTGTTTTCTAGTATTCCTCCCAATTTTTTCTCAGCTGACAAATATTATACACCATATATACTGCGGCAATTCTGCATCAAAATAAAAAAAAGCTAGACTTGTTTTTTTAGAAATAGCATAGCTATATTGCTCCGGCACAGTAACAAGTAGGTCTGAAGTGGGCAAATTTTACTGAAATAGTAATACTGAAAGGTTCTTTTAGCAGTGACATTTTTATGGCTTTTATACTGCTCCAGTAGTGCATTAAAACAAAAAAGACAGATTTGGTTAGAAAAAGCAGCGTTATAATGATACTGATGTATAAGAAGTCCATCTGAGGTGGGCAAATTTTCCTGCGATAGTAATACTGCAAAGTTTTTTCAACAGGCATATATCATACATAATTGAAAATGGGCAAGCCGTGGGATAAGGGATGGGGAAGTGGACGTGATGATGATGGCGAGTGCAGAGGTAGAGACCATGGGCAAGGTGAAACGGTGCTTGCTGCGGGAGCACAACAAATACACACATCATGTCGATCTAGCTTCCTGTCCCACATTGTAAAGGGGTGCACGGAACACCGCTCTTGAAGGCAGATCCATATGAAAAGGTTGTTGGCTGGATAGCAGATGCTTCCAGTCACTTTTCCAGCACCACCCTGTCTTCCACACGGTCCAATTTCAGTAGCCGTGCTTCTGGATAACATAATTACCGCCCTGATCCTCCCACTAGGCCGAGCACCCAGACATAAGTGATCCCACACTTAGACACTCTGAAGAGCTGTTCACATTTCCATTTATAGATTCTGGCCTCTCATCCTGCCCATTTCAAGTAGGACATGAGCAAATTGCATGTAGTGATGCCCAAATGTTTTAGCAGCCACGCTCACAAGAAGGCTACAGTGGAAAAATGCAATTACTATTACAAGAGGTGCATGATGATGAGACCCAATTGCTATCAAGTGATGTTGTTATGACAGCTAGTCAGGAGGAGGACTAGGGTATGGAAGTGGAAGATGACGTGGTGGACAATTAAGTCACTGACCCAACCTGGGAAGGTGACATGCAGAGCGAGTACAGCAGCGCACAGGGGGAGGAATCTGCAGCACCACAACAGGCAAGAAGAGGCAGTGGGGTGGCTTGAGACACAAAACAGGCAACTGTTCCCCAGAGCACCAGCACTGGTGAAGTTGCCAAGCCAAGGTTTAGTTAGTCCCAATTCTGGCACTTTCTTAAAGGCAGTCCAGTTAACAAAAAAAAAGACAATTTGCAACTTCTGCCATGCCAGCATCAGCAGGGGCAGCACAACTATCAGCCTGACCACCACCAGCATGCTCAGGCACTTGCAAGCAAAGCACTCGACTAAATGGGCAGAACACCAGTGTCCAGAATCTGTGTCTGTTGGTGACACTACTGCCTCTTCCCCTGTTCTACATGCACGCCAATCCCCTCTCCATGATGTAGGCGAAGATGCTTTCCACCCTGCACCTGTTGTTGCACACTTGCAACCACTGTCAACAACAACATCCTTGTCCCAGCGCAGCATTCAGTTGTCCATACCCCAGCCCTTTGAACTCAAGTGTAAATACACTGCCACAAGAAACGGACACATTTCCAGAATGCTTGCCCTGGAAATGTTGCCATTAAGGCTTGTATAGACTGAAGTTTTCCGCATTCTCTTGGTGATGGCTGTCCCTCGGTACTCGGTCCCCACCCACCACTATTTTTCACGGTGTGCCATCCTCGTCTTACACAGGCATGTGTCCCATAACATCAGATGTGTCCTAACCAATGCTGTTACTTCGATGATCCACGTAACCACCTGGATAAGTGTTTGTTGCCAGAGACGGAACATTTCCCTGATGGCACACTGGGTGAACATTGTGGAAGTCGGGATCTAGTCGGACCTGGGGATGGAAAACGTGCTACCAACACCGAGGATTGCGGGCCTTGGTTCAATCAGGGTTGTCCCCAAATGCTATAGCAGTTCCTGCACCTCCTCCTCACCCCCATCTACAAAATGTCAGCATCAGTCGCAAGCTGGAAGCACTGCAGCACTGCCTCGGCCAAGTGGTAACAAGCTCTGCTGAAGCTAATCTGCTTAGGTGACAAACCGTGCACAGCCACAGAGTTATTGAAGGGTCTAACAGTCCAGACTGATCTGTGGTTCTCACCCCTGAACCTACAACCAGGCATTGTTGTTTGTTACAATGTCCATAACCTGGTGGCAGCTCTGAAGCTTGTCACCTCGCACACGTAGCATGCTTGGCCCACGTGCTCAAAATAGTGGTTCCGCGGTTTCTCAAAACCTAACCAGATCTGCCTGAGATACTTGTGAAAGTATGCCACATGTGTGCCCAATTAAGCAAGTCAGCTACAGCGGCCGCCACCGTGGCAGGGCTTCAGCAGCGTTTGCAATTTCCAGCTAACCGACTGGTGTGCGATGTCACCACGATTTGGAACTCAACATTACATATGTTGGCAAGACTTTGTGAGCAGCAGAGGGCAATAATCGAGTACCAGCTACACCATGCCTGTCAGTCTTCCAGTCAGCCTCCGCACATAAGAGCTGATGAGTTGGCATGGATGTCTGACATCTGTGAAGTTCCCCAAAACTTTAAGGACTCAATCAAGATGGTGAGCTGAAATGACGCCATAATCAACATCACCATCCCGCTTCTCTGTCTACTGAAATGCTCGCTGCTAACAATTAAAGAGGAGGCTTTGCAGGCGGAGCAAGTTGAGATGGAGCAAGAAACTATGCTGGGTGACAACCCAGCCTCATCTCATCTTCTAATAGCGGATGGAATGATAGTGAGGAGGAGGAATAGGAGGAGGAAAAGGTGCTTCATCCCATCTGTTCAGCGTGGATGGCCTGAAGATGATGAGGAGAGGGAGGACAAGGAGGAGGATGAGCAGAAGGATGAGGAGGACAACATGGACAGATGTCCTCTTGGTGGGGACAGGAAAGTCTTGGCTGTTGGCAGTCTGGCACACATGGCTAAGTTTATGTTCCACTGCTTTTCCCTTGACCCTCACATTGTACGCATTTTGGCCAACACTAAATACTGGTTGGCCAGCCTTCTAGACACATGGTAAAAGGAGAACTTTACATCTCTCCTTCCCATGACAGAAAGGTCTAATAAAATGTTGCAGTACCATATGACCTTAGTTGAAGAATTATTAAAAGAATTTCCATCTGACAACGCTGGCAGCAGAAGTCACCGTTCCTTGGACAACTAAGAAGTGGAGACGAGGGAGACACATCAGATGCATCAGAGGCAGGGGAACACTCTCAAAGGTCTGGGACAGTTTTCTCACACCCTCCCAGCACCTAGGCCCTGATGTGCAGTGTACTCTGACAAGCAGAGAAAAGAATTGGAAGCAGTTGAAGAAGTACCGTACCAGAGTCTTCCATGATTCCTCGGTACCTTACAACTATTGGGTATCCAAGATAGACACGTGGCATGAATGCTCTTTCTATGCCTTGGAGATTCCGACCTGCCCTGTCACTAGCGTTCTGTCAGAGTAGGTGTTTAGTGCCACCAGGCATAATATAACCTATAGGCGCATCTGCCTGTCAACTGAAAATGCTGACAGACTGACTCATCAAAATGAGCAAGGGCTAGATTGGGCCAGACTTCTGTACAACACCGGATGACAGCAATAGTGAGGGCCGACTGCTGGCCCTCTACAAATAGTGACGGCCGCCTGATGACCCTGACAAAAAAACTGGTGACTTTCAGAATCCCTCCTTCACAAATTAAACAGCATGTGTTTGATCATGTCTCACACACCACATGGACAGATAAGGTATTAAATTTCATGTTAAGTGTTTTTTTCACCATTGAAAGCAATGCAAATGTGCAAAAAAGCAACAAAAACACTGTATGTGAACATAGCCCAAGGTGTGAAGGAACATTTTTTTCCTATTTATTTTGCCTTATATACAAGTCATTATCCTGAAAGGAATGTTTCTTAACATTTTTTCCAGTAAAATCCATTTTTATCTTCGGGTTTGAATGTTTTATTGTCAGTCCGTAAAACTGGCATAATACTCTGACAACATTGTTCTCAGCACTGACCTGGGATTCAGAGTCTTACCCATGCTGTTTCCATGCCATTTTGGTGCAGTTTCCATCAATTTGTGCAATGTTTAGACTCCCTCCAGACCTCTTTGGGGCCTGTCAAAAAATGCTTGAGTTTCCCATTGATTGGCATTATACTCATTACTCAGATTGAGCACCTGAACATTATGATTTGCTCTAGTCGAGTAACGAGTACCCAAGCATTTTAGTCCTCACTCATTGCTTATCGAGATTTGTTGGGTTCCAATGAAAAGCTAATCATTTGACTTGTCATGTCTCCTTTATAAATAGACGCCAGGACACTAGTTTGAACAGAATCTATCTTGTCCAGTTTCATGTAAAAACAAACAGGACTCGCTATATTTAATTATCCTGTCACATCGTTCATTACTGTGTTCTGCTCCATCGTGCGATTCACCTGCCTGTTGGTCTGCTGCTTGCTGTAAAAAATCTTCAAAAGACAAATTTGCTCCATTTAATTAAAGGGAATGTGTCATCAGAAAATGGCATTGTATAAATAAGGTTTTTATGATGAAACATGTGTTTTAAAAAAATATTTTTTGACAATTTTTTTATGTCACAATCTTTATTAAAAACAAAATATGCCCTCTTGCAATTTTCACACTGGCCACTGGGGATTTTTTAATCTCTAATTTCCAGTTGTTTCAAATCATCTATTGTGATTGGTGGATCCTGTGTTATCAGATGTACAATATACATGAGTCGCCCACCAGGGCAGCGAGGAAACTTGGCACCGAGTCCGGTCGCTATTAAAGGGGATGTCACGGTGGCTGCGACCCGGTCTGTGGCCCTGGGACTCACCGTAAAGGGGAATAGTCTTTAAAGGGAATTGTGATAAAGTCTGTTGTGACGCCACCTGTGGGGTTCGGTCAATAGGGACCGACGCCACTTAAAGGGGTCCTCTGGGGTGATGATATGGTGGCTAGATGGTGATGCTTCCCACAGGTGAAGCGGGGTCCCCAGGGCTCCCAAGGTATGTGGCAAAGATGGTGTATGCCAACGAATAAGTGGAGGACACAAGTTGTAGAGTCTTTACCTGTTTTACTGTCGTTAGCAGGCCACAGTCCAGGGTACCAGGCATAGGTGGCGATGTGGTCCAGCCAGCTTGGTGGCAAAGGTGATCCCTCTCCCAGGTGAGGTCCAAAAGCTTTTACTACTTGTGCTAAGATGACGAGGTCCCTGCTGCTTGTAGCTTGCTGGCAAGGAATCCTCTCTCTCCTGCCTGCACAGTAGGCAAATTGAGCCTTTTTATAGGGTCCCTACCATGACCTGGGCTCTTAGAGTACTGCTGTACCTCAGGATTGATGCGGGCAGTTAACATGTATTCTAGTGCCCTCTGTGTCATGATTCCCAATGGCAAGGAAACATCAGAACACAAAAATAACGGACGAGCTCTGGGTGATGGAATCTCGAGCTGACCGTGAGCTAAATCTACCACACAACTAATAGTAGCCAGGGAGCATACCTACGACTTCCTAGATGCCACGCGCCAGCCGGGGGACTAACTACGCCTGGTAGAGGAAGGAACAGACCTGGCTTACCTCTAGGGAAATACCCCAAAAGATGATAGCAGCCCCCCACATGTAATAACGGTGAGTTAAGAGGAAAAGACATACACAGTATGAAAGTAGATTTAGCAAAGAGAGGTCCACTTACTAGATAGCAGAAGGATACAAAAGAGGACTTCACGGTCAACTGAAAACCCTTTCAAAAAACCATCCTGAAATTACTTTAAGACTCCTGTGTCAACTCATGACACAGGAGTGGCAATTTCAGCCCGCAAGAGCTTCCAGCTACAGAGCATAACAAAAACTGCAAACTGGACAAAAGATACAAAACAAAAGGACAAAGTCCACTTAGCTGATCAGCAGACTAGTAACAGGAACATGCAACCGAAGGCTCTGGTTACAATGATGACCGGCAAGGAAATGACTGGAGAGCAAGGCTAAATAGGAAACTCCCAAACACTGATGGGAGCAGGTGAACTGAGACAGCAAAGCACACACAAGTCACCAGTACCACCAGCAACCACCAGGGGAGCCCAAAAAGCGGATTCACAACAGTACCCCCCCTTAAGGAGGGGGCACCGAACCCTCACGAGAACCGCCAGGGCGATCTGGATGAGCCCTATGAAAGGCACGAACCAAATCCGAGGCATGAACATCAGAGGCAGTTACCCAAGAATTATCTTCCTGACCATAGCCCTTCCATTTAACCAGATATTGAAGTCTCCGTCTGGAAATACGGGAATCCAAGATCTTCTCTACAACGTACTCCAATTCACCCTCCACCAGCACAGGAGCAGGAGGTTCAGTAGAAGGAACCACCGGTACCTCATATCTCCGCAACAACGACCGATGGAATACATTATGGATAGCGAAAGATGCCGGGAGGTCCAAACGAAAGGACACAGGGTTAAGTATCTCCAAAATCCTATAAGGACCGATGAACCGAGGCTTAAACTTAGGAGAAGAAACCCTCATAGGGACAAAACGGGAAGACAACCACACCAAGTCCCCAACACGAAGGCGAGGACCAACACGACGACGGCGGTTAGCAAACTGCTGAGTCCTCTCCTAGGACAACTTCAAATTGTCCACCACTTGTCCCCAATCTGATGCAACCGATCCACCACCGCATCCACTCCAGGACAATCCGAAGATTCCACCTGACCAGATGAAAAACGAGGATGAAACCCTGAATTGCAAAAGAAAGGAGAAACCAAAGTGGCAGAACTAGCCCGATTATTAAGAGCAAATTCCGCCAACGGCAAAAAGGCAACCCAGTCATCCTGATCCGCAGACACCTCAAATAAGTCTCCAAAGTTTGATTAGTTCGCTCCGTCTGGCCATTAGTCTGAGGATGGAATGCAGACGAAAAAGACAAATCAATGCCCAACCTGGCACAGAATGTCCGCCAAAATCTAGACACGAACTGGGTTCCCCTGTCAGAAACAATGTTTTCCGGAATACCATGCAAGCGAACCACATTTTGAAAAAATAGAGGGACCAACTCAGATGAGGAAGGCAACTTAGGCAATGGTACCAAATGAACCATTTTAGAAAAACGGTCACACACCACCCAGATGACAGACATCTTCTGAGAAACAGGGAGATCAGAAATAAAGTCCATAGAGATGTGCATCCAAGGCCTCTTCGGAACAGGCAAGGGCAACAATAACCCACTAGCCCTAGAACAACAAGGCTTGGCCCGAGCACACACATCACAAGACTGCACAAAAACACGCACATCCCGAGACAGGGAAGGCCACCAGAAGGATCTAGCCACCAAATCTCTGGTACCAAAAATTCCAGGATGACCTGCCAGCGAAGAAGAATGAACTTCCGAGATGACTCTACTGGTCCAATCATCAGGAACAAACAGTCTACCAGGCGGACAACGATCAGGTCTATCCGCCTGAAATTCTTGCAAAGCACGTCGCAGATCTGGGGAGACAGCAGACAAAACCACCCCATCCTTAAGGACACCAGCAGGTTCAGAATCCCCAGGAGAGTCAGGCTCAAAACTCCTAGAAAGAGCATCTGCCTTAACATTTTTAGAACCCGGTAAGTATGAAACCACAAAATTAAACCGAGAAAAAAACAACGACCATCGTGCCTGTCTAGGATTCAGGCGCCTGGCAGACTCTAGATAAATCAGATTCTTGTGATCAGTCAAAACTACCACCTGATGTCTGGCACCCTCCAGCCAATGACGCCACTCCTCAAATGCCCACTTCATGGCCAAAAGCTCCCGATTACCAACATCATAGTTTCGCTCGGCGGCCGAAAATTTTCGAGAAAAGAACGCACAAGGTCTCATCACTGAGCAGTCGGAACTTTTCTGCGACAAAACCACCCCCGCTCCGATCTCGGAAGCATCGACCTCAACCTGAAAGGGAAGAGAAACATCAGGCTGGCGCAACACAGGGGCAGACAAAAAGCGGCGCTTAAGCTCCCGAAAGGCCTCCACAGCAGCAGGGGACCAATTGGCAACATCAGCACCCTTTCTGGTCAAATCCGTCAAAGGTTTAGCAACGCCAGAAAAACCAGTTATAAATCGACGATAAAAATTAGCAAAGCCCAAGAATTTCTGAAGACTCTTAAGAGAAGCAGGCTGCGTCCAGTCACAAATAGCACGAACCTTGACAGGGTCCATCTCAACAGAAGAAGGGGAAAAAATGTACCCCAAAAAGGAAATCTTTTGAACCCCAAAAACACACTTTGAACCCTTTACACACAAAGAATTCTCCCGCAAAACCTGAAAAACCCTCCTGACCTGTTGAACATGAGACTCCCAGTCATCAGAAAAAATCAAAATATCATCCAAATACACAATCATAAATTTATCCAAATATTCACGGAAAATATCATGCATTAAGGACTGAAAGACTGAAGGTGCATTAGAAAGGCCGAAAGGCATTACTAAATACTCAAAATGGCCCTCAGGCGTATTAAATGCGGTTTTCCACTCATCCCCCTGCTTAATTCGCACCAAATTATACGCCCCACGAAGATCAATCTTAGAGAACCACTTAGCCCCCCTTATGCGAGCAAACAAGTCAGTCAGCAAAGGCAACGGATACTGATATTTGACTGTAATTTTATTCAGGAGTCGATAATCAATACAAGGCCTCAGAGAGCCATCCTTTTTAGATACAAAGAAAAAACCAGCTCCTAAAGGAGATGAAGAAGGACGAATATGTCCCTTTTCTAGGGACTCCTTAATATACTCTCGCATAGCAGCATGTTCAGGTACAGATAAGTTAAACAAACGACCCTTTGGAAATTTACTGCCAGGAATCAGATCTATGGCGCAATCACAAACTCTGTGGGGAGGGAGTGAACCAATTTTTGGCTCCTCAAAAATATCACGATAATCAGACAAAAAAGCCGGAATCTCAGAGGGAATAGATGACGAAATGGAAACCAAAGGTATGTCCCCATGAGCCCCCCGACATCCCCAGCTTAACACAGACATTGTTTTCCAGTCAAGGACTGGGTTATGAGATTGTAACCATGGTAATCCAAGCACCAAAACATCATGCAAATTGTACAACACAAGGAAGCGAATCACCTCCTGATGGTCTGGAGTCATACGCATAGTCACTTGCGTCCAGAATTGTGGTTTATTACAAGCCAAAGGCGTAGAATCAATACCCTTCAGAGATATAGGGACTTCCAGAGGCTCTAAATCAAACCCACAGCGCCTGGCAAAGGACCAATCCATAAGACTCAGAGCGGCGCCAGAGTCCACATAGGCATCCACGGTAATAACTGATAATGAACAAATCAAGGTTACAGACAGAATAAATTTAGACTGTAAAGTGCCAATTGAAATAGACTTGTCAACCTTCCTTGTACGTTTAGAGCATGCTGATATAACATGAGCAGAACCACCACAATAGAAGCATAACCCATTTTTACGCCTATAATTCTGCCGCTCGCTTCTGGACAGAATTCTGTCACATTGCATTTTCTCTGGCATCTCTTCAGAAGATACCGCCAAATGGTGCACGGGTTTGCGCTCCCGCAAACGCCGATCAATCTGAATAGCCATTGTCATGGACTCATTCAGACCTGTGGGCACAGGGAACCCGACCATAACATCTTTAACGGCATCAGAAAGGCCCTCTCTGAAATTTGCCGCTAGGGCGCACTCATTCCACTGAGTAAGCACAGACCATCTACGAAATTTTTGGCAGTATATCTCAGCTTCATCTTGCCCTTGAGATAGGGCTATCAAAGCTTTTTCAGCTTGAATCTCCTAATTAGGTTCCTCATAAAGCAACCCTAAAGCCAGAAAAAACGCATCCACATTGAGCAACGCAGGATCCCCTGGTGTCAATGAAAATGCCCAATTTTGAGGGTCACCTCGCAGCAAAGAAATTACAATCTTAACCTGCTGGACAGGATCTCCAGAGGAGTGAGGTCTAAGAGAAAGGAACAATTTACAATTATATTTGAAATTCAGGAACCGAGATCTATCTCCGGAAAACACCTCTGGTGTAGGAATTTTAGGTTCAGACATCGGAGTATGTATAACAAAATCTTGTAAATTTTGAACCTTGATAGCAAGATTATTTAAACCTACAGCCAAACTCTGAGGGTCCGTCTTTAAACAGGTGAGATCAGAGCCATTCAAGGATTAGAAGGAGAGAAAGGCAAAGGCTGTAATTAGAGCTGAAATACAACTGATCCAACTATGGAGCAAGCATAGGGAAAAAAAAAAAAAAAATCTACAGACTTCTTTTTTCTCTCCTTTCTTCTGCCAATAACTTTAACATTGGCCGGTCATACTGTCATGATTCCCAATGGCAAGGAAACATCAGAACACAAAAATAACGGACGAGCTCTGGGTGATGGAATCTCGAGCTGACCGTGAGCTAAATCTACCACACAACTAATAGTAGCCAGGGAGCATACCTACGACTTCCTAGATGCCACGCGCCAGCCGGAGGACTAACTACGCCTGGTAGAGGAAGGAACAGACCTGGCTTACCTCTAGGGAAATACCCCAAAAGATGATAGCAGCCCCCCACATGTAATAACGGTGAGTTAAGAGGAAAAGACATACACAGTATGAAAGTAGATTTAGCAAAGAGAGGTCCACTTACTAGATAGCAGAAGGATACAAAAGAGGACTTCATGGTCAACTGAAAACCCTTTCAAAAAACCATCCTGAAATTACTTTAAGACTCCTGTGTCAACTCATGACACAGGAGTGGCAATTTCAGCCCGCAAGAGCTTCCAGCTACAGAGCATAACAAAAACTGCAAACTGGACAAAAGATACAAAACAAAAGGACAAAGTCCACTTAGCTGATCAGCAGACTAGTAACAGGAACATGCAACCGAAGGCTCTGGTTACAATGATGACCGGCAAGGAAATGACTGGAGAGCAAGGCTAAATAGGAAACTCCCAAACACTGATGGGAGCAGGTGAACTGAGACAGCAAAGCACACACAAGTCACCAGTACCACCAGCAACCACCAGGGGAGCCCAAAAAGCGGATTCACAACACCTCTGGTTCTGCTCTGTGTCTTAGAGTCCCACAAAAACCTCGGGCACCCGGTACCCGGTTTCTGCACTTCGGCTCAGAGGGTGCCTGGTCACAGTTCCCCTCTGAGTCCTGTTCCACTCCTGTGCTCCTTTCCTCAATGTTCCACTGCATGCAACAACCTTTCAGGTTCTCCTCTTTCCAGGAGCCGCAGCTGAGTCCTGGCTGCATGGCTCCGCTGTCTGCCTCACATACTTCCTTCTGTCACAGTGTCTCTCTCAGACTGGCTAACTCCTCCTCCAGACCAGGATACTTAAAAGCTGAAGGAAGCTCCCCTGAATCTGGGTCCTGAGCTCCCCCTCCTGGCCTGGATTCAGAATGTGTTGAATGTGTGTGCAGCGCCCCAAAGTCCTGGTCGTTGCAGTAATGTCGCTCTGCCACTAAGGGGAGTGATGTTACGTCTGATTGCACTGAAGGAGTTTCTCTGACCAGGTAACACTCACACTACACTTCACACTCCGGCCACCAGGGGGGGTGGTTCTATCTAGTAGGCCACTCCTCACACTCTGGTAAAACTGGGGGTTGGACAGGAAGACAGTGAGAAGTAACTGGGAAGAGCTAGTGAAAGGACCTGTCAGGGATGGGATCCTGGCAGACTCCTAAGAGCAGAACTAACCAGTGAACAACGGGAATACAGTAAAGAGGAATTAGGACCAGAAGGAGTCGTGCTGTTAGACCGAGGCAACATCCTTCTGAGGTGCAAACAGTCGGTGGCCGGAACGCCGAGCAAGTAAGAGACTCTAAGTACTACTGCAAACCATGGCCGGACAGCCAATTATAGGTTGGCTGTCTCACTTAACACCTAAGCAGACAACGGAGGCAGCTGTGGGAGAGGGGCGACTCTAGGGTCCCGGAAGAACTCCAGGCCTACCCCGTCATATGGGTGCGTCCTACCATACCATCTGGGGGACGGAGAGAACGAACATCAGAGACAGACAGAAACAGTTGTGAGGACTATCCCGGGAGCTCAGCAGGGAAGGACTACAACACCCAGCGCTAGAAGGTAGACACTGATTCCAACCTGTAAAGAGAACTCCTGATGTGCCTTTGGACCGGCTGGTCTCTGACAGCCCTGTTGACAGCGCTCTGGACTGAGGACTCTAAAACCTTCAGTAAAGAGGTAAAGAGACTGCAACCTGGTGTCCTCGTTATTCACCGCGACCTGCACTTCACAACTACACCATCGTTCACCACTCACTCACCGGACGTCTCCCTGACAGGCAGGGCCACGGACCGGGCCTAGCCACCGTGACAACCCCAGAACAGAGACTCAGAGGCCCGGTACCGGGTACCCCTCGGCCCTGCGGCAGTGGGGGCGCTCCATTTTGGCGTCACGAACAGGATCTACTTAAGCCTGAAGAATCAGGTCATGTGTGCCTTGGAACTGTGATTTATTGTGCTTGGACTGTGCTTTACTGCAAAGACTGTGTGTTGCCAATTGCCGCCAAGAGTTCCTGCCACGATTCGCCATTGCCGCGCGCGGAGGGAGGAGCCTCAGCTTCGTGGGCGGAACCGGCCAAAAGAAGCGCGGAACGAGAAAGCGCGGCACAGTGCCAATCCCGGAAGAGGAACTCCGACCTCCAGCAGGTTAGTGGGAGGAAGGGACAACCATGTCCGATTCGGGAGGAGATGAGGTGGCGGTCTGTTGTGATTCGGTTCGTGGGCTCCCCCGGTGGTCTCTTGTGGTACTGGTGTCCTGCAAGCTTTGCCTTCTCAGTTCACCTGTTCCTATCAGGATGTGGGAGTATCCTATTTAACCTTGCTCCTCAGTCATTCTAATGCTGGCCATCAATGTATCCAGAGTGATTCTGTTGCATGTTCCTGCTCCCAGTTTTCTGCTCAGCTAAGTTGGACACTTTAGTCCTTACGTCTATTTTTGTATGTTTTGTCCAGTTTGCACTTATGTGAATCTCTGCAGCTGGAAGCTCTTGTTGGGCTGAAATTACCACTCTAGTGGCATGAGTTGTCACATGAGTTAAGGTAATTTCAGGATGGTGTTTTGAAGGGTTTTGCAGCTGACCGCGAAGTCCTCTGTTGTATCTTTCTGCTATTTAGTTAGCGGGCCTCTCTGTGCTAAATCTGCTTTCATACTACATGTGTCTTTTCATCTGCTCTCACCGTTATTATATGTGGGGGGCTGCTATCTCCTGTGGGGACATTCTCTGGAGGCAAGCCAGGACTGTGTTTTCTTCTACCAGGGGTAGTTAGTTCTCCGGCTGGCGCGCGGCATCTAGAGACAACGCAGGAATGCCCCCTGGCTACTTCTAGTGTGGTGTGTAGGTTTAGCATCGCGGTCAGCTCTAGTTTCCATTACCCGAGAGCTTGTCCGTTTATTCTATGCTTCTGATGTTTCCTTGCCATTGGAAACCCTAACAGTATGGCCAGCCCAAATGTTTAATCTATAGGCTGAAGCAGGAGAGAAAAGGAACTGTGTGAAACCTTTTTTTTTTTTTTTTCCTTCCTCTGAAGTTGCACTCCAGCTCTAAATGCAGTCTCCTGTTTTCCTCTCCTCTTAACCCCTGAATGGCTCAGACTTTATCTGTTGAAATATGGATCCCCAGAGTCTGGCTACCAATTTGAATAATCTTGCCTCTAAAGTTCAGAATATACAAGATTTTTTGTTACATGCTCCTCGGTCTGAACCTAAAATTCCTATACCGGAGTTTTTTTCTGGAGATCGATCTTGTTTTCTAAATTTTAAATACAATTGTAAATTGTTTCTTTCACTGAGATCTCATTCTGCTGGAGATCCTGCCCAGCAAGTAAAAATTGTTATTTCTTTACTGCGGGGTGACCCCCAAAATTGGGCATTTTCATTGGCACCAGGGGATCCTGCATTGCTCAATGTGGATGCGTTTTTTCTGGCTTTGGGGTTGCTTTATGAGGAACCAAATTTGGAGATTCAGGCTGAGAAAGCCCTAATAGCCCTCTCTCAGGGGCAAGATGAAGCCGAAATATATTGCCAAAAATTTCGAAAATGGTCTGTGCTTACTCAGTGGAATGAGTGCGCTCTGGCGGAAATTTTCAGAGAAGGTCTCTCTGATGCTGTAAAAGACGTCATGGTGGGGTTTCCTGCGCCTACTGGTCTGAATGAGTCCATGACAATGGCAATTCAGATTGATCGGCGTTTACGGGAACGCAAACCTGTGCACCAGTTGGCGGTGTCTTCTGAAGAGGCACCACAGAGTATGCAATGTGATAGCTTTCTGTCCAGAAGCGAACTACAGATTTATAGGCGCAAAAATCATTTGTGCTTCTATTGTGGAAATTCTACTCATGTTATATCAGCATGCTCTAAACGAACAAAGAAAGTTGATAAATCCTCTGCTATTAGCACTTTGCAGTCCAAGTTTATTTTGTCTGTAACTCTAATTTGTTCGTTATCTTCTATTGTTGCGGATGCGTATGTGGATTCTGGCGCCGCTTTGAGTCTTATGGATTGGTCCTTTGCCAGGCGCTGTGGGTTTGATCTAGAGCCTCTGGAAGTTCCTATACCTTTAAAGGGTATTGATTCTACACCATTGGCTAGTAATAAACCACAATACTGGACACAAGTGACTATGCGTATGACTCCAGACCATCAAGAGGTGATTCGCTTCCTTGTACTGTATAATCTACATGATGTGTTGGTGCTGGGATTGCCATGGTTGCAAACTCATAACCCAGTCCTTGACTGGAAAACAATGTCTGTACTAAGCTGGGGATGTCAGGGAAATCATGGGGACACATCTTTGGTCTCCATTGCTTCATCTATTCCCTCTGAAATTCCTGAGTTTTTGTCTGATTATCGTGAGGTTTTTGAGGAATCTACTCTTAATTCTCTTCCTCCTCACAGAGATTGCGATTGCGCCATAGATTTGATCCCTGGCAGTAAATTTCCTAAGGGTCGTCTATTCAATCTGTCTGTACCTGAACATGCTGCCATGCGAGAGTATATTAGGGAGTCCTTGGAAAAGGGACATATTCATCCTTCTTCGTCTCCTCTTGGAGCGGGGTTCTTTTTCGTAGCTAAAAGCGATGGTTCTTTGAGACCTTGTATTGATTATAGACTCTTGAATAAGATCACAGTCAAGTATCAGTATCCTTTGCCATTGCTGACAGATTTATTTGCTCGCATTGAGGGGGCGAAGTGGTTCTCTAAGATTGATCTTCGCGGTGCGTATAATTTGGTGCGAATTAAGCAGGGGGATGAGTGGAAAACCGCATTTAATACGCCCGAGGGCCATTTTGAGTATTTGGTGATGCCTTTTGGTCTGTCAAATGCCCCTTCGGTCTTTCAGTCTTTTATGCACAATATTTTCCGTGAATATCTGGATAAATTTATGATTGTGTATTTGGACGATATCTTGATTTTTTCGGATGACTGGGAATCTCATGTTCAACAAGTTAGGAGGGTTTTTCAGGTTTTGCGGACCAATTCTCTGTTTGTTAAAGGTTCAAAGTGTGTTTTTGGGGTTCAGAAGATTTCTTTTTTGGGGTACATTTTTTCCCCCTCTTCTATTGAGATGGATCCTGTGAAGGTTCGGGCTATTTGTGACTGGACGCAACCGACTTCTCTTAAGGGCCTTCAGAAATTTTTGGGCTTTGCTAACTTTTATCGTCGATTCATAACTGGTTTTTCTAGCGTTGTCAGGCCTTTGACTGATTTGACTAAAAAGGGTGCTGATGTTGCAGATTGGTCTCCTGCTGCTGTGGAGGCCTTTCGGGAGCTTAAGCGCCGTTTTTCTTCTGCTCTGGTGTTGTGCCAGCCTGATGTTTCTCTTCCTTTTCAGGTGGAAGTTGATGCTTCCGAGATCGGAGCGGGGGCGGTTTTGTCGCAGAAAAGTTCAGATTGTTCAGTGATGAGACCTTGTGCATTCTTTTCTCGAAAATTTTCGCCCGCCGAGCGAAATTATGACGTCGGTAATCGGGAGCTTTTGGCGATGAAGTGGGCATTCGAGGAGTGGCGTCATTGGCTTGAGGGTGCTAAACATCAGGTGGTGGTCTTGACTGATCACAAAAATTTGATTTATCTTGAGTCGGCCAGACGTCTGAATCCTAGACAGGCGCGCTGGTCGTTGTTTTTCTCCCGGTTTAATTTTGTGGTTTCGTATCTGCCAGGTACTAAGAATGTGAAGGCGGATGCCCTTTCTAGGAGTTTTGAACCTGATTCCCCTGGTGATTCTAAACCTACGGGTATACTTAAGGATGGGGTGATATTGTCTGCTGTCTTCCCAGACCTGCGACGTGCTTTACAAGAGTTTCAGGCGGATCGGCCTGATCGTTGTCCGCCTGGTAGATTGTTTGTGCCGGATGAGTGGACCAATAGAGTCATCTCGGAGGTTCATTCTTCTGCGTTGGCAGGTCATCCGGGAATTTTTGGTACCAGAGATTTGGTGGCTAGGTCCTTCTGGTGGCCTTCCCTGTCTCGGGACGTGCGTACTTTTGTGCAGTCTTGCGATGTTTGTGCTCGGGCCAAGCCTTGTTGTTCTCGGGCTAGTGGGTTGTTGTTGCCCTTGCCTGTTCCTAAGAGGCCTTGGACACACATCTCTATGGATTTTATTTCTGATCTCCCTGTTTCTCAGAAGATGTCCGTCATTTGGGTGGTGTGTGACCGCTTTTCTAAGATGGTTCATTTGGTGCCCTTGCCCAAGCTGCCTTCCTCATCTGAGTTGGTGCCCCTGTTTTTTCAGAATGTGGTTCGGCTGCATGGTATTCCGGAGAATATCGTTTCCGACAGGGGATCCCAGTTTGTGTCCAGATTTTGGCGGGCGTTTTGTGCCAGGATGGGCATTGATTTGTCTTTTTCGTCTGCATTTCATCCCCAGACAAATGGCCAGACGGAACGTACTAATCAGACCTTGGAGACTTATTTGAGGTGTTTCGTGTCTGCTGATCAGGATGACTGGGTCTCCTTTTTGCCATTGGCTGAGTTTGCCCTTAATAATCGGGCCAGTTCTGCCACTTTGGTCTCCCCTTTCTTTTGCAATTCAGGGTTCCATCCTCGTTTTTCATCTGGTCAGGTGGAGTCTTCGGATTGTCCTGGAGTGGATACCGTGGTGGATAGGTTGCATCGTATTTGGGGGCAGGTGGTGGACAATTTGGAGTTGTCCCAGGAGAGGACTCAACGTTTTGCTAATCGCCATCGTCGTGTTGGTCCTCGTCTTCGTGTTGGGGACTTGGTGTGGTTGTCCTCCCGTTTTGTCCCTATGAGGGTCTCTTCTCCTAAGTTTAAGCCTCGGTTCATTGGTCCTTATAAGATTTTGGAAATTCTTAACCCTGTGCCTTTTCGTTTGGACCTCCCAGCATCCTTTGCTATCCATAATGTCTTCCATCGGTCATTATTGCGGAGGTATGAGGTACCACTTGTGCCTTCTGTTGAGCCTCCTGCTCCTGTGCTGGTTGAGGGTGAATTGGAGTACGTGGTGGAGAAAATCTTGTACTCCCGTGTTTCCAGACGGAGACTTCAATATCTGGTGAAATGGAAGGGCTACGGTCAAGAGGATAATTCTTGGGTTACAGCTTCTGATGTTCATGCTTCTGATTTGGTCCGTGCCTTTCATAGGGCTCATCCAGATCGCCCTGGTGGTTCTTGTGAGGGTTCGGTGCCCCCTCCTTAAGGGGGGGGTACTGTTGTGATTCGGTTCGTGGGCTCCCCCGGTGGTCTCTTGTGGTACTGGTGTCCTGCAAGCTTTGCCTTCTCAGTTCACCTGTTCCTATCAGGATGTGGGAGTATCCTATTTAACCTTGCTCCTCAGTCATTCTAATGCTGGCCATCAATGTATCCAGAGTGATTCTGTTGCATGTTCCTGCTCCCAGTTTTCTGCTCAGCTAAGTTGGACACTTTAGTCCTTACGTCTATTTTTGTATGTTTTGTCCAGTTTGCACTTATGTGAATCTCTGCAGCTGGAAGCTCTTGTTGGGCTGAAATTACCACTCCAGTGGCATGAGTTGTCACATGAGTTAAGGTAATTTCAGGATGGTGTTTTGAAGGGTTTTGCAGCTGACCGCGAAGTCCTCTGTTGTATCTTTCTGCTATTTAGTTAGCGGGCCTCTCTGTGCTAAATCTGCTTTCATACTACGTGTGTCTTTTCATCTGCTCTCACCGTTATTATATGTGGGGGGCTGCTATCTCCTGTGGGGACATTCTCTGGAGGCAAGCCAGGACTGTGTTTTCTTCTACCAGGGGTAGTTAGTTCTCCGGCTGGCGCGCGGCATCTAGAGACAACGCAGGAATGCCCCCTGGCTACTTCTAGTGTGGTGTGTAGGTTTAGCATCGCGGTCAGCTCTAGTTTCCATCACCCGAAAGCTTGTCCGTTTATTCTATGCTTCTGATGTTTCCTTGCCATTGGAAACCCTAACAGCGGTCGCAGCCGCGGACGCAGGGGCACCTCCAGTCCCCGCGGCGGGCGAAGCCGCGGCCCTAATACCATCACTGGTTGCCGCAGAACCCGCTGCCCCCCTCAGTCAGTCGGACGCTGCCGCTAACACAAAGGCCATAATGCCCTTCTCTATGCCGTACCTGCCCGGAGTGGCCTGGCTCCCACGATACTCTGGGGAGTCGCATACATTCACTGACTTTAAAGAAGGGATCTGCAGCCTGCTCGAGTTCTATCCCCTGACAGAGCCGCAGAAAGTTCATATGATAACCGGCCAACTCTTTGGGGCGGCTCTGAGAGAATTGAAATCCTGGCCCGCCGAGGATAAGGGAACTGCACAGCAGATCTTTGCAAAGCTTAAAGCCACCTTCGATACTCGCACTGCTACAGAAATTAAACTGACTTTCTATGGATGCAAACAGAGACCGCAGGATAGCTTACGGGACTATGCCCTTAATCTCCAGGAGGCGATGCGGGCCATTAAGCAGAGTGACCCCAGCAGTATGCAGGATGAGGATAAACTCCTGAAGGAGCGGTTCATTGAGGGGCTCCTGTGCAGTCACCAGCGGGGCCAATTGCACTTCCTGGCCATGAAAAATCCAGACTTCACTTTTGCGCAATTCAAAGATAAGGCTATCCAGGCATTGCAGGAGCGCCCGCCCAGCCGTGCAGCACCTCCCCGGCGCCCCGCTCTCACATACCACCAGGAGGTGGCGTCGGATGCCCCAGTCGCCGCCGAGGCCGATGCCCAGAGCCTAGAGGACGACTCCCCTGAAGGACTTCGCCTCCAGATGCAGGAGCTATCCAAGAGCGTTGCGGCCCTGGCCCGGACGGTGCAGTCCCTACAGGAGGCCCCCAAGGAGAAGATCCAGTTAGCCTCCAGAACAGAGGATGTCCCTTGGATGCGACAGAGGAGGACTCTGCCGACCAGAGGCCGGAACGACGATCGCTTCCACCAGGACGGACGACCCATCTGCCGCCGCTGTCACCAGGTGGGCCACCTTGCAAGGTACTGTCCTTTAAACGAGCAACCCCTGGGGCAAAGGGCCAACCCCCAGGAGTAGGACGGTCAGGCCCGCAGCATTGGAGAACCAAGTATATTGGAGGACGACCAGTTCTCCCTGTAGTGGTTGATGGAATCCCCTTGAACGCTTTGCTGGACACCGGTTCTCAGGTGACGACTATACCTTACGTGCTTTATAAACGGTACTGGGAGGACACCGATATTACTCGTGGCCCTGACGATGATTTCACCATAATAGCCAGTAATGGTCAGCCGTTGCCACAAGTGGGGTATAAGGAGGTCACCATCAAGGTGGGGCGGGTGGAACTGAAAGCCCAAGGGATTGTGATTGTTGATATTGATTGTCGAGAATGTAATCCCATGATGACTCTTGGTACTAATGTTATAGAAAATTGTCTTGCAGAAGTTATTGTTTTGTTGCAACAGGTGGCAGAAACCGCTGGCCACAGTGAGCAACGTGCCCTGCAAAAGGAAATCAGAGCTCTGATGCAGAGACAGCAGGTAGAGCTGACTGGTGGTGAGATTGGTCGTGTCACTGTGAGTGATTCAAACCCCATCGCGATACCCCCCAGGAGTGAAATGTTAATCTGGTGTCGGGCCGCCATAGGTCTCAGGGGAAAGGACTACCAGGCCTTGGTAGAACCCGTATATTCAGACAATAGGCCTACTATTCTGACAGCCCGGGGGGTGGTCGACGTTCGCCAGGGGAGAGTGCCCGTACGTGTCCTCAACTGTGGGGAGGAAGAGGTCCACCTCACCAAGTATGCCACACTCGCCAAATTGTTCACTGTTAATAATAATGTGATACAGACACCTGAGCCCTTGGTCCCATCAAACGTGACGGAGGACAACGGTTCTGCAAAGCACTCGAAAGACTGGTGTCGGGAATTGCATGTGGGCACTGATTCTACCCCATCCCATCAAAAACAGGGGGCCTACAGGGTGGTACACGAGTACGAGCAAGTATTCAGCAGACACCCCTTAGATTTTGGGCGGGTGAAGGGGATCCAACATCATATCCCCACGGGAGATCACCGACCCATAAAAGAGAGATATCGCCCTGTACCCCCAGCTCATTACCAGTGTGCCAAGGACATGTTGCGGGAAATGAAGGAGGCTGGGGTAGTGAGAGACAGCTGTAGCCCCTGGGCAGCTCCGTTAGTCCTTGTCAAAAAGAAAGATGGTACAATGAGGATGTGTGTTGATTATAGACAGTTGAATCGCATTACACATAAAGACGCATACCCACTGCCCAGGATAGAGGAGTCTCTGGCTGCCCTAAAATCTGCTAATTACTTCTCTACCTTAGATCTCACCAGTGGGTACTGGCAGGTTCCTGTGGCGGAGGCGGACAAAGAGAAGACAGCCTTCACGACCCCAATGGGTCTCTGCGAGTTCAACTACATGCCCTTCGGATTGTGCAATGCTCCCGGGACGTTCCAGAGGATGATGGAATGCTGCCTGGGACACATGAACTTTGAAACCGTGCTGCTGTATTTGGATGATGTCATTGTCTTCTCTAAGACCTACGAAGACCATCTGAAGCACCTGGCCGAGGTGTTTGAAGCCCTGTCCAACTTCGGCTTAAAGGTGAAACCGTCCAAGTGTCATCTGCTGAAACCTAAAGTGCAGTACCTGGGCCATGTGGTGAGCGCTGAAGGGGTGGCCCCAGACCCCGACAAGGTCACAGTGATCAAGGACTGGCCAAAGCCCAGTGACCTCCACGAAGTCCGGCAGTTCCTCGGGTTGGTAGGCTATTACCGGAGGTTCATTAGGGACTTCACCAAGAAGGCCGCACCCTTGCAAAACGTGTTGGTGGGCCAACCAAAGAAGACCAAGGGGAGGAACACCCCCTTTGATTGGAACGAGGAGCTGGAGGAATCCTTCACCTGTTTGAAGTCGGCACTGACGGGAGAAGAGGTACTGGCTTACCCCGAATACGACCAACCGTTTGTGCTGTACACAGATGCCAGTAATGTGGGATTAGGAGCCGTGCTGTCCCAGGTTCAGAACGGCAAAGAAAGGGTGATCGCTTACGCCAGCAGGAAACTCCGTCCCACGGAAAGGAACCCTGACAACTACAGTTCCTTTAAGCTGGAATTCCTTGCCATCGTCTGGGCAGTGACAGAGAGGTTCAAACACTACCTGGCCTCCGCGAAATTCACCGTCTTCACGGACAACAACCCGCTAACGCATCTGGATACTGCCAAACTCGGGGCCTTGGAACAGCGGTGGATGGCCCGGCTATCCAACTACGATTTCACCATCAAGTATCGGGCAGGACACAAGAATGCTAATGCCGATGCCTTGTCCCGAATGCCCAATTTGCCAGAAATGGGAGAAGACCCGGAGGCACTTGAAGAGGTGGAGCTGCCTGCATTCCATCGCCCCAAAGCCACTCAGAACTCTCATCATGTGAAGAACAGGCACAAGCACCAACCGGATGCCACGCTGAATCCCCTGCCCCATCACGGGTGGGCAGAAACTCAGGATGGTGACCCCGCAGTCCGTTGGGTGAAAGAGCTCTTGACGCAGGCAGGGTTGCATCCCGGCCCAGATGATCCACAGGAAACCCAACAGCTGTGGAAGGGGAGAAGCAAACTGTTTATCCATGATGGCAAGCTGTGCAGGAGGAGCATCGACCCACGTACTCATGAATTGGTGTGGCAGATAGTGGTGCCAAGGCGAGATGCGCCCATGGTTCTGGGAGCCTACCACGATGGAGCCGGACACTTCGGATAGAGGAAGCTAGAGAGGCTACTCCGAGGGAGGTTCTATTGGATTGGCATGAAGAGAACCATTGAGAAGTGGTGTCGGGAGTGCGGTCCATGTAGCCTATGCAGGAAGGACCGTGGCAGCCAACAGGCTCCCCTGCAGCCTATTATCACCAAACGGCCGCTCGAACTGGTCGCGCTGGATCATGTGAAGTTGACACCTAGCCGGTCAGGTTATATCTACGCTCTTACCATCGTAGATCACTACTCCAGATTTTTGGTGGTTGTACCTGTCAAGGATCTAACGGCCAGGACTGCCGCCAAGGCCTTCCAGCAGTACTTTTGTAGGCCCCATGGCTACCCGGAGAAGGTACTGACCGACCAGGGACCAGCATTCGAAGCAGAAGTGTTCCAAGAGTTCTGCCAGCTATACGGGTGTAAGAAGATCCGAACCACGCTGTACCATCCTCAAACCAATGGGATGTGCGAAAAGATGAACCAGGTGGTGATCAACTTATTGAAGACCTTGCCCGTGGAGGAACGGAACCTGTGTCCGACAAAGTTGCCTGACTTGGTGGATATCTACAATCACATCCCAGTAAATTCCACCAACTGTACTCCAGCGTATCTAATGAGGGGAAGGCCTAGCCAGTTACCCGTTGATCTGGACATGGGGGTCCTAGTCCCCGAAGATACCTCACCGGATGCAGATTGGGATGCAGAAAGGCAGCGAAGGTACCGCAAAGTACAGGAGTGCGTGGAAAGAAGTCTCGCCCAGGCTAGGCAAAAACAAGAAAGGGACTACAACCAGCACGCTCCTGCGACTCCCCTGTCACCTGGTGAGCAAGTACTTAAACGAAAGAGGAGACTACACAAGCTCGATGACCAATGGGAAGCGGAACCGTATACCATCCTGCCATCCGACTTCGACAACACGAAGGTCTGTCTCATCAGCAAGGACAGAGGGGAGACCTCGACAGCGGTATCCAGGGATCACCTTAAGGTCTGCCCCGATAAGTTGAGAGAGAGGGACACGGCCCCAGGAATCTCCCCGCCGGTGGAAAAGGAGAAGATGATCCATACCATCCTTGGTGACTTCCCCCAGTCCTGGACTCAGATAAATCAGGCCATCGTGGTACCTGTTCTAATGTTTCCACAGCCGGACCCACCAGAAACAATGGTGGTACCAGATCATCCGGCCCCGCAACCTCAACAAGCCTTACCTGAAGATGCCATGCCAACCGTTGAACCGGCAAATCCTCCCTCTGCTATCAGTGAATCTGCTGTACCCACTGTTGATAGCAGCAGCCCTGAGAGCTCCAGCCTGCCAGTGCTACCCAGACTCACTAGAAGTGTAGCTAGAAGACCGTACACTACACCAGCGGTAGCAAGCATAGCGGGCCCTGTTAGGCCAATAGCAACCCCTGCTGTTATGACCCCAATGGCGAGGGTCTCAGAGGAACGTGGAAGTCTGCAGAATACAAAAATCCAGCTCATAGGGCAGTGGTAGCTGGGTTGACCATATATCTACTCCTAACGCCAACACTAGAAGTAGCCGGGGATCATTCCTACGTTGATTCTAGATGACACGCTCCAGCCGGAGAATCTAGCTACCCCTAGTAGAGGAAAACAAAAGACCTTTCTTGCCTCCAGAGAAGGGGACCCCAAAGCTGGATAGAAGCCCCCCACAAATAATAACGGTGAGGTAAGAGGAAATGACAAACACAGAAATGAACCAGGTTTAGCACAGAGAGGCCCGCTTACTGATAGCAGAATAAAGAAAGGTAACTTATATGGTCAACAAAAACCCTATCAAAATCCACACTGGAAATTCAAGAACCCCCGAACCGTCTAACGGTCCGGGGGGAGAACACCAGCCCCCTAGAGCTTCCAGCAAAGGTCAGGATATATATTTGGAACAAGCTGGACAAAAATACAAAACCAAAGCAAAAAGCAAAAAGCGGACTTAGCTGATATAACTGGAACTAGGATCAGTAGACAAGAGCACAGCAGACTAGCTCTGATAACTACGTTGCCAGGCATTGAACTGAAGGTCCAGGGAGCTTAAATAGCAACACCCTTAACTAACGACCCAGGTGCGGATAAAAGGAATGACAGAAAAACCAGAGTCAAAAAACTAGTAACCACTAGAGGGAGCAAAAAGTAAATTCACAACACCCTGCGCTGCGACGGTCCACACGCAGCACTCAAAATCAAACTCCTCTCCGCTACAAAACTTGGAGGTATTAGCGGGGGCTGCTATTCAGTTGAAAATGTTTGTGTGTATATCTTTTGTTACAGGTTTTAAAATGGACAATAGAGTAATGGACAGTGAATTGCTCAAAAACTTTCACAAGGGGGCCCCTTTGTTTACCCGGGGTCCCCGCTGTTTCAACCACTGAACTGAGAGTCATAAACTGTGCATGACCTAACTTTCGCAACGTTCAAGAGTCCTCACCTCCCGTAAAGGGAAGCACTGTTATGTTTAATTGTTTATGCTATTTCAAAATTTTGTGTGTTTTCTGTTAACATGTATTGTTGTTCTTGTTTTCCCAGTCCGGGAGTACTGGATTTAACCGGGGGGGAGTGCAGCGCCCCAGAGTCCTGGTCATTGCAGTAATGTCGCTCTGCCACTAAGGGGAGTGATGTTACGTCTGATTGCACTAAAGGAGTTTCTCTGACCAGGTAACACTCACACTACACTTCACACTCCGGCCACCAGGGGGGGTGGTTTTATCTAGTAGGCCACTCCTCACACTCTGGTAAAACTGGGGGTTGGACAGGAAGACAGTGAGAAGTAACTGGGAAGAGCTAGTGAAAGGACCTGTCAGGGATGGGATCCTGGCAGACTCCTAAGAGCAGAACTAACCAGTGAACAACGGGAATACAGTAAAGAGGAATTAGGACCAGAAGGAGTCGTGCTGTTAGACCAAGGCAACATCCTTCTGAGGTGCAAACAGTCGGTGGCCGGAACGCCGAGCAAGTAAGAGACTCTAAGTACTACTGCAAACCACGGCCGGACAGCCAATTATAGGTTGGCTGTCTCACTTAACACCTAAGCAGACAACGGAGGCAGCTGTGGGAGAGGGGCGACTCTAGGGTCCCGGAAGAACTCCAGGCCTACCCCGTCATACGGGTGCGTCCTACCATACCATCTGGGGGACGGAGAGAACGAACATCAGAGACAGACAGAAACAGTTGTGAGGACTATCCCGGGAGCTCAGCAGGGAAGGACTACAACACCCAGCGCTAGAAGGTAGACACTGATTCCCACCTGTAAAGAGAACTCCTGATGTGCCTTTGGACCGGCCGGTCTCTGACAGCCCTGTTGACAGCGCTCTGGACTGAGGACTCTAAAACCTTCAGTAAAGAGGTAAAGAGACTGCAACCTGGTGTCCTCGTTATTCACCGCGACCTGCACTTCACAACTACACCATCGTTCACCACTCACTCACCGGACGTCTCCCTGACAGGCAGGGCCACGGACCGGGCCTAGCCACCGTGACAACCCCAGAACAGAGACTCAGAGGCCCGGTACCGGGTACCCCTCGGCCATGTGGCAGTGGGGGCGCTCCATGTGTGCTTACCTGGTAAAGAGAATCCTCC
The DNA here is from genome assembly GCF_051348905.1 of Ranitomeya variabilis. Lineage (NCBI taxonomy): Eukaryota > Metazoa > Chordata > Amphibia > Anura > Dendrobatidae > Ranitomeya > Ranitomeya variabilis. The sequence goes on along the minus strand of NC_135236.1, from coordinate 254,559,310 downwards.
TTGCCTCCATGCATAATATCGCCCTCCCCGAAAGGAAGGCAACATAACTGTAACAACCGGTTACCTGGGGTATACAAGTGTTACCTGCCATTGGATTCCTGCCTCTGATGATAAGGAGTGTTGTGAATTAGACTTTTTTGGCTCCCTCTTGTGGTCACTAGTGATATGACTCTGGGATTGTCTTTCCTCAGTTTGGCACCCACCTGGGTCGTTAGTCCAGGGGTGTTGCTATATGAACTTCCTGAATTCTCAGTCTGGTGCCTGGCATCGTTGTAATCAGTTCCTTTCTGTTTGCTCCTGTCTGCTGGACCTGGTTCTTGCAAAATTAAGCTAAGTCTTGCTTCCTTGTTTTTTTGGTTATTTGCATTGCTCTTATTATTTGTCCAGCTTGTACTAAATGTGTTTCCTGATTTTGCTGGAAGCTCTAGGGGGCTGGTGTTCTCCCCCCGGGCCGTTAGACGGTTCGGGGGTTCTTGAATATCCAGCGTGGAAATTTTGATAGGGTTTTTGCTGACCGTATAAGTCATCTTACTATATTCTGTTATTAGTCAGTGGGCCTCCCTTTGCTAAATACCTAGTTCATTCTTACGTTTGTCTTTTCTTCTTACCTCACCCTTATTATTTGTTGGGGGCTTGTATCCAACTTTTGGGGTCTTTTCTCTGGAGGCAAGAAAGGTCTATCTTTTCCCTTCTAGGGTTAGTTAGTTCTCCGGCTGGCGCGAGACGTCTAGAACCAACGTAGGCACGTTCCCCGGCTGCTGCTATTTGTGGTGCTAGGATTAGATATATGGTCAGCCCAGTTACCACTGCCCTATGAGCTGGTTTTTTGTGTTTGCAGACTTGGTATTTATTTCTGAGACCCTCTGCCATTGGCGTCATAACAGTATGCCAGGCCAACATTGAATGTTTAATGCATTGCAGAAGTGGGATAATAAGAAAAGAAATTCTGAGGTTTTTTTTTTCTTTTTTTTTTTTTCCTCTCTTTCTTCCTCCCCTTTACCTCTGAGTGGCTTAAGCTTGCTGCAGACATGAATGTCCAGACTCTGATTGCAAGTGTGGATCAGCTTGCTGCTCGTGTGCAGGGCATACAAGATTTTGTTACCAGTAGTCCTATGTCTGAACCTAAAATACCTATTCCTGAACTGTTCTCTGGAGATTGATTTAAGTTTAGGAATTTCAGGAATAATTGTAAATTGTTTCTATCTCTGAGACCCCGTTCATCTGGAGACTCAGCTCAGCAAGTAAAAATTGTTATCTCTTTCTTGCGGGGCGACCCTCAGGATTGGGCCTTCTCGCTAGCGCCAGAAGATCCGGCATTGGCGAATATTGATGCGTTTTTTCTGGCGCTCGGATTGCTTTATGAGGAACCCAATCTTGAAATTCAGGCAGAAAAAGCGTTGCTGGCTATCTCTCAGGGCCAGGATGAAGCTGAAGTGTATTGCCAAAAATTTCAGAAATGGTCCGTGCTTACTCAGTGGAATGAGTGTGCTCTGGCCGCAAATTTCAGAAATGGCCTTTCTGAAGCCATTAAGAATGTGATGGTGGGTTTCTCCATTCCTACAAGTCTGAATGATTCCATGGCGCTGGCTATTCAAATTGATCGGCGTTTGCGGGAGCGCAAAACTGCTAATCCTCTGGTGGTGTTGTCTGAACAAACACCTGATTTAATGCAATGTGATAGAATTCAGACTAGAAATAAACGGAAAAATCATAGACGTCAGAATGGGTTGTGTTTTTACTGTGGTGATTCTACACATGTTATATCAGCATGCTCTAAACGCCTAACAAGGGTTGTTAGCCCTGTCGCTATTGGTAATTTGCAACCTAAATTTATTTTGTCTGTGACTTTAATTTGCTCATTGTCTTCCTACCCTGTTATGGCGTTTGTGGATTCAGGTGCTGCCCTGAGTCTTATGGATCTGTCATTTGCCAAGCGCTGTGGTTTTGTTCTTGAGCCATTGGTAAATCCTATCCCTCTTAGAGGTATTGATGCTACGCCATTGGCGGAAAATAAACCGCAGTTTTGGACGCAGGTAACCATGTGCATGACTCCTGAACATCGGGAGGTGATTCGTTTTCTTGTTCTGCATAAAATGCATGATTTGGTCGTTTTGGGTCTACCATGGTTACAGACCCATAATCCAGTCTTGGATTGGAAGGCAATGTCTGTGTCAAGTTGGGGCTGTCAGGGAATTCATGGTGATTCCCCGCCGGTGTCTATTGCTTCCTCTACTCCTTCGGAAGTTCCTGAGTATTTGTCTGATTACCAGGATGTATTCAGCGAGTCCAGGTCCAGTGCTCTTCCTCCTCATAGGGACTGTGACTGCGCTATAGATTTGATTCCAGGTAGTAAATTTCCTAAGGGAAGATTATTTAATCTGTCTGTACCTGAGCATACCGCAATGCGTTCGTATATCAAGGAATCTCTGGAGAAGGGGTATATCCGTCCATCCTCTTCCCCTCTTGGTGCGGGATTCTTTTTTGTGGCCAAGAAGGACGGATCTTTGAGACCTTGTATTGACTATCGGCTTCTGAATAAAATCACTGTTAAATTTCAGTATCCTTTGCCTCTGTTGTCGGACTTGTTTGCCCGGATTAAAGGTGCCAAGTGGTTCACCAAGATAGATCTTCGTGGTGCGTACAACCTTGTGTGCATTAAGCAGGGAGATGAATGGAAAACTGCATTTAATACGCCCGAAGGTCATTTTGAGTACTTGGTGATGCCTTGCATGGTATTTTCCGGAAGTATCTGGATAAATTTATGATTGTTTATCTGGATGATATTCTGTTTTTTTCTGATGATTGGGACTCGCATGTAGAGCAGGTCAGGATGGTGTTTCAGGTCTTGCGTGAGAATGCTTTGTTTGTTAAGGGCTCAAAGTGTCTCTTTGGAGTACAGAAGGTTCCCTTTTTGGGTTTTATTTTTTCCCCTTCTGCGGTGGAGATGGACCCAGTCAAGGTCCGAGCTATTCATGATTGGACTCAACCCACGTCAGTTAAGAGTCTTCAGAAGTTCTTGGGTTTTGCTAACTTCTACCGTCGTTTTAGCGCTAATTTTTCTAGCGTTGTTAAACCTTTGACGGATATGACCAAGAAAGGTTCTGATGTTGCTAACTGGGCTCCTGCAGCCGTGGAAGCTTTCCAAGAGTTGAAGCGCCGGTTTACTTCAGCGCCTGTTTTGTGCCAGCCTGATGTCTCACTTCCCTTTCAGGTTGAAGTGGATGCTTCTGAGATTGGGGCAGGGGCCGTTTTGTCGCAGAGAGGCCCTGGTTGCTCTGTAATGAGACCATGTGCTTTTTTTCTCTAGGAAGTTTTCGCCTGCTGAGCGGAATTATGATGTTGGCAATCGGGAGTTGCTGGCCATGAAGTGGGCATTTGAGCAGTGGCGTCATTGGCTCGAGGGTGCTAAGCATCGTGTGGTGGTCTTGACTGATCACAAAAATCTGATGTATCTCGAGTCTGCTAAACGCCTGAATCCTAGACAGGCCCGTTGGTCATTGTTTTTCTCCCATTTTGACTTTGTGGTCTCGTATTTACCAGGTTCAAAGAATGTGAAGGCTGATGCTCTTTCAAGGAGATTTGTGCCTGACTCTCCTGGAGTCGCAGAACCAGTTGGTATTCTTAAAGAGGGAGTAATCTTGTCAGCCATTTCTCCGGATTTGCGACGTGTGTTGCAGAGATTTCAGGCTGGTAGACCTGACTCTTGTCCACCTGACAGACTGTTTGTTCCTGATAAGTGGACCAGCAGAGTCATTTCCGAGGTTCATTCCTCGGTGTTGGCAGGGCATCCGGGAATTTTTGGCACCAGAGATTTGGTGGCTAGGTCCTTTCGGTGGCCTTCCTTGTCACGGGATGTGCGGTCATTTGTGCAGTCCTGTGGGACTTGTGCTCGAGCTAAGCCTTGCTGTTCTCGTGCCAGCGGGTTGCTCTTGCCCTTGCCTGTCCCGAAGAGGCCTTGGACACACATTTCCATGGATTTCATTTCAGATCTTCCGGTGTCTCAGGGCATGTCTGTCATCTGGGTGGTATGTGATCGCTTTTCCAAGATGGTCCATTTGGTATCTTTGCCTAAGCTGCCTTCCTCTTCCGATCTGGTTCCTTTGTTCTTTCAGAATGTGGTTCGTTTACACGGCATTCCTGAGAATATCGTGTCTGACAGAGGATCCCAGTTTGTTTCCAGGTTCTGGCGATCCTTTTGTGCTAAGATGGGCATTGATTTGTCGTTTTCGTCTGCGTTTCATCCTCAGACTAATGGACAAACGGAGCGAACTAATCAGACTCTGGAGGCTTATTTGAGGTGTTTTGTTTCTGCAGATCAGGATGATTGGGTGACCTTCTTGCCGTTGGCTGAGTTTGCCCTTAATAATCGGGCTAGTTCCGCTACTTTGGTTTCGCCATTTTTCTGCAACTCTGGTTTCCATCCTCGTTTTTCCTCGGGACATGTGGAGCCTTCTGACTGTCCTGGGGTAGATTCTGTGGTGGATAGGTTGCAGCAGATTTGGAATCATGTGGTGGACAACTTAAAGTTGTCACAGGAGAAGGCTCAGCGTTTTGCCAACCGCCGCCGCGGTGTGGGTCCCCGACTTCGTGTTGGGGATTTGGTATGGCTGTCTTCTCGATTTGTTCCTATGAAGGTCTCCTCTCCTAAATTTAAGCCTCGCTTCATCGGTCCTTACAAGATATTGGAAATCCTTAATCCTGTGTCCTTTCGCTTGGATCTTCCGGTGTCATTTGCCATTCACAACGTGTTCCATAGGTCTTTGTTGTGGCGGTACGTTGTACCTGTGGTCCCTTCTGTTGAGCCTCCTGCTCCGGTGTTGGTTGAGGGCGAGTTGGAGTACGTGGTGGAGAAGATCTTGGATTCTCGTCTCTCCAGGCGGAGGCTTCAGTATCTGGTCAAGTGGAAGGGCTATGGTCAGGAGGATAATTCCTGGGTGGTTGCCTCTGATGTGCATGCGGCCGATTTAGTTCGTGCCTTTCACGCTGCTCATCCTGATCGCCCTGGTGGTCTTGGTGAGGGTTCGGTGACCCCTCCTTAAAGGGGGGGTACTGTTGTGAATTAGACTTTTTTGGCTCCCTCTTGTGGTCACTAGTGATATGACTCTGGGATTGTCTTTCCTCAGTTTGGCACCCACCTGGGTCGTTAGTCCAGGGGTGTTGCTATATGAACTTCCTGAATTCTCAGTCTGGTGCCTGGCATCATTGTAATCAGTTCCTTTCTGTTTGCTCCTGTCTGCTGGACCTGGTTCTTGCAAAATTAAGCTAAGTCTTGCTTCCTTGTTTTTTTGGTTATTTGCATTGCTCTTATTATTTGTCCAGCTTGTACTAAATGTGATTCCTGATTTTGCTGGAAGCTCTAGGGGGCTGGTGTTCTCCCCCCGGGCCGTTAGACGGTTCGGGGGTTCTTGAATATCCAGCGTGGAAATTTTGATAGGGTTTTTGCTGACCGTATAAGTCATCTTACTATATTCTGCTATTAGTCAGTGGGCCTCTCTTTGCTAAATACCTAGTTCATTCTTACGTTTGTCTTTTCTTCTTACCTCACCGTTATTATTTGTTGGGGGCTTGTATCCAACTTTTGGGGTCTTTTCTCTGGAGGCAAGAAAGGTCTATCTTTTCCCTTCTAGGGTTAGTTAGTTCTCCGGCTGGCGCGAGACGTCTAGAACCAACGTAGGCACGTTCCCCGGCTGCTGCTATTTGTGGTGCTAGGATTAGATATATGGTCAGCCCAGTTACCACTGCCCTATGAGCTGTTTTTTTGTGTTTGCAGACTTGGTATTTATTTCTGAGACCCTCTGCCATTGGGGTCATGACAAAGGAGCCTGTGAAGAAAACTCTTCCTGAAAGAACAGAATGTACAACTTTCAAAAAGGCTCCAGTGGCCAATTAATTTTTATTTATTAATAAATAAAAATGAAATTTTTATTTAAGTAAAATACATGTAACACAAAAACTTGATCTAAAAGTAGGTCATTTTCTGATGGCAGCTTCCCATTCAACCAAAAATAATGTTACATAACATTTCTTTAAATTATAGCCATTTGTGTATTTTTCATTATGAAATATTTGGGTGAAATTACAGTTTTGTTGAAGATGGATGTTTTTATGGCGGTTTTGATTTTATGTATCACTTTGCTTTTCTCAGTTTTGATTTTTTTTTGCCATCTTTGCTGTGATCAAAAAAATATAATTTGCGTAGAATACATTTATCTTCACATATTATTTGGTCAATTTTTTTTTGACATTTTTGTTACACAATTTATCCAGAGATTTCTTTTTAATCATCATGCTCTCTGTGCCCTTTGCCCTATTACATTTTGCCTTAATTTTTTTTGTAATTTTGTGATTTTTTTAAAGCTGTAATTTTCCTCATTACACCATGTGAATACTCCACCAAATCCGTAGGTTAAGTGACCACAATCACTGTGTATACTTGATATCTCATGAGCTCCTATACAAGTTTATGGAAGATGCATTAGTATAAGTCCAGCCAGATCTGAACAAGATGGTTCCGAATCTTCTGCAGTAGGTGTGAAGCTTGAGCTACAAGTAATGGCAGAGTGACTGAGAAGTGAATATTGCTGCCCTGAGTCAGGAATGTGCTCAGAGTATTCATTGCTGCCTTAAGGCTAAGTTCATACTTGGCAATTATATCATGCTATGGCTGCAGAATGTTACCACAGTGGCTTGATGTAATATGTTAGGAATGGGATTTTCAAGAATCCAGTTCACACACTGCTCTACAGTATGCCCCATGGCATCAGAAGAGGAAAATATAGTGATCACAGTTTCAATAAGCAGTACTGTGATCGTGCTTTCACATAAAAGGAGTTCTAAGAACATTTTCTATAATGGATTTTTTAAACAATAAAGATTTTGTGTGACTTTTTTTTTTGCATAACTGTTAAATCTGAATTTGGCGTGAACTGGACAGTAGCAGTGGGTTGACTCCAGTAATAGTAGGTGACAAGTTTGTCTCTTTGTGACTACTTCTGATATAGAAGGTTTAATATTTTCTTTTATATCTTTTTTAGTATTAACTAGTCTCATGGGCTGGTTTCACACTTGCGTTTTTGGACGCTGCGTTTTAGCGCTAAAAACGCATGCGTTTTTTCTATACTTAACATTAAAAACGCATGCGGTTTTTAGCATGCGTTTTGATGCATTTTCGGCAACGCATGCGTTTTTTTGATGCGTGCGTTCAGTTGCAGAAATGCAACCTGTAGTAATTTCTAGCGGCGTTTTTTTGCCGCAAAAAAACGCATGCGTTTATTTGCGGTAAAAAAATGCATTGCTGTCTATGTAAACGCATGCATTTTTAAACACATGCGTTTGCATGCGTTTTTAAACGCATGCGTTTCTATAGAAAAACACAAGAAAACACAAAAAAAACAAGAAAACCCTAACCCTTGGGTTACTAGGGATCCTAACCCTAACCCTAACCCTAAGGTTAGGATCCCTAGTAACCCTAGGGATCCTAACCCTAACCCTTAGGGTTAGGGTTAGGATCCTAACCCTTAGGGTTAGGGTTAGGATCCCTAGGGTAACGGTTAGGGCTAGGGTTAGGATCCCTAGGAATCCTAACCCTAACCCTAACCCTAGGGATCCTAACCCTAACCCTTAGGGTTAGGATCCTAACCCTTAGGGTTAGGGTTAGGATCCCTAGGGTTATGGTTAGGGTTAGGGTTAGGGGTAGGGTTAGGGATAGGATCCCAAGGGTTATGGTTAGGGTTAGGGGTAGGGTTAGGGGTAGGGTTAGGATCCCAAGGGTTATGGTTAGGGGTAGGGTTAGGGGTAGGGTTAGGGGTAGGGTTAGGGGTAGGGTTAGGTTTTGTATCCCTAGGGTTAGGGTTAGGGTTAGGATCCCTTTATCACCTTGATGGTGGGGGGTGGCTTATCAGTGACCTGGTGACCAGGACATTCTTCTAATAAAAAGCTACCCCTAACCCTAACCCTAGGGATCCTAACCCTAACCCTAGCTAATTCTATTAATAGTGGGTTTTCTAGTTGATTTTGATGATTGGCAGCTGTCACACACTTCTCAGCATGCGTTTCAAAAACGCAAACGCAGAAAAAAACGCATGTAAACGCGGCAAAACGCCGCGGTTTTTTTTCTGCATGCAAAAACGCATGCATCTAAAAAACGCAGCGTTTGCATGCGTTTACATGCGTTTTTTCACCACCTGCGTTTTTTTTTAAAATGCTGCAGATCAAAATCAAGTGTGAAACCAGCCATAGTCTTATATTTTGTTTAATATTTTTCTTAAGGTTTCATATTTGGTCTAATGTCTCGTGCAATGTTTTGAGAAAAATGTGTGTTAGGAGTAGTATGCTGAGAAATATCAGTAAACAGCAAGTGCTAGTAAAAAGATGGAAAAACACGGTATTTGGTTAATACGTTTTTTGCAAAAAAACAAATACCCTGTGCTTTTCCATCTTTTTACTAGCACTTGCTGTTTACTGATATTTTCTGCAACAGAGTATTTTTTGGTTTTACTGTGCCTTTTTTGTGTCTCAGTTTCTTGGTGGTGTGAACAGTGTCCCTACAGGCTTTTTCACCGTGTGCGCAGCTCATGTGTTTGTTTTAACCATTTGTTTTAACCATATATACAGTATGTATATATATTACATAGATAGATAGAAGAAAAGCCGTATACTGTAAAATTACTGCAGGAGCCGACAGGATAGAAGACATGGATTACATACAGTAAATACAAATAGAATAGGTAAAAAAAAGAAGTAAATCTCCAGCGTGAAACTTGGATAAAAGTTCAATTTATTTAGACAAATCCATTAAAATCCTTTTTTCATAGTGGTACAGTAAATGATGGGGTACATGATGAGACCAATGCGTTTCGACCTGTTAAGGTCTTAATCATGGCATTCCATGATTATGACCTTAACAGGTCGAAACGCGTTGGTCGTATCATGTACCCCATCATTTGCTGTACCACTATGAAATAAGGATTTTAATGGATTTGTCTAAATAAATTGAACTTTTATCCAAGTTTCACGCTGGAGATTTACTTCTTTTTTTTTTCTCTGTTGTGGACATCGCCTCTGATCCAGGCACCTCCTTGCGTGAATTACATTCTGAATCAATCAAGACTTTTGTTCCTGAGCAAACTTGCACACAAGGACTTCTGCTTCAAACTGGTGAGCTGAATTTTTCCCCCTTCCCTTTTTTCCTTTGCATACAAATAGAATAGGTAGATATATAGATGTCAGTGACATATACAAATAGTACAGTGTGTGTGCAGCTGACTGTACATGTAATTTATTAATAAAAGATTATTTTTCTGAAGAAAATGGCGTGGGATCCCATGTAAATTTTGTTAACCAGCAGAGGGAAAGCCGACGGCTAGGGGCAGATGTTTATAGCCTGGGAAGGAGGTAATACCCATGGAGCTTACCAGGCTATTAATATCAGCTCACAGCTGTATAATTATCCTTTACTGGCTATTAAAATGGGGGACTCCAAAAAAAATTACATGGGGTCCCCCTATAATTAATAGCCAGCAAATGCTTTTCAGACAGCTGTGGGCTGATATTAATAGCCTAGGAAGGGGCCATGAATACTGGCCCCCATAGGCTAAAAATATCAGCTCTCAGCCAACCCAGAAAAGGTGCATCCAATTCTACACCTAGCCTTGACTTCCCACTTGCCCTGTAGCATTGTCAAGTGGAGTGATAGTTGGGGGGTTGATGTCACCTTTGTATTGTCAGGTGACATCATGCCCTGAGGTTAGTAATGGGGAAGAGTCAATAAGACACCCCATTACTAATCCCATAGTCACATTGTACAAATTACACCGTGTGCTCAGTGTCTCACTGTGAACTCCTATTACCTATCTGAAGCCACCACTAGCGTGAGAATGTTAACCTGCTTGCGGTGCCGTCAGACCGGTCCTGCAAGTTTGCATCCAATGAACTCACTTCACCTTTAAGACCTCAAGGCGAGCACAGTGAGAAAATCTCCCACGGTGCTCGCGCGGACGTCAGAAAGGTGAAGTGACTTCATTGGCTGTGAACTCGCAGGACCTGTCTATCTATTATATATATATATATATATATATATATATATATATATATATATACACTCACCGGCCACTTTATTAGGTACACCATGCTAGTAACGGGTTGGACCCCCTTTTGCCTTCAGAACTGCCTCAATTCTTCGTGGCATAGATTCAACAAGGTGCTGGAAGCATTCCTCAGAGATTTTGGTCCATATTGACATGATGGCATCACACAGTTGCCGCAGATTTGTCGGCTGCACATCCCAAAGATGCTCCATACAAGGCAGGATGGATCCATGCTTTCATGTTGTTTACGCCAAATTCTGACTCTACCATCCGAATGTCGCAGCAGAAATTGAGACTCATCAGACCAAGCAACGTTTTTCCAATCTTCTACTGTCCAATTTCGATGAGCTTGTACAAATTGTAGCCTCAGTTTCCTGTTCTTAGCTGAAAGGAGTGGTACCCGGTGCGGTCTTCTGCTGCTGTAGCCCATCTGCCTCAAAGTTCGACGCACTGTGCGTTCAGAGATGCTCTTAGGCCTACCTTGGTTGTAACGGGTGGCGATTTGAGTCACTGTTGCCTTTCTATCAGCTCGAACCAGTCTGCCCATTCTCCTCTGACCTCTGGCATCAACAAGGCATTTCCGCCCACAGAACTGCCGCTCACTGGATTTTTTTTCTTTTTCGGACCATTCTCTGTAAACCCTAGAGATGGTTGTGCGTGAAAATCCCAGTAGATCAGCAGTTTCTGAAATACTCAGACCAGCCCTTCTGGCACCAACAACCATGCCACGTTCAAAGGCACTCAAATCACCTTTCTTCCCCATACTGATGCTCGGTTTGAACTGCAGGAGATTGTCTTGACCATGTCTACATGCCTAAATGCACTGAGTTGCCGCCATGTGATTGGCTGATTAGAAATTAAGTGTTAACAAGAAGTTGGACAGGTGTACCTAATAAAGTGGCCAGTGAGTGTATATATATATATATATACATATACTGTATATATATATATATCTTTTGAAGAATATTTCCTTTCAAAATGATGTGTAAATGACATTTCTTTATGTAAAAGCTCATGTTAAAATTGCATTGCAGTCAGATAGCAATCACACTGCATTCGGATGTAAATCGGATGCTAGGTGTGAAAAATCAGATTGTACTCGCATAGAAAACGCATGACACTTGCATTACACTCGTTCGACTCTCCTGCATCAAAATCAGACCGATTTTAAAATCGCTACTGTGACTCCAGTCTTAGACTGAAAATACACAATATGATGATGCCACAATACTCCCAGTAAATATAACAAAACCCGGCACTCAACTTCAATATGGGATGCTGAACAATTTATTGTGTAGTATCAACAATAAAACGTTTCGGTCCATCAGACCTTCCTCAGTTACAATTGTGAGGTGTGGAGAATGAGATCTCTTTGCCAATAGAACCCTATTGTAATCACTTATATACCAGAAACCTGCTCCTGGAGTAGACTATGAGCTTCTATGTGTCCGGGTGTAGACGCGGTGTCCACCGCTTGTCACTACTGCGTGCCGGAGTCCACCGCACGCAGTAGTGACAAGTGGTGGACACCGCGTCTACACCCGGACTCATAGAAGCTCATAGTCTACTCCAGGAGCAGGTTTCTGGTATATAAGTGATTACAATAGGGTTCTATTGGCAAAGAGATCTCATTCTCCACACCTCACAATTGTAACTGAGGAAGGTCTGATGGACCGAAACGTTTTATTGTTGATACTACACAATAAATTGTTCAGCATCCCATATTGAAGTTGAGTGCCGGGTTTTGTTATATTTTTAAGTCAAAAGGTGTGGGAGCCTACCCATGCACCTACGGCAGCAGTGCTCACGGTTTAGTTCACCACAATACTCCCACTCCCAGTGTCATATCATCATTAGTGTTGAGTAGTGTTGAGCATTCCGATACCGCAAGTATCGGGTATCGGCCGATACTTGCGGTATCGGAATTCCGATACCGGGATTCCGATACTTGCCGCGTATCGGATACCGGAATCGGAAGTTCCAAGATTCAAAATGCAGAAATTCAGCCAATGAGAATGATTCCAAGTGTGGGCACATCCTGTTTAGCATGGAGGGCATGAAACTACTGGCAAGGCTGTGATTGGCTGCTGAAATGATGTCATGATGCAGTTTAAAAGTCGCTGGCGCCATTTTGCGATCACTCTGCTGTGAATTCAGTTAGTGACTGGATGCTGTTTGCTGACTGAGGGACAGTTTAGAGATAGCGATTTGCTTCTTTGTGCTTTCCAAAGGCTAATTTAGCAACCGCTGTGTTCACCTACTATTCACCTTGCTTTTGCCTTGTAGCGCTGTTTTCACAGCGATCTGCAAGGTCTGTGTGTGTGTGTGTGTGTGAGTGCAGCCCACTCTCTAGTCTGAGTGCAGCCACATAGGCCATCCATAGCTGGTTGTATTCAGTTCAGGGAGGGTGGTTCATTGCCTCATACTGTTCTTTTTTTTTTTTTTTTTTCAAGTAGTGTAGTCTGCTGCTAATTTATTCAAAAAAATCCTATTAGTGTCTTTCCACCCGTCTCCAGCTAATTTGTGGAAAAACACTACATAGGATAACGTAGAGGAGGGTTTTTGGGCCTTGCAGCGCCGTTTACGGCTGTCTGCACGGTCTCCGTGTGACTGCAGCTCGCCCTGTAGTCTGTGAGCAGCCATAGCCTGGTTGTCTCCAGCTCAGGGTTCTTCACTGCGTCATACCGCCAAATCAATTTTCATTTTGTTTTAAGTAGTGCAGGCTGCTGCACATTTTTTCAAAAAATTCCTATTAGTGTCTTTCCACCCGTCTCCAGCTAATTTGTGGAAAAACACTACATAGGATAACGTAGAGGAGGGTTTTGGGGCCTTGTAGCGCCGTTTACGTCTGTCTGCACGGTCTCCGTGTGACTGCAGCTCGCCCTGTAGTCTGTGAGCAGCCATAGCCTGGTTGTCTCCAGCTCAGGGTTCTTCACTGCGTCATACCGCCAAATCAATTTTCATTTTGTTTTAAGTAGTGCAGGCTGCTGCACATTTTTTCCAAAAATTCCTATTAGTGTCTTTCCACCCGTCTCCAGCTAATTTGTGGAAAAACACTACATAGGATAACGTAGAGGAGGGTTTTTGGGCCTTGCAGCGCCGTTTACGGCTGTCTGCACGGTCTCCGTGTGACTGCAGCTCGCCCTGTAGTCTGTGAGCAGCCATAGCCTGGTTGTCTCCAGCTCAGGGTTCTTCACTGCGTCATACCGCCAAATCAATTTTCATTTTGTTTTAAGTAGTGCAGGCTGCTGCACATTTTTTCCAAAAATTCCTATTAGTGTCTTTCCACCCGTCTCCAGCTAATTTGTGGAAAAACACTACATAGGATAACGTAGAGGAGGGTTTTGGGGCCTTGTAGCGCCGTTTACGTCTGTCTGCACGGTCTCCGTGTGACTGCAGCTCGCCCTGTAGTCTGTGAGCAGCCATAGCCTGGTTGTCTCCAGCTCAGGGTTCTTCACTGCGTCATACCGCCAAATCAATTTTCATTTTGTTTTAAGTAGTGCAGGCTGCTGCACATTTTTTCCAAAAATTCCTATTAGTGTCTTTCCACCCGTCTCCAGCTAATTTGTGGAAAAACACTACATAGGATAACGTAGAGGAGGGTTTTGGGGCCTTGTAGCGCCGTTTACGTCTGTCTGCACGGTCTCCGTGTGACTGCAGCTCGCCCTGTAGTCTGTGAGCAGCCATAGCCTGGTTGTCTCCAGCTCAGGGTTCTTCACTGCGTCATACCGCCAAATCAATTTTCATTTTGTTTTAAGTAGTGCAGGCTGCTGCACATTTTTTCCAAAAATTCCTATTAGTGTCTTTCCACCCGTCTCCAGCTAATTTGTGGAAAAACACTACATAGGATAACGTAGAGGAGGGTTTTGGGGCCTTGTAGCGCCGTTTACGTCTGTCTGCACGGTCTCCGTGTGACTGCAGCTCGCCCTGTAGTCTGTGAGCAGCCATAGCCTGGTTGTCTCCAGCTCAGGGTTCTTCACTGCGTCATACCGCCAAATCAATTTTCATTTTGTTTTAAGTAGTGCAGGCTGCTGCACATTTTTTCCAAAAATTCCTATTAGTGTCTTTCCACCCGTCTCCAGCTAATTTGTGGAAAAACACTACATAGGATAACGTAGAGGAGGGTTTTTGGGCCTTGCAGCGCCGTTTACGGCTGTCTGCACGGTCTCCGTGTGACTGCAGCTCGCCCTGTAGTCTGTGAGCAGCCATAGCCTGGTTGTCTCCAGCTCAGGGTTCTTCACTGCGTCATACCGCCAAATCAATTTTCATTTTGTTTTAAGTAGTGCAGGCTGCTGCACATTTTTTCCAAAAATTCCTATTAGTGTCTTTCCACCCGTCTCCAGCTAATTTGTGGAAAAACACTACATAGGATAACGTAGAGGAGGGTTTTGGGGCCTTGTAGCGCCGTTTACGTCTGTCTGCACGGTCTCCGTGTGACTGCAGCTCTATCTGTTGTCAGTTCAGCCCCAAAAAAATAAATAAATAATAAAGTTCACCAAACACACCAGTGACACCACTTTACATTTGTGTAGGCCACATTAGCTCATATTAAAGTCTAGTCCACACTTTAGAAAATTAGTGTTTCTTATACCTGTTAGGAGGAGTTGTTCAGGAATAAGCACACAAAGCCGTTAGTACTTTTCTGCTTATCTTTATCAGTCAACCAAGATGAAGAAGGCAGTGAGTAAGGCACGTGGGCGTGGGCGTGGGCGCGGAGCAGGGAGGGGACGTGGGGATTCTGTGCCTGCTGCGGGCACCGGTGACTCATCAGCACCCACTTTCACCAGGCAACAGTCGTTCATGCGCAGCTTTGTGTCAGAGCGCCGTACACCGCTGCTGCGTGAAGAACAAATTGAAGCCGTTGTTGGATGGATGGCAGCTAATGCATCAACTTCAATTAGTGCCACATCCTCTCAGACACAGAGCACTGGAGAGCAGCCATCTGTCTCTTCACCACCTGCCAAATTGCCCAGGCAGACAGAGAGCCCAGGACAGGAGCCGTCTCTACTTCTGTTCTCTGAATCTCTTGGCTTGGAAACAGGGGGCCAGCCAAGCAGCATTGGAGAAATGGAAGAAGAGGCAGGGTGCAGTGATGCCCAACAGCTTTTTCTCTCTTCCTCTGAAGAGGCGGGTGGGCCAGTGGCTCCGGTCACCACATCGCAGGCCGCATCAGCTGATGATGACACTCAGGTGCCACTTACTGGTGCGTGCTCTGCTGCTGAGACTACCCAGGAGGAGCAGTTGGGGGCAGAGGGTAGTGTAGATGATTAGGTCCTTGACCCATCTTGGCGTGAGGGACAGGAAGGTGGTGGGAGCAGCTCTGAGGAAGAGATTCCCCGTACGGCCCAAAGAGGGAGAGGGAGGGGGAAGACTGCGGATCCTGCAGCCTCCGCTTTGACACCCGTTAGGAGCATGTCAGATGCAAGGTGTGTCATCAAAAAGTCAAAAGAGGTCGAAATGTCAGCAACCTCAATACCTCCAACATGTGGAAACATGTGCGCAACAGGCACCCGGCGGAGTTAGAAAAACACACTGAAGAGCTAGGCCAACCAACAGCGGCAGCTACCACCTCTTCAGCTCGTGTTGCCTCTTCCTCTAGCTCACACGCAGCTGTTTCAGCTTCCTCCCAGGATCGCCGTGGAAGAACCTCTGGCCCTGTTGTCCAGAGACCCGCTGTAATTCCACCCGCAGCACCACTTTCCCAGTCATCCACACACTCCCAGCCCAGTCTACAGCCATCGGTAGTACAGGCATGGGAGAAAAGGCGGCCTTTCTCGTCAAACCACCCACGAGCACAGGCTCTGACTGCAGGCATTGCCAAACTTCTGTCACTGGAAATGCTGTCATTCAGGCTGGTGGAGACTGACAGCTTCCGTGACTTGATGTCATTGGCAGTCCCACAGTACAATGTGCCCAGCCGCTTTTACTTCAGCAGGCAAGCCGTCCCTGCCCTGCACAAGCATGTGGAGGGACACATAAAACACGCGCTACTGAACGCCGTCAGTAGCAAGGTCCACCTCACCACCGATGCGTGGACCAGTCAACATGGACAGGGGCGATACCTTTCCCTCACTGCCCATTGGGTTAATGTCGTTGAGCCGGGTACAGACCGTGCGAGTGGCGCAGGACGTGTCCTGCCCACTCCAAGGATTGCAGGAATCCATTCTGTACGCATTGACTCCTCCTCTTACACCAGTTCCTCAGAATCATCGCTGCAGGAGCCGTCACAGTCCACCTCCACATGGACCCGTGATGAACGTGTACCTGTTACGACCGACATGAGCACAGCCGTGGCCAAACGTCAACAGGCCGTCTTGAAATTAATTTTTTTGGGGAATCGTAGCCACACAGCGCAGGAGCTCTGGAATGCCATCAAGCAGGAGAGCGATGTGTGGTTTGTGCCAGCGAATCTCCAGCCAGGCATGGTAGTGTGTGATAATGGCCGAAATATGGTGGCAGCTCTGGGCCTCGGCAACCTCACTCACATCCCATGTCTGGCACATGTGCTCAATTTGGTCGTGCAGAGCTTTTTGAGGGACTATCCGGATCTTGATGCACTGCTGCACAAGGTCCGCCTAGAGTGTGCTCACTTGCGGCGTTCCAGCACGGCAAAAGCGCGCATTGCGGCTCTGCAGCGCCGACACCGCCTGCCGGAACATCGCATCATATGTGACCTACCTACCAGGTGGAATTCCACGTTACATATGTTGGAGCGGTTGTGTGAGCAGCAGCAAGCTGTAATGGAGTACCAGCTGCTTCAGGCACAAAGAAGTCGCAGTCAGCGCCGTACAGACTTCACAACCACAGAGTGGGCCACTATGAATGACGTCTGCCAGGTTTTGCGTCCCTTTGATTATTCCACGCGGATGGCGAGTGCAGATGATGCACTAGTCAGCATGACTGTCCCCCTTATCTGCCTGCTTGAAAAATCACTGCAAGCGCTAAGGGATGATGTTGTGGAAGAGGTGGAGGATGAGGATTCACCATTTCCATCATCTTCTGGACAGTCAGCGCCACGTGGTTCCTCACAAACGCGTAGGCAGGGGACAGTTTGTGAGGAGGATGAGGAGGAGTCAATGGAGGAGGAAGACATCCGTCCAGAGGAGGGAGTTACCGAATTGTCCAGTACTCAGTGTGTACAGCGAGGGTGGGGTGATGACGAGCGGGCAGAGATCACGCCTCCAGCAGGGGACAGCATTTCTTGGGCAGTTGGCAGTCTGCAGCACATGGTGGATTACATGCTGCAGTGCCTGAGAAACGACCGCCGCATCGCCCACATTCTCAACATGTCTGATTATTGGGTGTTCACCCTCCTCGATCCTCGCTACCGGGACAACGTAGAAAGCCTCATCACACCGTTGAACCGGGAGCGAAAAATGCGGGAGTACCAAGACACATTGGTCAATTCCATCATCTTCTCCATTCCAACTGAGAGAAGTGCTGCTAGTGCATTCCAAAGCAGCTCAGTGCGTCCAGGCAGTGGTGGAGGCTCTGCACAAAGAGGGAGCAGAAGCAGTGCCTCTGCCCAAGGCAAGACCAGTATGGCCCAACTGTGGCACAGTTTTCTGTGCCCCCCACAAAAGTCTACACCATCACAGATGGCTCCAGTCAGCAGGAGGCAACGGTTCCGTCAGATGGTGACAGACTACATGTCTTGCCCTCTTGCTGTACTCCCAGACGGCTCTTCCCCTTTCAAGTTTTGGGTCTCAAAGCTGGATACATGGCCAGAGCTAAGCCAGTATGCATTGGAGGTGCTGTCTTGCCCTGCGGCCAGTGTATTATCGGAATGTGTCTTTAGTGCTGCAGGTGGTGTACTAACTGACCGTCGCATGCGACTATCCTCCGATAACGTTGACCGGCTTACTTTCCTGAAAATGAACAAGGCCTGGATCTCGCAGGAATTTGCCACTCCTCCTCCTGATTAAATAATTAGGTCACTGTATACGTTATCCAGGTCTCCTGTTGTGTTCATCTTTCTACCACCTGAACTTAAATTCCTGGGCTCCAACACCGCCAGTTGAGGCTCAGAAGTGCCGTCTGCACAGTCAAAACATACGACCCAGTGTTATTGGGTTTCAGTAACGTCAGCTGATCCCCAGCTGTGTAGCCGGCAATGTGTCATGCGACCGCCACGGTGACACAACAACTGAAATGTAAGGGAATCTGTCCCCCCCCCCAAGGCGTTTGTTACTGAAAGAGCCACCTTGTGCAGCAGTAATGCTGCACAAGGAAAAGGTAGCTATTTTGGTTTAGCTCCTTGCACACGCAGAACTTAACACTTATAAAATGTGTCCACTGATACCGTAAAACCGTCCCGGAGGTGGGACTTTCCTTCGTAATATGATGCAGTACAGCCGTCATTCCTCCCCCCCCCCGGCGCCGCGCCCCGGCTCCTCAGCGTTGTTTGATTCCGTCCTGGAGCCTGCGCTGTTATGTTATCCCGTGGCCAGGCACACTTAGCGCTGCCCGTCTTCTGGCATCATTTGGTGTCAGGATGGCTGCGCCTGTGCGGCCGCGCTGGCCGAGAGCCCGCCTCGCAGTGTCTTCTGATTTAATCCCACTGGGGGCCTGGGATCCATGGACATGCGCAGTGCATATCTGAACCTCCACCTCTCACTCATCTCCCTATGGCTTCTTCAGACTGTTCGGTGTCAGCTGGTCCCTAATAGCATGCCACGGCCGTGACACCGCACAGTCTTAAGAAGCCGTAGGGAGGGGAGTGAGAGGCGAGGATATGCACTGCGCATGGCCATGGATCCCAGGCCCCCAGTGGGATAAAATCAGAAGACACTGCGAGACGGGCTCTCGGCCAGCGCGGCCGCACAGGCGCAGCCAGCCTGACACCAAATGATGTCAGAAGATGGGCAGCGCTAAGTGTGCCTGGCCAAGGGATAACATAACAGCGCAGGCTCCGGGACGGAATCAAACTACGCTGAGGAGCCGGGGCGCGGCGCCGGGGGGGTAGGAATGACGGCTGTGCTGCGTCATATTACGAAGGAAAGTCCCACCTCCGGGACGGTTTCACGGTTTCAGGGGACACATTTTATAAGTGTTTAGTTCTGTGTTTGCAAGGAGCATGATGAAAAGAGCCACCTTTTCCTTTTGCATCTTTTGTGCTGCACAAGCTGGCTCTTTCAGCTACAAACGCCTTGGGGGGGGTTAAAGGTTCCCTTTCGACTTTCTCAGGCTTCGGCCTACATTGTGTTCCTCTGCTTTTCCACCTGTCCCTGGGCTCCAACACCGCCAGTTGCCGTCCAGAAGTGCTGTACGCACAGTCAACAGTCCCTCCTCTGTTATTGGGGTTCAGTAACGTCAGCTGTTCCCCTGCTGTGTGTGTGGCAATCCCTCCTACCTCCTCCTACCTCCTCCTCCTCCACCTGTCCCTGGGCTCCAACACTGCCAGTTGCCGTCCAGAAGTGCTGTACGCACAGTCAACAGTCCCTCCTCTGTTATTGGGGTTCAGTAACGTCAGCTGTTCCCCAGCTGTGTGTGTGGCAATCCCTCCTACCTCCTCCTACCTCCTCCTCCTCCACCTGTCCCTGGGCTCCAACACCGCCAGTTGCCATCCAGAAGTGCTGTACGCACAGTCAACAGTCCCTCCTCTGTTATTGGGGTTCAGTAACGTCAGCTGTTCCCCAGCTGTGTGTGTGGCAATCCCTCCTACCTCCTCCACCTCCTCCTCCTCCACCTGTCCCTGGGCTCCAACACCGCCAGTTGCCGTCCAGAAGTGCTGTACGCACAGTCAACAGTCCCTCCTCTGTTATTGGGGTTCAGTAACGTCAGCTGTTCCCCTGCTGTGTGTGTGGCAATCCCTCCTACCTCCTCCTACCTCCTCCTCCTCCACCTGTCCCTGGGCTCCAACACCGCCAGTTGCCGTCCAGAAGTGCTGTACACACAGTCAACAGTCCCTCCTCTGTTATTGGGGTTCAGTAACGTCAGCTGTTCCCCTGCTGTGTGTGTGGCAATCCCTCCTACCTCCTCCTACCTCCTCCTCCTCCACCTGTCCCTGGGCTCCAACACCGCCAGTTGCCGTCCAGAAGTGCTGTACGCACAGTCAACAGTCCCTCCTCTGTTATTGGGGTTCAGTAACGTCAGCTGTTCCCCTGCTGTGTGTGTGGCAATCCCTCCTACCTCCTCCTACCTCCTCCTCCTCCACCTGTCCCTGGGCTCCAACACCGCCAGTTGCCATCCAGAAGTGCTGTACGCACAGTCAACAGTCCCTCCTCTGTTATTGGGGTTCAGTAACGTCAGCTGTTCCCCAGCTGTGTGTGTGGCAATCCCTCCTACCTCCTCCACCTCCTCCTCCTCCACCTGTCCCTGGGCTCCAACACCGCTAGTTGCTGTCCAGAAGTGCTGTCCGCACAGAGCCAAACACCTCGCCAATGTGTTAGTGGGGTTCAGCACCGCCAGCTGTTCTCCTGCTGTGCAGCCGGCAACGTGTACTGCGACCGCCACGCAGGCACAACAAGTTAAATTTAAGGGAACCTGTCCCCCCCCCCAGGCGTTTGTTACTGAAGGAGCCACCTTGTGCAGCAGTAATGATGCAAAGGGAAAAAGTGCCTCTTTTCGTGGTGCTCCTTGCACATGCTGATCCTAACACTTATGAAAAGTGTCCCCTCCTACCGTGATACCGTCCGGTTGGTGGAACTTTCCTTTGTGATGTGACGCAGCACAGCCGTCATTCTTACCCCCTTGGCGCCGTGCGCCGCCTCCTCAGCGTTGTTTGAATCAGTCCCGGAGCCTGCGCTCTTAGGTTAGCCCTTGGCCATGCACACATTTTGCGCTGCCCGTCTTCTGACATCATTTGGTGTCAGGCTGGCTGCGCCTGTGCGGCCGCGCTGGCCGAGAGCCCGCCTCGTACTGTCTTCTGATTTAATCCCACTGGGGGCCTGAGATCCATGGACATGCGCAGTGCATATCTGAACCTCCACCTCTCACTCATCTCCCTACGGCTTCTTCAAACTGTGCAGTGTCAGCTGGTCCCTAATAGCATGCCACGGCCGTGACACCGCACAGTCAGAAGAAGCCGTAGGGAGATGAGTGAGAGGTGGAGGTTCAGATATGCACTGCGCATGTCCATGGATCTCAGGCCCCCAGTGGGATTAAATCAGAAGACAGTACGAGGCGGGCTCTCGGCCAGCGCAGCCGCACAGGCGCAGCCAGCCTGACACCAAATGATGTCAGAAGACGGGCAGCGCAAAATGTGTGCATGGCCAAGGGCTAACCTAAGAGCGCAGGCTCCGGGACTGATTCAAACAACGCTGAGGAGGCGGCGCACGGCGCCAAGGGGGTAAGAATGACGGCTGTGCTGCGTCACATCACAAAGGAAAGTTCCACCTACCGGACGGTATCACGGTAGGAGGGGACACTTTTTATAAGTGTTAGGTTCAGCATGTGCAAGGACCATAATTAAAAGAGCTAAGTTTACCTTTTCCAGCATTAGTGCTGTACACGATGGCTCTTTCAGCTACAAACGCCTGGGGGGGGGGGTTAAAGTTTCCCTTTCAACTTGCTCCAGTGCAGGCTTCGGCCTACACTCTGCTCCCTCTCCTCCTCCTGCTGACCCTGGGCTCTAACACCGCCAGTTGGGGCCCAGATGTGCTAGCTGCACAGAGCCAAACACCAGCCAATGTGTCAGTGGGGTTCAGCACCGCCAGCTGTTCCCCTGCTGTGCAACCGGCAACGTGTCCTGCAACTGCCACGCAGGCACAACAGACCCAAAGCTGCCGCCAGTGCAGGCTTCGGCCTACACTCTGCTCCATCTCCTCCTCCTGCTGACCCTGGGCTCTAACACCGCCAGTTGGGGCCCAGATGTGCTAGCTGCACAGAGCCAAACACCAGCCAATGTGTCAGTGGGGTTCAGCACCGCCAGCTGTTCCCCTGCTGTGTAGCCGGCAACGTGTCCTGCAACAGCCACGCAGACACAAGAACTGAAATTGAAGGAAACCTGTCCCCCCTCCCCCAGGCGTTTTTACGTTTTACAGCCACCTTGTACGACAGTAATGCTGCATGTGTGCAAGGTGGCTCAGAAACTTAATCTCCTTGCCCATGTTGAAGTGAACACGTCTAAAAATGAGTCCTCTGCGACCATTAAAACGTCCCTCAGGTGTGATTTTCCTTTGTATTGACACGCAACAAGCTCCTTGGTAGCGCTGCCCGTCTTCTGATATCATTGTTTGGCTGCCTGCGCCTCTGCGGCCGCCTTGCCCCACACAACGCCCCTCGGTGTCTTATTTATTTGGACTGCGAGGGTGTGATTGATGGGCATGAACGGTGCATTTCTTCGCCTGTCCCTCATCTCCTTCCGCCTTCCTCAGACTGTGCGGCTTCATGGCCGCGGCATGCGATAAGGGATCAGCTGACGCCGCACAGTCTGAAGCGGGTGTAAGGACCCGAGTGTGAGAGGCGAACATATGTGCTGCGCCAGGCCATGAATCACAGCCCCGCAGTGTTTTAACAATGTTAAGACACCGCGGGGCTGGGATTCATGGTCATCGCGAACCGTAGCGGCCGACATTAAATGAGGTCAGAAGATGGGCAGCGCTAACAGCGCTAGGCCAGGGGATAACACGACAGCGCAGACTCCTGTACAGCAAATAACAACACTCAGGAGGCTGCACCCAGCACCAAGGTGGGATTCTTGACATCTGTGCTGCGTCTCATTACAAAGGGAACTCGCGCCTCCAACACAGTTTGACTGTATAAAGGGCTAAATGTTATACGTGTTTCATTCAGCGTGTGCAAGGAGCAAAATTAAAAGAGCAACCTTTGACTTGTGCAGCACTACTGCTGCATAAGCTGTGGCTCTTCTACTTTGTAACCCCTGAGGGGGGGTTAAAGGTTACCTTTGAAATTGGTTCAAGTAGGCTTCGGCCTACACTCTGCTCCCCCTGCAGAGCCCGGGCTCCAACACCGCCAGTTGGGGCCCGGTACTGCTAGCTGCACAGAGCCAAACACCAGCCAGTGTCAGTGGGGTTCAGCACCGCCAGCTGTTCCCCTGCTGTGCAGCCGGCAACGTGTCCTGCAACTGCCACGCAGGCACAACAGACCCAAAGCTGCCGCCAGTGCAGGCTTCGGCCTACACTCTGCTCCATCTCCTCCTCCTGCTGACCCCGGGCTCTAACACCGCCAGTTGGGGCCCGGTACTGCTAGCTGCACAGAGAAAAACACCAGCCAATGTGTCAGTGGGGTTCAGCACCGCCAGCTGTTCCCCTGCTGTGTAGCCGGCATCGTGTCCTGCAAAAGCCACGCAGACACAAGAACTGAAATTGAAGGGAACCTGTCCCCCCTCCCCCAGGCGTTTGTACGTTTTTAAGGCCACCTTGTACAGCGGTAATGCTGCATGTGTGCAAGGTGGCTCATAAACGTATTCTCCTCGCACATGTGGAACTGAAAACACGTCTGAAATGTGTCCTCTGTGTGACCATTTAACCGTCCCGGGGGTGTGACTTTCCTTTGTAATGACACGCTGCAACCCCCTTGGTAGCGCTGCCCGTCTTCTGGCATCATTGTTTGGCTGCCTGCGCCTCTGCGGCCGCCCTGACCCACACAACGCCCCTCGGTGTCTTATTTCTTGGGACTGCGAGGGTGTGATTGATGGGCATGAGCAGTGCATCACTTCGCCTGTCCCTCATCTCCTTCCGCCTTCTTCAGACTGTGCGACTTCATGGCTGTGGCATGCGATAAGGGATCAGCTGACGCCGCACAGTCTGCAGCGGGTGTAAGGACCCGAGTGCGAGAGGCGAACATATAAGCTGCGCCAGGCCATGAATCACAGCCCCGCAGTGTTTTAACAATGTTAAGACACCGCGGGGCTGGGATTCATGGTCATCGTGAACCGCAGCGGCCGACATTAAATGAGGTCAGAAGATGGGCAGCGCTAACAGCGCTAGGCCAGGGGATAACACGACAGCGCAGACTCCTGTACAGCAAATAACAACGCTCAGGAGGCTGCACCCAGCACCAAGGTGGGATTCTTGACATCTGTGCTGCGTCTCATTACAAAGGGAACTCGCGCCTCCAACACAGTTTGACTGTATAAAGGGCTAAATGTTATACGTGTTTCATTCAGCGTGTGCAAGGAGCAAAATTAAAAGAGCAACCTTTGACTTGTGCAGCACTACTGCTGCATAAGCTGTGGCTCTTCTACTTTGTAACCCCTGAGGGGGGGTTAAAGGTTACCTTTGAAATTGGTTCAAGTAGGCTTCGGCCTACACTCTGCTCCCCCTGCAGAGCCCGGGCTCCAACACCGCCAGTTGGGGCCCGGTACTGCTAGCTGCACAGAGCCAAACACCAGCCAATGTGTCAGTGGGGTTCAGCACCGCCAGCTGTTCCCCTGCTGTGCAGCCGGCAACGTGTCCTGCAACTGCCACGCAGGCACAACAGACCCAAAGCTGCCGCCAGTGCAGGCTTTGGCCTACACTCTGCTCCATCTCCTCCTCCTGCTGACCCCGGGCTCTAACACCGCCAGTTGGGGCCCGGTACTGCTAGCTGCACAGAGAAAAACACCAGCCAATGTGTCAGTGGGGTTCAGCACCGCCAGCTGTTCCCCTGCTGTGCAGCCGGCATCGTGTCCTGCAAAAGCCACGCAGACACTTGCTCTTGTACCTTCTGCTCCCCATCCTGGTTCCAGTACCGTCAGCTGGTTCCGGGCAGAGCCTTTGGCTTAGGTGCCTCCCTCTGGGTATCCGAGTTCCACCAACGTCAGGTGGTCCTTGGTAGTGCTTTCAGGCACGGGTACCTCCTGCTTAGTAACCGGGTTCCAGTAACGTCAGCTGGTCCTCGGTAGTTCCATTGGCTCTTGGACCTTCGGCTACCCATCCGGGTTCCAGCACCGTCAGCTGGTTCTCGGCACTGTCTTTTGCTCTTGTACCTTCTGCTCCCCATCCTGGTTCCAGTACCGTCAGCTGGTTCCGGGCAGAGCCTTTGGCTTAGGTGCCTCCCTCTGGGTATCCGAGTTCCACCAATGTCAGGTGGTCCTTGGTAGTGCTTTCAAGCACGGGTACCTCCTGCTTAGTAACCGGGTTCCAGTAACGTCAGCTGGTCCTCGGTAGTTCCATTGGCTCTTGGACCTTCGGGTAGCCATCCGAGTTCCAGTTCCATCAGCTGGTTCTCGGCATTTTCTCAGCCTTCTTGTACCTTCTGCTACATTTCCAAGTTCAAGAGACTAAACACGATGACCCGGAAGACCACCCCTAAGATGACGACGACACCAGAGACGACAACCACCGTGATGACGACGACCCTGGAGACGATGACCCTGAAGACCACCCCGATGACGACGACCCCGGAGACGACGACCCTGAAGACCACCCCGATGACGACGACCCCGGAGACGACGACCCTGGAGACGACGACGACCTGGAAGACCGAGAAGCAGAAGAACAAGAGGCTGCAGAACAAAGAGCAGAAGAACATTAAGCATAACACTAAATATCAGAGCAAAAAATATTATCTAAATTATAAGCAGAAGAAGACTAAGCAGTGTATGGGGGTGAGTCCGTTCCTCCTCGTGGTGCCCCTGGATAAAGCCTGATGCTGCAGGCCAAACTGAACGCGGACAAATGTAACTGTTTTGTGACAGGCAGAACGGAAGGTGTAATCTTCAAACTTTTATAGATAACAACTACGGGAATGCCTGTCACAAATAAGAATATGATGAAGAAGTAGAATATGATGAAGATAATAGTAAAATAAAAAGAATATGAACAATGTAACCAAAAAAATAATAGGTAGAAGATGAAGAAGAAGATGAATAAGGTGAAGAAGTTGATGTCAAAGAAGCTGATGATGAGGATAATGAAGAAGAAAGTGTGGGAGAAGTAAAAAAGAAGGTGAAGGGCGTGGAAGTAGTGAAACATCAATATCTGACAAAATAAAAAAAAAATTAACATAGTCAAAATCTTTCTACCGCCGAACGTCATAAAAAAAACAAAATCCTGCTATTCTATTACATTGGGCTACACCTCTGTGCCTTTAATGTCTCCGCCACGTCCCCCAATACATCCTACATTATTCTTAGTTGTTTTCCTTCATGTAGAATGAACCTACAAGTTTATAAAGGGTTTATTTTAATTCCGATATTTTCGTCCCATTGACTTGCATTGGGATCGGGTATCGGTATCGGATTAGATCCGATATTTTGACGGTATCGGCCGATACTTTCCGATACCGATACTTTCCGATATCGGAAAGTATCGCTCAACACTAGTGTTGAGCGATACCTTCCGATATTCAAAAGTATCGGTATCAGATTGGATCGGCCGATATCCTAAAAATATCGGATATCGCCGATACCGATACCCGATACCAATGCAAGTCAATGGGACACAAATATCGGAAGCGATCCTGGATGGTTCCCAGGGTCTGAAGGAGAGGAAATTCTCCTTCAGGCCCTGGGATCCATATTCATGTAAAAAATAAAGAATTAAAAAAAAAAAAAATATGAATATACTCACCCCTCCGACGGACCCTGGACCTCAGCGGTGATGCGTCTGCCTCCATTCCTAAGAATGCAGTGAGTGAAGGACCTGCGATGACGTCGCGGTCACGCGACCGGTCACGCGACCAGTCACAAGACCGTGGCGTCATTGCAGGTCCTACACTCACTGCATTCTTAGGAACGGAGGCTGCCGGTTGCACCGCTGAGAGCCAGGGGCCATCGGAGGGGTGAGTATATCCATATTTTTTATTTTTATTCTTTATTTTTTACATGAATATGGATCCCAGGGCCTGAAGGAGAGTCTCCTCTCCTCCAGACCCTGGGAACCATACGCACCGCACACGCCAAAGATGACTGGGAACTTATAGGAACTTCCGATTCCGATTTCCGATATCACAAAAATATCGGAACTCGGTATCAGAATTCCAATACAGCGAATATCGGCCGATACCCGATATTTGCAGTATCGGAATGCTCAACACTAATCATCATACAATGGTTGGTGTTACGTAAGATTCATGTTTAATTGCTCAAGTTGGATACACGATCTCTTGACCACAATCCTTTTGAGCACTTTGTACAAAACATGGTTGTATAACATGATACAGACATAACATGGTGTAAGATACCATCACCGTATTTTTAGAATATATGTCACCAGGAACATTTTTATCCATGAAAAATATCTGGAGCATCTTAGGGTGGTGGTAGAACAATTAAGTGTAGGGTGAAGCTGTACTTGGAAGCCTGGCAGTTCCTAACAGTGCTTCCACGTACAGACTGTGTCTAGCAGGTCTCAGAGGAACCTTAGCCTTTAACCATTAACCCTCATACAGAGATCAGGACTTATGTAGAGTCTCCTGGGTTACACACATAGAGTGGTTGCTGGCCGGTGGATCGAGTTGGCAGAGTCGACATACCGGATCAAAGCAAGATAGCGCTGTGTCAGTACAGAGGTGCTGAGGTCAGGTACATGGTAAGGAGTAAACCGAGATCAATAGCTGGAAGACAATGTCAGAATCAACAGACAGACAAGAAGTTTTAACTGTCCAATGTCAGAGCTAGAAACCACAACAGGATCAAGCAGCAGCGATTCACTAAACTGCAGACTGGTGCCTGTAAACACTTATAACTTACTAGATGGTGGCCCAATTCTAACGCATCAGGTATACTAGAATATGAATGTAGTTTATTTATGAAGATTTAAGAATAATGCAATGAATACACAGGATTCGGGCGGCCGACCGGGCATGACCAATCAGTGAAGCGTGGTTTAAATCCCGTGCCAATTCATGGCCGGATTGCGCCTTTTGCTGATTGGTCGCGCCCGGCTGGCCGTGACCAATCAGTGAACTGGTGTTTAAATCCTGCGCCAATATTGCTGATTGGTCGCGGGCGGCCGGGTGTGACCAATCAGCGAAGCATGGTTCAAATCCCGCACCAATTTGCGTCCGGACTGCGCCTGTCACTGATTGGTCGCGCCTGGCCGGGCACCACAAATCAGTGAAGCCAGGGCCGACTCCAGGTTTTTGAGGACCCCGGGCAAAAGAGTCTCAGTGGGTCCCCCTTTAACACATACATTCACGATGCACAGATACAGCAGAGAAATATAGCACAGCCCATGCGGCATATAACACAGCCCACGTAGTATATAACACAGCCCAGGTAGCAAATAGCACAGCCACGTAGCATATAACACAGCCGACCTAGTAAATAACACAGTCCACGTAGTATATAACACAGCCCACATAGCATATAGCACAGCCATGTAGTATATTGCACAGCCCACGTAGCATATAACACAGCCCACATAGTATATAGCACAGCCACATAGTATGTAACACAGCCCACGTAGTATATAACACAACCCGCATAGCATATAACACAGCCACGTAGTATATTGCACAGCCCACATGGTATATAGCACAGCCACGTAGTATGTAACACAGCCACATAGTATATAGTACAGCCATGTAGCATATAACACAGCCCATGTAGTATATAACACAGCCCACATAGCATATAGCACAGCCACGTAGCATATAACACAGCCCTGTAGTATATAACACAGCCACGTAGTATATTGCATGGCCCACGTAGCGTATAACACAGCCAACGTAGTATATAGCACAGCCATGTAGTATATTGCGCAGCCACATAGTATATAGCACAGCCACGTAGTATATAGCACAGTCACATAGTATATAACAGCCCACGTAGCATATAACACAGCCCAAGTAGTATATAGCACAGCCACGTAGAATATAGCACAACGATATAGTATATAGCACAGCCACGTAGTATATAGCACAGCCACGTAGTATATAGCACAGTCACGTAGTATATAACAGCCCACGTAGCATATAACACAGCCCACGTAGTATATAGAACAGCCACGTAGTATATAGCACAACTATATAGTATATAGCACAGCCACGTAGTATATAGCACAGCCACGTAGTATGCCACGTAGTACATAGCACAGCCACGTAGTATATAGCACAACCATATAGTATATAGCACAGACACGTAGTATATAGCACAGCCACGTATTATATTGCATGGCCCACGTAGTGTATAACACAGCCAACGTAGTATATAGCACAGCCACGTAGTATATAGCACAGCCACGTAGTATATAGCACAGTCACATAGTATATAACAGCCCACGTAGCATATAACACAGCCCACGTAACATATAACACAGCCCATGTAGTATATAGCACAGCCACGTAATATATAGCACAGCTACGTAGCATATAACACAGCCCACATAGCATATAGCAAAGCCACGTAGCATATAACACAGCCCTGTAGTATATAACACAGCCACGTAGTATATTGCATGGCCCACATAGCGTATAACACAGCCAAACCAACGTAGTATATAGCACAGCCATGTAGTATATAGTGCAGCCACATAGTATATAGCACAGCCACGTAGTATATAGCACAGTCACATAGTATATAACAGCCCACGTAGCATATAACACAGCCCACGTAGTATATAGCACAGCCACGTAGTATATAGCACAACCATATAGTATATAGCACAACCATATAGTATATAGCACAGCCACGTAGTATATAACACAGCCACGTAGTATATTGCATGGCCCACGTAGTGTATAACATAGCCAACGTAGTATATAGCACAGCCATGTAGTATATAGCGCAGCTACGTAGTATATAGCACAGCCACATAGCATATAGCACAGTCATGTAGTATATAACAGCCCACGTAGCATATAACACAGCCCACGTAGTATATAGCACAGCCACGTAGTATATAGCACAACCATTTAGTATATAGCACAGCCACGTAGTATATAGCACAGCCACGTAGTATATAGCACAGCCACGTAGTATATTGCACAGCCACGTAGTATACTGCACAGCCACATAGTATATAACACAGTCCACGTAGTATATAACACAGCCCATGTAGTATATAACACAGCCCACGTAGTATATAGCACAGCCCACGCAGTATATAGCACAGCCCAGGTGGTATATAACACAGCCCATGCAGTATATAACAGCCCACGTAGTATATAACGTAGCCACGTAGTATATAGCAGTGTGGGCACCATATCCTTGTTAAAAAAAGAATTAAAATAAAAAATAGTTATACACTCACCTTCCGGGGGCCCCCGAATCCAGCCCAGGCCTTTAGCGATGCTTCCACCAGGTCCGTTCCCAGTGATGCTTTGTGGCAATAACCCGTGATGATGTAGCCGTCTCGCGAGACTGCTACGTCAGCTGGGGTCATTTCCGCAAAGCATTACTGGGACTGGGGACCGGGGCGAGGAGCGGGAAAAGCTGCCGAGGACGCCGGAAGGTGAGAATATCACGATTTTTAATTATTATTACTTTTAACATTATATCTTTTTACTATTGATGCTGCATATGCATAGGTGTTTAGATCCCGCCCCAATATTGCTAATTGGTCGCGGTCGGCCAGGCGCGACCAATCAGCGACGTGGGATTTACAGACAAACAGCCGGAAGTGGACATTAGACGATTATATATATAGATAGTTTATAGCGGACAGCTGAGTGTTTAAATAGGGTGTGGCCCCACTCAAGGTTCACAGCAGATAATTACTTATGATTAATAACGTACAAGTCCAGTGTAAGTGCAGTGCCACCTATCACAGAGCCAGAGATAGTAAAGATGAGTACAAACATGGATGGATAAAGAAGGCTCTCACTTCAGAATGTTTGAAGCAGTAACTAATGTCAGCTCTGACATCAGAGACGGGAAATCAACTGTGACCTAATGGATGTAGATATAATTAATGTGGCAATGCATGATAGATGGATACAACTGAGAGTGGTGACGACTGGTACATGAATACAATATAAAGTGGTGATCTCTGGCAATTCTAGCAACACCACTGCATGGCACAGTTGCCAGCTCTCAGTCATCTATCTTGTATATGTCATCATTTAGTCAACGATTTTCTGGGTTTAGTCACACCAGCCGGCATAGTAAGACCTCATAAACAAACACAACACTAGCATACAAATCCTGTTGTTCTAGTTTTTGAACGTATTTTGCATTTAACATGCATCAATAAACACATATTAAATTAATTTAAAAAAAAAGGCACTTGTGTATGTAAAGCCCAAAGGGATGTAACTGTGGCAGATGCTCTTATGGTCCTTGTGGCAATAAAAGTGGTGTTGTAATTTCATCCGCTTTAGCCGTGAGTGTAGGAAATACACAAGGAGGTCTGTATAATTGAAAGTGAGGCTTACAAGACAATTCTCTAAAATAATCTTCATCGAGTGGCACCCTCATCGTCTGTTAATTATTTCTTGAGCAATTATATTTACCGGTATGATATTTCTAAGCTCTGTAAAGCTGCAGGGTTGTCTCTTCAATGTAGCCTTATGTCAGTGCAACAATTCTACTTTTTCTTTCAGTTCAAAGAGTAAGCCCAGGGCATAATGGCGAGACAATGGTCATTTAATGCTGCGGAGTCTACCGTCTTTATTCAGAGGATGGATTAAATTGGTAGAGCTGCTAGGTATCTGCAAAATGTATCTATATTTGATGAATATTTCATATTTTATAGGCTTTTAAGATCAACTCTAATAAAATATAGTTTCTGCTATGATAAGACATTCAACTTCATTTGTCAGGCCAAGGAATAATGGGTCTGAAAAGTGACAACAACTTTTCTAAGTCATAAATACATGTATGCTCAAAGCAATTGTCACTTTTCTACCCTCACTGCAACAGTGAATCACAGGGAGGAAACTGCATTTCTTCAGTGGTTTTGAGCCTGGAATATAAATAACCCCAAAATATGCAATCTTCTATCCCTGTTGACACCTGACTGCCAATTAAATAAATCTATCAGAAGACATTTATAAATGGCCCTTTCGATTTTTCTTAGGTGTGGAGTTGTCAGGAGGTCTGGGTTAAAAGCACTGTTAAGCCTTGCAGAGTCAAGATCCCCTTAGGCACCATTAATGATTGTCCTGAGCATCATGACACGTTCTTTCAGATCATAAGGAATAAGTGTGTGACTGGCAAATCACAACTACACAGTCCTCTCAATCCATACTCTGACTACATGTGTATGATCATTGAAGAGGAAGAATAGAAAGCTGATCATGATGACCATGATCAACCTTCAACTTTTTGTCACATTGCATAACATAGTGAAATATATATATATATATATATATATATATATATATATATATATATACTAGCTATTTAACCCGTTCTACGCCCGGGTGGCGAGCATTTATATTGGTATATGGTCTCCATCCTGGTATGTGCTGCTCCCATCTTGCTCTCCCATCCTGTGATGTGCTGCTCCATCCTGCATTCCCATCCTGTCATGTGCTGCTCCATCCTGCGCCCCCATCCTGTCATGTGCTGCTCCATCCTGCGTCCCCATCCTGTCATGTGCTCCTATCCTGCACCCCCATCCTGTCATATGCTGCTCCATCCTACACCCTCATCCTGTCATGTGTGTGCCCCCATTCTGTCATGAGCTGCTCCCATCCTGTGCCCCCATTCTGTCATGTGCTGCTCCCATCCTGTCATGTGCTCCCATCCTGCACCCCCATCCTGTCATGTGCTGCTCCCATCGTGCGCAATCATTCTGTCATGTGCTGCTCCCATCCTGTGCCCCCATTCTGTCATGTGCTGCTCCCATCCTGTGCCCCCATTCTGTCATGTGCTGCTCCCATCCTGTCATGTGCTTCCATCCTGCACCCCCATCCTGTCAGGTGTGCGCCCCATTCTGTCATGTGCTGCTCCCATCCTGTGCCCCCATTCTGTCATGTGCTGCTCCCATCCTGTCATGTGCTTCCATCCTGCACCCCCATCCTGTCAGGTGTGCGCCCCCATTCTGTCATGTGCTGCTCCCATCGTGCGCAATCATTCTGTCATGTGCCGCTCCCATCCTGCACCCCCATTCTGTCATGTGCTGCTCCCATCCTGCGCCCCCATTCTGTCATGTGCTGCTCCCATCCTGCGCCCCCATTCTGTCATGTGCTGCTCCCATCCTGTGCCCCCATTCTGTCATGTGCTGCTCCCATCCTGTGCCCCCATTCTGTCATGTGCTGCTCCCATCCTGTGCCCTTATTCTGTTGTAATGTGCTGCACCCATTCTGCCTGTTCCTGTTTCCATTCTGCCATATGTTGCTCCCATCTTTCTCTCTCCGGCTCTACTGCCCGAGTGCGGCTGTGCTGAGTGAGGGCAGCTGTGCTGAGTGAGGGCAGCTGTGCTGAGTGCGGGCAGCTGTGCTGAGTGCGGGCAGCTGTGCGTGGCATTGCTGAGTGCGGGTGGCTGTGCGTGGCTGTGGTGAGTGCGAGCGGCTGTGCGTGGTGGTGCTGAGTGCGGGCGGCTGTGCATGGCGGTGCTGAGTGCGGGAGGCTGTGCGTGGCTGTGCGTGGCTGTGCTGAGTGCGGGCGGCTGTGCTGAGTGCGGGCGGCTGTGCGTGGCTGTGGTGAGTGCGGGCGGCTGTGCGTGGCTGTGGTGAGTGCGGGCGGCTGTGCGTGGCTGTGGTGAGTGCGGGCGGCTGTGGTGAGTGCGGGCGGCTGTGCGTGGCTGTGCTGAATGCGGGCGGCTGTGAGTGGCTGTGCTGAGTGCGGGCGGCTGTGCGTGGCTGTGCTGAGTGCGGGCGGCTGTGCGTGGCAGTGCTGAGTGCGGGCGGCTGTGCGTGGCTGTGGTGAGTGCGGGCGGCTGTGCGTGGCTGTGCTGAGTGCGGGGGGCTGTGGTGAGTGCGGGCGGCTGTGCGTGGCTGTGCTGAGTGCGGGCAGCTGTGCGTGGCTGTGATGAGTGCGGGCGGCTGTGCGTGGCTGTGGTGAGTGCAGGCGGCTGTGCGTGGCTGTGCTGAGTGTGGGCGGCTGTGCGTGGATGTGGTGAGTGCGGGTGGCTGTGCGTGGCTGTGCTGAGTGCGGGTGGCTGTGCGTGGCTGTGCGTGGCTGTGCTGAGTGCGGGCGGCTGTGCGTGGCTGTGCTGAGTGCGGGCGGCTGTGCGTGGCTGTGGTGAATGCGGGCGGCTGTGCGTGGCTGTGGTGAGTGCGGGCGGCTGTGCGTGGCTGTGCTGAGTGCGGGTGGCTGTGCTTGGCTGTGCTGAGTGCGGGCGGCTGTGCGAGGCTGTGCTGAGTGCGGGCGGCTGTGCGTGGCTGAGCTGAGTGCGGGTGGCTGTGCGTGGCTGTGCTCAGTGCAGGCGGCTGTGCGTGGCTGTGGTGAGTGCGGGCAGCTGTGCGTGGCTGTGGTGAGTGCGGGCGGCTGTGCGTGGCTGTGGTGAGTGCGGGCGGCTGTGCGTGGCTGTGGTGAGTGCGGGCGGCTGTGCGTGGCTGTGGTGAGTGCGGGCGGCTGTGCGTGGCTGTGGTGAGTGCGGGCGGCTGTGGTGAGTGTGGGCGGCTGTGCGTGGCGGTGGTGAGTGCGGGCGGCTGTGCGTGGCTGTGGTGAGTGCGGGCGGCTGTGGTGAGTGTGGGCGGCTGTGCGTGGCGGTGGTGAGTGCGGGCGGCTGTGCGTGGCTGTGGTGAGTGCGGGCGGCTGTGCGTGGATGTGGTGAGTGCGTGCGGCTGTGCGTGGCTGTGGTGAATGCGGGCGGCTGTGCGTGGCTGTGGTGAGTTCGGGCGGCTGTGTGTGGCTGTGGTGAGGGTGGGCGGCTGTGCGTGGCTGTGGTGAGTGCGGGCGGCTGTGCGTGGCTGTGCTGGGCGCCGAGTGCTGGGGGCCTGAGAAGGCAGGGACACCAGCGCGTTGTGGGGGTCAGGTGCCGGAGTCGCCGCTAGCTCAGGCCCCCGGCACTTGCTATAGTCACCTGGCCCTGATCCAGTGCTGCGCGCTGCTCCGGTCTTCCGGGTCCTCTGGCTGTGACTGTTCAGTCAGAGGGCGGCGCGCATTAAGCGCGTCATCGCGCCCTCTGAACTGAACGTCAAAGGCAGAGGATGTGGAGGACAGAGCAGCGCGCATCGGTGGAACGGGACAGGTAAATATTGCATACTCACCCTCCTGGCTCATCCCAGCTTCTCCGTTGGAGATCGCGGTGTGCGTTCAGTGCTTACGCATACCGCGATCTCCTGGGAGCGTCACTCTGTGGGGTCCAGACTGCGCCGGCGCTTGCGCTTGCGCAGTCTATAAAAGCTTCGGACAGAGTGATGCTCCCAGCGTTATATTATAGATATATATATATTCCATTTCTTTGGAGCAGGGAGGCACATAGTAAAGCCAGAGTAAAGAGAACAGCGGCATATGCACCAGGTAAGAAATTACATATTTAAGATGAATGACAGGTCCCCTTTAAAGACTTATTTAGAAAGTCAGATAATCAGGAATGGAATGAGCGTTAGTTGGAAAACTCAATTCCCAATTATTGCTCGTCTAAATGGCAAGACAATCACCTGATGAATGAGCAAAATGTCCGTTCATTGGGTGGGCAAACATAAAAATCATCATGTTAGACAGCACATCGATATTAAAGGGAATCTGTAAGCAGGTTTTTGTTATGAAACCTGAGAACACTATCATGTAGTGGAAAATACCCTGATTTCAGTGATATGTCACTTACTGGTCTGTGTTTTGTTGAATAAATGCAATCACTATTTTATCAGCAGGAGATTATTATTACAGGACAACTGGACTTGTGCATCCTAGTCCAAATCTTCCCCCAGCACAGATTAGCAGCTCTATGTGCGGCTGCTAGACAGCTTGAATACATGTGGGGATTGGTTGTTTGTTAGGGAATCCCCACATGAATTCAAGCTGTCTAGCAGCCGCAAATCATGCAGCTGCGTCGACATAAACTAAATCTCTGAGCACGCCGAAATATTCGGAGACCACCCAAGTGTGCTTGGAGAAGCTCGAGTAACATACATACGCACTCATCACTAGTGGCCACAACATTGCATTAAAATGCAATAACGTTCAATAAAAAGATCATATCTGCACCAAAATGGTACAATTAAAAACGTCAGCTCAGCACACAAAAATTAAAGGGAACCTGTCACCTGAATTTGGCGGGTCCTTTTTTGGGTCATATGGGCGGTGTTTTCAGGTCTTTTATTAACCCCTTTTTTTCCCGCTGGCCGCACGCTGGTCGCGAAATTGACTTGACGTTGATTCGCTTTCCTCCCTAGTTAACGCGTGCGCAAAGCAATCTTGCCTTGCGCACGCGCAGTATGCTTTGCCCAACTGCGGGCAAAGCCGAAAACCATTAGTGCGCATGTGCCGGCGCACTATGTCCCGGAACACAGCGAAATACTTCCGGGACATAGTACGCCGGCGCATGCGCACTAATGGTTTTCGGCTTCGCCTGCAGTTGGGCAAAGCATACTGCACTTGCGCAAGACAAGATTGCTTTGCGCACGCGTTAACTAGGGATTAAAGTGAATCAACGTCAAGTCAATTTCGCGACCAGCGTGTGGCCAGCGGGAAAAAAAGGGGTTAATAAAAGACCCGAAAACACCGCCCACATGACCCCAAAAAGGACCCACCAAATTCAGGTGACAGGTTCCCTTTAAGCATTCATCCAACCCGAGATCCTGAAAAATGGAGACGCTACGGGTATCGGAAAATGGCTCAATTTTTTATTTTTTTTTAACTAAGTTTGGAATTTAGATATAAAAGAACCTAGACATATTTGGTGTCTATGAACTCGCAATGACCTGGAAAATCATAATGGCAGGTCAGTTTTATCATTTTGTGAACCTAATAAAAAAGTCAAACAAAAAACAAGTGTGGGATTGCACTTTTATTGCAATTTTATTGCACTTGGAATTTTGTTCCTGTTTTCTAGTACACAACATGATAAAGCCAATGGTGTTGTTCAAAAGTACAACTTGTTCCACAAAAAGAACAAGCCCCCACATGGCCATATTGATGGAAAAATAAAAAAAAAAGTTATGGCTCTGCGAAGAAGGGGAGCAAAAAACAAAAAAGCAAAAATGAAAATACCTTCAGGGGTTAAAGGGTTAAAAGGAATCTGTCAACCCTGGGACACTTTTAAGCTATTACTAGGGGCATACAGGTGATAGAATTGCTAAAATAGTCCTACCTGTATGCCTCATAGCTGCGGTCTTGTTGTTGAGAAATAGACTTTTAATCTTTTATGCTGATTAGTTTTTCCAGGCTCAGGGGTGTGCGATGCCTGGGAGAAAACTCTGCCTCCTGTGTCAATTTGTGTACCACCCCCCTCCCATGCACGTCACAGTGACATGTAACGTGCAGTTGTGGCGCCGGAATCCTGCGCATGCGCCCTGC
Source organism: Ranitomeya variabilis (assembly GCF_051348905.1). Taxonomy (NCBI): domain Eukaryota; kingdom Metazoa; phylum Chordata; class Amphibia; order Anura; family Dendrobatidae; genus Ranitomeya; species Ranitomeya variabilis. Next base: position 254,522,044 of record NC_135236.1, on the reverse strand, counting down.
ACTCACACTATTATACTTACCTTTTCCACCCTTCTCTGGGCAGTATCTTCACCATTTACAGGCGAGTCACTGCTACTTCAGTAGCAGTGACTCGCCGCCACCTGCGCAGAAGAACAATGTGTCAAAGGTAAGTGTTATCGTGCAATTGCAGGGCGCAAGCGTGGGATTCCGGCGTCCAATGGGTATGACAGATTCACTTTAACTGCTTCAGTTAACCTGTTTTAATTCCAAAACTACATTAATTCCTTCAATTTTAAAGCCCACTTTAGTAGCCAGTGACTCCGTCTTCATTGTAAACTACTAGGAATGTTGGTATTAATTATTTCGCTACCTTAGATTAGCAGGGATGTTACTATTAATCTGTGCACTGCCTCCGACCACTACCGCTGATAACACATTTGGCTAAAAATCCTTTCACTTTTCTTAAGACCAAAGAAACTACTAAATATCTGCCAGTTGGCCCAGAAACATTGGGAAATATCCTCTTTATTTGGACACAGCATACAATAATAATGAATATTTATCTTTTGTTTCTCCTTGAGAGACTTACTTAGATCAGGTAGCAAACAATGATTTTTGCTCGCATCTCAATCAGTATTTACATATTAACTGGCTTTGCTAGTGACAGTTATATATATATATATTACACCTGGTGTTAACCAAAGTTAAGAGAACTATTCTTTTCTGAAATAGTGATGATATATTGCTAAGATATTCTATAACTTTACCAAAATGTTTCGTGATTGAAGGTGGCATAACCTCTGGGATCCTCACTGATCCTGAGAATAAAAGGGCTGCAATGCTGAATTAGAGCTGCATCCCCTTCAAAGTTGTACTTACGCAACAGCGTTGCTGTTCACCAGCTGTGCCGTGGCCCCATTAACTTAAATAGGGCTGTGCTGAAGTTCTGCATAACAGGTGGTAAGGGCGCTGCTGCACAAGTAAGAACAGTGTAGAAGATGCAGACTAAATCAGCGCAGTGGTGACTTTATTCTATGTGGACCCAGAGGTTGAGCCCCCACTGATAATGAAGTGATAACATATCCTAGTGATTGTGGATGGGAATATCCATATAAATCACTCAAGGTAAGAAATCAGAAGGGAAGGTTTTGTCGGTAGAGTATCTTATTAGTGTACACTCGGTCTTTTAATTTCAAGTGATCACATCTCAGAATAGAAGAAAGATATTTCAAAAAACGTTTTTCCAATTTCTAACATTCACAGAGCAGGCCTGACTTTTGTTCTTGACAGTCTCTCTTTCCCCCAGGTAAAACAGTGAGCCATGGCTTGTTTCTCCCGTTTGCACTTATGGCCATGGCTTGTTTCTCCCGTTTGCACTTATGGCAGACACTAAATGAGCAGGAAATCTAAGTGATGTCATATCCTGAGCACCGGTACATACAACGGATTCGCATTTTGCAACTGTGCTTATTTGTTACGAAGGTTAGGAGCTGCACTGTAGTAAATGAGATTTTATGAATTCTCGGTCACACAGTACAATGCAGGGCTCGCTGTGCTTTTTAGCACCGCCCAATGTCCTATTGGTTCCAGTTTTGTTGCAGTAATGACTTGAATGGGTAAAACTCAGCAATCGACCCTGCCTCTAAAAATGAGATTGACTTTTTAAAATGTGGTATTGTGATCCTTCCTTTCTTAGATTCAGCTCTAGGAGCATATTACTATAGTGGTTTTTAAAGAAAAATAAATAAAGAAGCAAAATTGATTCCTTTATAATCTTTCCACCTTTAAAATCCACACAAAAACTACATCAAATGCCATGTGTGTCTCTAACCTGGAGGATTTTTGGAAGAGCATGGGATGTTCACACTAACTGGTACAAGATGGCAAGTCTTATGGAGCTCAGAAACTAATCCTGGCAACATTAATATATATAGTCAAGGCCAAAAGTGTTGGCACCCTTGAAATTGCTCCCAAAAATGAAGTGTTATTCCCAGAAAATTATTGCAATTACACGTTTTGTTATACACATTTATTTCCTTTGTGTGTATTGGAACAACACAAAAAATAGACTGAGATTCCTGATATTTTTCAACAATTTTTGTTCTCAAGTCCTCAGTGTTAGAAGATGTTTTGTTTTGACCATCCCCATCTTGTTGTGGTTTTCTAGCTGCTGGTCTTTTTCCCCTGGTGCTGGGTTGTCTTGGTCAGGTGATTGTATCACCCTTTATTACCCAGCACCTGCCTCCCATTCCTTGCTGGACAACAGTGTTAATCCGCTAGCTAGGTGCTTAGACAGCTTTCTGTGTTTGATATTTTACAGTTCTGGGATCCCTGGTTCTGCTATCTTTTGTTTCTGTTTTCAGTTTGTTTCTGCAGCCTTCTCTGTGTTTCCTATTAAGAGGTGACCTGTTTTTTGCACCCAGTCCTTAGATCTTTTAGGGACCTCCTTCCCCCTATCTATAGGTCTTCGCTGAGTTAAGACTAGGATCGTCGATGGGTCTATTCGCAAGGAATGGGACGCCCACTCCATCGTAGGGTTTCAGCCTAGTCTTAGTGCAGGGTCAGCTCTTCCCCATCTCTCCTAGTTCTGTGCTGCAGTTTCGTAACACTCAGACAGTTCTCTTCTCCTCTTTCTATTGTCTACGCTTATTGTGGCACACACAATGCAAAGATTGATTCAACTTCTCCCCTTTTTATCTGGTTTCAGGTGTGATTTTCATATTGCCCACACCTGTTACTTGCCACAGGTGAGCTTGATCGAGCATCATATGCTTGTAGCAAAGTTATTTACCCACAATTTTGGAAAGATGCCAACAATTTTGTCTGGCCCAATTTTGGAGTTTTGTGTGAAATTATGTCTAATTTCTCTTTTTGTCTCTGTTTTTTGTGTTCTTCTAATACACTCAAAGGAAATAAACACATACTTCATTTTCTGGAACAATTTCAAGGGTGCCAACACTTTCAGCCATGACTGTATGTCCAGTAGAGGTTTGGCCTTAAATTGTTTGTTCAGAAAATTAAAAATATGTTTGCCTTCTTCTGCAAACAGGACTACATCTGACCTTGAAGTATATTTTATTACAGATCAGCTCCATTGAAGTGAATGAGGTTGCGCTGTGATACTACATAAAACCTGTCAATAAATGGGGAGCTGTTTTTGAAAGAAAGCAGTCATATTTGGAACCATATGGAACCATTTTAAAGTATATTATGCTGCATACAACCCTCAAACAAAATACCCTATCTGAATGTTGTGATTTATAATACAATGGTCAAATCATGGAGACTCTCGGCAAAGTTTAGTGGACCATTATAGATTTCAGTTGGTGCTATGTAATGATTCCGTTTCCTGATGCAACAAGCATTTGATTTCAGATTTTAACTGAAGGAACTACTGCAATCAGTTTTACATTGGGGGTCCCACAAAATGAAATGGATCATCCCAACCAGAAAGTACATTACAAACACGCTCAATCAGGTCAAAAGTAGCCAGTTTTTGTCTTTCCTTTATTCCTGCTCACCCTGAAAATTCTTTTTATTTTGTTTTTTTGTGTTTTCTTAAATCCACCATACGGTTCCAGAGATATGGACCTTTTTATGTAGTGCAAATTTTATGTTTTTTTATCAATGTGGCGGTGCTTACAGGATTCTTTTTAGCCATATCTAAGTGCTGATTTTTATAATTACCCTGTGAGTCACGCCCCATTGATGAAAACTATAAGAATCTGCACAGAATAAGCTGCGGATCTCTGGCCCCATATGAAGGATTTAAAAAGCAAACCAAAAAATGGAATACTAAGTTGAGCAGCAGGAATAAAATAACAGCCCAAACTGACCAATTTTCACCTGGTTCTTTACAGAAGCACGCCTCCCATCAAAAATGTTATCCTCTTAATATATTGCAGTCATCATATTATAAAGCGCTTTGTACTTACAATTGCTCATTTTATCTTTCTACTCAGTTAATTATTCTCTTTTCCATTAGGTCTATGACATCATGTGATTATAAACTGACTAGCTGAATCCTTGTAAGCTCTATGTACAAACAGGTGGTCTATTTTCCCTGCATAAGTCATCATTAGAACTGCAATATCACTGCAAAGTCCCTGGCAGGAGGGAGGAGTGGAGCAATTGGGTCAGAAGTTAAATAGGGACGTAGAGCTGAGCCACCAGGGACTTTGCAGTTATATAGAATTGAAGTTCTAGTGATGACTCATGCAGCAAAAAGATAATTCCTGTTTCTACATAAATATTAGAAGGATTCAGTTAGTCAGTTTTAATCACGTTACTTTGATGGGAGTGCTTCTTTAGATGTGAAAGGCAATAGAGAAAAATATTTCAGTTGGGTACGTACATTTAATAAAAAAAATATTGATATGAAATGATGACTGTCTTGAGAAAGCAAATTTTTGAATAAAATCTTCTAAAATTATAGCCTTTCTTTTTGTTTGGTCACTTTATTAAATGTGAAGTTGGTGCCATAAATCCTGTAGCTGATATTTTCAGGTGACCGTATTGCCTATAATGTGTGTGCATAGTTCTCTAACACAAAGACTCACTTGAAGAACAATTTCCCTCTGTAAATATCTGAGCACAGAGGATGGGTGACAATGGAGCCTGCATATGTCAGCTAGGCCTTTTTTGATATAGTACCCCTTTAAGATATTGCTAGCTAGGCACCAATCCATGAGAGTAGGACGATACATTTATTGCTAGCCAGACATCAATATGGGTAAACAAAATTATGGATTTACCGCTAGTTAGGCATTAATAGATGAGTGCAGAATGATTGATTTATTGATAGTCATATATCACTCTTAATGTATTTTCTGAAAGTCAAATGTCAGAACAATAAGCCAGGTATATGAGTATTTGCTTCCTTGACATAAATTCATATAATCAGAATGGTAGTTTTAATGATGTGAACTTAGCATTTATAGGGAAGGAACTGTGCATTTCTTGTAAGTGAAACATCAATCCATGGAGACAGAATTATGTATTTCCCAGTATTGCCTTTATTAGGAGTCAAGCATCATTCTATGTCATCAATTTTAGAATTCAGCATAGCACAATGTTGGGGATTGGGAATGGTTGTTTTTTTCATTTGTCAGCTAATACCATTATTTCTCTTCTCAGATAACTGTGCACATGTATTTTCTCCCTTTTTATCTGTGTTTCCTGTTTTTTTAGTGGAAATTAAAATAAAATTCAGGAAAAATTCAATTTTTTTTTATTCCAATTTAATTTGCAAAGAGAATGAAAAAAATCTGGTTTTACCTGTATCTAGACCTATTTATAGGTAGAAATGCTAGATTAGATACATGTAAAGTGTTATGTATTCCGGAAGCATCTTCTCCAGACCTGGCATTAATCAGTCCATAAAGAATGATAGATTTGGCATCATGTGTGCAGCTATGTAGCTGAAAAGGTCAACAAGCATTCATTAGCAATCTCCTTTGCAGGCCACTAAACAAACTCATACTTGAGCCCACCGAGCCTTAAGACCACAATGTATCCTACAACAGCCGATCTGAAGTGCTGGCATAACTTCCAGAAATGCATTCTCCCAGTGACAAGCATGAATCTGCAGAAAATGGTCTTACTTCAAGCCAGGTATCTATACAAGAAAGTAGAATGGGAGATTTATCGCTAGCCAGACATCAGTTCATGAGAACAGAATGATGGATTTTCTGCTGGAATTGCATTTATCTATTAGAGTACTGTAGACTGATAGATTTAGTGTTACACATCAATTCACAGGTGGAGAATTTGATTTCTAAACAGAAATCAGCCAACAAGGAGAGAAAGATGAAATGACCTGTATCCTATAATCCAGAAGAGACAAATTAAAATTGTGGTTGAGTTGATTTGATCATTTGTGCACCTCTCTAGGAGATTTAGGTTTCCAGCTGAATCTTGTAAGAAGATGAACTTAGAAAATACATATTTCATAGTTATTATTATTAAAATTAGGATTGCCCAGGTAACTAATGACAAAAGCAAACATTGGCTAATCTATCTTATGTTACTGACAGCCATAATACAACTGGATTGTGGTGCCCACAATATCGTAAGAAGACCTAGAAAAGTATGAGAACCTTAGTTTAGCTTTATATACTTGGAAAAGTTCCAGGCATTGTGGCTGTAAAACAGATGCTAAAGTGCTACTATATCATGGTAGTTTAAAAGTGACCATAGGCTTAAACACACCACTTCCGTGGTGTGCCCATGGTTTAGTGGCCTAATTAATGTAAAAATTGTGTGTTCTTGACATATGCTTGGACCAGATACTTAGTTACGTAGATACATAGTTTATTTTGATGTGACCTTTCAATACAATTTTAAAAAAATATATCTATATATAATACATAGTATGTTATTGGTAGACATATTAAAGTGTAGAATATGTAGCAGAGCCAGGTAGTACAGGATTAAGTCCTTGCTCTGCATTTCTTGATTAGATCGAACTGACTTGCTTTGACTAAGAACTATTGGCCTGTGTTCACTAAGTGTGTCAGTTTGCAGGATGGAGCAGAATCACCTGTGCTGCTGGTGAGTGACCAGCCAAAATGTGAGCTGTAGCTGAGAGAAAGACTTGCCAGCATCTCTCTCTAAATGGAGACTGCATGGGTCAGCTTGGAAACTGAGCAATCTGTGTGTTGAAGCTACAGTCTCTTCTGTGCCCATCCCCATTTCCCAAACTGCTGAAGCATCAGAGAACAGGCTAACGTTATTTTGCGTTGTTGCATGGACCTATCCATAGTAGTCTACAGCAAACTGGGTCATCTGATATTACCAATTCTCAGTGGTGCACAGCTTTCCTTTTCTATCCCCACAGTCATTATAGAAGTATCTCTATTATTTAAAATGTAAGCTCTTATGGTTCTCTCTTTCTCCTGTTAGGTCAGGTGTAAGGTCATTGGGATATTTTTCTCCTGTAGAGTGTAAGCTCTTATGGTCAGCAGGATCCTCTCTCTCCTGTAGAGTGTAAATGGTCATTGGGGTCCTCTTTCTCTCTCCTGAAGAGTGTAAGCCCTTATGGTCAGTGTAGTCCTCTTTCTGTCCTGTTAAGTGTAAGCTTTTTTGGCCAGCAGAGTCCTTTCTCTCACTCCTGCAGAGTGCAAGCTCTTATGGTCAGCTAGGTCCTCTCTCTCCTGTAGATTGTAAGCTCTTATAGACATCGGGGTCCTTTCTCTTCTGTAGAGTATAAGATGTTACAGTCAGCGGGGTCCTTTCTCTCTTCTGTAAAGTGTAAGCTCTTACAGTCAATGGGTTCCTCTTTCTCTTGTGAAGGAGAAAATGGCTGATGAAATCAATTATTAAACCTTATATAAGTCAGTTCAGATATGGTGTAGCAAGATGGAGTCTATTTCCTGATCAGCAGCACACTGGAAGGAATTTTTGGAATTTGAAGAAGTCACTGGACATTGGACACTGGACATTGGACTGCATATGATATATGGAAGTGAAGTTGGAAATGAACCAATTACAAAGTGACTAGCTGTTTAGAAGTTGTGCGACCTCCCCCATTTCCTGTTTCTAGTATCTTCCTTTGTTCAGGGAATACAGAAGTTGTGTGTTAAGGTACCTTCACACGAAGCGACGCTGCAGCGATAGCGACAACGATGCCGATCGCTGCAGCGTCGCTGTTTGATCGCTGGAGAGCTGTCACACAGACCGCTCTCCAGCGACCAACGATGCCGAGGTCCCCGGGTAACCAGGGTAAACATCGGGTTGCTAAGCGCAGGGCCGCGCTTAGTAACCCGATGTTTACCCTGGTTACCAGCGTAAAAGTAAAAAAAACAAACAGTACATGCTCACCTGCGCGTCCCCAGCGTCTGCTTCCTGACACTGACTGAGCTCCGGCCCTAACAGCACAGCGGTGACGTCACCGCTGTGCTTTCACTTTCACTTTAGGGCCAGCGCTCAGTAAGTGTCAGGAAGCAGACGCTGGGGGACGCGCAGGTGAGCATGTACTGTTTGTTTTTTTTTACTTTTACGCTGGTAACCAGGGTAAACATCGGGTTACTAAGCGCGGCCCTGCGCTTGGTAACCCGATGTTTACCCTTGTTACCAGTGTAAAACATCGCTGGTATCGTTGCTTTTGCTTTCAAACACAACGATACACAGCGATCGGACGACCAAATAAAGTTCTGGACTTTATTCAGCGACCAGCGACATCACAGCAGGATCCTGATCGCTGCTGCGTGTCAAACGAAACGATATCGCTAGCGAGGACGCTGCAACGTCACGGATCGCTAGCGATGTCGTTTCGTGTGAAGGTACCTTAAGCCTTTGCTGAGAGAGGAGTGTGTATCTGTCTCTGTGTATCTGATACATTCTTAGCCTCTAAGCTAGCACTCAACTTATATTTGGTCAGGTACAAACAATCATATAGATCTCACTTTAAGGGATCACCCTCACACTCTCACATGTAAAGTGTAAGCTTTCATAGTTGGTGGAGTCCTCTTTCCCTCGCATGTAAAGTGTAAACCATATAGTTAGCTGGGGTCTCCCTCTCTCTCTTCTCTCCCTTATGTTTTTGTGAGCAATTACAAAATTTCCAGTATTGAGATTCGCATGCATTTATTCAGCAAAGTCGACAATTTTGATTTTCCAGAGATTTTCATCTTTAGAATTAGCTATAGTACCATAATAATGTGGATAATTCATTTAATAGGTTATTTGGGGAGTAATGAGATACAATAATATATACAAAAAAACTAAACCAAAAATTTTCTTTTTTGATATTTGCATCATAAGAAAAATTATATACACTGCACAGCAATTTACATGTACCTTAAAACAGCGCTAAAAAATAGCACAAGCGGTCTTGATAAAACAAAGCCACATGGTATAAGATAACTGAAAAAATAAAAACGGTATAGCTGCTGAAACACAGTGGCAAAATTATTTTTCTTAAGCTATTAAAGCCCATTTAGGCTTGGTATTTAAGGGTTAAATAGTAGGGTTGAGCGACCTTTACTTTTATAGGACTTTTTCAAAAGTCGGGTCGAGTGAAATCGGCCGATCCTATAAAAAAGTCGGGGTCGGGGTCGGCCAAAACTCGAAACCCAATGCAGTGCATTGGGTTTCCAATGGTTCCCAGGGTCTGAAGGAGCGGAAACTCTCCTTCAGGCCCTGGGATCCATATTTAAGTGTAAAATAAAGAATTAAAATAAAAAATATCGCTATACTTACACTCTGACGGGCCCTGGTACTAACCGGGAACCTTCCTTCCTTAGAATCAGCCTTCCAAGACCTTGCGGTGACGTCGCGGTGACGTCGCGGCTTGTGATTGGTCGCGCGGCCCCCATGTGACCGCTCGCGCGACCAATCACAAGCCGCGACGTCACCGTGACGTCACCGAAGGCCCTGGAAGGGCTGATTCTTAGGAAGGAAGGCTGCCGGAACGAAGCCGAGGGTGAGTATATTCCTATTAGGTATATACTCACCCTCGGACACGCCCTGCTTCTTTCCAGCAGCCTTCCTTCCTAAGAATCAGCCCTTCCAGGACCTTCGGTGACGTCACCGAAGGTCCTGGAAGGGCTGATTCTTAGGAAGGAAGGCTGCCGGAACGAAGCCGAGGGTGAGTATATTCCTATTAGGTATATACTCACCCTCGGACACGCCCTGCTTCTTTCCGACAGCCTTCCTTCCTAAGAATCAGCCCTTCCAGGGCCTTCGGTGACGTCACGGTGACGTCGCGGCTTGTGATTGGTCGCGCGACCAATCACAAGCCGCGACATCACCGTGACGTCACCGCAAGGTCCTGGAAGGCTGATTCTAAGGAAGGAAGGTTCCCGGTTAGTACCAGGGCCCGTCAGAGGGTAAGTATTGCGATATTTTTTATTTTAATTCTTTATTTTACACTTAAATCTGAATTCCGATACCAATTCCCGATATCTTAAACATATCGGGAATCGGTATCGGAATTCCGATTCCAGATTCAGAAGATCGCCGACCTCATGGCCGACCCCACACAGGGGTCGGGTCGGGTTTCATGAAACCCGACTTTGCCAAAAGTCGGCGACTTCTGAAAATTGCCGACCCGTTTCGCTCAACCCTATTAAATAGTAATTTATTTGTCATTTAAATGTGCTTTGTAGTTTTAAGTGAAAAAAAGCAAAATTAAAATTTTTTTGCAACATTGTAATATAGATGTTAATTTACCATTATTTTCCTTTACTATTTAAGTAAATTGTAACATATTGACATTCAGGTCCTATTATGTCTCACTGCTGACGGTTTGCTACTATTCTAGCCTATCTGCAAGCTTAATAGTACATTTTCATGTTATCCGCTGGTAACCCTTAAAGTCTGATTCATCTCTCACCTTTGCAAGCTCATAATTAATGGTACATTTACATGATATCTGCAGGTAACCCTCAATGTCTATGTCATCTGTCCCCTCTGCAAGCTTACAGTTAATGGTACATTTTCATCCTACTGCTTCTGTTTTCCAAATTGCTGTAAGGTTATCACTTTTACCTTATGAGTTTTATGGTCCTTCTGGTCTGGAAGTTTCTTGTTTATCTTTGCATATTATTGCCTTCTCCAATCTTAAATCAGTAGATTAATTAACATGCTAAATTAGACTCAGTTCTAACCACCTACTTCCCTATAAATTTGGATCTGGGAAAGGGTAAGGCACTCGTGCAGAATTTGTTGAGGTACCATAATTTTTAAAGTGCTGCGCTTTTAAACATGACAGGAGGCAGGTAAGCAGTGCAAGATAAACAAATGTGTGTCCTGTTCACTTGAGCTGCAAAACATTGTTGCTATTTGCTTCATCTACTGTTTTCTGTGCTAATAATAATAATAATCTTTACTTATATAGCGCCAACATATTCCGCAGCACTTTACAGTTTTACAGTTCATACACAACAGTCATAAGTAACAACATTAAAGATAATACAATAATTAAAGCAAAATAAGATGACTCTGCTTGTGAGAGCTTACAATCTGCAATGAGGTGGGGGGAGACACAAAGTACAGGTGCTTATTTACAATGATGGTCCAGCAACCTTGAGGGAGTGGGGGATAGATAGAGGCTGCATGAGCTGGTCACCAACCAGTATTTAAGAGGAGTTGTAGGTAGGTGCCACACTGTAGAGAGCTTTGTGGGTGAGAACAAGCAGTTTGAATTGGATCTTATAATGAATGGGCAGCCAGTGTAACGGTTGGCGAAGAGCGGACGTGTCAGAGTACCAATTAGCCAGATGGACGACCCTGGCTGCTGCATTAAGGATGGACTGGAGAGGGGAAAGTCAAGTGAGGGGGAGGCCAATTAATAGAGTATTACAGTAGTCCAGGCGGGAGTGGATCAAGGCGACAGTGAGGTTTCTTGTTGTTTCCATGGTGAGAAAGGGGCAGATTCTAGAGATGTTCTTTAGGTGTAAGCTGCAAGAGTGGGCCTGAGATTGTATATGGGAGGAGAAGGAAAGACTGGTGTCAAACATAACACCCAAACAGCGCGCCAGCTGCCGGGGCTTTATTATGGTGCCACCCATGGAGAGGGAGATGTCAGATTTAGGGAGGTTAGTAGATGGCGGGAGCAGAAGAAATTCAGTTTTGAAGAGGTTGAATTTCAGATAAAGAGTGGACATGATATTGGAGGCTGCGGACACAGTCGCTGGCGTTCTGTAGTACAGCAGGGATAAGGTCAGGGGATGACAAGTATAGTTGTGTGTCATCAGCATAAAGATGGCAATGAAAGCCAGATCTGCTGATGGCCTGTCCAACTGGGGCCATGTAGAGAGAGAAGAAAAGGGGGCCAAGGACTTAGCCCTGAGGGACCCCAACAGTGAGAGGAAAAAGGAGACGAAGAGTAGTACGAGAGCAATACACTGAAGGAGCAGTGAGAAAGATAGGAAGAGAACCAGGAGAGGGCAGTGTCCTTTATGCCTATTGACTGGAGCAAAGAGAGTAGGAGATGGTGGTCAACAGTGTCAAAAGCTGCAGAGAGGTCTAGAAGAATGAGCAGAGAGTGATCACCGTTACTATTTGCTATCAGAAGGTCATTGGTCACTTTGGTGAGTGCAGTTTCTGTTGAATGTAGGGGGTGGAAGCCAGACTGTGAAGAATCTAGGAGGGCGTGAGTGGAGAGGTAACGGGTAAGGCGGGAGTAGACCAGGTCCTCCAAGAGTTTAGAGATGAAGGGGAGATTGGAGACTGGTCTGTAGTTATTTGTACAGGATGGGTTGAGATAGGTTTTTTTTTTTAATAATGGAGTAATGATAGAGAGTTTGAAGGAGGAGGAGAAAATGCCAGAGGAGAGTGAGAGATTGAAGATTGTAGTTAGGTGAGTAGTGGCAACTGGAGGGAGAGACTGGAGGAGGTGTGAGGAAATGGGGTCGGTAGTGCATGTAGTCGGACGAGAAGAAGAGAGGAGCCTGGAGACTTCTTTTTCTGTGAAGGGATAGAAATCTGAGGATTTAAATAAAGCTCATGGTTAAAAGGGAGTGCAAAGTGTGGGTTACCTGTCTCCTGGCCCGACTAACTGCCATTGATTAACTGCTTCTTCTGGCTACTTAGCTGCAGGGACACTTTGCTGAAGGGATGCGTTCATGCACCCCACATGCGTGCACCCCTTACAATGCTTCTAAATTTATAGGGCTCAGTAGAGGGTCAGGTAAGAGGGATTGTGGGAGCTGGTTTGGGATAAACTAGCAGCTGTTCAACACACCAGGGGATGGATAGATGATCAAAGACACTAGGCCTGGCTCCATCTCTATGCTATAACACCTTTCACCAGATAATATCTACAGTGACTCAGCCATGTATATACAGCAGTTAGTATAGAGTACAATGCAACAGATGAATTATAGCAAAGATTCAGCAAGCAGTGTTATATACCATTAAAATTGTTGCAGGATGACAAGGCAGTATATGATAGACAGCAAGCAGTGTTATATACACCTGTGTGAAGAGAGAAGATGCTGTTAATTTCCGGCCACTAATTAACTGCTTCTTCTGGATACTTACTGCAGGGATATTTTGCTGAAGGGATGCGTGCATGTACCTCACCCCACTCTGCTGCTTTCTCACAAATATATCCCTTCCACACATGCATCACACTATCTACAGCAGTTCCTTTCTCCTCAGCTCTCCCATGTACAGCTCACAGCCTCTACTTAAAACACTCATAGTCATACTCCACCATACACCGTAAGAGATGCTCTCAGAAATCACTAAACCATTTGCTCTCTCTCTTTCTCTCTGGAATCTACTTCTCTTCGTTGCAGGAGACTTCATCCCTATCCTGGCCCTCCTTGTTCTAGTAGGGTTAACTCCTTTTTAGCTTAGTTCATTTACATTAGTTGCATGTCTTCTCCTGTCCCTTTTAATTGTGTGCTCTGGAACTCTCTATCAGTGTGAAGCAAACTCCCCTGCATTGACAACTTCTACCTTTCTGATTTTCTTGACCTTCTGGCTCTCACTGAAATATTGAATTAACAATTAGACATCACCTCCTGCTGTTTTCTCATATGTTGCGCTACATTTTTTTCTTACCCCCAGAATAGAGGCAAGACATTGTGACAGTGTTGATCTGCTTCCAACAAGTACCCTCAGTGATCTTCCTTTCTTTTTAGGTCTATACCGTGAGACTATTCTCCCCTTCTGTCTGCAAGTGGAGGTTGTGTAGCACCCTTTAGTCCAATCCCAACACACCCTAGATCATTTTGCAACCTGGCTTCCATACTTTCTGGCTTTCCATATTTGCTGTGACATTCATACTCTCATTATGCGGGACTTTAACATCCTCATCTTCAATCTACTGTATAAATTCCTCTGTAGGCCTCTCATAGCTTACTAACTTTCCTACACATGAAAACGGAAATACACGGACCAGGTTTACTTCTGGCTATACTGAATGTATGATTTAACTCTCCTCTCCCTGAGGTTCCTGAATCCTAGGTCCCCTCCTCCTCTCTCTATATGCCACCAGTATTGGTGATAGCTGCAATCTGCCTCCTATATGAAGAAGATAGTCGCATGCATTGCTTAGGTGTAAATTTTGGCCCATTCTGCTGTAACAAGGTGGCCTGGGGCAGTAGTCCCAGCTGAATCAACTAAGCCACAGTCATTATACTCCCCGGGACCTTCTCCTCAGTCACTGCAGTCCAGACAATCAGGATCTAGGAACACAGTTATAATCCAACAGGGAAACAGTAGTAGTAGAGATGCTTCAGTAGCCGGTATCTTGACGGTTATGAAGCGCCCCCACTGCCGCAGGGCCGAGGGGTACCCGGTACCGGGCCTCTAAGTCTCTGCTCTGGGGTTGTCACGGCGGCTAGGCCCCGGTCCGTGACCCTGCCGTGGGGCGCACAGTGAATAATAGGTGTGGATGATGGTGGGGATGCTGTGGTGGTGCGGTGCAGTAAATAACGAGGACACCAGGTTGCAGTCTCTTTACCTCTTTGCTGAAGATCTCTGGGTCCTCAGTCCGGAACACGGTTCACCAGGCTGCGCAAGTCCGGCCGGTCCAATGGCACCTCCAGAGTTCTCTTCACAGGTGGAAATCGGTGCCTTCCTACTAGCGCTATGTGTTGTGGTCCTTCCCTGCTGTGCTTACGGAAAGTACCCCACAACTGTTGTGTCTGTTTCTGATGTTCCCTCACAACTCGATTAGATGATGTTCTGCTAATCCTCCGTCCCTCCCTGATGTTCTGGTTGGGACGGCACCCGTTTGACGGGTAGGCTCGGAGCTCTTCCGGGACCCTAGAGTCGCCCCTCTCCACAAGTTGCCCCCCAAGACTGCATAGGTGATATGTGTTAGACAGCCCGCCTTAGACTGACTGTCCTGCCGCGGTTTGGAGTATTGCTTGAAGCTGAATATTATTCTACTCCCTCGGCGTTCCGGCCACCGGTAGTGCGCCTCAGTAGGATGTTGCTTCGGTCTTACAGCACGACTCCTACTGGTATTTCTCCTTTGCGTGATCTCGTTTCTCACTCAGCACAATCTATCTCGCTTCTAATCCTTTCTTGGGGACTGCCGCTACCCGGAGCAGGCACGGTCCCGTTACGTTCTTTCTTGTTGCCAAGCCTCTGTCAGGATCCCACCCCTGACAGAGACCCTACTGTATCTTCCCCCACAACACCCTCTGCCACAAGGTGTTGCCTGGTTCCAACCCAGTCAGCTTTCTGATCTAACTTCCTGCCTGACCCCCAGTTTACCCACTATGGTGGGGAGTGGCCTAATGAATAGCACCCTTAGCTCCCCCCGGAGGCCCAGCTGTGAAATGTATTGGTGTCTGTGATACCTGATCAGATGAACTCCTTCGGTGCCATCAGACGCACCATAGCTCCCCATAGTGGCGGAACCACAGTACTGCAACGACCAGGACTCTGGGGCGCTGCACTCCCCCCTGGTTAAACACAGTACTCCGGGACTGGGAAGAAAACAACAATACAAGTTAGCAAAAAGACATACAGTTTTGTTGAGTGCAATAACAATAAGTATACTTGAACAGGCTTCCCTTTATGGGAGGTAAGGACACTTGAACGTTACAAACATGGTTAACATTATAAATTACAGGCTATAAATAACTCCTGTTACCCAACCGGGTATTCTACTAAGTGCAAAATTGTTGAACAATAATTTAACATTGCCTTTAAGGACATACACTCTGTATCCACTAAAGACCTTCCTATAATTCACATTATAAGGTAATTTAACTTTTTCATTCTCCTTCTTTAGATCTGCAGGACCGCCTGTCCTATCGGCACCAGACCTTCTGCCTCTCCTTTCAATTACAGGACCGCCCCGTTCAGCCAGAGCCTACTGCCTTTTCAACTACTATACACAGTATAGAACATAACATTACTTTCAGTTTAAGAGCACTGAGCCATCTCTACATGACTCCTATGAGGACTCAGGGTTTACCTTCTATCCCAACTATCTATCAACATTATCAGAACATTTTCTATTGAACATTAAGCCTTCTCATTATCTTTCTCTCTATCATGCATGCTGGACACCATGTCTATCCCTACGGGCCCACTGCATCCTTCTTCTATCTTTCACCTTTTTCTTCTCAAAGAACATCATCAGTATTTCTTCACAATTAACTAATTCAATACATATAACTTTCTCACGTAAACATTATCATCTCTTTCTCTGGTCAAGACATTATTGCTTCCTATCTTAAGCAATATCACAGTTTAAGCGTAACAAATGAACATCCCCTTTAAGTGGGGACCAAGTCTCTACGAGGTAGCACGCCTTCTCAAACTACCAGTCCTTATTCAGCAAAGGTTCCAGTGTGGTATCTTCACAAAGAGTCCTTCTTTAAGTAAAACCAGTAGGGAGCGCCTTTAATAAGGTGCAAACTATATACAAGAAGTTCGGATCATGCACTGTTCATGATTTCAGCAGTTCTGTAAACTTTGTGCAAAAACTTGGAAAACAAACAAGAAAACAAAACAATAGGGATCCCAGGTCCACAGAAGGATCCCCTTAAGGGTTAACCCTGAACGGGTTCAACAGCAAAAATCAGGAAACAGTTAACTATTTACATACAATGCAGTGTCTTTCTTATTGGAACCACGCAGGCGGCAGCACCGGTGGAGGCAACCCCGCAGGATACTGCGCACCACCTGGTACTGCATAAGGGGGAGTGTTGTCCCATCTGGGGGTCTGCGTACCCACCGTCTTCCGCTCTGGCACAGCAGGACCACTGGTCACCTGGGGAAGCACCTCCTTAGCCACCACAGCGGTGGTGGTAGTAATGCTGCAGGTCGTGGTCTTCACCAGTGTACAAGCGGGAGTGACCACGGTGGTCTGGGTGGTGGTCGTGGGCCAACCACAAGGCAGCACCTTGGTCACAGGGGACGGTTTTGCTGGCACCTTGGTCGGGGATTCCGTCGGCTTCCTCTTGTACACGTTTAAAGCAAACCACCCCTTCTCACCAAGGTGCCTGGTGTAGGTAACACTGTCCCCCGGGTGGAGGTCCCGGTCAGGGTGGCCCTCTCTAAGATGAGACTCGACATCCCGGCGGTTGACAAAGATCTCTGCGTATAATCCCGGCTCTTTAATGAAGCCCCAGCCTCCACGGAGCTTAAAGTCAACTACAATGCCCTGCCTGCGCGGGGCCTGGTGAGTGGTGGGGTCCTTGCGGGCCCGGTCCTTGACCGCCAAGTCTTTTTGATGGTGAGCCTCCTGCCCGGCCTGGTGAGTCTTCTCCTCCTCTTTCCACTGTTGTTCTAGCTGGACCCGATATTCCTCCCAGCTTAGGGCCTGTACCATCTCCCCTTCTTGGGTCTCCACCCCGGGGAACCCCATAAGATTGGATCCGGGGTTCACCCAGCGGCACACTGTGCGCTCCGCGTGGACCTCACACAGCAAGGGAGTAGGGGTGATTGGGGCTCGCATACGGTGTTCCATGCCTGTGGCTTCCTCCCATGGTAACAGGCGCTGGAGTCTATGGGTTCCCGGGATAGGTGGTGCTGCTACAGGACCCACCAGCAAACCCTCGGCCAGCGGGACGGGGTCGGCGGACTCACCAGCCGATGCAGGTTCCTCCTCCGCGGCGGGTTCTTCCGGCGGTGTCGACGAGGGTCCCAGCGGTTGCTCCGGGGACGGTGCAGGATCCGACGCCTGAGGACCTTCTTCCGGCGCTGCCTGGTGCAGAGCCTGGGCCTTCATGCTCAGTTGGAGGAGTTGGTTGATCAGGCTCTCCATCTCAACCCGCAGAAATTCAGTGCTGTCCACGGAGAACAGGCTGCTGGGCTCATCCGGGTAGCTGGGGGAGACTTCCACTTCAACCCCACTGTCGGATTCAGAGCTGCTGGCCATGGCGTCCTCCACGTGGGTCGCTTCCTGGTCTCTTTCCCGCTCTCTCCTTCATGGGCGGTGTCGTGTTCTCAGTCTCCGCCCTCCATTGAGGATTAGGAGGCGGATCTCTGCTGCTGATGGACACGTCCTCACGGTGCAGAAATATTTAGACTGGGCGGCCATTGCTGTTCGCGCTCTCCAGCTTGCCTACGCCCACTTCACGCCCCTCTCCTCTTCCTGCGCTCTCCTCAGCGCTGCAATGGCGGCGGATTTTGGCGGCAAATGGCGCAGCACAGTCCTTGCAATAAAGTACAGTCCAAGCACAGTAAATCACAGTTCCAAAGCACACATGACCTGATTCTTCAGGCTTAAGTAGATCCTGTTCGTGACGCCAAATTGAAGCGCCCCCACTGCCGCAGGGCCGAGGGGTACCCGGTACCGGGCCTCTAAGTCTCTGCTCTGGGGTTGTCACGGCGGCTAGGCCCCGGTCCGTGACCCTGCCGTGGGGCGCACAGTGAATAATAGGTGTGGATGATGGTGGGGATGCTGTGGTGGTGCGGTGCAGTAAATAACGAGGACACCAGGTTGCAGTCTCTTTACCTCTTTACTGAAGATCTCTGGGTCCTCAGTCCGGAACACGGTTCACCAGGCTGCGCAAGTCCGGCCGGTCCAATGGCACCTCCAGAGTTCTCTTCACAGGTGGAAATCGGTGCCTTCCTACTAGCGCTATGTGTTGTGGTCCTTCCCTGCTGTGCTTACGGAAAGTACCCCACAACTGTTGTGTCTGTTTCTGATGTTCCCTCACAACTCGATTAGATGATGTTCTGCTAATCCTCCGTCCCTCCCTGATGTTCTGGTTGGGACGGCACCCGTTTGACGGGTAGGCTCGGAGCTCTTCCGGGACCCTAGAGTCGCCCCTCTCCACAAGTTGCCCCCCAAGACTGCATAGGTGATATGTGTTAGACAGCCTGCCTTAGACTGACTGTCCTGCCGCGGTTTGGAGTATTGCTTGAAGCTGAATATTATTCTACTCCCTCGGCGTTCCGGCCACCGGTAGTGCGCCTCAGTAGGATGTTGCTTCGGTCTTACAGCACGACTCCTACTGGTATTTCTCCTTTGCGTGATCTCGTTTCTCACTCAGCACAATCTATCTCGCTTCTAATCCTTTCTTGGGGACTGCCGCTACCCGGAGCAGGCACGGTCCCGTTACGTTCTTTCTTGTTGCCAAGCCTCTGTCAGGATCCCACCCCTGACAGAGACCCTACTGTATCTTCCCCCACAACACCCTCTGCCACAAGGTGTTGCCTGGTTCCAACCCAGTCAGCTTTCTGATCTAACTTCCTGCCTGACCCCCAGTTTACCCACTGTGGTGGGGAGTGGCCTAATGAATAGCACCCTTAGCTCCCCCCGGAGGCCCAGCTGTGAAATGTATTGGTGTCTGTGATACCTGATCAGATGAACTCCTTCAGTGCCATCAGACACACCATAGCTCCCCATAGTGGCGGAGCCACAGTACTGCAACGACCAGGACTCTGGGGCGCTGCACTTATAGTCCCGTCGGCGGAGCACTCACTCAGTCTCGGTGCCTGACAGTCCTGGCAGCAAATATTCTCCCCAGCCGAGGGTCCCTTCTGTCCCGGATGAGGACACACTCATGCCCCAGACGGGGGCTCTTTCTGTTATGGAAGGGGATGCACATATGCCAGAATCTGGACACTTAAAGCCCCTTCGGTAGGGCACCTACGTAGTCATGTGCCCACTTCACTGCCTGTGGGTCCGGGGCAGCACTTTTTCTCCCCTCCAGGGGAGTCCTTGGCTCCAGACGCTGGAGCATGACTTGCCACTGCCAAGTTTGGTGGGGCTCTGCTGCAGAAGCAGGAACTTCCTGCTCCCTTGAGGCTGCAAGTCCAGCCCCCTAAAGTAAACCCTTCTGTCACTGCCTCTAATATGTGCAAACAGATATGGCAGTGTAAAGCACAGAGAACAATACAGCACAACAGTAATACAATACCAGTTAAGACAGTACAGAGTAAAAGGGCATCACACATTGCATCAACACATATATGAAACATTGCAAACATAGCACATTATTATGTTAACATACAGATATACAGATACACCATGCGGGTGCCGCATAAAGTGCACAGGCCCAGCACACGGGAGAGAAGGGGCAGACGAGGGTTCCTGCCACCTTTTAACACTGCCACAGAAACACTTTTTAAATCCTGAAGTTTCTGTAGGATCCTTTTATGAACTCTGAGCTTTCGGTCCTTCCATAAATTTTCTATTGGATTCAGGTCAGGTGATTGGCTGGGCCATTCTAACAGCTTTATTTTCTTTCTCTGAAACCAATTGAGAGTTTTCTTGACTGTATGCTTGGGATCATTGTTTTGCTGAAATATCCACCCTTGTTTCATCTTCAACAAGAATGTATCAGTACATTTGTACATTAATCCTTCCTTCAGTTATACGAAGTTTTCCAGTGCCATATGGTGAAAAACAGCCTCACATAATAATGTCCCACCTTCAAACTTCGCTATTGATATGGTGTTTTCAGGATGATATGCAATGCCTTTGGCCTCCAAACATGATGTGCATTGATGGCATCCAAATAGTTCAATTTTGATCTCATCTGACCTGACTATATTTTCCCAGTGTTTCACAGGCTTATCTAGATGTTCTTGAACAAACTTTAAATACGCTTGAGCATGCTTGTAATTCAGCAATTAAGTCTTGCGTGGTGAGCGTGCATACAGGCCATGGAGGTTGACTGCATTACTTGCTGATTTCTTTTAAATAATTGCACCTGTTGATTCCAGTTCTTCCTGTAGCTCTCCACGAATATTCCTTGGCTCTTGGATACTCTTTTGATCATTCTTTTCACTCCTCTGTCTGAAATCTTGCGAGAATCACCTAGTCTTGGCCAGTTTATAGTGAACTTATATTCTTTCCACTTCCGGATTATGGCCCCAACAGTGCTCACTGGAACCTTCAGCAGGTTAGAAATTCTTCTGTAAACAATGCCATCAGTATGTTTTGCAGCAATAAGGTTGCTAAGGTGTTGAGACAGATCATGACACCTTTTTATAGACCATTAATTGATCCAGCTAATATTATTTTTCACTAATTGTCAGGATTACTTTCTAATTACTGACAGATTTCAGCTAGTACATAGAGAAATGGTTGCACTCAATTGTACTAAAGCAAGGAAATGTGTGATACATGAAATGTGAATAGCATAATGGCTTGTGGCCGGGAACCATATCCTCCTGTTTGCAGCCATTAAAAACGCTTGTTTTTCCATCAGGCACAGGACATCCACCTCTGGTTCACCTCTGGGCACAGGACATCCACCTCTGAGACCACTCAACGTGGACGACAGCACCACTGTGTACTCTGTGGGTGCCAGGCCTATTGGCTCCGCTCACAGGCTGTGCTCTGCAACACCAACTGCTCTACACAGTAACAAGCACCAACTCACTCAGGCCCTGACATTGGACCTAACACAGGCTTGACCTGACCCCACCAACACTTTCCTGCAGGGCTTTTAACAAAAGAACCTGTGGCCTTTAGCCACATGGAAATCCCAGGCCTAGAGTGAAACGGACTGCACAACTACATCCCAGAGCAGGTTTTCCCTACATCCGCCTTGGATACTAGCATATCCAAGACTAACACTTATTTTAAGTCTGCATTGCAGTCATAGCTACGCCTGTAGGACATCCTCTGCATCAAGAGAAAAGAAGTGTAATCGTAATCACAAATGCAGATTCCTTACTGTAAGAGCAGTGAGACTATGGAACTCTCTGTCACATGACATTGAAATGGTTGATTCACTGCTAAAATTCAAGAGGCGTCTTGATGCCTTTATTTAAAAATATAATATTACAGGTTATGGGCTGTAGATTCTGTGATGGGGCGTTTATTGATTGAAAATAAAATCAGCTGTGATCCCATTCTGTAATGTCTGCATACTCTTTTTAGCTTCCTCCCCTGCCCAGAAGATGTAGTATGATCAGACCATGTCCCTGCACAGTCAGACACAGACATTACACAGAATATAGCAGGGGCACATTTATAAGATTATCTCAGCATGGGAAAAAAAATTTTAAACACATCAAATTGTGTAAATTATTATTATTCCAAGATATATTGATTAAAATCACTGTTAAAATTAACTTTATTTGTGGGAAAACCCCTTTAAGTCTACCTTCAACCATAAAAACTATGAAACTATAGAAATAAAGATAATTTATTCTTGATATCTAGGCAGTCTTTTGTAAGTTAAACAGCTCTAACTCTTGGCTGTTTTATATTGTGTAGACTAAATACAAACTTTCAGCTATGCAAAGTATTACAATGGTTATTGGTTACAGTATCAGTACAAGAATGTTCACATTCACTTCAAATTAGCTGAGATTTTGAAAATAGTGATGGATAGAAACATAAAATAAAGACACATAACTTTCATAAAACTACTCACAATGATCAAGTTCCATTTTCATGAAGCATACTTCATGTACAGGCCTTCTGTGTACACGATTTCCTAAGCTACAGTACTTTCCATTATTTTCCAATTTAGGCTATTTCTTTTCAATTTATTCTTTTAATTTAAACTTTTAGCACTAAGCCTAACAATTAACAGAATAGAGACATATCAATTAGAGAAATCAATGCAAGCTGAATAAAATTGTAACAGAAAGAAGCCAGTTAAAGAGGTTGTCCACTACTTTATCAATGATGACCTATCCTCAGGATAGGTCATCAATGCGTGATCGGTCGGGGTCTGACACTTCAGCCGATGAGCCGCTCTCAGTGTCGACGACGGTGGCTGCCTGTCAAGGAGAGACTTGGTGAGCGAGAGCTAATAACCCGGGCTCCTGCAATTTCCCTAAGACTAGGGAAATCATGACTGACCCTCTACCTGAAGTTTACACTGATGGTGTGCATGTTCAGGCCTCAAACCTCACCCTAACTCCTGAGCTCAGCCCTAGGCTGAAACCTCCACCCACCACCCAGTGAAGAGGTAATACTAAAATACCCACAGTTAGCACAGACAAGGATAAAGGAAAATATACACCACGCCGCAGACACTCAGGAATACACTATAAATGTGCAGGGCAAAATAAACACAAATATAGGAAGGAGTAAATAAGACGAAGGAATATACACCACCAGCAACGAATCTCCAACCACCAGCTCTCCACTCCAGACTGAGATAACAACGCAAGACAGAAGCTATAATCGGCGACGCCCAATGATCAGGAGAACTATTTAAAGGCCATGGAAATGGCCCAGCTTCCAATCCGAGGATCAGGTAAATTAACCCCGGAACAGCTAGACAAAATCTAGCAGACGCCAATGAGTAAATAGTGGTCAAAAGCGGAATTACCGCTGTCTGTCGGATGACCTGGTCTGAACAGCGTCCGACATGACAGTACCCCGCCTTCTACGAGGGACCCCAGGGCCCTCACGGCTTATAGGACCCGGCTTGTCCGGATGACGGCGGTGAAACAACCTGACCAGCCGGTCAGCATGAACGTCCGAGGCTGGTACCCAGGACCTCTCCTCAGGCCCATAACCACGCCAGTGTACCAAGTACTGTAAAGTGCGACGCACTACATGAGAGTCAACCACCTTGGAGACTTCAAACTCCAAATTACCATCCACCAAGACTGGAGGTGACATAGGCGCCGCGTCCACAGAACCCACCACCTTCTTTAGAAGAGACCTGTGGAACACGTTGTGTATCTTATACACCGTAGGGAGCTCCAATCGGTATGCAACTGGGTTAATGACGGCGGTGACCCTAAATGGACCAATAAACCGTGGACCCAATTTAAGGGACGGTATCTTGAGTCTTATGTTTTTTGTGGATAACCACACCCAGTCATCCACACTCAGGTCCGGACCTGGCACACGCCTACTGTCAGCCACACGTTTGTACCTAGCACCCACACTCAACAGGCGCTGTTTAACTCTCCTCCAGACTGATGACAATTGTGTTCCTAACTGGTCCTCCTCCGGAACGCCGGAAGAGCCCCTCTGACTCAAGGTACAAAATTGGGGATGTAGCCCGTAAATACAAAAAAACGGAGACTCCCCAGACGACTCCTGGCTGTGATTATTGATGGCAAACTCAGCCAAAGGAAGAAAGGTAGACCACTCCTCCTGGTTATCAGAGACAAAGCAGCGTAAGTACTGTTCCAAATTTTGGTTCATACGCTCAGTCTGACCATTTGACTGAGGATGAAACGCCGAAGAATGAGATAACTTGATTCCCAGCCGTGAGCAAAACGCTCTCCAAAATGTTGCCACAAACTGAGACCCCCTATCAGACACGATGTCAGACGGAACCCCACGAAGTCTGACCACCTCCTGCACTAATACCTGAGCCAGAGTCTTAGCGTTAGGCAATGCAGGCAAAGACACAAAGTGCGACATTTTAGAAAAACGATCAACAATCACCAAGATGACCGTGTTTCCAGCTGATGAGGGCAAATCAGTGATGAAATCCATGGAGATTTCCGTCCATGGCTTACTAGGTACCTCAAAAGGAAGTAGTGTGCCAACAGGACGGGAGCGGGGCGTCTTAGCCCTAGCGCACGTGGTACAAGCTGACACGTATGAGACCACGTCCTGTCGGATCTTGGGCCACCAAAACCGACGTGACACCAACTCCAAGGTACCTCTAACCCCTGAGTGACCAGCCAGGACAGCATCATGATGCTCCGCCAAAACCTTTAGGAGGAGATGAGGCGGAACAAAAGATTTGTTGACGGGAAGCTCAGATGGTACCTCCTCCTGAGCCTCGGCAATCTCAGCCTCAACCTTGGTAGTGAGAGCCGAAACCACAACACCCTTTTGGAGGATGGGTACTGGATCCTCCTGAGGTTCTCCCCCCCGGAAAACACCTGGACAGAGCATCCGCCTTAGTGTCTTTAGACCCCGGTCTGTAAGTGACCACAAAATTGAACCGCGTGAAAAACAATGCCCAGCGAGCCTGCCTGGGAGACAGACGTTTGGCTGACTCCAAATACAGCAGATTCTTATGATTGGTAATAACAGTTACCTGATGAACCGACCCCTCCAAGAAGTGTCGCCATTCCTCAAAGGCCAACTTAATTGCCACCAACTCCCTGTTGCCGATATCGTAGTTACGTTCGGCGGACGACAGTTTCTTGGAGAAATAGGCGCACGGACGTAAACCACTCAAAGATGAGCCTTGAGATAGTACCACCCCCACACCAACCTCAGACGCATCGACTTCCACAACAAATGGTTTAGATACGTCTGGCTGCAAAAGAATGGGGGCTGAAACAAAACTGTTCTTAAGAAATTCAAATGCGCGCACAGCAGCCTCAGGCCAAACAGAGAAATTGGTGCCCTTTTTAGTCATGTCAGTTAGCGGTTTAGCAATGATGGAAAAATCCTTGATAAATTTCCTATAGTAGTTAGAAAACCCAAGGAACCGCTGAAGTGCTTTCAGGTTATCAGGACGCTCCCAATGCAGCACCGCCTGCACCTTAGCGGCGTCCATTTTAAAACCAGAAGCAGACACAATATAACCCAAGAAAGGCAACTCTTGAACAGAAAATACACATTTCTCAAATTTAGCATACAGCTTATTCTCTCTGAGAAGCTGTAACATCTGCCTGACATGATCTAAATGAGCCTCACGGTCGCAAGAATATATGAGAATGTCATCTAGGTACACGATAACGAATTTCCCCAAAACATGCGAGAACACATCATTGATGAAATGTTGGAACACTGCAGGTGCGTTAGTCAACCCAAACGGCATCACCAAATTTTCAAAATGACCCTCAGGGGTATTAAAAGCCGTCTTCCACTCATCACCTTGACGGACTCTTATGAGGTTGTACGCCCCCCTGAGGTCAAGCTTGGTGAACCACTTAGCTCCTGCCACCTGGTTGAACAAATCTGGTATCAGAGGCATAGGGTATGGATCACGAACCGTAATCTGGTTCAACTCCCTGAAATCCAAACACGGGCGTAATCCGCCATCTTTCTTCTTCACAAAGAAGAACCCTGCTGCCACCGGCGAGGATGATGGCCTGATGTGCCCTTTGCTCAAGCTTTCCGCAATGTAATCTTTTAACGCTTGTCTCTCTGGACCGGAGATGTTAAACATCCTTGCTTTAGGTAATTTGGCCCCTGGTTTAAATCTGATAGAACACTCATAAGGACGATGTGGCGGCAACTCTGAACAACCCTTCTCAGAGAACACATCCACAAAATCCTGAAGTGACTCCGGAATGCTTGAAGTCACCGCAGCCACACCTGTGGCCAGGCAATTCTCCTGGCAGAACTCGCTCTACCGAATTATGTCCTGAGTTTTCCAGTCAATTACCGGGTTGTGCATAGACAACCAAAGAAAACCCAAAACCACCTGAGCAGGAAGATTCCTGAGCACCTTACATGTAACCCGCTCAGAATGTAGAACTCCAATGTGGAGTTTCACCTCAGCCACAAATTCAGTAATCTCCCCCTGAGAGAGAGGAGCAGCATTGATGGTGACCACGCGGATAGGATGAGACAGTTTTTCAATCCTAAAACCTGCTGTGCACGCAAACCCCTCATCAATGAGATTTGTGGCTGAACCACTATCCACAAAAACAGTAATTGGCAGCTCACTGCCAGCAACAAAAACCTTAGCAGGGAGCATGCACTGAGAAACCACCATGGAGGATATACATAAGCTCAGACTGGTCCCCTCCACACCCTCTGAGCTCAGAAGTTTTCCGCCGTTACATTTTTCTTAGGCAGCAGAGGACAGATGTTAATAAAATGACCAGTTTTACCACAGTAAAAACAGGCTCCCTGCTTCCTGAGCTCAGGGGCTCGATGCTTGACATGTGACACCCCTGTGATTTGCATAGGCTCCGTGGGCTCACCTGCAGCAACCTCACATGAACCTAAACCCTCTCCCATAAGCGGTGTCTCATGCTCCCCCTGACGCAAACGGCGATCAATGCGGACAACCAGACTCATAGTGGAATCTAGAGAAGTAGGAGTCTCGTACATCAGAAGGGCTTTTTTAACCCTTCCAGAAATCCCATGTATAAACTGACTCCGCAATGCTGCATCATTCCATTGGGTATCGATTGCCCAGCGACGAAATTCAGAACAGTAATCCTCTACAACTCGCTCCCCCTGGCGAATAGAGCATATCTTAGATTCTGCCAGAGCCATTCTGTCAGGTTCATCGTAGATTTTCCCAAGAGAAGAAAAAAAACTCTCCACAGAGACAAATGCCGCAGAATCAGATGGCAAAGAAAACGCCCATGCTTGGGGATCCCCACTTAACAATGACAACACCAGGCCCACACGCTGAGCCTCATTACCCGAAGATATCGGGCGCATACAGAAATATAGTTTGCAAGCTTCACGAAAAGAAACAAATTTACTGCGTTCCCCAGCAAATTTTTCAGGCAACGGAAATTTAGGCTCAGTAACTCTTCCTGTCGCTCCAGCTTGCTCATTGGACACTGCTAGTCCCTGTTGCTGCACTGCCCCCCTCAACTCAGTGACCTGTAGGGACAGCGCCTCCAACTGGCGGGTTATGGAAGTCATGGGATCCATGACAAAAAAAAAAGCAACCCCTTTTTTTTTTGTTTTTTCTTTGTTGTTGTTGGGCCGATTATAATGTCAGGGAGAGACTTGGTGAGCGAGAGCTAATAACCTGGGCTCCTGCAATTTCCCTAAGACTAGGGAAATCCTGACTGACCCTCTACCTGAAGTTTACACTGATGGTGTGCATGTTCAGGCCTCAAACCTCACCCTAACTCCTGAGCTCAGCCCTAGGCTGAAACCTCCACCCGCCACCCAGTGAAGAGGTAATACTAAAATACCCACAGTTAGCACAGACAAGGATATAGGAAAATATACACCACGCCGCAGACACTCAGGAATACACTATAAATGTGCAGGGCAAAATAAACACAAATATAGGAAGGAGTAAATAAGACGAAGGAATATACACCACCAGCAACGAATCTCCAACCACCAGCTCTCCACTCCAGACTGAGATAACAACGCAAGACAGAAGCTATAATCGGCGACTCCCAATGATCAGGAGAACTATTTAAAGGCCATGGAAATGGCCCAGCTTCCAATCCGAGGATCAGGTAAATTAACCCCGGAACAGCTAGACAAAATCTAGCAGACGCCAATGAGTAAATAGTGGTCAAAAGCGGAATTACCGCTGTCTGTCGGACGACCTGGTCTGAACAGCGTCCGACATGACAGTGCCAGTCTGAATTGCTCAATTGCAGATCTGCTCTGTCTTCTGATAGTGGCCGCAACTGGGTACTGTACATCCATCTTCTATTCAAATCAATAAGAGGCGAATGTGCAGAACCCTGCCGCGGACACTATCAGAAGATGGAGCAGCTCCATAACCAAGCATTTCCAGCCAGCCGCCATGGCCAACACCGAGAATTAGTGATTGACGGTGCCAGACCCCAGCTGATCAGGTGATCAATTATGACAACCTCTTTAATGCTAACAATAGGGGTACATTGTATAAACCAAGGTGGACAGCATTGTAAAATGGAAATAAATTCAATGGATATATACTGTAGGTTTGAGGTTTCTAGCAAATCATCATCTTAATTCTTCAAAGTATATTGATTTTAGCAACGACCACTGCTGATCCTGGCTGATTAGGTTATAGCTACTGGAAGGCACTTAGTTACTTGCTCTTTTGTGATAGATTTTAGTCATATATTTTCAACATCTGGACTACTGGACTCTTACAGCAAACATTGCTAATATATGCATTTCTCCATACCAACTAAAGCAATTTTGCAGAGCCATGAGCCTGCATATCTCTTGGCTTCTTAAACATCAAATATGTGCAGAGTTTTATGTTACCCTTTTACGTTAAGAGTGCATACAGAACAGAGATGAAATGAGCAAGGACAAACATTAAATCAAAACGTGATCATTTCATTTCAATATAAAATGGTTTTTACATGTGATAAATACAGTATATGCAGTCATAGTTGAAAGTGTTGGCACCGTTGAAATTGTTCCAGAAAATGAACTATTTCTCCCAGAAAATTATTACAATTACACATGTTTTGTTATACATATGTTTATTCCCTTTGTGTGTATCAGAACAACACAAAAAAAACAGAGAAGAAAAGACAAATTGGACAAATAATTTCACACAAAACCCCAAAAATGGGCCAGACAAAATTGTTGGGAACGTTCCAAAAATGTGGGTAAACAACTTTGTTTCAAGCATGTGATACATGCTCAAACTCATCTGTGGCAAATAACAGGTGTAGGAAATATGAAAATCACACCTGAAACCAGATAAAAAGGGGAAAATTTGATTCAGCCTATGCATTGTGTGTGCCACACTAAGCATGGAGAACAGAAAGAAGAGAAGAGAACTGAGGACTTAAGAACAAAAATTGTTGAAAAATATCAACAATCTCAAGGTAACAAGTCTATCTCCAGAGATTTTGATGTTCCTTTGTACACGGTGCACAACTTAATCAAGAAGTTTGCAACGCATGGCACTGTAGCTAATCTTGCTGGACGTGGTCAGCAGAGAAAAATTGGTGAAAAGTTGAAATACAGGATAATCAGGATGGTGGATAAGCAGCCCCTATCAAGTTCCAAAGAAATTCAAGCTGTTCTGCAGGCTCAGGGTGCATCAGTGACAGCGCAAACTATCCGTCGACATTTGACGCTGTGGCAGGAGACCTAAAAAGGTAGACTGTAGTTTGCCAAAATGTATGTGAGTAAGCCAAAATCCTTCTGGGAAAACATCTTGGGACAGATGAGACCAAGATAGAGTTTTTGGTAAAGCACATCATTCTACTGTTTACTGAAAACAGAATGAGGCCTACAAAGAAAAGTACGCAGTACCTACAGTGGAGTTTCAAAGATGTTTTAGCGCTGTTTTGCTACCTCTGACACTGGGTAACTTGACTGTGTTTTCATTCATCAAGAAATCTGAAGATTTCCAAAGATTTTGAGCTGCAAGGTAGTGCCCAGTGTCAGAAAGCTGGATTTGTATCCTAGCTCATGGGTCTTACAGCAGGACAATGACTACAAACATACTTCAAGAAGCACCCAGAAATGGATAAAAACAGAGCACTGGAGAGTTCTGAAGTGGCCAGCAATGAGTACAGATCTAAATTCCTTTGAACACATGTGGGGATATCTTAAATTTGTTGTAGGAAGGCACACTTCAAATATAGAACCATAGAATGGTAGATTTGGAAGGGACATACTGAGTCATCTGGTCCAACTTCCTGCTCAAAGCAGTATTCACTAAATCATCCCAGACAGATGTCTGTCCCGCCTCGGTTTGAAGACTTCCAAGGAAGTAGAAATCACCAACTCTCATGGCAGCCTGTTCCACTCATTGATGACCCTAACTGTCAAAAAGTTTTTTCTAATATCTAATCTGTGTCTCCTCCCATTCAGTTTCATCCCATTGCTTCTAGTCTTTCCTTGTGCAAATGAGAATAAAGATGACGCTTTTACAATGTGACAGCCCTTGAAATATTTGTAGACAGCTATTAAGTCTCCTCTCTGTCTTCTTTTTTTGCAAGCTAAACATTCCCAAATCCAGTAACCGTTCCTCATAGGGCATGGTATGCAGACCGGTCACCATTTTAGTAGCTCTTCTCTGAACTTGCTCCAGTTTGTTGATGTCTTTTTTTTAAATGTGGTGCCCAAAACTGGACACAGTATTCCAGATGAGGTCTAATCAAAGAGGAGTAGAGGTGTCATGATTCCCCAATGGCATGGGAACATCAGAAACACAAAATAACAGACTAGCCCTCGGGTGATGGAAACTCAAGCTGACCGTGACCTAAATCTACCACACAACTAACAGTAGCCAGGAAACATTCCTACGGCTGCCTAGATGCCATGCGCCAGCCGGAGAACTAACTACGCCTGGAAGAGGAAGGAACAGACCTGGCTTACCTCTAGTGAAATTCCCCAAAGATGATAGTAGCCCCCACATATATTAACGGTGAGTTCAGAGGAAAAGACATACACAGTATGAAGGTAGATTTAGCAAAGCGAGGTCCACTTACTAGATAGAGGAAGGATACAAAAGAGGACTTCACGGTCAGCTGAAAAACCCTTTCAAAAACCCATCCTGAAATTACTTTAAGACTCCTGTGTCAACTCATGACACAGGAGTGGCAATTTCAGTCCACAAGAGCTTCCAGTAACAGGAAATGACAAACTGTAAACTGGACAAAAAATTCAAAACAAAAAGGACAAGAGTCCACTTAGCTGATCAGCAGACTGGTAGCAGGAACATGCAACTGAAAGACTCAGGTTACAATGATGACCGGCAAGGAAGTGACTGGAGAGCAAGGCTAAATAGGGAACTCCCAA
This sequence comes from Ranitomeya variabilis, assembly GCF_051348905.1. Taxonomy (NCBI): domain Eukaryota; kingdom Metazoa; phylum Chordata; class Amphibia; order Anura; family Dendrobatidae; genus Ranitomeya; species Ranitomeya variabilis. The sequence goes on along the minus strand of NC_135236.1, from coordinate 254,490,903 downwards.
AACTGATGGAAGCAGGTGAGCTGAGGCAGAAAAGAACACACAAGTCTCCAGTACCACCAGCCACCACTAGGGGAGCCCAAAAAGCGGATCACAACAGTACCCCCCCCTTAAGGAGGGGGCACCGAACCCTCACAAGAACCGCCAGGGCGACCTGGATGAGCCCTATGAAAGGCACGAACCAAATCCGAGGCATGAACATCAGAGGCAGTTACCCAAGAATTATCTTCCTGACCATAGCCCTTCCATTTAACCAGATACTGGAGTCTCCGCCTGGAAATACGGGAGTCCAAGATCTTCTCTATAACGTACTCCAATTCACCCTCAACCAGCACAGGAGCAGGAGGCTCAGCAGAAGGAACCACCGGCACCTCGTATCTCTGCAACAACGACCGATGGAACACATTATGGATAGCGAAAGATGCCGGGAGGTCCAAACGAAAGGAAACAGGGTTAATAATCTCCAAAATCCTATAGGGACCGATGAACCGAGGCTTAAATTTAGGAGAAGAAACCATCATTGGGACAAAATGGGAAGACAACCACACCAAGTCCCCAACACGAAGGCGAGGACCAACCCGACGCTGGCGGTTAGCAAACCGCTGAGTCCTCTCCTGGCACAAATTCAAATTGTCCACCACTTGTTCCCAAATCCGATACAACCGATCCACCACAGCATCCACTCCAGGACAATCCGAAGACTCCGCCTGACCAGATGAAAAACGGGGATGAAACCCCGAATTGCAAAAGAAAGGGGAAACCAAAGTGGCCGAACTAGCCCGATTATTAAGAGCAAACTCCGCCAACGGCAAAAAGGCAACCCAATCATCCTGATCCGCAGACACAAAACACCTCAAATACGTCTCCAAAGTCTGATTAGTTCGCTCCGTCTGGCCATTAGTCTGAGGATGGAAGGCAGACGAAAAAGACAAATCAATGCCCAACCTGGCACAGAATGCCCGCCAAAATCTAGAAACGAACTGGGTACCCCTATCAGAAACGATATTTTCAGGAATACCATGCAAGCGAACCACATTTTGAAAAAACAAAGGAACCAACTCAGACGAGGAAGGCAACTTCGGCAATGGCACCAAATGAACCATCTTAGAAAAACGGTCACACACCACCCAGATAACAGACATCCTCTGAGAGACAGGAAGATCAGAAATAAAGTCCATCGAGATGTGCGTCCAAGGCCTCTTCGGAATATGCAAGGGCAACAACAACCCGCTAGCCCTAGAACAACAAGGCTTGGCCCGAGCACACACATCACAAGACTGCACAAAAACACGCACATCTCGAGACAGAGATGGCCACCAGAAGGATCTAGCCACCAAATCCCTGGTACCAAAAATTCCAGGATGACCCACCAGCGTAGAAGAATGAACCTCCGAGATGACTCTACTGGTCCAATCATCAGGAACAAACAGTCTACCAGGTGGACAGCGATCAGGTCTATCCGCCTGAAACTCTTGCAAAGCACGTCGCAGATCTGGGGAAATAGCGGATAATATCACCCCATCCTTAAGGATACCTGTAGGTTCCGAATCACCAGGGGAATCAGGCTCAAAACTCCTAGAAAGGGCATCTTCCTTCACATTCTTAGAACCTGGTAGATATGAGACCACAAAATTAAACCGAGAGAAAAACAACGACCAGCGCGCCTGTCTAGGATTCAGGCGCCTGGCAGACTCAAGATAAATCAGATTCTTGTGATCAGTCAAAACCACCACCTGATGTCTAGCACCCTCAAGCCAATGACGCCACTCCTCAAATGCCCACTTCATGGCCAAAAGCTCCCGATTACCGACATCATAATTTCTTTCGGCGGCAGAAAATTTTCGAGAAAAGAACGCACAAGGTCTCATCACTGAGCAATCGGAACTTTTCTGCGACAAAACCGCCCCCGCTCTGATCTCGGAAGCATCGACCTCAACCTGAAAGGGGAGAGAGACATCAGGCTGGCGCAACACAGGGGCAGACGAAAAGCGGCGCTTAAGTTCCCGAAAGGCCTCCACAGCGGCAGAGGACCAATTGGCAACATCAGCACCCTTCTTAGTCAAATCCGTAAGAGGCTTAGCAACACCAGAAAAACCAGTTATAAATCGACGATAAAAATTAGCAAAGCCCAAGAACTTCTGAAGACCCTTTAGAGAAGTAGGCTGCGTCCAGTCACAAATAGCCCGAACCTTGACAGGGTCCATCTCAACAGAAGAAGGGGAAAAAATGTACCCCAAAAAGGAAATCTTTTGAACCCCAAAAACACACTTAGAACCCTTTACACACAGAGAATTCTCCCGCAAGACCTGAAAAACCCTCCTGACCTGCTGAACATGAGACTCCCAGTCCTCAGAAAAAATCAAAATATCGTCCAAATACACAATCATAAATTTATCCAGATATTCACGGAAAATATCATGCATAAAGGACTGAAAAACTGAAGGTGCATTAGAAAGGCCGAAAGGCATTACTAAATACTCAAAGTGGCCCTCAGGCGTATTAAATGCGGTTTTCCACTCATCCCCTTGCTTAATTCGCACCAAATTATACGCCCCACGGAGATCAATCTTGGAGAACCACTTAGCCCCCCTTATGCGAGCAAACAAATCAGTAAGCAGCGGCAACGGATACTGATATTTGACAGTAATTTTATTCAGGAGTCGATAATCAATACAAGGCCTCAGCGAGCCATCCTTTTTAGAGACAAAGAAAAACCCAGCTCCTAAAGGTGATGAAGAAGGACGAATATGTCCCTTTTCCAGGGACTCCTTAACATACTCTCGCATGGCAGCATGCTCAGGTACAGATAGGTTAAACAAACGACCCTTTGGAAATTTACTGCCTGGAATCAGATCTATGGCGCAATCACACTCTCTGTGGGGAGGGAGAGAACCAATTTTAGGCTCTTCAAAAATATCCCCAAAATCCGACAAAAATGCCGGAACCTCAGAGGGAATAGATGACGAGATAGAAACCAAAGGTATGTCCCCATGAGCCCCCCGACATCCCCAGCTTAACACAGACATAGTTTTCCAGTCCAGTACTGGGTTATGAGATTGCAACCATGGTAATCCAAGCACTAACACATCATGTAAATTATGCAACACGAGGAAGCGAATCATCTCCTGATGGTCTGGAGTCATACGCATAGTCACTTGCGTCCAGAACTGTGGTCTATTACAAGCCAGAGGTGTAGAATCAATACCCTTCAGAGGTATAGGAACTTCCAGAGGCTCCAAATCAAACCCACAGCGCCTGGCGAAGGACCAATCCACGAGACTCAGAGCGGCGCCAGAGTCCACATAGGCATCCACGGTAATAACTGATAATGAACAAATCAGAGTTACAGACAGAAGAAATTTAGACTGTAAAGTGCCAATAGAAACAGACTTGTCAACCTTCCTAGTACGTTTAGAGCATGCTGATATAACATGCGCGGAATCACCACAGTAGAAGCACAAGCCATTTTTGCGCCTATAATTCTGCCTCTCGCTTCTTGACAGAATTCTGTCACATTGCATTTTCTCTGGCGTCCCTTCAGAAGATACCGCCAAATGGTGCACGGGTTTGCGCTCCCGCAAACGCCGATCAATCTGAATCGCCATTGTAATGGACTCATTCAGACCTGTGGGCGTAGGAAACCCCACCATGACATCCTTAACGGCATCAGAAAGGCCTTCTCTGAAAATTGCCGCTAGGGCACACTCATTCCACTGAGTAAGCACAGACCATTTACGAAATTTTTGGCAGTATATCTCAGCTTCATCTTGCCCTTGAGACAGGGCTATTAAAGCTTTTTCAGCTTGAATCTCCAAATTAGGTTCCTCATACAGCAACCCTAAAGCCAGAAAAAACGCATCCACATTGAGCAACGCAGGATCCCCTGGTGTCAATGAAAATGCCCAATTTTGAGGGTCACCTCGCAGCAAAGAAATCACAATCTTAACCTGCTGAACAGGATCTCCAGAGGAGTGAGGTCTGAGAGAAAGGAATAATTTACAATTACATTTGAAATTCAGAAACCGAGATCTATCTCCGGAAAATACCTCTGGTGTAGGAATCTTAGGTTCAGAAATAGGAGTACGTATAACATAATCTTGTAAATTCTGAACCTTCGTAGCAAGATTATTTAAACCTGCAGCCAAACTCTGAGAGTCCATCCTTAAACCGGAGAGATCAGAGCCATTCAAGGATTAGAAGGAGAGAAAGGCAAGGCTGTAAATAGAGCAGAAATACAACTGAGCCAACTAAGTAGCAAACATGTGAGGAAAAAAAAAAAAAAAAAAATCTACAGACTTCTTTTACTCTCCTTTCTTCTGCCAATTACTTTAACAGTGGCCGGTCATACTGTCATGATTCCCCAATGGCATGGGAACATCAGAAACACAAAATAACAGACTAGCCCTCGGGTGATGGAAACTCAAGCTGACCGTGACCTAAATCTACCACACAACTAACAGTAGCCAGGAAACATTCCTACGGCTGCCTAGATGCCATGCGCCAGCCGGAGAACTAACTACGCCTGGAAGAGGAAGGAACAGACCTGGCTTACCTCTAGTGAAATTCCCCAAAGATGATAGTAGCCCCCACATATATTAACGGTGAGTTCAGAGGAAAAGACATACACAGTATGAAGGTAGATTTAGCAAAGCGAGGTCCACTTACTAGATAGAGGAAGGATACAAAAGAGGACTTCACGGTCAGCTGAAAAACCCTTTCAAAAACCCATCCTGAAATTACTTTAAGACTCCTGTGTCAACTCATGACACAGGAGTGGCAATTTCAGTCCACAAGAGCTTCCAGTAACAGGAAATGACAAACTGTAAACTGGACAAAAAATTCAAAACAAAAAGGACAAGAGTCCACTTAGCTGATCAGCAGACTGGTAGCAGGAACATGCAACTGAAAGACTCAGGTTACAATGATGACCGGCAAGGAAGTGACTGGAGAGCAAGGCTAAATAGGGAACTCCCAAAACTGATGGAAGCAGGTGAGCTGAGGCAGAAAAGAACACACAAGTCTCCAGTACCACCAGCCACCACTAGGGGAGCCCAAAAAGCGGATCACAACATAGAGGGCAATGATGACTTCGCGTGATCTAGACTATATGCTTCTGTTAATACATCCCAGAATTGCATTTGACTTTTTGCTGCTGCATCACACTGTTGACAGTTCTCGAGCAGTTGGCAAAATACGAGTGGTCCAAAATTCCAATTATTGATTTCAAAGGGTGTGGAACCAAATATTAAGATGAGGGTGTCAACAATTTTGTCTGGCCCATTTTGGGGGTTTTGTGTAAAATTATGTCCAATATGCCTTCTTATCTCAGTCTTTTTGTGTTGTTCCAATACACACAAAGGAAATAAACATGTGTATAACAAAATGTGTGTAATTGCAATAAGTTTCTGAGAGATATACTTCATTTTCTGGAACAATTTCAAGGGTGTCAACACTTTGGGCCATGACTGTATAAATGAATCATGTCTGTCTTCTTAAGTCTATGTACGTAGCTTTATAGATTATGAATGCTATTTCTTATGTAATTCTGTTGTGAACTGTGTTTCTGGGCTCCCTCTGGTGGTCACTAACGGTATTGTGTTAGGTATGTCTTGTTGCAGGCCTGAGCTCCAGCTGTGTCGTTAAGCAGCGGGTGTTTCCTATTTGAGTCTCCTCTGGACTCAGTCTCTTGCCTGGCATCGTTGTATCCAGACCTAGTTGGTCTCCTCCGGATTCCTTTCAGTCTGCCTCATGCAAGAAAAGCTAAGTCTGTTTTGTACAATTTGGATCGTTTGCATTATTCAGTGTTTTTGTCCAGCTTGCTTTACATTTGATTTTTTGACTCGCTGGAAGCTCTAGGGGGCTGATATTCTCCCTCCACATCGTCAGTCGATGTGGGGGTTCTTGAATGTTCAGCGTGGATGATTTGTAGGGTTTTTTGCTAACCGCATAGTCCACTATCTATTTTCTGCTATCTAGACTATTGGGCCTCACTTTGCTGAATCTAGTTCATCTCTACGTTTGTGTTTTCCTCTTGCCTCACCGTTATTATTTGTTGGGGGCTTTCTATATCTTTGGGGTTCAATTTCTCTGGAGGCAAGCGAGGTCTTATTTTTTCCCTTTAGGGGTAGTCAGTTCTCCGGCTGGCTCGAGACGTCTAGAACCAACGTAGGCACGTTCACCGGCTACTTTTAGTTGTTTGTGTCAGGATCAGGTATGCGGTTAGCCCAGTTTCCACCTCCCTAGAGCAGTATTTATATTTTTGCTATCTTGCCGGAATATCAGAGATCCTCTGCCATTGGGATCATAATAGAATGCCAGGCCAAAAGAAAATGTTTAATGCATCGCAGAAGCGGGATTAAAAAGAAGTTCTGAGTCTTCTTTTTTTTTGTTGTTGGTTTTTTTTTTTTTTGCTGCAGTTTGCCTAGCTTCTTCCATCCCCTTTTTCTCTGAGTGGCTGAAACTCTGCTGCAGATATGAATGTCCAGACTTTGACTTCTAGTGTGGATCAGCTTGCTGCTAGGGTGCAAAGCATTCAGGTTTTGTTATCCATAGCCCTATGTCTGAACCAAAAATACCTATTCCTGAGCCGTTTTTTGGAGATAGATCTAAATTCCTGAATTTTAGGAATAATTGTAAATTGTTTCTGTCTCTGAAACCTCGTTCCTCTGGTGATTCCGCTCAGCAGGTTAGGATTGTTATTTCCTTCTTGCGCGGCGACCCTCAGGATTGGGCCTTCTCTCTGGCGCCAGGAGATCCTGCATTGGTGAATGTTGATGCGTTTTTTCTGGCACTTGGTTTGCTTTATGAGGAGCCTAATCTTGAAAATCAGGCTGAAAAAATGTTGCTGGTTATCTTTCAGGGTCAGGACGAAGCTGAGGTATATTGCCAAAAATTTCGGAAATGGTCCGTGCTTACTCAATGGAATGAGTGTGCACTGGCCGCAAATTTCAGAAATGGTCTTTCTGAAGCCATTAAAGATGTGATGGTGGGGTTTCCTATCCCTACAGGTCTAAATGATTCAATGGCTCTAGCCATTCAAATTGATCGACGTTTGCGGGAGCGCAAATCTGATAATCCTTTGGCGGTGCTGTCTGAACGGTCACCTAATTCTATGCAATGTGACAGAATTCTGACCAGAGCCGAGCGACAAAATCATAGACGTCAAAATGGGTTGTGTTTCTACTGTGGTGATTCAACACATGTTATCTCAGCATGCTCTAAACGTTTAAAGAAAAAAGTTAATCCTGTCGCCATTGGTACTTTTCAGCCTAAGTTTATTTTGTCTGTGACTTTAATTTGTTCATTATCTTCTTACTCAGTTATGGCTTTTGTGGATTCTGGTGCTGCTTTAAGTCTGATGGATTTGTCGTTTGCCAAGCGCTGCGGTTTTGTCCTGGAGCCTTTGGAAAATCCTATTCCTCTTAGAGGAATTGATTCTACGCCATTGGCAGAAAATAAACCTCAGTATTGGACGCAGGTGACCATGTGCATGACTCCTGTACATCAGGAGGTGATTCGTTTTTTGGTACTGCATAAAATGCATGATGTTGTCGTTTTGGGTCTGCCATGGTTACAGGCCCATAATCCAGTTTTAGATTGGAAAGCTATGACTGTGTCTAGCTAGGGGTGTCAGGGGATTCATGGCGATTCTCCATTGGTGTCTATTGCTTCTTCTACTCCTTCTGAGATCCCTGAGTTTTTGTCAGACTTTCAGGATGTATTTAATGAGGCCAGGTCCAGTGCCCTTCCTCCTCATAGGGACTGTGATTGTGCTATAGATTTGATTCCTGGTAGTAAGTTTCCTAAGGGACGACTCTTTAATTTATCTGTGCCAGAGCATGCTGCAATGCGGAGTTATATAAAGGTGTCTTTGGAGAAGGGACATATTCGCCCATCCTCGTCCCCTCTTGGTGCAGGATTCTTTTTTGTGGGCAAGAAAGACGGGTCTCTGAGACCTTGTATTGATTATCGTCTTCTGAATAAGATCACTGTTAAATTTCAGTATCCTTTGCCATTGTTGTCTGATTTGTTTGCTCGGATTAAGGGATCCAGTTGGTTCACCAAGATAGATCTTCGTGGTGCGTATAACCTTGTGCGCATAAAGCAGGGAGATGAATGGAAAACGGCATTTAATACGCCTGAGGGTCATTTTGAGTACCTGGTGATGCCTTTCGGATTATCTAATGCTCCTTCTGTGTTTCAGTCCTTCATGCATGACATCTTCCGGAAATATCTGGATAAATTTATGATTATTTATCTGGATGATATTTTGGTTTTTTCTGATGATTGGGAGTCCCATGTGAACCAGGTCAGGATGGTGTTTCAGGTTTTGCGGGAGAATGCTTTATTTGTGAAGGGCTCAAAATGTATCTTTGGGGTACAGAAGGTTTCTTTTTTGGGTTTTATTTTTTCCCCTTCTACTGTGGAGATGGACCCAGTTAAGGTCCGTGCCATTCATGACTGGACTCAGCCCACGTCTGTTAAGAGCCTGCAGAAGTTCTTGGGCTTTGCTAATTTTTACCGTCGTTTTATCGCTAATTTCTCCAGCGTGGTTAAACCTTTGACGGATATGACCAAGAAGGGTTCTGATGTTGCGAATTGGTCTCCTGCGGCCGTGGAGGCCTTTCGGGAGCTGAAGCGTCGGTTTACTTCAGCGCCAGTCTTGTGCCAGCCGGATGTCTCTCTTCCCTTCCAGGTTGAAGTTGATGCTTCTGAAATTGGTGCAGGGGCTGTTTTGTCGCAAAAAAGTTCTGATGGCTCCATGATGAAGCCATGCGCCTTCTTTTCAAGGAAATTTTCGCCTGCTGAGCGGAACTATGATGTTGGTAATCGGGAGTTGTTGGCCATGAAGTGGGCATTTGAGGAGTGGCGACATTGGCTCGAGGGAGCTAGACATCGTGTGGTGGTCTTGACTGATCATAAAAATCTGATTTACCTCGAGTCTGCCAAGCGCCTGAATCCTAGACAGGCCCGTTGGTCGTTGTTTTTCTCCCGTTTTGACTTTGTGGTCTCGTACCTGCCTGGTTCGAAGAACGTGAAGGCTGATGCACTTTCTAGGAGTTTTGTGCCTGATTCTCCGGGAGTCTCTGAGCCGGCTGGTATTCTCAGAGAGGGAGTAATTTTGTCTGCCATTTCCCCAGATTTGCGACGAGGGCTGCAAAAATTTCAGGCTGATAGGCCTGATCGTTGTCCACCAGAGAGATTGTTTGTCCCTGATGGATGGACCAACAGAGTTATTTCTGAGGTTCATTCTTCGGTGTTGGCGGGACATCCTGGGATTTTCAGTACCAGAGATTTGGTGGCCAGGTCCTTTTGGTGGCCTTCCTTGTCGCGGGATATGCGTTCTTTTGTGCAGTCCTGTGGGATTTGTGCTCGGGCTAAGCCTTGCTGTTCTCGTGCCAGCGGGTTGCTTTTGCCCTTGCCTATCCCGAAGAGGCCTTGGACGCACATTTCCATGGATTTCATTTCGGATCTTCCGGTGTCTCGGAAGATGTCTGTCATCTGGGTGGTGTGCGATCGTTTTTCTAAAATGGTCCATTTGGTGCCCTTGCCTAAGTTGCCTTCCTCCTCTGATTTGGTTCCTTTGTTCTTTCAGAATGTGGTTCGTTTGCATGGCATCCCTGAGAATATTGTATCTGACAGAGGATCCCAGTTTGTGTCCAGATTCTGGCGATCCTTTTGTGCTAAGATGGGTATTGATTTGTCTTTTTCGTCGGCATTTCATCCTCAGACTAATGGCCAGACCGAGCGAACTAATCAGACGTTAGAGACTTATTTGAGATGTTTTGTTTCTGCTGATCAGGACGACTGGGTTACCTTTTTGCCACTGGCCGAGTTTGCCCTTAATAATCGGGCTAGTTCTGCCACCTTGGTTTCACCCTTTTTCTGCAACTCTGGTTTTCATCCTCGTTTCTCCTCGGGTCAGGTTGAACCTTCTGACTGTCCTGGGGTTGATTCTGTGGTGGATAGGTTGCAGCGGATTTGGAACCATGTGGTGGACAATTTCAAATTGTCACAAGACAAGGCCCAGCGGTTTGCCAACCGCCGCCGCGGTGTGGGCCCCCGACTTCGTGTTGGGGATTTGGTTTGGTTGTCTTCTCAGCATGTTCCTTTGAAAGTCTCCTCTCCTAAGTTCAAGCCTCGCTTTATCGGTCCTTATAAGATTTTGGAAATCCTTAACCCGGTGTCTTTTCGCTTGGACCTTCCAGCGTCTTTTGCTATTCATAATGTGTTCCATAGGTCCTTGTTGCGGCGGTACGTGGTGCCTATGGTTCCTGCTGTTGAGCCTCCTGCCCCGGTTTTGGTTGAGGGCGAGTTGGAGTACGTGGTGGAGAAGATTCTGGATTCTCGTATCTCTAGACGGAAACTCCAGTATTTAGTTAAGTGGAAAGGCTATGGTCAGGAGGATAATTCCTGGGTTGTCGCCTCTGATGTTCATGCGGCTGATTTGGTTCATGCCTTTCACGCTGCTCATCCTGATCGCCCTGGGGGTCTTGGTGAGGGTTCGGTGACCCCTCCTCAAGGGGGGGGTACTGTTGTGAACTGTGTTTCTGGGCTCCGTCTGGTGGTCACTAACGGTATTGTGTTAGGTATGTCTTGTTGCAGGCCTGAGCTCCAGCTGTGTCGTTAAGCAGCGGGTGTTTCCTATTTGAGTCTCCTCTGGACTCAGTCTCTTGCCTGGCATCGTTGTATCCAGACCTAGTTGGTCTCCTCCGGATTCCTTTCAGTCTGCCTCATGCAAGAAAAGCTAAGTCTGTTTTGTACAATTTGGATCGTTTGCATTATTCAGTGTTTTTGTCCAGCTTGCTTTACATTTGATTTTTTGACTCGCTGGAAGCTCTAGGGGGCTGATATTCTCCCTCCACACCGTCAGTCGATGTGGGGGTTCTTGAATGTTCAGCGTGGATGTTTTGTAGGGTTTTCTGCTAACCGCATAGTCCACTATCTATTTTCTGCTATCTAGACTATTGGGCCTCACTTTGCTGAATCTAGTTCATCTCTACGTTTGTGTTTTCCTCTTGCCTCACCGTTATTATTTCTTGGGGGCTTTCTATATCTTTGGGGTTCAATTTCTCTGGAGGCAAGCGAGGTCTTATTTTTTCCCTTTAGGGGTAGTCAGTTCTCCGGCTGGCTCGAAACGTCTAGAACCAACGTAGGCACGTTCACCGGCTACTTTTAGTTGTTTGTGTCAGGATCAGGTATGTGGTTAGCCCAGTTTCCACCTCCCTAGAGCAGTATTTATATTTTTGCTATCTTGCCGGAATATCAGAGATCCTCTGCCATTGGGATCATAACATAATTCCTCCTCAAACAGGAAATTGTGTTTTGAATGTAAGATGATATGTTTCACCCATAATCTTTTGAAATGTGTATCTTAGACACATTCAGATGTCACTGATATTTGTTGTAGACACTCTTGATTAGCGTATCATCAGTTTGGTCAAGAGTGTCAGTTTTAACCATCAGAATTTAGTTAGAGTTTCATCAGTTTTTCTCAGATGAAAACAAAATTATGAAGGTTTCACAAGCTTCTCCTATCAAACAGTCTATAAAAAAAACAATCAGCACACAGATGGAATCTGTGTGCTGTCCGATTTCTTTCACGTACCCATAAACTTGCATTGGAGATTTTGATCCAAGAATCTGCTCAATATTGGATGTTTCCACAATTTTTTCACAAGGCTCTTATAGACTTGGTTTGAAAAGTGATCTCCAGCTCCCTGAAGCTAACACTGGAGCAATCCAGCAGGTCACAAACAGCTACAGGCCGACTGGAGTGGTGGCAGGTAAGTATGAGAGTAGGGGTTTGGAACTTTGATTAGAAGCACCATTCCAGTGGTCAAATTTTAAAAAAAGCGGGAGTGTAGCTTTACGTTTACCATCAACCGTTAAACTATGAAACTATGATCCCCTAAAACACAGCTGTAAAATATTGAAATCAAATAAAACAATATAAATGCAAACTCTTTATAAATAGAATAATTGGAATCCAGAAGACATAAATGGGTATACATGGGACCCTCACATTTTAGCACCTTATTAAGTTAAAATAACACCTAACCAGTAATAAATGTAATCCCTTTACAACCTATGACGTATAGGTACATCATAGGTTGCCTCCCCCCTTTGGTGCAGGCTCCGGCGTTGAGTCTTCAAAGTTTGCTCACATATCAGCTGATGAAATAAGCTGACATGTGCCCCTAACAGCTGAGGGTGGAATTGCAATCCACCCGAGGCTGTTAACATGTTAAATGATGCTGACAATCTCTGACAGCGGCATTTACATGGTCATGCCCGAAGCACATCATAAATTCCACCCATCGGCGCCCCATGTAAGCACCGGAGCACATAGCAGATGAGCATTTTAGCACAGGAAATAGAATGATCGCAACTTCTAGTCGCCCATGGAGACTATTGAAGCAAGTAAACAGTAAAAAAGAAAAGTTTTTGAAAATATTTAAAAAATATAAAGTTCAAACCACCTCCCTTTTGCCCCATTCAAAATAATAAAACAATACAAAAAATACCCATATTTGGTATCACCGCTTTCAGAATTGCATGATCTATCAAGATATAAAAAAATTAATTTGATTGGTAAACAACGTAACGGGAAAAAAGTGGCAGAATTACGATTTTTTAATCCAATGGAGATGCTGTGGCATGACCTTAAAAATGCAGTTCATGCTCTGAAACCCTCCAATGTGGCTGAATTACAACAATTCTGTAAAGATGAGTGGGCGAAAATTCCCCCAGAATGTTGTAAAAGACTCACTGCCAGTTACTGCAAATGGATCATTGCAGTTGTTGCTGCTAAGGGTGGCCCAGCAGTTATTAGGTTCAGGGGGCAATCACTTTTTCAAACAGGGCCCTGTAGGTTTGGATTTCTTTTTCACTTAATAATAAAGACCTTAATTTAAAAACTGCATTTTGTGTTTACTTGTGTTATCTTTGTCTAATATTTAAATTTATTAGGTGCTCTGAAAAATTTAAGTGTGGTTTTGAAAATATTTTTCTTGTTCGGGTCATAGGAGGGTTAAAATATTTCATTTTTCAATTAAATTTACAAAACTTAATTTTTTAAGAAATACTTTACCTTTGAAGTGTCTTAAAGAGGGCTACATGTCAGAAACTCCTCCCAAAAGACTCTCTTTAAAAATCAGCACCTCTCAAAGTATTCAAAAGCATATTCAAAAAGCATGTTAGTCCTACAGGTGCTTCACAGGAATTATTGCAATAAAGAATGAAAAAAAATATTTTTTTTCCACAAAAATATTACTTTAGCCCCAAATGTCCCATTTTCAGGAGAAAATGGACCACACAATTTGTTGTGCAATTTCTATTGATTATACCAACAAACTGGTTGTAAACTCTTCTTTGGGCATAAGGGAGGGCTTAGAGGTGAATGAGCACTATTTAAGTTTTGGAGAACAATTTTACCTGGAATAGACTGTGGATAGCATTTGCAGAGCCTCCAAGAAGTCAAAAAAGCAGAATCCCCCCACAAGCAACCCCATTCTGAAACTTCCTACCTAAACTACATTTTTAGACAAACTTCAAAGAAAGTGCCTAGTGTAGAACACAGGATTAATGTGAGCTGAGCCTTATTCTGCGTTCCCATGATGAGTTTTTGGTGATTTTTTTTACGATGCATATTTTAGAAAAAATGCATGTAATCTATTTTACTTAATGTGTGCAGAAATTATACAGAAAATCTGCAACATCAAAAAGTCACCAAATGCTCATCATGGTAACGTAGCTTTTTAGGGGCAGAATGAACAAATTAAGGGCATATTAGGAAGTCAGTACTATAGAGGAAAGAATCCTGCACCGCTGCAACACCTCAGCCCAAATATCCACTGTGTGTGATTACCACGTCAAATACACTGCCCTTCCGGATTCACGGGTGCCAAACCCTGTAAGAAATTGCATAAATCCATATACTGACCAGAAAAAAAGGGTGTCACTCACCGTTTCTAAAATACAATCTTTATTGTGACGATTTAAAACTTCAGCGGGTGGATGTAGAACGGGAAGAAAAAAAATCGGACGATGGACGTTTCGTGCTCCCTTGCGCTTCTACGGGTCCTGTTCAAAGCATATTAGGAAGTTTTTTTATGCTATTTACTGTGCAGCATGAGTGATTAGACAGCTTTATCCTTCAGGTCAGTATGATTATAGCAGAACCCTTTTTTTTAAAAAAAAAATATATATATATATACTTTTTTTTAACTTTAACCTATTTTCAGAGTTATAAGTTTTTTATTTTTCCACCAGCAGAGCCATTGGGGATCTTGTTTTTTTCAGGATGAATTGAAGTTTTTATAGATACCAATTTGGTGCTCATAACATTTTTGAATCTCTTGCTATACCTATTTTTGGTAGATGGAATCAAGACAGGACCGGGGAACAGGAGAATCCTCCGGTAGGCCTCTGTGAGAGATTACTAATGAGCAGTAATCTTACACTTGATTCAGAATTTGCAGAAAACCGTATCATCTAATCATTTGTTAAACAAGTTAGCCAAATTAATATTGTATAGAAGCAAAAGTAAATTTGTGTACTGGGGTCAAGTTATTTTTGCATAGAATCAAGAATCAATGTTACTAGGGGGCCTTTTCCAGCCCAGTCCAACACTAGGCAGATTTTTTATCCCATTCACTGTGCAGTAGAAGTGATAGGACAGCTCTGTTCTAAGGGTCAGTACATTTATCGTTTTCAAATTTATATAGGTTTTTATGTTTTGCTACTTTTCCAATAATTATTTTTTTCATCACCATATTCTGAGAACTGTAACTTTTTATTTGTAAGCTCGCAAAGATGAGTGAGGGCTTATTTTTTGGGGGAAGAGACAATATTTTCAATGATACCATTGTTCATGAACTTTTTTTTTCACTCCATCTCAATACATTTTTTGTTCAATCGTATGATGAAAAATTAGCGCTTTTACTGTGTTTGTTTTACATATTTGAAAGTGTTCATCGTCAAATAAGAGTTAAGCAATGAGACAGCTTTAAAGTTTTTTTTTCCCAGACGTGTAAATACAAAATATCTTAACAGGCCACCATACCTAGCAGATCTGTAGATCACTGTATGACTTTCAGTCACTATGACAACCATCAGCACCCCGCGATCATGTCACAGGGTTATGGATGTAATGAGAGATGGCGGCCCCTCCCTCTGCCAATCTTCTAAATGCTGTGATCATTATTGATCACAGCATTTTGAAGGTTAAACAGCCAGTGAAGGTGCTGGCATTCACCCTGGCTGTTAACGCAGGAGCTCTTCCATGAGTTAAGACTATCTCCTGTGCCGGCAAAATCATCATGATGAACCTGTACATCATATGCAGGGAAGCCGTTTCCTATTATGGCGTACAAGTACATGCGCACATATGTTGTAAAGTGCTAAATAATGTCTTGTGATTTCACGGACATCCTAGAATGCATAGATGAGAATCTGCTTTTTTTTTAGAATTTTTTAGAATCTAATAGAATCTAATGCTTTCACTATAAGGAGATGTTAATAAAGTCATAGGCCTCCATGTTTATAGTTTATATAATAAAATTGAAGTTTTGTTGTGCTACAAATGGAGGAAACTGTAATAAGGCGAGTTCCTTAGGTGGCATTTCCAAAGTGTAAAAAGATAAATGGAAGTAGGTACATTACAGTCGTAAGTTTTGGTAAGATAAATAGGCAATGGCATTCATACGCTGCTCACTTTCCCACTAAATAGTATATAATTGCCCAATGCTGCCAAGAACACCCCTATAAGACATAATGCAGTCCACCCTGATGATAAACGTGCCGTTCTTCAATTGAGAGCTGGACAACACTGACAACTTTACCTCCTCTGATCTTCGCTGTAGCCCCTGTAATAGCTTGTGTGCTAATCAGTTTGTGAGGATGTTGGGGTCAGTCTCACTGAAGGACCTGTATAGAAGTCGGCCACAATGGAAATGAAACACAAAACCCAACTCCAAACTACATATCTCGACACAGGTACATTGGTTATCTGTACATCCATGACTCCAATTTGCAATTTTAGTTCATTTTGCAACAGCTAAATAGACACAACAGATACTGAGATACTTAAAAAGAAATCATCGTTGTCAGCAATGTGTAAATTATAAGACTGTTTCTTCAGTAGCAGTATGAACTCCTGTAACTTTCTTTGATATACCGTACATAGAGCATGTAAAGAAAATATGTAATGGATTCCAATGATTCAAAAGATAAATAAGAATCATGGGCTGGATTACAATTTTTCCACAAATAACTATAGATTAAAACAATTAGCTGCGTACTAATGAAAGCAAATAAATAATATTAATTTGTTAAATAAACCTTAATAAAAGACATCTAAATGAAGAATAGCACAAAACCCCAAAAAAGAAATAGAAAAATCAGTATATAGATAAATGACAGACAATAACAATTAGCTACCACATCTATTGTACTAAAATCAAATATGATATCAGTAAATAATATTAAGGATTACAATTGTTTTTCTCAATATCTCACATCAAATCTGAATAAACCTTTCCCGTTTTAGGTCAATTAGGATTACCATAATCTAATATATAAAGCTGAATGTGTGTGTGTGTGTATGTATGTATGTATGTATGTATGTCCGGGATTGGCATCTGAACCGTAGCAGCTACAGCCACAAAATTTTGCACAGTCACACGTCTGGACCCCGAGAGCGTCATAGGCTATGTTGTGAGGTGAAATTTTAACCCCGCGCTTTCCAATTCACCAAACAATTTTGCCCCTATCTACATAATGGGGAAAAAGTGAAAGGAAAAGTGTTGGAGGCGTCGCAGCTACAGGCACAAAATTTTGCACAGTCACACGTCTGGACCCTGAGAGCGTCAAAGCTATATTGTGAGGTGAAATTTTAACCCCGCGCTTTCCAAGTCACCAAACAATTTTGCCCCTATCTACATAATGGGGAAAAAATGAAAGGAAAAGTGTTGGAGGCAAATTAACAGCTGCCAGATGTGAACAAGGGGGACTTAAAGAATGACAGCGATGGCACCAAAGAGTATATACTGTACAGTTGCTAAGGTGGGGCCCCAACATGGGATAATCACACCACCACGGGGATATGAACACACACACAAAATGCGCCACACACTACCACGTGCTCGAACACATATACCACCCTCAGTGCACATTTCACCACACATACACCAACCTCGCCACATAAAAGTAGAAACACAAAAGTCGCCGCTCAAAACTCGCCACGCGCAAAACTCTCCACATGCAAAACTCGCCACACGTGCAAAACTCGCCACACGCAAAACTTGCACACGCAGAAAAATTGCCACACGCAGAAAAATTGCCACATGCACAAAAGTTGCAACACATGCAAAAGTTGCCTCACACAAAACTTGCACATACTCAAAAGGCACCACACATAAAACTCGCCACGCGCAAAACTCGCCATGCGCAAAACTTGCTGCACACAACTTGCTACACTAACCTGTCACATGCAACTCGACACACAAAAAGTTGCTACACGCATGTCGCCACACAAAACTCATCTCACAAAAGTCCCTACATGCATGTCGCCACACGCAACTCAACACACACAACTTGACACACGAAACTCGCCCTAAAACACACACAAGTCTGGTATCCTTCAAAAATAAAAATCTGATTAATAAGCAGACAAACTACAAGAGCAACAAATGTACCATATAGGAATCCGGCAGCTGTCAGTCACATGACCAGTCTATTATGTGTATGTGTGAGCTAATATATACTGCCAGGGGGTGGGCTTACTGTTGGCTGGGGATTTATCAGGCTGCCATTTTAGCTTACAAATACTGAGGTAAAAATACTGACCAAATAACGTGTGAACGAGGGCTAATACAGGAGGAGATGGCATACAGCTATATACTATATACAGGAGATGACACACAGGTATATACTATTTACAGGGGAGATGACACACAGGTATATACTATATACAGGAGGAGATGACACACAGATATATACTATATACAGGAGAGATGACACACAGGTATATACTATATAGAGGAGGAGATGACATACAGGTACATACTACATACAGGAGGAGATGACATACAGGTATATACTATATACAGGAGGAGATGACACACAGGTATATACTATATACAGGAGCAGATTACCTACAGGTATATAGTATATACAGGAGGAGATGACACAGGTATATGCTATGTATAGGAGGAGATGACATACAGGTATATACTATATACAGGAGATGACACACAGATATATACTATATATAGGTGAGATGACACACAGGTATATACTATATACAGGAGATTACATACAGGTATATCTAATATATAAAGCTGAATGTGTGTATGTATGTATGTATGTGTGTATGTCCGGGATTGGCATCTGTACCGTCGCAGCTACAGCCACAAAATTTTGCACAGTCACACGTCTGGACCCCGAGAGCGTCATAGGCTATGTTGTGAGGTGAAATTTTAACCCCGCGCGTTCCAATTCACCAAACAATTTTGCTCCTATCTACATAATGGGGAAAAAGTGAAGGGAAAAGTGTTGGAGGAAAATTGACAGCTGCCAGATGTGAACAATGAGGACTTAAAGAATGAGAGCGATGGCGACAAAGAGTATATACCGTACAGTTGCTAAGGTGGGGCCCCGACATGGGATACTCACCACACACGGGGATATGAACACAAACACAAAATGCGCCACACACTACCACGTGCTTGAACACATATACCACCCTCAGCACACATTTCACCACACACACACACCAACCTCGCCACATAAAAGTCGAAACACAAAAGTCACCACTCAAAACTCGCTACATGCAAAACTCGCCATATGCAAAACTAGGCTCACGCAAAACTCGCCACACGTGCAAAACTCACCTCATGGAAAACTCACCTCATGCAAAACTTGCACACACAGAAAAATTGCCACATGTACAAAAGTTGCACCACATGCAAAAGTTGCCTCACACAAAACTTGCACATACTCAAAATGCACCACACATAAAACTCGCCACGCGCAAAACTCGCCATGCACAAATCTTGCTGCACACAACTTGCTACACTAACCTGTCACATGCAACTCAACACACAAAATGTTGCTACACGCATGTCGCCACACAAAACTCATCTCACAAAAGTCGCTACATGCATGTCGCCACACGCAACTCAACACACACAACTTGACACATAAAACTCGCCCTAAAACACACACAAGTCTGGTATTGTCCTTCAAAAATAAAAATCTGATTAATAAGCAAACTACAAGAGCAACAAATGTACCATATAGGAAATACGGCAGCTGTCACTCACATGACCTGTCTATTATGTGTATGTGTGAGCTAATATATACTGCCAGGGGGGAGGGCTTCCTGTTGGCTGGGGATTTATCAGGCTGCCAATAGCAACCAATCACAGCTCAGCTTCTATTTTGCTACAGTTAATTAACCTGAGCTCTGATTGGTTAATATAGGCAACAAAGACATTCTCAGTATAACAAAGCTAATATATGTTGTGAAATGCTTCTATTTGCTTAGTTTTTGCCTTTTAATAATTACATTTCTATCTATTTGTTTTGTGGTTTTTGTGTGCAGAATAAATTTTTGTTAACACATTCTATTTTGCTAACAGCAGTCATTAACCCGGGCGAAGCCGGGTAGTACAGCTAGTCTAATATATAAAGCTGAATGTGTGTATGTGTGTGTGTATGTATGTATGTGTGTATGTCCGGGATTGGCATCTGCACCGTCGCAGCTACAGCCACAAAATTTTGCACAGTCACACGTCTGGACCCCGAGAGCGTCATAGGCTATGTTGTGAGGTGAAATTTTAACCCCGCGCTTTCCAATTCACCAAACAATTTTGCCCCTATCTACATAATGGGGAAAAAGTGAAAGGAAAAGTGTTGGAGGCGTCGCAGCTACAGGCACAAAATTTTGCACAGTCACACGTCTGGACCCCGAGAGCGTCATAGGCTATGTTGTGAGGTGAAATTTTAACCCCGCGCTTTCCAATTCACCAAACAATTTTGCCCCTATCTACATAATGGGGAAAAAATGAAAGGAAAAGTGTTGGAGGCAAATTAACAGCTGCCAGATGTGAACAAGGGGGACTTAAAGAATGACAGCGATGGCGCCAAAGAGTATATACTGTACAGTTGCTAAGGTGGGGCCCCAACATAGGATAATCACCACACCACCACGGGGATATGAACACACACAAAATGCGCCACACACTACCACGTGCTCGAACACATATACCACCCTCAGCGCACATTTCACCACACATACACCAACCTCGCCACATAAAAGTAGAAACACAAAAGTCGCCGCTCAAAACTCGCCACGCGCAAAACTCTCCACATGCAAAACTCGCCACAC
Organism: Ranitomeya variabilis; assembly: GCF_051348905.1. Lineage (NCBI taxonomy): Eukaryota > Metazoa > Chordata > Amphibia > Anura > Dendrobatidae > Ranitomeya > Ranitomeya variabilis. The sequence continues at coordinate 254,470,511 of NC_135236.1, read as the reverse complement.
GTGCAAAACTCACCTCATGGAAAACTCGCCACGCGCAAAACTTGCACACGCAGAAAAATTGCCACACGCAGAAAAATTGCCACATGCACAAAAGTTGCAACACATGCAAAAGTTGCCTCACACAAAACTTGCACATACTCAAAAGGCACCATACATAAAACTCGCCACGCGCAAAACTCGCCATGCACAAAACTTGCTGCACACAACTTGCTACACTAACCTGTCACATGCAACTCGACACACAAAAAGTTGCCACACGCATGTCGCCACACAAAACTCATCTCACAAAAGTCACTACATGCATGTTGCGACACGCAACTCAACACACACAACTTGACACATGAAACTCGCCCTAAAACACACACAAGTCTGGTATTATCCTTCAAAAATAAAAATCTGATTAATAAGCAGACAAACTACAAGAGCAACAACTGTACCATATAGGAAATACGGCAGCTGTCAGTCACATGACCTGTCTATTATGTGTATCTGTGAGCTAATATATACTGCCAGGGGGGAGGGCTTCCTGTTGGCTGGGGATTTATCAGGCTGCCAATTAAGCTTACAAATACTGAGGTAAAATACTGACCAAATAACATGTGAACAAGGTCTAATACAGGAGGAGATGACACACAAGTATATACTACATACAGGAGGAGATGACACACAGGTATATACTATATACAGGGGAGATGACACAGACATATATACTATATACAGGGGAGATGACACACAGGTATATACTATATACAGGAGGAGATGACATACAGGTATATACTATATACAGGAGGAGATGACACACACATATATACTATATACAGGGGAGATGACACACAGGTATATACTATATACAGGAGGAGATGACACACTGGTATATACCATATACAGGGGAGATGACATACAGGTACATACTATATACAGAGAAGATGACACACAGGTATATACTATATACAGGGGAGATGACACACAGGTATATACTATATACAGGGGAGATGACACACAAGTATATACTATATACAGGAGGAGATGACACATAGGTATATACTATATATAGGAGGAGATGACATACAGGTACATACTATATACAGGAGGAGATGACATACAGGTACACACCTTATACAGGGGAGATGACACACAGATATATACTATATACAGGAGGAGATGACACACAGGTATATACTATATACAGGAGGAGATGACACAGGTATGTACCATATACAGGGGAGATGACACACATATATACTATATACAGGAGCAGATGACACACAGGTATATACTATATACAGGAGGAGATGACATACAGGTACATACTATATATAGGAGGAGATGACACACAGGTATATACTGGATACAGGAGCAGATGACACACAGGTATATACTATATACAGGAGGAGATGACACACGTATATACTATATACAGGAGGAGATGACATACAGGTATATACTATATACACTGTGTTCCAAATTATTATGCAAATAATATTTCCTCATATTTTCTCTAAATTATCTATCTGAATTGCAGTCATTGTTATTTTCCAGTCATCTACTATTCTAGTATAATTGCAATGTTTTGGAAAAAACTGCCTATGAAAACAGTATCTTTTTAAAAAAAATAAACACTCAAAATGCATGTTCCAAATTATTATGCACAGCAGAGTTTTCAACCTTTTTTTTTAGTTTGAACAAAAAAATGGTCAATTGTGAAGTTATAAGCATTATCAGCTTATTACAAAATGAAATCAAACAGTTTTCAAGTGAAAACTTTATTGTAGGTGATGTTACATTTGCACATAGGACCCTTTGTTCGAAGGAAGCTTCTGAACTCTCTCGTCCATTGAATTTGTCAGTTTTTGGATGGTTTCTGCTTCAATTGTTTTGCATGTGGATAGAATACCCTCCCAGAGCTGTTGCTTAGATGTGAACTGCCTCCCGCCATCATAGACACTCCTTTTGATGATGCTCCAGAGGTTCTCAATGGGGTTGAGGTCAGGGGAAGATGGTGGCCACACCATAAGTTTGTCCTCTTTTATGCCCATAGCAGCCAAAGATGTAGATGTGTTTTTTGCAGCATGAGACGGTGCATTATCATGCATGAAAATGACCTTGCTGCGGAAAGCACGGTTCTTCCTCTTGAACCATGGCAGGAAGTGTTGTTTTGGAAACTTCACATAGATTATGGAGTTCATCTTTACCCCTTCAGGGATCATAAAGGGGCCGACAATCTCTCCCCCATGATTCCAGCCCAAAACATTACTCCACCTCCTCCTTGTTGGCGCCTTAGCCGTGTTTTCATGGGGTGTCCATCCTCCACTCCATCCATCTGGACCATCGAGCGTTGCACGGCACTCATCGGTGAACAAAACAGTTTGGAAGTTAGTCTTCATGTATCGTTTGGCCCACTGGAGCCGTTTCTGCTTGTTGCAGTGGATAGAGGTGGTCGACAGGATGGCTTACGCACAGCTGCAAACCTCTGAAGGACCCTGCATCTTGTTGTTCTGGGGACGTTGGAGGCACCAGCAGCTTCAAAAACTTGTCTGCTGCTATGATAATAAGGCATTTTTGCAGCTGCTCTTTTAACCTTACACAATTGCCTGTTGGAAAGAGTCCTCAATGTTTCCTTATCAGCACGCACAAGTGTGTGCTGGGAATCAGCTACATACTTCTTGATTGTGCGATGATCACGATGAAGTGTCTTGGCAATGTTGATTGTAGTCATGCCTTGACCTAAATACTCCACAATTTGTTGCTTCTCAGCAGCCGACACATCCTTTTTCTTTCCCATTTTGGCAAAAAATGTAGGCTGCTTAATAATGTGGAACAGCCTTCTTAAGTAGTCTTGCCTTTATTTGGACACACCTGCCAAACTAATTTGCACAGGTATCTGCAATTGCTTTCAGTGATATAAAGAGTCCTGACACACATCACCATCAATGAGTTTAAATGACAAACAAAAAAATTCAAACTTATCACTCCTAAACTCTATGTGCATAATAATTTGGAACACAGTGTAAAAGAGGAGATGACACATAGGTATATAGAGGAGGAGATGACATACAGCAGGTATATACTATATACAGGAGATGATATACAGGTATATACTATATTTAGGAGGAGATGACATACAGGTATATAGTATATACAGAAGAGATGACATACAGGTATATACTATATACAGGAGGAGATGACACATAGGTATATACAATATACAGGAGGAGATGATATACAGCAGGTATATACTATTTACAGGGGAGATGACATACAGGCATATACTATATACAGGAGATGACATACAGGTGTATTCTATATATAAGGGAGATGACAAACATGTATATACTGAGGGGAAAATGAGGTGTGAGGTGAAAATGAGGGGTGTGAGGTGAAAATGAAAAGGTGTGAGTGCAAAATGAGAGGAGTGAGGGAAAATAGTGGATTGATTGGAAAATGACAGATGTGAGGTCAAAATGACAAGTGTTAGGGGGGAATGAGAGGAGTGAGGGGGAAAATAAGAGGAGTGAGGGGGAAAATGAGAGATGTAAGGGAGAAAATGAGAGATGTGAGGGGGAAAATGAGAGGCGTGATGGGAAAATAAGAGAAGTGAGGTGCTATAACTAACCACAGATATTTACTATGCCCAGGCAACGCCGGGCTCTTCAGCTAGTTATTAATATTTGTCAAATGTCAGAATAATGAGAGATAAAGAAAATGTTTAAGGCATTTTTATTACTTACTGCAAAGTCAAAAGTTTACATACATTTCATTAGTATTTGGTACCATTTCCCTTAAACTGAATGACTTGGGTCAAATGTTTGGGATATCCTTCCACAAGCTTCTCACAATAATTGGTCGGAATTTGGGTCCATTCCTCCTGACAAAACTGGTGTAACTGATCCAGGTTTGTAGGTGCCTTGCTCTCACCGGCCTTTTCAGCTTTGCTCAGTTGCTCAGTTCAGTTGGATTAAGATCAGGGCTTTGTGATGGCCACTCCAAAACATTGACTTTGCTATCCTTAAGCCACTTTGTTACCATGTTGGCAGTACTCTTCAGGTCATTGTCCATTTGGAAGACCCATTTCCGCCCAAGCTTTAACTTCATAGCTGGTGTCTTGAGATGTTGCTTCAGTATTGCCACATATTCTTCTTTTCTAATGATGCCATCTATTTTTTGAAGTGCACCAGTCCCTCCTGCATCAAAACAACCCCACAATATGAATATGCCACCCCTGTGTTTCTCAGTTGGGATGGTGTTCTTAGGCTTCCAAGCTTCTACCTTTTTCCTCCAAATGTAATGATGGTCATTAGGCCCAAAAAGTTAAATTTTAGTTTCATCAGACCACAGGACATGTCTCCAAAAATTAAGGTATGTGTTCCTGTGTGCATTTGCAAACATTATTCTGGCTTCTTCATGTTTCTTTTGGAGTAATGGCTTCTTCCTGGCAGAGTGGCCTTTCAGCCAATGTTGATACCGTAGTCGTTTCACTGTGGATATTCTAACAATCTTAGCAGCTTCCGCCATAATCTTCCCAAGGTCTTTTGCTTTTTTTTGTCCTTAGGTTGATATGCACATGTTGGACCAAAGTACGTTCATCTCTGGGACACAGAACCCATCTCCTTCCTGAGCTGTATGATGGCTGGACATTCCCATTTTGTTTGTACTTCCGTATAATTGTTTGTACAGATGAACGAGGCACCTTCAGGTATCTTGACATTGTACTCAAGGATGAGACAGACTTGTGCAAATCCACAATTCTGTTCCTGATATCTTGGCTTATTTCTTGAGACTTTCCCATGATGATACACAAACAAGCAGCGTGTTTCAGATGTGCATTAAAAGATATCCACAGGTGTGTCTCAAATTAGAAGCTTCCAAACACATGACATCATCATATGGGCAGTCCAGAATTGTTTAAAAGCATAGTATTCTTAGTGTATGTATACTTTTGACTTGGCAATAGCGCCGAAACGCGCGTTGGGGAGGACGCTGTCTTGGAGCCCTGGGTCATACAGTCCATTTAGTAAGTTTAATATATTCTTTATAGAACTTAAACTACTGTCATTATTTATACCCAGCGCATACCATTTGGCACTGTTGGTTATAATACCAATTATCTTATACATTAGCACATTTCTATGCCCTCTATTCTATTGCACTTTAGCACTTTTTTCACTTGAATATATCAGTGGGTTACTAAAATAATTTTTCTCTTAATTGTTGACAACTTTTTATAGATTTTTTCATATTTTGCACATTTCTCCGTTATCACTTTTTAGTAATTGGGCAGTTTTTTTAGTGTTTTTTAGTGTTTTTTAGTGTTTTTCCAGTGCTATCTACAAGTATTTATTTGTAACAGCGTCCTATTTGATCTGTGATTTTCCCCTTACCATGGTTTTTTTTTAAATTATTTTAAATAATTATTATTAATAAACATGATTTTAGTGGATTAAATGGTCGTTTTCTCTTAGTGTTTTTTTGTGGTGTTTTTACGACTATCCATGTCTTATTATACTGGTCCACACTCACGGATAGTATTTAATTACTAGTCAGATATATATAGGGTAGACTTTTAAACGTGAGCATTTTTTCCTTTGCAATTTGTTTGTCTGATACTTTTGACTTTGCAGTAACTAATAAAAATGCCTTAAAACATTATCTCTCTCATTATTCTGGCATTACCATTAATTACCATACTTTGCTACTGTGTTATAGGATCATATTTTTCCCTTCCTTTTTCTTCTCCTTTATTGTTTAGATTGTTGTTGTATATTGCACTTTAGTAAACAGTTTTTCTTATTCTTGAGTGCTGTTTTATTATTTCATTTTTTTATCTCAAAAAAGTGTATTGAACATTTGTAGTTACCTCGGACACACATAGGGCAAGCCACTCCATCTGGCAGATACCAGAGGAATTCTGGCCTTCACCCTTTAACCCCTTGTGACAGAGTCACTGGCTTTGTAGAGGAAGGGAGTTACTTTTCACTGTGCAAGCAGCGGTCAGTGAAGTGAAACTGGAACATGTACAGAGTTCAATGGGCTGGTTTTATGTGAGCACCCGCAGTGCGGGTGGGAGGGTGCTCACCGTACCCCTTTTCCTGCAGGAACTGCAGGTGCTTGAGGACCTGTAGTGAGGTCATGATCACGTGACCAGTACATGTGATAGATATACCTGTACCTGTGGTTCAGGCTGTGTTGTGTCTGGAGAGAGGAAGCAATCCCATGTAGCTCTAAGGAGGAGCTGAGGACAGTGTGTGATGTCTGCAGGTTGAAACCTGCAGAGAAAAGACTCTGTAGAACTTTGTTTGTTTTGTTTTTCCATTAAGCCAGAAAGGCTCTATTTTTGTTTTTTAAAGCCTGCCTTGGTCAATGCAGACTTTAATAAACCAGCAAGTGTTTTACCACCAAAGTGTTCCTGTGTCTACCTAAGGAAGCAGCTAAGCGTGGCAACTAGTGTTGAGCATACCGATACTGCAAATATCGGGTATCGGCCGATATTCGCTGTATCGGAATTCCGATACCGAGTTCCGATATTTCTGCGATATCGGAAATCGGAATCAGAAGTCCCCACAGTGCAAAAATCACTATAATGGAGTGTGGGCGGTGTGTGGGTGGAGACTGCATGGAGCGGGCGGGGTCTGTGCGAGTGTGCGTGCCTGCCGGGGGGGTCTGTGAGGCCTCTCCGGGGTCTGTGCGTGCCTGCCGGGGGGTCTGTGCGGCCTCTCCGGGGTCTGTACGACCTGCTGGGGGGTCTGTGCGGCCTCTCTGGGGTCTGTACGGCCTGCCGGGGGGTCTGTGCGGCCTCTCCGGGGTCTGTACGGCCTGCCGGGGGTCTTTGTGTCTGTGCAGGCATCGTCCGATGGGACAGCAAGTCCCATCGGATAATGCCTGCTACACTGACAGTGATTGACACATTAGCCAATGATGGGACAGTAGTAGTCCCATCATCCGGCTAATGTGTTGAATGTAAAAAAAAAAAAAAATACTCCATACATGCTACAAACATACATACATGCTACATACATACATGCTACACACATGCTACACACATGCTACATACATGCTACATACATGCTACATACATACATGCTACATACATGCTACATACATTCTACATACATACATGATACATACATGCTACATACATACATGCTACATACATGCTACATACATACATGCTACATACATGCTACATACATACATGCTACATACATGCTACATACGTGCTACATACATACTATATACATACATACATGCTACATACATACTACATACGTGCTACATACATACTATATACATACATACATGCTACATACATGCTACATACATACATGCTACATACATACATGCTACATACTACATACATGCTACATACATACATACCACATACATACATACCACATACATACTACATACATACATGCTACATACACGCTACATACATACATACATGCTACATACATACTACATACATGCTACATGCTACATACATACATACTACATACATACATGCTATATACATGCTACATACTACATACATACATGCTACATACATACTACATGCTACATACTACATACATACTACATACATGCTACATACATGCTACATACATACATCCATACATACATACATACTACATACATCCATACATACTACATACATGCTACATAATACTATATGCATACATACTGCATACATTACATACAATACATACATATAGACATACAGTACATTAAACATAGATTACATACTCACCATTACTTGTCATTTTGATCCCCGAAGCCAGTGTCATCTGTAAAAAATACGAAAAAAACAAACAACCAATATACTCCCGTGGAGAGCAGCAGCAACAGCTGTTGCAACCGCTCTCCAGGGGCCCCAGGAACACAATGACAAGAGGAAGGTATCCTTCCGCCACTGTATTCCTCCCCCGCTGTAAAAAAAAAGTCCCTAGTCTCACTTTATGGCATTGCTGTGTGAGAAAGTTCCCATGCAGCTTTTAGCCATAAAATGAGACCAGTGAACTATAGTAACCTCAGTGATGCACTGCAGGAGCCATTGTCTCCTGTCAGTGTGTCACTGAGGGTCCTATAGAGCAGTGACATCACCCGATGTCACTGTTCTATAGGGGAGATCATCGTGGGACACTCGTTATTAATTGGACTACGGCGGACAGGTAGTATACGGTTTATTATTTTACATTTTTTGCAGGCGCTGAAGTTTGGTAAGTATGGTGAAATGAAGAATATTAAAATACTTTTTCCTAATGTGTGCGTGTTTTATTAACCCTTTTCTTACTATTGGATTAATAACGGATAGGCGTCTTATTGATGCCTCTCCGTTATTAACCCGGCTTAATGTCACCTTACGATAGCAAGGTGACATTAACCTCTCATTACCCCATATCCCACCGCTACACAGGAGTGGGAAGAGAGGGGCTAAGTGCCGGAATTGGCGCATCTTACAGATGCGTTATTTCTGGGGCGGCTGCGGACTGGTATTTGTAGCGGGGGGGGCAATATCCATGGCCCCTCTCTAGGCTATGAACATCAGCCCGCAGCTGTCTGCGTAGCCTTTCTGGCTATAAAATATAGGGGGACCCCACATCGTTTTTTTGGGGGGGTCCCCCTATTTTAATAGCCAGTAAAGGCTACGCAGACAGCTGCGGGCTGATATTCATAGCAGGCTACAAATATTGGCCCCCAGCCATCGGCTTTCCCCCTCTGGCGCAAAAAATTGCGCGGGAGCCCACGCCATTTTTTTCCGTTTTTTTTTAATTCAACGCTCATAAAGGCCTCTTTCACACTTGCGTCAGTATGGACCGACGTACTGACGCATGTTGTGAAATTTGTACATGACGTGGGCAGCGGATGCAGTTTTTCAATGCATCCGCTGCCCATTCTGAAGTCCGGGGAGGAGGGGGCAGAGTTTCTGCCGCGCATGCGTGGTAGAAAATGGCGGATGCGACAGACAAAAAAACGTTCACTTGAACGTTTTTTCGTGCCGACGGTCCGCCAAAACACGACGGATCCATTGCACGACGGACGTGACTTGTGGCCATCCATCGCTAGTACAAGTCTATGGGTAAAAAACGCATCCTGCGAGCACATTTGCAGGATCCATTTTTTCCCACCGGATCCGTGTTTTACCGCCGGATCCGTTTTTTTCTGCCAGATCCGTTTTTTTCCGCCGGATCTGGTTTTTCTCATTGTATTAGCGCTGGATTGCGCCTGATGGCCATCCGTTTTTTTGCCGGATCCGTCAAAAAAGCTGTTTCTGCCTGACGGATAACACATACAGAGGAACGTTTTTTCTGTCCGGCGAAAACACGCACAGCGACGGATCCGGCAAAAAAATGTATGAAACTGAGATGTGAAATGATGAATCCGGCCTCTGAATCTGTTTTTTCATGCATGTTTCCATTCAAATCATGCACATTTTCCGTTTATTTTTTTCCAAAAACCGCATCAAAACCTGCATCAAAACTGCCCTAAAAACTGCATCAAAACTGCACCAAAAACTGCTTCAAAACCACACCAAAAACCTGCATAAAAAAGCACCAAAAACTGCATCAAAACAGCATCAAAAACCGCACCAAAAAGCTACATCAAAAACAGCATCAAAAACTGCATCAAAAACCGCACCACAAACCTGCACCAAAACCTGCACCAAAAACTGGATCAAAAACCTGCACCAAAAACTGCACCAAAAACTGCATCAAAAACCGCATCAAAAACCGCACCAAAAACCTGCATCCAAAAAGCACCAAAAACTGCATCAAAATCAGCATCAAAAACCGCGCCAAAAGCCTGCATCAAAAAAGCACCAAAAACTGCACAAAAAGCTGCATCAAAAACCACACCAAAAACCTGCACCAAAAACTGCATCAAAACTGCACCGAAAACCGCATCAAAAACAGCACCAAAAACCTGCATAAAAAAAGCACCAAAAACTGCACCAAAAACATACATCAAAAACAGCACCAAAAACTGCATTAAAAACCACACCAAAAACTGCATCAAAACCTGCATAAAAAACTGGTGCAGTTTTGATGCGGTTTTTGAAACAGTTTTTGATGCAAGTTTTTGGTGCGGTTTTAGGTGCGGTTTTTGGTGCAGTTTTTGGTGCAGGTTTGTTGTGTGGTTTTTGATGCAGTTTTTGGTGCTGTTTTTAATGTAGCTTTTTGGTGCGATTTTTGATGCAGTTTTTGGTGCTTTTTTTGATACAGGTTTTTCGTGCGGTTTTTAATGCAGTTTTTGGTGCAGGTTTTTGGTGCAGTTTTTGGTGCAGGTTTTTGATGCGGTTTTTGATGCCGTTTTTGGTGCAGTTTTTGGTGCATGTTTTTGGTGCAGTTTTTGATGCAGTTTTAGGTGCAGTTTTTGGTGCTGTTTTTGATGTAGGTTTTGGTGCGGTTTTTGATGCTGATTTTGATGCAGTTTTTGGTGCAGTTTTTGGTGCAGGTTTTTGGTGCGGTTTTTAATGCAGTTTTTGGTGCTGTTTTTGATGCAGTTTTTGGTGCATATTTTTGGTGCAGTTTTTGATGCAGTTTTTGATGTAGGTTTTTGGTGCGTTTTTTGATGCTGATTTTGATGCAGTTTTTGGTGCTTTTTTATGCAGGTTTTTGGTGCGGTTTTTGATGCGGTTTTTGATGCAGTTCTTGGTGCAGGTTTTTGGTGCGGTTTTGATGCAGTTTTTGGTGCAGGTTTTTGGTGCGGTTTTTGATGCAGTTTTTGGTGCAGTTTTTGGTGCAGGTTTTTGGTGCAGTTTTGATGCAGTTTTTGGTGCTGTTTTTGATGTAGCTTTTTGGTGCGATTTTTGATGCTGTTTTTGATGCAGTTTTTGGTGATTTTTTTGATGCAGGTTTTTGGTGCGGTTTTTGATGCAGTTTTTGGTGCAGTTTTGATGCAGATTTTGATGAGGTTTTTGGAAAATAAACTGAAAATGTGCATGATTTGAATGGAAACATGCATGAAAAACCGGACAAAAACCCGTTCCTATGTGTTTTCAGTCCGGCGGAAACAGCTTTTTTGACGGATCCTGCAAAAAACAGATGAAACGTGTGGCCATCCGGCACAATCCGGCGCTAATACAACTCTATGAGAAAAAAACGGATCTGGCGGAAAAAAACGGATCCGGCAGAAAAAAACGGATCTGGTGGAAAAAACGGATCCGGTGGAAAAAAACAGATCTGGCGGAAAAAAATGGATCCGACGGAAAAAAATGGATCCGACGGAAAAAAACGGATCCGGCGGAAAAAAATGGATCCTGCAAATGTGCTCGCAGGATGCGTTTTTTTCCCCATAGACTTGTATTAGCGACGGATCGCGATGAATGGCCACATGTCGCGTCCATCGTGCAACGGATCCGTCGTGTTTTGGCGGTCCGTCGGCACGAAAAAACATTCAAGTGAACGTTTTTTTGTCCGTCGCATCCGCCATTTTTTACCGCGCATGCGCGGCAGAAACTCTGCCCCCTCCTCCCCGCACTTCAGAATGGGCAGCGGATGCGTTGAAAAACTGCATCCGCTGCCCACGTCGTGTACAAATTTCACAACGTGCATCGGTATGTCAGCCTGACACATAGCGACGGACCCGTACCGACGCAAGTGTGAAAGAGGCCTTTATGAGCGTTGAATTAAAAAAAAACTGAAAAAAACGGCGTGGGCTCCCGCGCAATTTTCTGTGCCAGAGGGGGAAAGCCGACGGCCGGGGGCCAATATTTGTAGCCTTCTATGAATATCAGCCCGCAGCTGTCTGCGTAGCCTTTACTGGCTATTAAATTGATATTCATAGCCTAGAGAGGGGCCATGGATATTGCCCCCCCCCCCCGGCTACAAATACCAGTCCGCAGCCGCCCTGGAAATGGCGCATCTGTAAGATGCGCCAATTCCGGCACTTAGCCCCTCTGTTCCCACTCCCGTGTAGCAGTGGGATATGGGGTAATAAGGGGTTAATGTCACCTTGCTATCATAAGGTGACATTAAGCCGGGTTAAAAACAGAGAGGCGTCAATAAGACGCCTATCCGTTATTAATCCAATAGTAAGAAAAGGGTTAATAAAACACGCACACATTAGGAAAAAGTATTTTAATATTCTTCATTTCACCATACTTACTATACTTCAGCGCCTGCAAAAAACGTAAAATAATAAACCGTATACTACCTGCCCGCCGTAGTCCAATTAATAATGAGTGTCCCACGACGAACTCCCCTCTAGAACAGTGACATCGGGTGATGTCACTGCTCTATAGGACCCTCAGTGACACACTTACAGGAGACAATGGCTACTGCAGTGCATCACTGAGGTTATCTGAGTTCAAAGTGTCACTTTATGGCAATTGCTGCCTGAGAAAATTTGTCAGCCAGCAATGCCATAAAGTGAGACTAGGGACTTTTTTTTACAGCGGCGGAGGAATACAGTGGCTGAAGGATACCTTCCTCCTGTCATTGTGTTCCTGGGCTCCCTGGAGAGCGGTTGCAACAGCAGTTGCTGCTGCTCTCCACGGGAGATCGTCGTGGGACGCTCATGGATTTCTGCGGACAGGGAGTATATTGGTTGTTTGTTTTTTTCACATTTTTTACAGATGACACTGGCTTCGGGGAACAAAATGACAAGTAATGGTGAGTATGTAATCTATGTTTAATGTACTGTATGTCTATATGTATGTATTGTATGTAATGTGTTATTGACTGGTAATTTAGGAGCGACATGCGACTAGCTCTGAGCAGGTGGTAACTATACAGACCGCAGTTCCTGATCTTAACACAACACTAGCAGTAGCCGTGGGATGTTCCTGTCACTCCCTGGACACCTCGTCACAGCCGGAGAACTAGCTACCCCTAAAGGTAGAAATAGGAAAGCTATCTTGCCTCAGAGAAAATCCCCAAAGGATAGGACAGCCCCCCACAAATATTGACTGTGAGAGGAGAAGGAAATGACATACGTAGTATGAAACAAGATTTAGCAAAGGAGGCCACTTCTAGCTAGATAGATAGTACAGGAAAGAACACTGTGCGGTCAGTAATAAAAACTAGAAAAAGTCCACCGCAGAGATATGCAAAAATCTCCACACCTGACTAAAGGTGTGGAGGGCAAAATCTGCAGCCCAAAGCTTCCAGCTTAGCTGAATAGATCCATACTGATAAGCTGGACAAATGAGCAAAACATAGAATGTGCTGAACAATAAAGTCCACAACAAGTGGACTGCAAAAGGACAAGCAAGGACTTATCTTTGCTGAACTGGACAGAGTGTCAGGGAAATCCAAAAGAGCAGTGACTCCAAGCAGGAACAATTGACAACTGGCATTGATTGAGGGATAAGGCCAGACTAAAATAGCCGAGCCAGAAAGACGATCAGTGGAAGCAGCTGCTGATGCTAAATCCAAGAAGCAGCTATACCACTCAAAACCACAAGAGGGAGCCCAAGAGCAGAATTCACAAAAGTGCTACTTACAACCACCGGAGGGAGCCCAAGAGCGGAATTCACAACAGTAATGTATGCAGTATGTATGCATGTAGTATGTATGTAGCATGTATGTAGTATGTATGCAGTATGTATGTAGCATGTATGTATGTATGTATGTAGCATGTATGTATGTATGTAGCAGGTAGCATGTATGTAGCATGTATGTATGTATGTAGCATGTATGTATGTAGTATATAGCATGTATGTATGTAGAATGTATGTATGTAGTATGTAGCATGTATGTATGTATGTAGCATGAATGTATGTAGCATGTATGTATGTAGCATGTATGTATGTATGTAGCATGTATGTAGCATGTATGTATGTATGTAGCATGTATGTATGTAGTATGTAGCATGTATGTATGTAGTATGTAGCATGTGTGTAGCATGTATGTATATATGTAGCATGTATGTATCATGTATGTATGTAGTATGTAGCATGTGTGTAGCATGTATGTTTGTATGTAGCATGTATGTAGCATGTATGTATGTATGTAGCATGTATGTATGTAGTATGTAGCATGTATGTATGTAGTATGTAGCATGTGTGTAGCATGTATGTATGTATGTATGTAGCATGTACGTATGTATGTAGCATGTATGTATGTAGTATGTAGCATGTGTGTAGCATGTATGTATGTATGTATGTAGCATGTATGTATGTAGCATGTGTGTAGCATGTATGTATGTATGTAGCATTTATGTATGTATGTAGCATGTATGTATGTAGTATTTAGCATGTATGTATGTAGTGTGTAGCATGTGTGTAGCATGTATGTATGTATGTATGTAGCATGTATGTAGCATGTATGTATGTATGTAGCATGTATGGAGTATTTTTTTTTTCATTCAACACATTAGCCGGATGATGGGACTACTACTGTCCCATCATTGGCTAATGTGTCAATCACTGTCAGTGTAGCAGGCATCGTCCGATGGGACTTGTAGTCCTATCGGACTATGCCCGCACTGAGACCCCCGCACGCCGCAGAGACCCCCTCACGCCGCAGAGACCCCCCCACGCCGCAGAGACCCCCCATGCCGCAGAGACCCCCCCACGCCGCAGAGACACCCCCCCACACCGCAGAGACACCCCACCATGCCGCAGAGACACCCCCCCACGCCGCAGAGACCCCCACCCTCGCCGCACAGAGACCCCCCACGCCGCAGAGACCCCCCCCACGCCGCATAGAGCCTGGGCAGCCCGGATACAGCGCCGCATAGAATTAGATCCCTGGCAGGCCCGCACAGACCCCGCCCACACACACAGACACTCAGTGTCCACCCACGCACGGCCCACACTCTTCCCCCCTCCAGAATAGCATATAGAGGGACAGAAAGGGCTGATTTACGTTCTGATATTTGGGTCCCATACACTTGTATTGGTATCGGGTATCGGTATCGGCGATATCCGATATTTTTTGGATATCGGCCGATCCAATCCAATACCGATACTTTTGAATATCAGAAGGTATCGCTCAACACTAGTGGCAACCCCTCACCCCCTGTAGAGGGATCTGGTCTTATAATGGGGTCCTCTGGATTGCTTCCACTGAAGGGCTGCTGACCAGAAGAGTGAAACAGAGGCAAGAGAGTGGTCCGGTAGCGTCAGCAAAACCAAGAAGGCAGCAAAGGTACAAAATTGTCTGCTATACAAGAACAGAGAACACAGACCTAAACCAGAGAAGCACAAAGCTATATCTGGCAGCTTCCAGCAGTAAATGGATGCTTTAGTAAGTTGTGGTGCTTTCCAGTTGGCAGAAGCAAGGGGCAGATAACTACAGCTATACGGCACACACATTAAGGGTATGTGCACACGTTGCGGATTTGGCTGCGGATCCGCAGCGGATTTGGCCCTGTGGATCCGCAGCAGTTTTCTATGCGGTGTACAGAACCATGTAAACCTATAGAAAACAAAAACCGCTGTGCACATGCTGCAGAAAAAACGCGTGGATTTACAGCTTTTTTTTTCCGCAGCATGTCAATTTTTTGTGTGGAACTGCAGTGTTTCTGCACCCATTAACTTCCATTGTGTCAGGCCAATCCGCAGCAAAACCGCAGATTAAAAAAGATCTGCAGTTTTGCTGCGGATGTGGGTGCGAGAAACGGCCCGGTCTGTGGGGCTGTCCGGGGGTCTGCAGGCTGTCCGTGGGTCTGCCGGGGCTGTGTCAGTGTGTGTGTGTGTGTGCAGGCATCGTCCGATCGGACTACAAGTCCCATCTGGCTATGCCTGCTACTGTGACAGTGATTGACACATTAGCCAATGATGGGACAGACGTAGTCCCCTCATCCGGCTAATGTGTTGAATGTAAAAAAAAGCATATACAGTACATATATAGTTCATACTCACCATCTACACCTAATTCCCGAAGCCCTCGCTCACCTGAAAAAAAATGTACATAATAAATCAACAATATACTCCCTGTGTCCGACGTAATCCAATTAATACGATTGTCCCACGACGATCTCCCGTGGAGAGCTGTCACATCAGCGACCGCTCTCCAGGGGCTCTAGGATACAATGATGGAAGGTATCCTTCCTCACTGTATCCCTCCGTCGCTGTGAGTACAGTATAATTCATACTGTCACTTGCGACACAGCTGCGAGGGAAAATGCCCACGCAGCAGTGCCATAAAGCGAGACAATGAACTAAAGTAACCTCTTCAGTGATGCACTGCAGGAGCCAGTCATGGAGGGACTTCAGTTGCATACCACTCTACGCTGCTGCACACAGGACATTTCAAGGCATCCAGGCAACTTAAAACCTTTGGATCTGCAAAACCTTTTGCTTTATGTGTGCACAATAAATAATTTGTTTTTTTCAAGCCACAATACTATTTGAGTGCAAGGTTATTTTCTATTTTTGCGTAGCCTTTCTGGCTATAAAATATAGGGGGTCCCCCTATTTTAATAGCCCGTAAAGGCTATGCAGACAGCTGCGGGCTGATATCCATAGCCTGGGAAGGGGCCATGGGTATTACCCCCTTCCCAGGCTACAAATATTGGCCCCCCACTTTCCCCCTCTGGTGCAGAAAATTGCACGGGAGCCCACGCCATTTTTTCCCGCTTTTTTTTTCAAAATTAAACATATTGTTCATTAATAAGCATTGACCTTGCTATTATATATCTATGGATATATCTATGCATATATCTATAGATATATCTCTCTATCGATAGATATATCTATAAATACATAGATATACTGTATCTATCCATATATCTATCTAACTATCCATATATCTATCTACATCTATCCATAGATATATCTATCCATAGATATATCTATAGATAGATATATGAATAGATATAACTATGTATTGTGGTGCAGTGACCAATGTTACACCCAGGGGGCGCTGTCTGTGCACTTCAAGATGCACTTGGAAGCATAATTGTGATGAAACAGTGACTGGCAGTGTTGTGAATGGCCGGTATGTATCACAGAGGTGGGTGGCCCTGTGATGGAAGCCTGGGTATGTTTTTCTCAAGCAGATCTACTGCTGAGGGTTTTGTTTACATTGGGAAGGCTTCCAGGTGATTGGAGAGATGGGTGGGTCCAGTCACCTACAAACCCACCCAAAGAGGCGTGTCTGAACACCTCAGATGGTTTTGTGTTTAAGGACCTGTGGTGATGTCACGCTCACATGACTGGCCATGTGACAGGTACCTGGGTGTGGTTACACCTATGTAAAGGAGGTGTGTGTGTGTAGCACATGGTGTGAGTGTTTTGGGAGTTTGTCAGGGTGGACATACTTCCATGTGTCCTGGCTGGACACTGCAGAGTGGCCTGTGTGCTGTAGGTCTTGGATGGTCAGTGTTGGAGGCTTCTGGGAGTGGAGTCGTCCTGGAAGCACCTAGAGACCGTAGACCTGGACGGTCAGTGTTGGAGGCTCCTGGGAGTGGAGTCGTCCTGGAAGCACCTAGAGACTGTAGACCTGGTCATACTGTGTTGGGGACCTGGGATTGACGTGAAGTCAGCTTGAGGAGTGGAACTCCTGAAAGGTAACCCCAGACAAGGGGATTGTAATATATGGCAGAGAAGTTTATCTGCTACATGAACAGACTGGTGGTCGAGATAAGTTCATGGACATAATGAAATAGACTGTATGTCATGTGGTTTATGAAGTTTAATAAACCAGATTTGACCAGATTTGTGTGAGGTACCATGCCTGAGTGCTTGAATCCTATGCCAAGCGAGTGTCCCCCAACACACTCAGGTAGCGTATCACCACAGTATCTATAGATTTATCTATAGATCTATCTCATTCCTTTTATCTATTTATCTATCTATCTGATACCTTCTATCTATCTAATTCCTTCTATCTATCTATCCGTCTATCTATCTATCTATCTATCTATCTATCTATCTATCTATCCCATATCTATCTAGCTATCTATCTAACTATCTATAGATAGAAAGAATGAATGAGATAGATAGATAGATAGATAGATAGATAGATAGATAGATAGATAGATAGAAGGAATCAGATAGATAGGTAGATCTATAGATGTATACATAGATCAATAGATATTACCAATAGATCTATCTATCTATCTATCTATCTATCTATCTATCTATCTATCTATCTATCTATCCCATATCTATCTATCTACCTATGTTTGTCTGTCTATCTATGTCTGTTTTTCTATCTATCTATTATCATGCCGTTCTGTCTGTTTCTGGTTTTCGGCATGACAATGCATATGTTTGCTTTAACCCTTTACTTTTTTCCCCCTAATTTGAGCTGGGATACTGTTGGCTGTTAGCTGGATGGAGCCTTCTCAGTTCCCTGCTCTGCTGCGCAGCTGTACATGGTGGTTAGGTCTTTTAGTGCTGTTGGACCATCCGCATGTGTGGTCCCTAGTTGCTGCTGTGAAGCTGTCCATGGGTTGTGAGGTCATTTGCAGCTGGTGCATGACTTTCCATGTGGGTCAGTGCATGCAGTTTCAGTCAGTTGCTCTGAGCCTCAGATCCTGCACTGATGGTGCTGTAATGGTTTCTGTTTGTGCTTAGGGCGTGCGCGGCCACACCTCCCCTGCTTTTATCAGGGTGAGGGTGTGTATTTCAAATGCTGTCCCCAGCCAATTGCTGAGGGGCAGCTCCTATATAAAGTTCCCCTGCCCTATGGGCGGGGCCTGAGCTACTCACAAAGCTCTTGAACTCTGCTATGTGTGTTTGTGTTCCTGCACCTCTCCTGTCTGTTTTGGTACCAAAGTCCTTGCCTTGATTCCTGTTTTGTCCTGTTCTGGCGCCTGTCCTGGAGGTGGTATATCCAGGCCCGAATCCTTGATCCTGTACCTGAACCTGTCTGAACTGTGTCTGCTGTGATTATGCTCCTGGAATCCCTCTGCATCTGGAGCCTCACTCCCAGTGACTTTGAGTCTATGGGCTGGGCCGCATCTGCGGCTGCAGCTGATTGTGACATCTATCTATCTATCTATCTATCTATCTATCTATCTATCTATCTATCTATCTGTGTGTAATGGAGTGTGGGTTGGACAAATGTAAAAGAGGAGGTTGGACATGAAATGACATCACAAATCTTTTTTTTTTGTTCAATACTAGATCTTTATTTAGCTTTCAAAACTGCATCAAATCCGCACAAAAACGCATCACAAACATACCAAAAACGTGCAGATTTTTACCTGCGTTTTCTGCCAAGAGATGCGGATTCAGTGCAGAAAAATCTGCAGGCAAATCCGAAACGTGTGCACATGTGACACCCCAGGGTCCTGGTTGTCACAGTGGCATTGCTTTCCTCACGGGGGGAGTGATGTCACACTTGGAAGTGATGAAGGATTCCTTTTAACAGGTAATCAACACATACAACACCGTTCTGACTCCGGGCCAGAAGGGGAAGCTCTACACCTGACTTAAGGGGAGCTGCTCTCTCTGGTCAGGAGGAGGAGCTAGTTGCTAGGCAGTTGCTAGGCAGTTAGGGAGATTTAGACAGTTGGTGCCGGACAGCAGACTGGAGCAATCTGAGGCAGAAGGACGAGGGAGGGACCGTACAGCCTGAGGTGCTGTAGCTCCTAGATAGCGAAATACAGAAGAAAAGCCTTTAGCTAACGTGCCAGAGAGCGAAGCACAGGACAGTGACAACAAGGGAGTATAGCTGCGACTTGGCTACCGCCCTGATAGAGCACAGATACCGGTAACTGGAAGACCGAGGTTATCTCATACTCTAGGAGGCACAGCAGAAACTGGTAGGACAGCTAGACTACACGTAACCTGTCCGCCCTAATGCCCAGGAGACACAGTGACACATAGTGCCCGGGTCATGAGAGAGACCCTGTAAAAAGGCTCGAGTCACCTGTCATACTGATTTGTGTCCCACTTCAATAAAGGACAGAGAAAACTGAGAGGACCAGGGCCGTATTTAGAGTTTCTGCTGCCCTAGGCACTTTTAGTGCTGCCTCCCCCTTTGGTGAGTATGACACTATCGGCAGTGACTTTGGCAAGAATCGCTGATGTGAAAGTCACCTTTTGCAGCAGATCGGGCAGTTTTTCTGTATCTACCGCATAACGGATCACTTACGGCAACACTGCGTTCGGCCTCATTCATTCCCTATGGGATTTGCGGCACTTGCCATGATCTGGCAAATGCGGTACCATACCTCCCAACTTTTGAAGAAGGGAGGGAGGTATAAAGTTTGCGGCGCGCGAAGTGCACCGCAGCAAATTTTAGGCCACGCCTCTGACCACACCCATTTCACAACTAGCCACACCCATATCCACGTCTCAACCACAGCCATTTAGCACTGCTGATCACACTTTTATATACAATAATTATAAACAAAAAAAAATATGGCCACAGTACTCCATACTGTATAATGGCCACACATGATGCTCAATACTGTATAATGGCCACACATGATGCTCCATACTGTATAATGGCCCCAAATGATGCTCAATACTGTATAACGGCCACCACACATGATGCTCCATACTGTATAATGGCCACACAAAGTTCTCCATACTGTATAATGGCCACACATGATGCTCAATACTTTATAATGGCCACACATGATGCTCCATAGTGTATAATGGTATAATGGCCACACATGATGCTCCATAATGTATAATGGCCACACAGGGCTCCATACTGTATAATGGCCACACATAGTGCTCCATACTGTATAATGGCCACACATAGTGCTCCATACTGTATAATGGCCACACATAGTGCTCCATACTGTATAATGGCCACACACAGTGCTCCATACTGTATAATGGCCACACTTCAGTGTCAGGAAGCAGACGGCAGGGGACGCGCAGGTGAGTATGTGCTGTTTGTTTTTTTTACTTTTACGCTGGTAACCAGGGTAAACATCGGGTTACTAAGCGCGGCCCTGCACTTGGTAACCCGATGTTTACCCTGGTTACCAGTGTAAAACATCGCTGGTATCGTTGCATTTGCTGTCAAACACAACGATACACGGCGATCGGACGACCAAATAAAGTTCTGGACTTTATTCAGCGACCAGCGACATCACAGCAGGATCCTGATCGCTGCTGCGTGTCAAACGAAACGATATCGCTAGCCAGGACGCTGCAACGTCACGGATTGCTAGCGATATCGTTACAAAGTCGTTTCGTGTGAAGGTACCTTTACTTGTGTCTAGTGAAGAGGTGAGCCTGTTAGCGCGCGCAGACATAACATAACATAACCATTTCAGATGTCTGGAGAAGTGATAGTACAGGACAACATAATGTCACTTCCCCATATTCACCTAGACATACATTGAGGGGAGTTTTCTTTTTTTTTTCTTTTTTTTTTCATTTGAGCTCTAGCAACTCACTATCACTCTTATCTGTAACAGGCATATGCTTGAAACAAAAAAGAGCTGGATACTTATAGGCTATGTGCACATGTTGCGGATCCGCAGCGTTTTTTTCCACGCAGAAACGCTCCAGATCTGCAAGTGATTTACAGTACAATGTAAATCAATGGAAAAAAAAATTGCTGTGCTAATGGTGCGGAAAATTCCGCACGGAAAACGCTGCTGATCAAAAGAAGGAGCATGTCATTTATTTCTGCGGATCTGCAGCGTTTTTGTACCCATTTCATTATAGAAATCCGCAGGGGTAAAAACGCATGAAATCCACACAAAATCCGCAGTGAATCCGCACAAAATCTGCATAAAAAACGCATCAAATCCGCACCTGCGTTTTCTGCCAAGACATGCAGAATCCGCACAAAAAATTCCAGATGCAAATCCCCAACATGTGCACATAGCGTTATACTACATGTTTGAACCGTTCTGAATTTATTTGAATCTAACTAGGTAATTATCTGTGTCATGGCTACTTTTATGTGTAATTATATACAAGAATGTCTATATGATTTGCATATTGTACCCAATTTTTTACCGATATGCTTTCCTTTGCATTATATCACTGTGTTTTTTGTCACCTCACATTGTTGCCAGTCAACTAATTACTAGTGTTGAGCATTCCGATACCGCAAGTATCGGGTATCGGCCGATACTTGCGGGTATCGGAATTCCGATACCGAGATCCGATACTTTTGTGGTATCGGGTATCGGTATCGAAACAACATTAAAGGGAACCTGTCACCACGTTTTTGGAAGATGGGATAAAAATAGCGTTAAATAGGGGCAGAGGTGGGCGTTACATTAGTGTGTGTGTTATGCGTTTATTACCCACCTAAGTTGCCGAAATAACTTTGCAAAGTCTCCGTTTTCGCCTGTCAATCAGGCTGGTCAGGTCACATGGGCGTGGTGTCTTCACCCAGATTTGGCGTAGTTTTCCGTTGGTGGCGTAGTGGTGTGCGCATGCCCAAAGTCCGGAATCCTCTTCCAGGGGATTTAAAATAGCGCGGTGTTCGTTATTGCATTGGTGATCGGTGGGCGCGGCCATCTTCCTTTGGCCGCGCGTGCGCAGAAGCGGCGCTCTGCTGGCCGCGGCTTCAGGAAAATGGCCGCGGGATGCCGCGCGTGCGCAGATGGATATCGCGGCGGCCATTTTAATGTAAAAATGTGTAAAAGAGAGAATTAAAATAAAAACGGGACGTCACGGGAGGCTGGACAAGCGCGCATTTTAAAATGCGCGCGTGTCCAGCCTCCCGGCTTGTGATTGGTTGACCGCGACGCAACCAATCACAAGCCGGGACGTCACGGGAGGCTGGACAAGCGCGCATTTTAAAATGCGCGCGTGTCCAGCCTCCCGGCTTGTGATTGGTTGACCGCGACGCAACCAATCACAAGCCGGGACGTCACGGGAGGCTGGACAAGCGCGCATTTTAAAATGCGCGCGTGTCCAGCCTCCCGTGACGTCACGGCTTGTGATTGGTTGCGTCGCCCATGTGACTGCGACGCAACCAATCACAAAGTCGGGACGTAATTTTAAAATCCTTAAGGACCTGAAATTACGTCACGGCTTGCTGTGATTGGTTGCGTCGCCCATGTGACTGCGACGCAACCAATCACAAAGCCGGGACTTCACGTAAGGAAAGAAAAGCGCGAATTTTAAGCAAACAACGCTGCCGGTTCCCTCGGAGAGGTGAGTATAGCAATATTTTTTATTTTAATTCTTTCTTTTACACATTAATATGGTTCCCAGACCCTGGGAACCATCAGGAATACCGTCCGATACTTGAGTCCCATTGACTTGTATTGGTATCGGGTATCGGTATCGGATTGGATCCGATACTTTGCCGGTATCGGCCGATACTTTCCGATACCGATACTTTCAAGTATCGGACGGTATCGCTCAACACTACTAATTACCTGTCTCAGTAAAGATTCTTTATTGTCAAATCTCTTAGTGTATTACTGGGGAAGGTCTAACGTCCGAAACGGTTTCATACACTTTGTCTCAAACTGGGAATAAATTTCACCAGAGTGAGTGCTGGATTTTTTGGATTTTTCATGAACTACATAAGCATATGAAGTCGACCTACTTAACTAAAATATTAAATCAACATGGGAGAAGGGGAAAAGGATTTTCTCAGTGCTCACCAGAGAATCACAGGACCACGGTGCCAGGTTCAATGTGTCTGGAGTCCACTTGTAAATGCAGATGCAGAGGAAAAACCAGCACCAGGTGATTTCCATAAAAATACAAATTTAGTGTTTTTATTTAATCCTTTGCTTGTAAAAAGTTAAAAACATACGTGTCATTACTAGGGTTGAGCGAAACGGATCGGTCAATTTCATAAGTCGCCGACTTTCGGCAAAGTGAGAGAGAGAGAGAGAGATATCCCCATTGACTTGCATTGGGTTTCGTGTTTCAGTCGGATCCCCGACTTTTCGCAATAATCGGCCGATTTCACAAGATCCGACTTTTGAGAAAGTCGGGTTTCACGAAACCCGACTCGATCCTAAAAAAGTAAAAGTCGCTCAACTCTAGTCATTACATGTCAGGGGCAAACATCCCCCGCACACCTGACGCGTTTCAGACTCAGATACCTATGAGTAAGGGCATAAAGTCTGAAACGTGTCAGGCGTGCGGGGGGTGTTTGCCCCCTGACATGTAATAACACCTATGTTTTTTACTTTTTAAAAGCAATGGATTAAATAAAAACACTAAATTTGCTGTTGCTGGTTTTTCCTCTTTGCCTTAACTAAAGTGTAACTTAGATGAGAAGCAGTAATGTAATGTAACTACATTGAGGATTGGAGCCATAACAATGGTAGGGTGGAAGGGTACAGTACAGGGGGAATAAGGGGCGTTCCTGCTTGTAGCAAGGGTCAGAAGTACATATCATGACTGCAAATTTAAAGGAAAAATCAAGTTATCTGAGACCAGCTTATGGTGCGATGCTGTATTATTCATGAGGAAGGACAGGTCTATCTAGCTTTATTGGCGTATACCATAGCACTGTTTACTCATACAATTAATTAATGTTGTCTTCCAGCTCAATACTGTATATTACTGACAGAGTCTGTGCTACATCCCAAGTCACTGACTTTGACTGAATTGCAGCCTGAAGCAAACACTTAGTTGTGCCTCATTATAGGACAGTTGCAGTAGACAATGTCTGCTCGGTACAGATGATGGGTCTATCTGATGATGGAAGCCACAGGACATAGAAAATTACCCCAGAATCCATACAGTACAGTACATCTGTCTTGATGTCTGAGAGTCATTTAAATTAAGGAATGAAGCATGTCGTTTCTACCAGCTCAGCAGCCCCATCCTGCAAGCAGCGCTCCCACTGTATTCAATATAAGCTGACTCTACATTTTGATGCTGTAAAAAAACACAATTTCAGACATAAGTTGAAATATTTCCATAAACACAAAAAATACACACAAAATATATCAAAATAGTCATAGATATTATAGAGATAATTGTATATAGGCAACTGCAAGTAAAATATTGATGTACAATTCATAAAAAAAATACATAGAACATAGTATATATATATGCACAAAAACTGTTGAAAAGTGTGCCCATTACATTATCCTACAGGAAAAGTAAATGCGAATTTGTATTGTGCCCTACACAAATATTTAAAAATGATTAAAAGTCTGGAGATGAGTTTCTTCTCATCTTTCAGAATTATACAAAAGATTGAGATAAGCTCTGAACCTGATAAGACTAAACTTAATTTCTTACAGTTTTTGGTACACTACTGGCTAAAGCTTATTATATGAAAAAGAGAGACTTTTGTGCAAAGTCCACATTAATAAAATGCCAGACACTGATTGCCGTTATGGTTATCATTTAACAGGAACTCTGGTATTGTCATATTAGGCTTTGGTCACACCTGTATTGAAGCCTCTGTTAGAGTAGTTGCACATGACGACAGCAGTGAACCTGCCGTATTTTTCAGGAGGAAGAAACTCCAGGACATGGTGGCGTATTCTGTCCTGCAGCATTTTTACAACATCTTTGGCTGCCACCATTTTGTTACTTGTGTTGCATAAATCAGTTATGCGCAGGAATAACTAATCTGCAGCGTCTCACATTGGACCAGCAAAAGCGCAGTCACAGACGTACTTTGTGCAAGTCACCACTGCTAGGCAAGCCCTTAAGGCCCGGGATATTCCTCACCCACTCCCAAAGAGGAGAGGGGCTTTAGAGAGTGACTGCTGTCACTGGATAGCTGGTGTCTGGTGACGCGGGCGATTTAGAATCAGATAACAATAATAAATCCAAAGCTAGCAGC
The DNA here is from genome assembly GCF_051348905.1 of Ranitomeya variabilis. Classification (NCBI taxonomy): domain Eukaryota; kingdom Metazoa; phylum Chordata; class Amphibia; order Anura; family Dendrobatidae; genus Ranitomeya; species Ranitomeya variabilis. Next base: position 254,444,919 of record NC_135236.1, on the reverse strand, counting down.
ATAAAACCCAAATGAAAACCAAAGGGAAACCCCGGGACAATAGCTAATGAAGAAGAACCAGTAAAGACCATTAGCAACTGGTGAGAAGGAACCAGCACCCACCAGGAAGCACTCACTATACCACTAAGCAAGGGAACTGAATAAGCAGCACTAGACTGGATCAGTAGAAGGCCTTAATTATCCAGCACAAATCTGAAAATAACAATCTGGTAATGCATTCCTCCCAGTCATGTCCAAGAGAAAGCTACTCTCTGCTCACCTGCACAGCAGGGTGCGCACAATCCCACCATTAGGAAATGAGTCGCCCCGCGGGCTAGGGGTACTCGGTACCGGGTCCTTCGGTTCACAGGGGGATGTCACGGTGGCTGCGACCCGGTCCATGGCCCAGGGCGCCCATGTAAAAGGGAAAGGTCTTTAAGGGGAATGTTCGTGATGCCACCTGTGGTATTCGTTCAGGGTGACCGACGCTGCTTTAAGGGGTCCGCTGGGGTGATGTTATGGCAGCTAGATGGTATACCTTCCCACAGGTGAAGTATGTCCCCAGGGCTTCCCGGTGTGCAGATGGAGATATGGTGAGAGGCACAGAGAAGAACGAGGACACAAGGTTGCAGTGTCTTTACCTTTACTGAAGACTTCAGCATCCACAGTCCAGAGAACCAGATCACAGGGCAGGCAGAGTCCGGCCGGTTTGGAGGCAAGTCCAGAGTCCCCTTGTCCAGGTGGGAAATCAGTAGCCTTCCCTTGCACTGCAGTGTTGTAGTTCCTTACTGCCTAAGGTTTCACTTAAGGTCCTCACAGATGTAATGTCTCTCTCTCTGTCCCCCATATAGGATAGAACAAACCCGTATGACTGGTGGTATGCCCCAGCCTCTAAGGGGTGCCACCGTGCCTCCTGGGTGTAGGGCAGACAGGTAACGTGAAATTAGCTGTCCTGTCAGTCTCTGGAGCAAGGCATAAAGGTCGTTACTCCCTCGGTGTCCAGCTACCGGGATTCTGCGCCTCAGAAGGAGGCAGCCTGTGCAAGGCTGGTCCCCTTCTGGTATCCTCTCCTTTGCTATGACTTCCTTCACGATCGCTGCAATACAGTTCTGCCCTCGATGTCTCTTTCTGGGAGCTGCAGCTCTGAGGGCATGCACAGCTCCGTGTCCTTCTCCTTTGTTCTCTGACAGGATCCCACCCCTGCCAGGGACCAACTAGCTGAGCAGAGCTTAGCCAGCAACTGACTAACTTTCCCTACAGGTGACCAGTTTTACCTATGTGAGGAGTGACCTAATAAATAGGAGCAGAAGTTCCCCCTGGTGGCCTGGAGTGTGAAATGTGTTGCATGTTTGTGATACCTGGATGCAGTTGTCCTTCTTTGCCTCCAAACTTAACACCACTCTCCCTGAGAGGAAAATGACACTACTGCAATGACCAGGACCCTGGGGCGCTGCACCCCCCCGCCCCCCCATTAAATCCAGTACTCCCGGACAGGGAAAAGAAACAACAGTTACAGGTTAGCAAAAGACATACAAATTTTTGAAATGCTGTAAAACAAATTAATATGAACTGATGCTTCCCTTTATGGGAGGTGAGGTCACTTGAACGTTACATAACAAAACATATTTACATTGTGTGCACACTTGTTGGTAATAAAACAATATAGCTATGAACTAGCTATGAAATACAAGTACCCTCTATGGGTATACTATCTATTAAGGCTTCAAAGTGCAAATCAACATCTTATTATTTTTATTCTTCTTTAAGTGCAAATTTTTCGGTCCAACCCCCGCAGGTTACTTTATTTTCTCTATCTTATTCAAGAGTGCATCAGGATATTAATCATTCTAACCAGATTCAAATATTAGCTTTCATTACTATATTAACTCTTTAATATATTCAAGTCTCTTTTTCTGAGGTAGTGCAAAGTATCAATGCTCAAGTCAGTTATTAACGTGGTTACAGCAGGAACGAAGCAAGGGACCCATCATTAACCCTCAATGTTGGGCTTGGGCGGCCTACAAGGCGTGTATCCAGACCCAGAATCCTGCAGCGCCAATGGGTTTTTCTTCAGGTCTCTGTAAAACAAAGCAGTTCTCACAGCAAGATTAGAAGCAGTCTTTTAGAAGCAGTCTCTGTAAAAGCTTCTTTTGTAAAACCAGTAGGAAGCACCTTTAACCCCTTAAGCCCCGAGGGTGGTTTGCACGTTAATGGCCGATTTTTACAATTCTGACCACTGTTTATTTATGAGGTTATAACTCTGGAACGCTTCAACGGATCTTGGCGATTCTGACACTGTTTTCTCGAGACATATTGTACTTCATGACAGTGGTAAAATTTCTTTGATATTACCTGTGTTTATTTGTGAAAAAAGGAAATTTGGCGAAAATTTAGAAAATTTCGCAATTTTCCAGCTTTGAATTTTTATGCAAATAAATCACAGAGATATGTCACACAAAATACTTAAAAAGTAACATTTCCCACATGTCTACTTTACATCAGCACAATTTTGGAACCAAATTTTTTTTTGTTAGGGAGTTATGAGGGTTAAAAGTTGACAAGCAATTTCTCATTTTTACAACACCATTTTTTTTTAGGGACCACATCTCATTTGAAGTCATTTTGAGGGATCTATATGATAGAAAATAACCAAGTGTGACACCATTCTAAAAACTGCACCCCTCAAGGTGCTCAAAACCACATTCAAGAAGTTTATAAACCCTTCAGGAGTTTCACAGGAATTTTTGGAATGTTTAAATAAAAATGAACATTTAACTTTTTTTCACAAAAAATTTACTTCAGCTCCAATTTGTTTTATTTTACCAAGGGTAACAGGAGAAAATGGACCACAAAAGTTGTTGTACAATTTGTCCTGAGTATGCTGATACCCCATATGTGGGGGTAAACCACTGTTTGGGCGCATGGGAGAGCTCGGAAGGGAAGGAGCGCTTTTTGACTTTTCAATGCAAAATTGAAAGGGAATTGAGATGGGACGCCATGTTGCGTTTGGAGAGCCACTGATGTGCCTAAACATTGAAACCCCCCACAAGTGACACCATATTGAAAAGTAGACCCCCTAAGGAACTCATCTAGATGTGTTGTGAGAGCTTTGAACCCCCAAGTGTTTCACTACAGTTTATAACGAAAGAGCCGTGAAAATAAAAATTCTTTTTTTTTCCACATAAATTATTTTTTAGCCCCCAGTTTTGTATTTTTCCAAGGGTAACAGTTGAAATTTAACCCCGAAAGGTGTTGACCAATTTGTCCTGAGTACGCTGATACCCCATATGTGGGGGGGGGGGGGACCACCGTTTGAGCGCATGGCAGAGCTCGGAAGGGAAGGAGCGTAATTTGGAATGCAGACTTAGATGGATTGGTCTGCAGGCATCACATTGCGTTTGCAGAGCCCCTAATGTACCTAAACAGTGGAAACCCCCCACAAGTGACCCCATATTGGAAACTAGACCCCCCAAGCAACTTATCTAGATGTGTTGTGAGAACTTTGAACCCCCAAGTGTTTCACTACAGTTTATAACGCAGAGCCATGAAAATAAAAAATCTTTTTTTTCCACAAAAATTATTTTTTAGCCCCCAGTTTTGTAATTTCCCAAGGGTAACAGGAGAAATTGGACCCAAAAGTTGTTGTCCAATGTGTCCTGAGTACGCTGATACCCATATGTTGGGGTAAACCCCTGTGTGGGCGCATGGGAGAGCTCGGAAGGGAAGGAGCACTGTTTTACTTTTTCAACGCAGAATTGGCTGGAATTGAGATCGGACGCCATGTCACGTTTGGAGAGCCCCTGATGTGCCTAAACAGTGGAAACCCCCCAATTATAACTGAAACCCTAATCCAAACACATCCCTAACCCTAATCCCAATGGTAACCCTAACCACACCCCTAACCCTGACACACCCCTAACCCCAATCCCAAACTTATTAACAACCGTAAATGTAATCCTAACCCTAACTTTAGCCCCAACCCTAACCATAACTTTAGCCCCAACCCTAACTGTAGCCTTAACCCTAGCCCCAACGCTAACCCTAGCCCTAACCCTAGCCCTATCCCTAACCCTAACCCTAGAACTAACCCTAACCCTAACTCTAGCCCTAACCCTAGCCCTAACCCTAACTCTAGCCCTAACCCTAGCCCTAACCCTAACCCTAACCCTAACCCTAATGGTAAAATGGAAATAAATACATTTTTTAAATTTTTTTATTTTTCCCTAACTAAGGGGGTGATGAAGGGGGGGTTGATTTACTTTAATAGCGGGTTTTTTAGCGGATTTTTATGATTGGCAGCCGTCACACACTGAAAGACGCTTTTTATTGCAAAAAATATTTTTTGCCTTACCACATTTTGAGAGATATAATTTTTCCATATTTTGGTCCAAAGAGTCATGTGAGGTCTTTTTTTTTTGCAGGACGAGTTGATGTTTTTATTGGTAACATTTTCGGGCACGTGACATTTTTTGATCGCTTTTTATTCCGATTTTTGTGAGGCAGAATGACCAAAAACGAGCTATTCATGAATTTCTTTTGGGGGAGTCATTTATAGCGTTCCGCGTTTGGTAAAATGGATAAAGCAGTTTTATTCTTCGGGTCAGTACGATTACAGCGATACCTCATTTATATCTTTTTTATGTTTTGGCGCTTTTATACGATAAAAACTATTTTATAGAAAAAAATATTATTTTTGCATCGCTTTATTCTGAGGACTATAACTTTTTTCTTTTTTCTTTAATGATGCTGTATGGCGGCTCGTTTTTTGCGGGACAAGATGATGTTTTCAGCAATGTTTATTTAGATCCGTCTTTTTGATAGCATGTTATTCCACTTTTTGTTTGGCGGTATGATAATAAAGTGTTGTTTTTTGCCTCTTTTTTTTTTTTACGGTATTCAGGGGTTAACTAGTGGGACAGTTTTATAGGTCGTTACAGACGCGGCGATACTAAATATGTGTACTTTTATTGGTTTAGTTTTATTTAGATAAAGAAATGTATTTATAGGAGCAATAATTTTTTTTTTGGGGGGGGAATTTTTGGGGGAATTTTTTTAATTTTTTTTTTACACTATAACATTGCCCCGGGGGGGGGGGGGGGGGGGTGTCATGTTATAGTGTAAGATCGCTGATCTGACACTTTGTTGTGCACTGTGTCAGATCGGCGATCTGACGTGCACAGCTCCTGGCTTCCCGGTGCCTGCTCTGAGCAGGCGCTGTGAAGCCTCCTCCCTACAGGATCCGGATGCCGCGGCCATTTTGGATCCGGGCCTGCTGCAGTGAGGAGGAGGTAAGAGACGCTCGGAGCAACGTGATCACATCGCGTTGCTCCGGGGGTCTCAGGGAATCACGCAGGGAGACCCCTCCCTGCGCGATGCTTCCCTATACCGCCGGAACACTGCGATCAAACATGATCGCAGTGTGGCGGGGGTTAATGTGCCGGGGGCGGTCCGTGACCGCTCCTGGCACATAGTGCCGGATGTCAGCTGCGATAGTCAGCTGACACCCGGCCGTGATCGGCCGCTCTCCCCCCGTGAGCGCGGCCGATCGCATATGACGTACTATCCCATCACTGGGAATTAAGTCCCAGGTCACCTTGATGGGATAGTACGTCATATGGGATTAAGGGGTTAAGAAGGTGCAAACTATATACAAGCAAAGTTACGATCATGCACAGTTCATGATTCTAATGTTCTTTAAAGCAACTTGTGCAAACAGGTGCAAACATAGGATCCTCCTGGAACTGAGGACCCCTTTAAGAATAACCCTGGTCGGGTTTAGTGAACATTAGCAGCAGACAGTTAACTATTTACAGTCAGTTCAAAATTTGTGAATTATTTAAACATTTCTGGAGGTAGCACTGGTGGAGGCAGTCCCCTCGGGTATGTACGGCTACCAAGCATCACGTACAGTGCATCTACACTCTGAATGGGAGTCTGCATACTTTCAGTCCTCTGTTCCACTAGAGCACTTGCGCATCTGGAGCACAGAACAATGGGTGTTCTGTCATGGGCTGCTGTGTCTCTCACCTGGCCAGATGGGGGCAGTGTTGGGCAATATGGAACCTCTGGTGGCAATGGCTCCGAGCCTCTAGATGGTGGTCTTCCCTCGTTCAGTTCACGATTGTGCACGTGGAGAGCGTACCATCCCTTGTCTCCCCAATGTCTGGTGTAAGTGATGCGGTCACCAAGGTAGAGGTCCCTGCCAGGGTGGCCCTCCATCAAGTGCGCCTCCATATCCCATTTGTTCATGAAGACCTCGGGGTAAAGGTCCGGTTCCTTGATGAAACCCCAGCCGGCATCGAGGCGAAACACCACAACGGTCCCGCATCTCCGCGGGCCCCGGTCTCCATGGCCCATCTTCCTGGCCCGGGCCTTGGCTTGCAAGTCTTTTTTGTGCGTGGCCTGGTGCTTGAGCTCTTCCTCTTTCTCTCTCTGCTCACGCTGTAAGGCCTGCTGCCGGCGGTACCCCTGCTGGGTGATCACTTCAATCCGCTCTCCTTCTCGCTGAGCCTCCCCAGAGAACCCGATCAGGTCGGTGGTGGTGTGGGTCCACCGAAAAGTAACCCACTCCCCCTGGACGTCCACAGTTTGTTTAGTGGGTTGCAGCGGGGCATCGGAGGTCCTCAGGGTCTCCCAGGGCCTTTCCCATTCCAGGCGGCTACACAGTCAGCCGGGTGGTGGTGGTGGTGGAAGGGAGTCGACGAGCACTAACAGGGTGGTTGTTGTGAACTCTGTGTTCAGGCTCCCTCTTGTGGTCACTGGTGGTATGGTGTGACTTTTGCTTTGGGCTCCCCCTGGTGGCTTTGCCTGTTATCCTGCTGGTCTCTGGCTATCAGCTGGTTCGTTATCCTCTGGGAGGTTCCTATATAGCTCTGTTTTACTTCCACTTGTTGCCGGCTGTCGATGTAATCAGTGCTACTCAGATTCCTTCTGACTACCTTGCTCCCAGTCCATCCAGGATAAGCTAAGTTTTGTTTGCTCATTTTTTGATCAGCAGTGTTTATCATGTTTTCTGTTCCAGCTTGCTAAAATGTAATTCCCTCGCTTGCTGGTTGCTCTAGTGGGCTGAGTTTCTCCCCACACACCGTTAGTTGGTGTGTGGGTTCTTGAAATCTCAGGATGGATATTTTGTAAGGGTTTTTTATTGATCGCATAGACCCCTGCTCTATTTTCTGCTTTCTAGTACTAGTGGGCCTCTTTTGCTGAATCTGATTTCATCCCTATGTATGTGCCTTCTTCTTACTTCACCGTTAATATTTGTTGGGGGCTTCTATATCTTTGGGGATTATTTCTCTGGAGGCAAGCGAGGTCTTTCTTTCTCTTTAAAGGTAGCTAGTTCCTCAGGCTGGCTCGAGACGTCTAGGAATTTTTTAGGCACGTTCACCGGCTACCTCTAGTTGTTTTGGATAGGTTCAGATTTGCGATCAGTCCAGTTACCATCTCCCTAGAGCTCGTCCTTAGTTTAATCACTTGCTGATCTATTTGTGATCCTCAGCCACTAGGGATCATAACAGTACAGCCGGCCCGCAAAGTGTTAATTGCATGGCAGAAGCAGGAGAAAAGAAGCCTTGAGGAATTTTTTTTTTTTTTCTTGTTGTTGCCGTGTGTCTAGCTGCTGTGCTAGCTTCTCTCCTCCTCTTAATCTTGGTGTGGCTCTGAGTTCAGCTGCTGACATGGATGTCCAGAGCTTGGCTTCCAGTCTGGATCATCTTGCTGCTAGGGTTCAAAGTATTCAGGATTTTGTTGTTCACAGTCCTATGTCTGAGCCTAGGATACCTATTCCGGAGTTGTTTTCTGGAGATAGATCTAGGTTCCTAAATTTTAAGAACAATTGTAAGTTGTTTCTTTCTTTGAAACCTCGTTCCTCTGGTGATGCCGTTCAGCAAGTTAGGATTATTATTTCCTTTTTGCGTGGTGACCCTCAAGATTGGGCCTTCGCATTGGCGCCAGGGGATCCTGCATTGCTCAGTGTGGATGCGTTTTTTCTGGCCCTTGGATTGCTCTATGAGGAACCTAATCTTGAGAACCAGGCTGAAAAAGCGTTATTGGCCCTCTCGCAGGGGCAAGATGAAGCAGAGGTGTACTGCCAGAAATTTCGGAAATGGTCGGTGCTTACTCAGTGGAATGAGTGTGCCCTGGCTGCAAATTTCAGAGAAGGTCTTTCTGAAGCCATTAAGAATGTCATGGTGGGGTTCCCTACGCCTGCAGGTCTGAATGAGTCAATGACTCTGGCCATTTAGATTGATCGGCGGTTGCGGGAGCGCAAACCTGTGCACCATTTGGCGGTGTCTTCTGAACAGACACCTGAATCTATGCAATGTGACAGAATTCTGACCAGAAGTGAACGGCAAAATTATAGACAGCAAAATGGGTTGTGCTTTTACTGTGGTGACTCAGCTCATGTTATCTCAGCATGCTCTAAGCGCAAAAAAAAAGGTTGATAAATCTGTCACCATTGGTACTTTACAGCCTAAGTTCATTTTGTCTGTTACCCTGATTTGTTCCCTGTCATCTTACCCGGTTAATGCCTTTGTAGATTCAGGTGCTGCCCTGAGTCTGATGGATTGGTCATTTGCCAGGCGCTGTGGTTTTGATTTGGAGCCTTTAAAATTCCCTATTCCACTAAGGGGAATTGACTCTACGCCATTGGCTACGAATAGACCTCAGTACTGGGCACAAGTGACCATGTGCATGACTCCTGTTCATCAGGAGGTGATTCGCTTTCTTGTATTGCATAATTTGCATGATGTTGTCGTGTTGGGTCTACCATGGTTGCAGACTCATAATCCAGTCCTGGATTGGAAAGCTATGTCTGTGTCAAGTTGGGGTTGTCAGGGAATTCATGGTGACGCTCCTGTGGTGTCAATTGCTTCGTCCACTCCTTCTGAAGTCCCTACGTTTTTGTCAGACTACCAGGATGTATTTGAGGAGCCCAAACTCAATTCTCTACCTCCTCATAGGGACTGTGATTGTGCTATAAATTTGATTCCTGGTAGTAAGTTTCCTAAGGGACGACATTTCAATATATCTGTGCCGGAGCATGCTGCCATGCGGAGTTATATAAAGGAGTCTTTGGAGAAGGGACATATTCGCCCCTCCTCTTCCCCTCTTGGTGCGGGATTCTTTTTTGTGGCTAAGAAGGATGGTTCCCTGAGACCTTGTATTGATTATCGCCTTTTGAATAAAATCACGGTCAAATTTCAGTATCCTTTGCCATTGTTAACTGATTTGTTTGCTCGCATTAGGGGGTCTAGTTGGTTCACCAAGATAGATCTTCGTGGTGCGTATAACCTTGTGGGTATAAAACAGGGTGATGAATGGAAAACTGCATTTAATATGCCTGAAGGCCATTTTGAGTACCTGGTGATGCCTTTTGGACTTTCTAATGTTCCTTCAGTCTTTCAGTCCTTTATGCACGACATCTTCCGTGAATATCTGGATAAGTTTATGATTGTGTATCTGGATGATATTCTGTTTTTTTCGGATGATTGGGAGTCTCATGTTAAGCAGGTCAGGATGGTCTTTCAGGTCCTGCGTGACAATGCTTTATTTGTGAAGGGCTCAAAATGTCTTTTTGGAGTCCAGAAGATTTCTTTTTTGGGTTTCATTTTTTCTCCTTCTACTATTGAGATGGACCCAGTCAAGGTTCAGGCTATTCATGACTGGACGCAGCCTACATCGGTTAAGAGTCTTCAGAAGTTCTTGGGTTTTGCTAATTTTTACCGTCGCTTCATAGCTAATTTTTCTGGTGTTGTTAAGCCTTTGACGGATTTGACCAAGAAAGGTTCTGATGTGACTAATTGGTCCTCTGCGGCTGTGGAGGCCTTTCGGGAGCTGAAGCGCCGGTTTTCTTCGGCCCCGGTCTTATGTCAGCCAGATGTCTCACTTCCCTTCCAGGTGGAGGTTGATGCTTCCGAGATTGGAGCGGGGGCTGTTTTGTCGCAGAGAAGCTCCGATGACTCTGTGATGAAGCCATGTGCTTTCTTTTCAAGAAAGTTTTCGCCTGCCGAGCGGAATTATGATGTCGGTAATTGGGAGTTGTTGGCTATGAAGTGGGCATTTGAGGAGTGGCGACATTGGCTCGAGGGAGCTAAGCATCGTGTGGTGGTCTTGACTGATCACAAGAATTTGATTTATCTCGAGTCGGCCAAGCGGCTGAATCCCAGACAGGCTCGTTGGTCGTTGTTTTTCTCTCGTTTTGATTTCGTGGTTTCGTACCTGCCTGGTTCGAAGAATGTGAAGGCTGATGCTCTTTCTAGGAGTTTTGTGCCTGACTCTCCTGGAGATTCAGAGTCGGCTGGTATTCTTAGAGAAGGGGTGATTTTGTCTGCCATCTCCCCAGATTTGCGACGTGTGCTGCAAGAGTTTCAGGCGGATAGACCTGATCGCTGTCCACCGGAGAGACTGTTTGTCCCGGATAGATGGACCAACAGAGTCATCTCCGAGGTTCATTCTTCGGTGTTGGCGGGCCATCCTGGAATATTTGGTACCAGAGACTTGGTGGCCAGGTCTTTTTGGTGGCCTTCCTTGTCGCGGGATGTGCGTTCCTTTGTGCAGTCTTGTGGAATTTGTGCTCGGGCTAAGCCTTGCTGTTCTCGAGCCAGTGGTTTGCTGTTACCTTTGCCTGTCCCGAAGAGGCCTTGGACGCACATTTCCATGGATTTTATTTCAGATCTCCCTGTCTCTCAGAGAATGTCTGTCATCTGGGTGGTGTGTGATCGTTTTTCTAAGATGGTCCATTTGGTGCCCTTGCCTAAGTTGCCTTCCTCCTCCGAGTTGGTTCCACTGTTTTTTCAAAATGTGGTTCGTTTGCACGGGATTCCTGAGAACATTGTTTCTGACAGAGGATCCCAGTTTGTGTCTAGATTTTGGCGGACCTTTTGTGCTAAATTAGGCATTGATTTGTCTTTTTCGTCGGCCTTCCATCCTCAGACGAATGGCCAAACCGAGCGAACTAATCAGACCTTGGAGACTTATTTAAGATGTTTTGTTTCTGCTGATCAGGACGACTGGGTTACTTTTTTGCCGTTGGCCGAGTTTGCCCTTAATAATCGGGCTAGTTCTGCTACTTTGGTTTCTCCTTTCTTTTGTAATTCGGGGTTTCATCCTCGTTTTTCCTCGGGTCAGGTGGAGCCTTCTGACTGTCCTGGAGTGGATGTTGTGGTTGATAGGTTGTATCAGATTTGGAATCATGTGGTGGACAATTTGAAGCTGTCTCAAGAGAAGGCTCAGCTCTTTGCCAACCGCCGTCGCTGTGTGGGTCCCCGACTTTGCGTTGGGGACTTGGTGTGGTTGTCTTCTCGCTTCGTTCCTATGAAGGTCTCCTCTCCTAAGTTCAAGCCTCGGTTTATCGGTCCTTATAAGATTCTGGAAGTCCTTGGCCCTGTGTCATTTCGTCTGGACCTCCCAGCATCATTTGCTATTCATAATGTGTTCCATCGCTCGTTGTTGCGGAGGTATGTGGTGCCTGTGGTTCCTCCGGTTGAGCCTCCTGCCCCGGTGCTGGTTGAGGGAGAATTGGAATACGTGGTGGAGAAGATCTTGGATTCTCGTATTTCTAGACAGAGGCTCCAGTATTTGGTTAAATGGAAGGGCTATGGTCAGGAGGATAATTCTTGGGTTGTCGCCTCTGATGTTCATGCAGCCGATTTGGTTCGTGCCTTCCATGTGGCTCATCCTGATCGCCCTGGTGGTTTTCATGAGGGTTCGGTGACCCCTCCTCAAGGGGGGGTACTGTTGTGAACTCTGTGTTCAGGCTCCCTCTTGTGGTCACTGGTGGTATGGTGTGACTTTTGCTTTGGGCTCCCCCTGGTGGCTTTGCCAGTTATCCTGCTGATCTCTGGCTATCAGCTGGTTCGTTATCCTCTGTGTTGTGAAATTGGATTTTGGGCTCCCCCGGTGGCCACTGGTGGAATTGAACTGGTGTGCATCATCCTCTCTGTTCACCTGTTTCCATCAGGATGTGGGAGTCGCTATTTAGCCTTGCTCCTCTGTCACTTCCATGCCGGTCAACATTGTAATCAGAAGCCTTTCTGTGCATGTTCCTGCTGCTAGACAACTCCCAGCTAAGTTGGACTTTAGTCCTTGTTTGTTTTTGCATTTTGTTCCAGTTCACAGCTGTAGTTTCGTTTCTGTGTCTGGAAAGCTCTTGTGATCTGAAATTGCCACTCTGATGTTATGAGTTAATACTAGAGTCTTAAAGTAATTTCAGGATGGTGTTTTGATAGGGTTTTCAGCTGACCATGAAAGTGCCCTTTCTGTCTTCCTGCTATCTAGTAAGCGGACCTCAATTTTGCTAAACCTATTTTCATACTACGTTTGTCATTTCATCTAAAATCACCGCCAATATTTGTGGGGGCCTCTGTCTGCCTTTCGGGGAAATTTCTCTAGAGGTGAGCCAGGACTATATTTTCCTCTGCCAGGATTAGTTAGTCCTCCGGCCGCCACTGGGCGTCTAGGGATAAAACGCAGGCTACGCTACCCGGCTACTGTTAGTTGTGCGGCAGGTTTAGTTCATGGTCAGTTTAGTTTCCATCCTTCCAAGAGCTAGTTCTTATGTTTGCTGGGCTATGTTCTCTTGCCATTGAGAACCATAACAGTTTGACCGGCCAAAAAAGGGTTAAATTAATTGACAGAGAAAGGAGAGAAAAGAGAAGTCTGCTGAAGATTTTTTTTTTTTTTTTTTTTTTCAGTTCTGAGTGTGCTTGTAATTGAATCTCTTGCAAGTCTGCCTATATTGCAGCCTTTCTCTCTCTCTCTCCTTCTAATCCTGGAATGGCTCTGTGTTCACCTGTTTAAAATGGATATTCAGAGTTTAGCTGCAGGTTTGAATAATCTCACCACGAAAGTTCAAAATTTACAAGATTTTGTTGTTCATGTTCCTATATCTGAACCTAGAATTCCTTTGCCTGAATTTTTCTCGGGGAATAGATCTTGCTTTCAAAATTTCAAAAATAATTGCAAGTTGTTTTTGTCCCTGAAATCTCGCTCTGCTGGAGATCCTGCTCAGCAGGTCAGGATTGTGATTTCCTTGCTCCGGGGCGACCCTCAGGATTGGGCTTTTGCATTGGCTCCAGGGGATCCTGCGTTGCTCAATGTGGATGCGTTTTTTCTGGCCTTGGGGTTGCTTTATGAGGAACCTCAGTTAGAACTTCAGGCGGAAAAGGCCTTGATGTCCCTATCTCAGGGGCAAGACGAAGCTGAAATATATTGCCAGAAATTCCGTAAATGGGCTGTGCTTACTCAGTGGAATGAGTGCGCCCTGGCGGCGAATTTCAGAGAGGGTCTCTCTGATGCCATTAAGGATGTTATGGTGGGGTTCCCTGTGCCTGCGGGTCTGAATGAGTCCATGACAATGGCTATCCAGATCGATAGGCGTCTGCGGGAGCGCAAACCTGTGCACCATTTGGCAGTGTTTACTGAGAAGACGCCAGAGAATGTGCAATGTGATAGAATTCTGTCCAGAAGTGAACGGCAGAATTTTAGACGAAAAAATGGGTTGTGCTTCTATTGCGGTGATTCAACTCATGTTATATCAGCATGCTCTAAGCGTACTAAGAAGCTTGATAAGTCTGTTTCAATTGGCACTTTACAGTCTAAGTTTATTCTATCTGTGACCCTGATTTGTTCCTTATCATCTATTACCGCGGATGCCTATGTCGACTCTGGCGCCGCTTTGAGTCTTATGGATTGGTCCTTTGCCAAACGCTGTGGGTATGATTTGGAGCCTCTTGAAACTCCTATACCCCTGAAGGGGATTGACTCCACCCCATTGGCTAGCAATAAACCACAATACTGGACACAAGTAACTATGCGGATTAATCCGGATCACCAGGAGATTATTCGCTTTCTTGTGCTGTATAACCTACATGATGTGTTGGTGCTTGGATTGCCATGGCTGCAATCTCATAACCCAGTCCTTGACTGGAAAGCTATGTCTGTGTTAAGCTGGGGATGTAAGGGGACGCATGGGGACGTACCTGTGGTTTCCATTTCATCATCTATTCCCTCTGAGATTCCTGAATTCTTGACTGAATATCGTGACGTTTTTGAAGAACCTAAGCTTGGTTCATTACCTCCGCACCGGGAGTGCGATTGTGCCATAGATTTGATTCCGGGTAGTAAATACCCTAAGGGTCGTTTATTTAATCTGTCTGTGCCTGAACATGCTGCTATGCGAGAATATATAAAGGAGTCCTTGGAAAAGGGACATATTCGTCCTTCGTCATCTCCCTTAGGAGCCGGATTTTTCTTTGTGGCTAAGAAAGATGGCTCTTTGAGGCCGTGCATTGATTATCGGCTTTTGAATAAAATCACGGTTAAATATCAATATCCGTTGCCACTGCTGACTGATTTGTTTGCTCGCATAAAGGGGGCCAAGTGGTTCTCTAAGATAGATCTCCGTGGGGCGTATAATTTGGTGCGAATTAAGCAGGGGGATGAGTGGAAAACCGCATTTAATACGCCCGAGGGCCACTTTGAGTATTTGGTGATGCCTTTTGGTCTTTCAAATGCCCCTTCAGTCTTTCAGTCCTTTATGCATGACATTTTCCGTGATTATTTGGATAAATTTATGATTGTGTATCTGGATGATATTTTGATTTTTTCGGATGACTGGGACTCTCATGTCCAGCAGGTCAGGAGGGTTTTTCAGGTTTTGCGGTCTAATTCCTTGTGTGTGAAGGGTTCTAAGTGCGTTTTTGGGGTTCAAAAGATTTCCTTTTTGGGATATATTTTTTCCCCCTCTTCCATCGAGATGGATCCTGTCAAGGTTCAGGCTATTTGTGATTGGACGCAACCCTCTTCTCTTAAGAGTCTTCAGAAATTTTTGGGCTTTGCTAACTTTTATCGTCGATTTATTGCTGGTTTTTCTGATGTTGTTAAACCATTGACTGATTTGACTAAGAAGGGTGCTGATGTTGCTGATTGGTCCCCTGCTGCTGTGGAGGCCTTTCGGGAGCTTAAGCGCCGCTTTTCTTCCACCCCTGTGTTGCGTCAGCCTGATGTTGCTCTTTCTTTTCAGGTTGAGGTCGACGCTTCTGAAATCGGAGCTGGGGCGGTTTTGTCGCAGAGAAGTTCCGATTGCTCCGTGATGAGACCTTGTGCTTTTTTCTCGCGTAAATTTTCGCCCGCCGAGCGGAATTATGATGTTGGGAATCGGGAGCTTTTGGCCATGAAGTGGGCTTTTGAGGAGTGGCGTCATTGGCTTGAGGGGGCTAGACATCAGGTGGTGGTATTGACTGACCACAAAAATCTAATTTATCTTGAGTCCGCCAGACGCCTGAATCCTAGACAGGCGCGCTGGTCGTTGTTTTTCTCTCGGTTTAATTTTGTGGTGTCCTACCTGCCGGGTTCTAAGAATGTTAAGGCGGATGCCCTTTCTAGGAGTTTTGAGCCTGACTCCCCTGGTAATTCTGAACCTACAGGTATCCTTAAGGATGGAGTGATATTGTCTGCCGTTTCTCCAGACCTGCGGCGGGCCTTGCAGGAGTTTCAGGTGGATAGACCTGATCGTTGCCCACCTGGTAGACTGTTTGTTCCTGATGATTGGACCAGTAAAGTCATTTCTGAGGTTCATTCTTCTGCGTTGGCAGGTCATCCTGGAATCTTTGGTACCAGGGATTTGGTGGCAAGGTCCTTCTGGTGGCCTTCCCTGTCTCGAGATGTGCGAGGCTTTGTGCAGTCTTGTGACGTTTGTGCTCGGGCCAAGCCTTGTTGTTCTCGGGCTAGTGGATTGTTGTTGCCCTTGCCTATTCCGAAGAGGCCCTGGACGCACATCTCGATGGATTTTATTTCGGATCTTCCTGTTTCTCAGAAGATGTCTGTCATCTGGGTGGTGTGTGATCGTTTCTCTAAGATGGTCCATTTGGTTCCCCTGCCTAAGTTGCCTTCTTCTTCCGAGTTGGTTCCTCTGTTTTTTCAAAATGTGGTCCGTTTGCATGGTATTCCGGAGAATATCGTTTCTGACAGTGGTACCCAATTCGTGTCTAGATTTTGGCGAGCATTCTGTGCTAGGATGGGCATAGATTTGTCTTTCTCGTCTGCTTTCCATCCTCAGACTAATGGCCAGACCGAGCGGACGAATCAGACCTTGGAGACATATTTGAGGTGTTTTGTGTCTGCAGATCAGGATGATTGGGTTGCTTTTTTGCCTTTAGCGGAGTTTGCCCTCAATAATCGGGCCAGCTCTGCCACCTTGGTGTCTCCCTTTTTCTGTAATTCGGGGTTTCATCCTCGATTTTCTTCTGGTCAGGTGGAATCTTCGGATTGTCCTGGAGTGGATGCTGTGGTGGAGAGGTTGCATCAGATTTGGGGGCAGGTAGTGGACAATTTGAAGTTGTCCCAGGAGAAGACTCAGCTTTTTGCCAACCGCCGGCGTCGGGTTGGTCCTCGGCTTTGTGTTGGGGACTTGGTGTGGTTGTCTTCTCGTTTTGTCCCTATGAGGGTTTCTTTTCCCAAGTTTAAGCCTCGGTTCATCGGCCCGTACAAGATATTGGAGATTCTTAACCCTGTGTCCTTCCGTTTGGACCTCCCTGCATCTTTTTCTATTCATAATGTTTTTCATCGGTCATTATTGCGCAGGTATGAGGTACCGGTTGTGCCTTCCGTTGAGCCTCCTGCTCCGGTGTTGGTTGAGGGCGAGTTGGAGTACGTTGTGGAAAAAATCTTGGACTCCCGTGTTTCCAGACGGAAACTCCAGTATCTGGTCAAATGGAAGGGATACGGTCAGGAGGATAATTCTTGGGTGACTGCCTCTGATGTTCATGCCTCCGATTTGGTCCGTGCCTTTCATAGGGCTCATCCTGATCGCCCTGGTGGTTCTGGTGAGGGTTCGGTGCCCCCTCCTTGAGGGGGGGGTACTGTTGTGAAATTGGATTTTGGGCTCCCCCGGTGGCCACTGGTGGAATTGAACTGGTGTGCATCATCCTCTCTGTTCACCTGTTTCCATCAGGATGTGGGAGTCGCTATTTAGCCTTGCTCCTCTGTCACTTCCATGCCGGTCAACATTGTAATCAGAAGCCTTTCTGTGCATGTTCCTGCTGCTAGACAACTCCCAGCTAAGTTGGACTTTAGTCCTTGTTTGTTTTTGCATTTTGTTCCAGTTCACAGCTGTAGTTTCGTTTCTGTGTCTGGAAAGCTCTTGTGATCTGAAATTGCCACTCTGATGTTATGAGTTAATACTAGAGTCTTAAAGTAATTTCAGGATGGTGTTTTGATAGGGTTTTCAGCTGACCATGAAAGTGCCCTTTCTGTCTTCCTGCTATCTAGTAAGCGGACCTCAATTTTGCTAAACCTATTTTCATACTACGTTTGTCATTTCATCTAAAATCACCGCCAATATTTGTGGGGGCCTCTGTCTGCCTTTCGGGGAAATTTCTCTAGAGGTGAGCCAGGACTATATTTTCCTCTGCCAGGATTAGTTAGTCCTCCGGCCGGCGCTGGGCGTCTAGGGATAAAACGCAGGCTACGCTACCCGGCTACTGTTAGTTGTGCGGCAGGTTTAGTTCATGGTCAGTTTAGTTTCCATCCTTCCAAGAGCTAGTTCTTATGTTTGCTGGGCTATGTTCTCTTGCCATTGAGAACCATAACACCTCTGGGAGGTTCCTATATATCGCTGTTTTACTTCCTCTTGTTGCCGGCTGTCGATGTAATCAGTGCTACTCAGATTCCTTCTGACTACCTTGCTCCCAGTCCATCCAGGACAAAGCTAAGTTTTGTTTGCTCATTTTTTGATCAGCAGTGTTTATCATGTTTTCTTGTCTAGCTTGCTAAAATGTGATTTCCTCGCTTGCTGGATGCTCTAGTGGACTGAGTTTCTCCCCACACACCATTAGTTGGTGCGTGGGTTCTTGTAATCTCAGGATGATATTTTGTAAGGGTTTTTTATTGATCGCATAGACCCCTGCTCTATTTTCTGCTTTCTAGTACTAGTGGGCCTCTTTTGCTGAATCTGATTTCATCCCTACGTATGTGCCTTCTTCTTACTTCACCGTTAATATTTGTTGGGGGCTTCTATATCTTTGGGGATTATTTCTCTGGAGGCAAGCGAGGTCTATCTTTCTCTTTAGGGGTAGCTAGTTCCTCAGGCTGGCTCGAGACGTCTAGGAATTTTTTAGGCACGTTCACCGGCTACTTCTAGTTGTTTTGGATAGGTTCAGATTTGCGATCAGTCCAGTTACCATCTCCCTAGAGCTTGTCCTTAGTTTATTCACTTGCTGGTCTATTCGTGATCCTCAGCCACTAAGGTTCATAACAGTTTCCCACGCCTTCCGGTCTGAGTGATTCTATGTCTCTGGCCATTCAGATTGATCGACACTTGCGGGAGCGTCAAACGGTGCGCGCTGTTGCTTCGTCCTTAGAGCAAAGTCATTGTGGCGACGCTTCTCATGTCATTTCAGTCTGCCCTAAGCGGACAAAAAGGATCGTTAGTTCATTTACTATCAGTACTGTACAACCTAAATTTCTGTTATCGGTGTCCTTGATCTGCTCATTGTCATCATTTTCTGTCATGGCATTTGTGGATTCAGGCGCCGCCTTGAAATTAATGGATTTTGAGTTTGCCAGGCGTTGTGGTTTTCCCTTGCAGCCTTTGCAGAACCCTATTCCTTTAAGGGGGATTGATGCTACACCTTTGGCTGAAAATAAGCCCCAGTTTTGGACACAGGTGACCATGCACATGGCGCCAGCCCATCAGGAAGATTGTCGATTTCTGGTGTTGCATAATTTGCATGATGTTATCGTGCTGGGTTTCCCGTGGTTGCAGGTACATAATCCTGTGTTGGATTGGAAATCTATGTCTGTGACTAGTTCGGGTTGTCAGGGGGTTCATAATGATGTTCCTTTGATGTCAATCTCCTCTTCTTCCTCTTCTGAAATTCCAGAGTTTTTGTCTGATTTTCAGGATGTATTCGATGAGCCCAAGTCCAGTTCCCTTCCACCGCATAGGGACTGTGATTGTGCGATTGACTTGATTCCAGGCAGTAAGTTTCCTAAGGGCCACTTTTCAACCTGTCTGTGCCTGAACATACCGCCATGCGGAGTTATGTTAAGGAGTCTTTGGAGAAAGGGCATATTCGGCCATCTTCTTCACCGTTGGGAGCAGGTTTTTTTTTGTTTCTAAGAAGGATGGCTCCTTGAGACCTTGTATTGATTATCACCTCTTGAATAAGATCAAGGTCAAGTTTCAATAACCTTCACCTTTGCTTTCCGATTTGTTTGCTAGGATTAAGGGGGCTAGTTGGTTTACGAAGAGTGACCTTCGGGGGGCATATAATCTTGTTCGTATTAAGCAGGGTGATGAATGGAAAACTGCGTCTAATACGCCCGAAGGCCATTTTGAATGCCTTGTGATGCCATTCGGGCTCACTAACGCTCCATCTGTTTTTCAATCCTTCATGCATGATATCTTCCGGACTTATATTGATAAATTCTTGATTGTATATTTGGACTATATTTCGATTTTTTCCGATGATTGGAAGTCTCATGTGGAACAGGTCAGGATGGTATTTCAGATCCTTCGTGACAATGCCTTGTTTGTGAAGGGGTCTAAGTGTCTCTTTGGGGTGCAGAAAGTTTCTTTTTTGGGCTTTATTTTTTCTCCCTCATCTATGGAGATGGATCCGGTTAAGGTTCAGGCCATTCATGATTGGATTCAACCCATATCCGTGAAGAGCCTTCAGAAATTTTTGGGTTTTGCAAATTTTTATCGCCGTTTCATTGCTAACTTCTCCAGCGTGGTTAAACCCTTGACTGATTTGATGAAAAAAGGCGCTGATGTGGCGAATTGGTCCTCTGCGGCTGTCTCTGCCTTTCAGGAGCTTAAACGCCGATTTACTTCTGCTCCGGTGTTGCGCCAACCAGATGTTTCTCTTCCGTTTCAGGTTGAGATTGATGCTTCTGAGATTGGGGCAGGGGCCGTTTTGTCTCAGAGGGATTCTGTTGGTTGCCTTCTTCTCCCGCAAGTTTTCGCCTGCTGAACGCAATTATGATGTCGGCAATCGGGAGTTGTTGGCTATGAAGTGGGCGTTTGAGGAATGGCGACTGTTGTGAATTCCGTCCTTGGGCTCCCTCCTGTGGTTGTGAATGGTACTTTTGTGAGTTCTGCCCTTGGGCTCCCTCTGGTGGTTTCGAGTGGAACTGCTGCTCCTTGAGTTTAGCTGTAGCAGCTGCTTTCACTGATCGTCTCTCCTGGCTTTGCTATTTAATCTGGCTCTGGTCTTCAGTTCATGCCAGCTGTCAATGTTTCTGGTTTGGGATTCAGATCTCTCCTTGGATTTCTCTGATGGCCTGTCCATTTCAGCAAAAGATAAGTTTTTGCTAGTTCTTTGTTGTCCATTTGCTTTGGACTTTATTGCTCATCACATGTTATGTTTCCTTTTGTCCAGCTTGTCATTATGATATATTCAGGCTAGCTGGAAGCTCTGGGGAAGCAGATTTGCCCTCCACACCGTGAGTCGGTGTGGAGATCATTTTTGTAAACTCTGCGTGGATTTTTAGTTTTTAATACTGACCGCACGGTATCCTTTCCTATTCTGTCTATTTAGATTAGTATTGGCCTCCTTTGCTAAAATCTGTTTTCATTTCTGTGTATGTTATTTCCCTCTCCACTCACAGTCAATATTTGTGGGGGGCTATCTTTCCTTTTGGGAATTTCTCTGAGGCAAGATAGCTTTCTGTTTCCATCTTTAGGGGTCGTTAGTTCTCAGGCTGTGACGAGGTGTCTAGGGAGAGACAGGAACACTCCACGGCTATTTCTAGTGTTGGTGTTAGGATTAGGAACTGTGGTCAGTAAAGATACCACCTCCTCAGAGCTTGTCCCATGTTGCTCTTTAACCACCAGGTCATATCAGTGTTGCTCCTTAACCACCAGGTCATAACAGGCGACATTGGCTTGAGGGAGCTAAGCACCGTATTGTGGTCCTGACCGATCATACGAATTTGATTTACCTCGAGTCTGCCAAACGGCTGAGTCCTAGACAGGCTCGATGGTCCTTGTTTTTTTCCCGTTTTGATTTCGTGGTTTCGTATCTTCCGGGTTCTAAGAATATTAAGGCTGATGCCCTTTCTAGGATTTTTTTGCCTGATTCTCCTGAGGTCCTTGAACCGGTCGGCATTCTGAAAGAAGGGGTGGTCCTTTCTGCCATTTCCCCTGATTTACGGCGGGTTCTTCAGGAATTTCAGGCTGATAGACCTGACCGCTGTCCTGTGATGAAATTGTTTGTTCCTGACAGATGGACTAGTAGAGTGATTTCTGAGGTTCACTGTTCTGTGTTGGCTGGTCATCCTGGTATTTTTGGTACCAGAGATTTGGTTGGTAGGTCCTTTTGGTGGCCTTCGTTGTCACGTGATGTGCGTTCTTTTGTGCAGTCCTGTGGGACTTGTGCGCGGGCCAAGCCTTCTTGTTCCCGTGCTAGTGGGTTATTTTTGCCATTGCCGGTCCCTGAGAGGCCCTGGACGCATATTTCTATGGATTTTATTTCTGATCTTCCGGTTTCCCAGAGGATGTCGGTTATCTGGGTTGTTTGTGACCGGTTTTCTAAGATGGTTCATTTGGTGCCTTTGCCTAAATTGCCTTCCTCTTCAGTGTTGGTTCCGTTGTTTTTTCAGCATGTGGTTCGTTTGCATGGTATTCTGGAGAATATTGTGTCCGACAGAGGTTCCCAGTTTGTTTCTAGGTTTTGGCGGGCCTTTTGTGCTAGGCTGGGCATTGATTTGTCTTTTTCTTCTGCATTTCATCCTCAGACAAATGGCCAGACCGAGCGAACTAATCAGACTTTGGAGACTTATTTGAGATGCTTTGTGTCTGCCGATCAGGATGATTGGGTGGCCTTTTTGCCATTGGCCGAGTTTGCCCTTAATAATCGGGCTAGTTCGGCTACTTTGGTTTCGCCTTTTTTTGTAATTTTGGTTTTCATCCTCGTTTTTCTTCTGGGCAGGTTGAGCCTTCTGACTGTCCTGGTGTGGATTCTGTGGTTGACAGGTTGCAGCAGATTTGGGCTCATGTGGTGGACAATTTGGTGTTGTCTCAGGAGGAGGCTCAACGTTTTGCTAACCGTCGTCAGTGTGTTGGTTCCCGGCTTCGGGTTGGGGATTTGGTTTGGTTGTCTTCCCGTCATGTTCCTATGAAGGTCTCTTCCCCTAAGTTTAAGCCTCGGTTTATTGGTCCTTATAGGATTTCTGAGATTATTAATCCGGTGTCTTTTCGATTGGCGCTTCCGGCCTCTTTTGCTATCCATAATGTCTTCCATAGATCTTTATTGCGGAAATATGTGGTGCCCGTTGTTCCCTCTGTTGATCCTCCAGCCCCTGTTTTGGTTGATGGGGAGTTGGAGTATGTGGTTGAGAAGATTTTGGATTCTCGTTTTTTGAGGCGGAGGCTTCAGTACCTTGTCAAATGGAAGGGTTATGGCCAGGAGGATAATTCTTGGGGTTTTGCTTCTGATGTCCATGCTGCTGATTTGGTTCATGCTTTTCATCTGGCTCGTCCTGATCGGCCTGGGGGCTCTGGTGAGGGTTCGGTGACCCCTCCTCAAGGGGGGGGTACTGTTGTGAATTCTGCTTTTGGGCTCCCCCCGGTGGTTGTAGGTGGTAATGCAGTTGCCCCTGAGTTGCAGTCCTTGTCAGGTGTATCTGCTGATTGCAGTTCTGACTGGGGTATTTAGGCGTGCAGGATTCATTAGTCCTTGCCAGTTGTCAATTGTTGTTGGGAGGTGTTGGACCTCTGCTTGGTTCCTCCTGCCTTTCTGCCAAACCAGCAAAGATAAGTGTCTGTTTTTTTTTTCCTGTGGCACACATGCTATGTGCTTCACAATTCAGTGCTATTCTTTGTGTTTTCTTGTCCAGCTTAGATTGTGTCAGTATTTTCTCAGTCTTGTTGGATTCTCTGGAGTGGCAGATATACATTCCATGTCTTTAGTTAGATTGTGGAACTTTTTGTATTATCTGCTGTGGATATTTTTGGAAGGGTTTTAATAC
Organism: Ranitomeya variabilis; assembly: GCF_051348905.1. Lineage (NCBI taxonomy): Eukaryota > Metazoa > Chordata > Amphibia > Anura > Dendrobatidae > Ranitomeya > Ranitomeya variabilis. The sequence goes on along the minus strand of NC_135236.1, from coordinate 254,421,966 downwards.
TGACCACCTAGTAATCTGTCCTATCCTTTCCTATTTAGCTAGAGTGGCCTCCTTTGCTAAATCCTGTTTTCTACCTGCGTGTGTCTATTCTTCTCCTACTCTCAGTCATTATTCGTGGGGGGCTGCCTATCCTTTGGGGGTCTGCTCTGAGGCAAGGTAGCATTCCTATTTCCATCTATAGGGGTATTTAGTCCTCCGGCTGTGTCGAGGTGTCTAGGGTATGTTTGGCACACCCCACGGCTACTTCTAGTTGCAGTGTTAGTTCAGGATTTGCGGTCAGTACAGGTTCCACCGACTCCAGAGAAAGTTTCATGCGGCTCCAAGGTCACCAGATCATAACAGTCAGGTAAGGAAGATCTATGAAATGGAGGAAAGATGATGAGTTCAGATTTGTCCACATTGAGTTTGAGGAAGTGAGAGGAGAAGAAGAAGGATATGACTGATAGACAGTTCGTGATTCTGGACAGCAGAGAGGTGACATCTGGGCCAGAAAGGTAGATCTGAGTGTCATCAGCAAAAAGGTGGTACTGGAATCCATGGGACTTTATGAGTTGTCCCAGGCCAAGTGTATAGATTGAGAAGAGTAGGGTGTTATGACCTGGTGGTTACGGAGAAGCACTGATATGACCTGGTGGGTAAAATGAGTCATGGGACAAGCTCTGGGAGGTGGTAGCTTTACTGACCACAGTTCCTAATCCTAACACCAACACTAGAAATAGCCGTGGGACGTTCCTGTCACTCCCTAGACGCCTCGTCACAGCCTAAGAACTAGCTACCCCTAAAGATGGAAACAGAAAACTATCTCGCCCCAGAGAAATTCCCAAAAGGAAAGATAGCCCCCCACAAATATTAACCATGAGTAGAGAGGGAAATGACATACACAGAAATGAAATCAGATTTTAGCAAAGGAGGCCAATTCTAATCTAGATAGACAGAAAATAGAAAAGGATACTGTGCGGTCAGTATTAAAAACTAAAAATCCACACAGAGTTTACAAAAATGATCTCCACACCGACTCACGGTGTGGAGGGGCAAATCTGCTTCCCCAGAGCTTCCAGCTAGCCTGAATATTTCATAATGACAAGCTGGACAAAAGAAACATAACTTAACTGAGCAGTAAGGTCCAAAGCAAATGGACAACCAAAGAACTAGCAAGAACTTATCTTATGCTGAAATGGACAGGCCATCAGAGAAATCCAAGTAGAGATCTGAATCCAACCCAGAGAACATTGACAGCTGGCATGGACTACAGACCAGAGCCAAGTTAAATAGCAAGGCCAGTGGAGCCGATTAGTGAAAGCAGCTGCTGAAGAACCTCAAGGAGCAGCAGTTCCACTCGAAACCACCAGAGGGAGCCCAAGGGCAGAACTCACAAAAGTACCATTCATAACCACAGGAGGGAGCCCAAGAACGGAATTCACAACAGTAGGGGTCCTAGAACAGAGCCTTAAGGGACTTCAACAGAGAGAGGGTGGGATGAGGAGTTAGTGAGGGAGTGGGAGACGCTGAATGTTTGGTTGGAAAGGTATGAGGAGATCCAGGATAGAGCGAGGTCTTTGATGCCAAAGGAGGAGAGGATCTGTAGTAGGAGGCAGTGGTCAAGTGTCGAAAGCACAGGACAGGTCTAGAAGGAGGAGTACAGAGTATTGACCGTTAGCTTTGGCTGTAAGTAGGTCATTAGTAATTTTGGTCAGGGTTGTCTCAGTTGAGTGATGGGGGCGGAAACCAGATTGTAGATTGACAAAGTGCAGGTTAGATGAGAGGTGGGAGGAAAGTTCAGCGTGTACGTGCTGCTCCAGGAGTTTGGAAGCGAATGGGAGCAGCAATAATGGGCGACAGCTGGACATAGAAGTAGGATCAAGGGTTGGCTTTTTAAGGATAGGTGTGATTGTGGCATGTTTGAAAGCAGAAGGGAAGGTGCCAGAAGTTAGTGATAAGTTGAAGAGGTGGGTTAGGGATGGGATAAGAGTGGTGGTGAGGTTGGAGAGAATGTGGGATGAGATGGGGTCGAGCGCACAGGTGGTGAGGTGCGATTTGGAGAGGAGACAATTAAGCCCCCCTTCAGTGATGTTGGATAGGGAGGTTATAGGGTTTTGGCATTGGTCTGGTATACAAAGGGGTTGTTTGAACAATGCCTTGTTTGGTCGATCTTTTTAAAGTGTGTGGTAAAGTCCTCAGCAGAGATGAGGGAAGTTGGAGGGGGCAGTGGGGGGTGGAGGAGGGAATTAAAGGTTTTGAATAACTGTTTGGGGTTGTAGGATAGGGAAGATATGAGGGTTGTGAAGTAGGCCTGTTTAGCAGAGGTGAGAGCAGATTTAAAAGCGATTGTTGCCTGTTTGAATGCAGTGAAGTCGTCTTGCGAATGTGTTTTCTTCCAATGCCGCTCTGTATGTAAAGGAGAGGAAAAATATACTGCAGAAATGGGTTGTATATAGATAAAAAGAGTGATATACTGCAGAATGGGGCTGTATATAGAGGAGTGGAGTGATGTTCTGCAGGATGGTGCTGTATATAGATGAATGGTTCTCCGCAGGATGGGGCTTTATATACATGACAGTAATGATGTACTGCAGGATGGGGCTGTGTATAGATGAGTGATTTTCCACATCATGGAGTTGTATATACAGTTGAAACCAGAAGTTTACATACACTATATAGAAAGACACATACGCATGTTGTTCTCAATATCTGACATGAAATCTGAATAAACCTTTCCCGTTTTAGGTCAATTAGGATTACCATGATTATTAATATTTGCCAAATGCCAGAATAATGAGAGGAGAATGTTTTAAGGCATTTTTATTACTTACTGCAAAGTCAAACGTTTACGTACACTAAGATTATTATTGAAAAAAAGAAACAGCACTCACCATTGCCTCTTAAAAAAGGTTAATCTCCTTTATGCCATGTGGCGGGACAATCCTTTAACAGACAGGGGGAGTAGGAAGTTAAGGAAGACAACAGCTGACAACCACCTCCCTTATACCAGGTGTACATGTGGTATATGTCATAATGCAATCAGCTGACAAAGACATATCATAACTTTTTTTTATAAAAACATAGACAAATCAGAACTGTCATTTAGTCCCAATGAGCCATTGGCATTTGTTTTAATAATCCATTTTTCTTCTCTTTGTAAGAGGTACTTAATATGATTTCCACCTCTCACTGGACAAGTAACCTGTTCAATGCCTGCAAACTGCAAGGTGTTAGGATCAGCATTGTGCTGTTCCACTACATGCTCAATTAACCTGTGCGAGCCTTTCTTTGTAACAAGTGAGTAAGTGTTCTCTAAATCGAATAAATAAAGGACAAATTGTTTTGCCTAAATAAAAGTAACCGCAAGGGCAAAAAATAACATATACAATAAATTTTGATCTGCAAGTTATAAAATCCCTGACTTCATGCAATACAGGGCCCATTTTCAAAGGATTAATAGTTAAATGATGATCGCAAAAAGAGCAACTTCTGCATTTGAAATTACCTTTTTGATGGGATCTCCGGGCAGTTCTGTGGAAGCAACAGTTTCCTCTCTCCTCGTGGCTGCAAGTCCAGTCCCCGACATTAACCATTCACTGTCCCTAACTATAATACAAGCAGCAGTGAATTAGCATTTAAAGGGAATATACACATTACAATACAAATACAACATATACACTACATTGAGACCAGACAAACACAGCTCAACATAATACATTACATCACAGTACATAAAGTGCACAGGGGGTCATACGGAAGAAGGAGACGGCATAAACTGAGGTGACCTGCCACCCCCTTACACTCCCCCCTCCTTAAAAATGGCCATCCTCAGCCATGGCAACCTTTGTATAACACATAACCTCAGAATCTCAGTCCCTCTGAATATGAGTTCATATTCCACAAGAGCCAGTTGGTCCTTTAACATGGGCGGCCACAGTCATTGAAGTGGGCCTCACTCAGATCTGACAGTCCTTTTCCTGTGTAGCGGTCTACATGATCCTGGTCCTTCTGAGGACAGTCTCCCCATCCCGTCTCTTGGCAGATGACAGACCCTTTACCGGTGGTGGGCTACTTTTATAAACATGAGGCTAGTCCAAGGGTTGAAGTAGGGCAAAGTTAAGGAACATGCAGTTCAGCAGCCACATCCGGAGTCCACCGCTACTAACCCCATAGGGTCCTGGTCCCATTATCCAGCAGGGGGAACATCAACGGGTGTTAACAAAACTGGGAGGAGGGGGAAACAAACAAATATGGCGGTCCACGGGTGGCCACTACAAACACCATTGTGCTTGGCCGCAATGTAAGGTCCATTGTCCTCTTAGGGATGCGAAACAGTCCCTCATATTTAATGGGTGTAACAGGCACCAATTAACATCAATCCTTAACAGGGCTGCTCAGTCTGTGCATGGCCGCTGAGTTGCATAGTGGGCCGCATGTGGCCCTTGGACCACCACATACACCTGCGATAAGGACACACTGGAGGAGGAGTCTCCGCAATTCCTCCAGCTCCACACTCCCTCCAGTGGTAGGCCTGTAGCTCCTTGAGCCTCTGGCTCTGCTGACACATTTGTGGCCACCTCACTGCCCTGAGGCACCACTGTCCCCTGTGCAGCCGAGACAACTGTGGTCGCAGCAGCCAGTCGTTCCACATGCGGGCCCTCCTGTGGTGAGCTGGTCTCCTGATCAGTGGCCAGTTTGATGGCCACTGCATAGGGCCCCTGGGGTCTTTCTTCCTTTACATAAGACATGTAGTCCCCCTCTCGTAGAGGACCACGGAACATAAGTGAGCCAGCATTTATGTAGACCTTGGCCCCGGACTCCAGCTCCTGTACAAAGCCACAGCCTTTGTTGCGATTCAAATACCTGATGAGGCAGCGGGTCATCTGACCTTATGCGGTTAGTCCGCCGGGGCGCTGTAGCTCCTCACGGATGCGGCGCACCCACCACCTTTTCTCCCGAATCACCTCATGGAACCACTCGGCCTCTGTATACACACAGGAATCCTCTGCACGCCAGTCGTGTGTGTCAGTGGAAATGGGTGCAGCCGCGGAAACGCGGGTGCCATCGCTGCCGCAGGAGACGATGGAGTCAGCGGTCGGAGCGCCTCCGATGAGGCTGGCGGGGCAGATGGTCGGCACTCCTCCGGAGATGACAGTTGAGCCACGGGAGGTAAGAGCGCAGCGGGTATGGCAACGGTGTGGCCGAGCAGAGGTCTCTTACTCACCGCCGCGGCTGTCAGTAGTCTTCCTGCAAGGCTGCCAACATCAGTGATTGCGGCTGTCATCATCCCCTGCAGTGCCACCTCCAAAGCCTTTCGGACTCCCGCAGGTACCCATCGGGGCATCAACAGGACCCCGTAATCCTCATCGTTCTCAAAGTCCTCCACCGTTTGCTGACTCGGCCATGGAAACGGGGGTCGTTCCTCCAATTCTTCTGACCACCAGGCCTCAAACTTCAGGCCCCGCTCTGCCCAGACCTTGGAGCGCTACCAATCCAGGTGGCCAATACCACCATGGAACGACATGCTGGATATCTCAATGTCTGCAAGCAATGGATTTTCCTTCACAGGAATGCTGTCTAACTCCTTCGGGTGCCACCCATTCGTGGGTGGGGTCATTCCTTGCTGCTTCACCAACTTCTCCTGATCAGACTGCAAGGGCGGCAGCTCCTTCTTTGCCTGCACCCATTTAGGGCAGGCATCTCTCAACAGGGGCGGTCTTCTCTCTTCTGGCGCCAAATTCTCTACATGACGGGCATGAAAGGCTGCAATTTCTTCCGTTTTTGCCCCAGCCGCTGCCATCTTTTCTGTGGTCGGCGCCATTTCTAAGTCCACAACATCCACCATCTGCAACTATGTAATGGCAGGCAACACATCACAAATCTCAGGGTCGCTGTCAGCTGACAGCTCCATCTGTTCCAGTTCGGGCAGCACATCACATATTTCAGACTCACAGTCCCTGAGGAATTCCACGTGCCGGGGTTATCCCTTCAGAAGCGGGGACCCTTTCAGAGACCTGGGGCCCATGTTGCAGTCCTTAGCCCTATTGTCCAGTCCCTAGTCCTTAGCCCGGGGCAACAGACCTCTCCCGTCCAGGGGGTCTGGCAGTGCACCATCTGTAAAGCACATCTGCCCTGGCCAATGTATCCGGACAGTTCTAAGGAAGCAACAGCTTCTCCTCACGGCTGCAAGTCCAGCCCCCAATATTAACCATTCACTGTCTGTCCCTAACTATAATACAAACAGCAGTGAATTAGCATTTAAAGGGAATATACACATTACAATATAAATACAGCATATACATTACATTAAGACCAGACAAACACAGATCAACATAATACATTACATCACAGTAAATAAAGTGCACGCAGGGTCATACGGAAGGAGGAGAGGGCGCAACTGAGGTGGCCTGCCACCCTCTTGCAGTAATACGAAATTCAAAGCTTCAATAACAAAATTTATGTAGTTTGCACTTTTGTCTGTTTTTTTTCAAGATATGTTTAATTGCCTCATTCCCCAAATGCTGCGGGATTCGAGTATAAAGATTGACAAGATCCATAGAGGCTAAAGAAAAATCATTCTGCCATTCGATTTTTAATCATTGTTGAAAAAGCACCAGTGTCCTTTATGTTAGATGGAATATTATTCAAAATGGATTTCAAAAGCCAGTCCAAATATTCTGACAGAGGTTCAGTGAGAGAACCTACTCCTGAAATAATTGGACAACCAAGTGGATAAATAGATGATTTATGGATTTTTGGGATTTAATATCAACATGGTTTTTCAAGAAATTCAGGCAACAATTTTTCAGTGATTTTTTTTTAGGGAGTATGCCTTTATCCACATATTTCCTCAACAGTGACCTTAATTGATTTTTACATTTGTTAGTGGGATTGTTAGGGCTGGCGGAACGCACAGAGTATATTTAGATATTATTATTGGTGCGTTCGCAGCCCGGGGTTCACCGTGCAGGAGACCAACCTGCTACTAGCAAATGGTGGCATAATATGGCGGTAGAAGCGAACTCTGTTACTTCAGAGTCGCACAGAAGGGAAAACGCTGTGCCATGTTAGCGTTACAGGGGAACACGGCCGCCTAACAGAGCAAAAGCAGTCAGTGGTCAGGGAGTAGCAAGCACACAAACACCTCCTCTCCGGCGGAGCCGGAATTCTAATGGCTTTAAGCCAGGCCTGAATTCACCATACAAACTCCTCACTGGAGGTGCCGGTATTCTAGTGGCTTATTTCAGCCGGACCCTGACCTCAAGCAGACAAGACCACTGAGTAGCTAAAGCTCATAACATAAGCTGATACTAGCGCATGGCCGTGCAGCCATGCAAACCTTTTATAGCTGCAGCGACTTCAGGACCTTCCTAGAGGACCAATCTGAGCTGCTACAGTACCTGAGCAACTTCAGCACCTTCCTAGAGGACCAATGGGAGCTGCCACAGTACCTGAGCATGTGATCCCCGACCTCCTGGGCAGGCTCAGAAGGGGAAAAGCAGGACTTAGTCCCAGAGATGTCTGCTCGTCGCTGACCAGTACTGACTACAATGGCTGAGCCTGGAAAGGCAGCAGTAGCCATCAGCACAGTATCAGGCTGAGCCAGATGCTGGGACCGACGTCTCCGCTGAGCAAGCTCCACTGCGGCTGGAGAAGAATGGGAGACCGCAGTGGAGATGGCCCGAGATTCCCCCTGTGCAGAGGTGAGAACTCGACCCCTAACATTACCCCTGCTCCTAGGGTCGCCCCTCCTTGGGCCTCGCTACACTCAAAAGCAGCAATGAGCTGCGGAGCTCGAATGTGCTCAGCAGGCTCCCAGGACCTGTCCTCTGGGCCATAACCCTTCCAGTCCACCAAATAGAATTTCTTGCCACGTACCACTTTGCACCCCAAAATAGCGTTCACCTCGTAATCGTCTGTAGACGAACCCAATGTCCCGGCAGATGACTCGGAAAACCGGGACATGTATACGGGCTTCAAGAGGGACACATGAAAGGTGTCGGTGATACCTAGGTGTGGATGAAGGGTCAGACGGTAGACCACAGGGTTAACCTGTTCGAGGACCTTGAAGGGACCCAAGTAGCGAGGTGCAAACTTAGTGGACTCAACTTGCAGCCTGATGTTAAGGGCGGAGAGCCACACCAAGTCACCAGGAGCAGAGGTCGGAGCGGGACACCGATGTGCATTGGCGGAGGACCTCATTCTCTCCTTGGAGGCCAGAAAGGCATCCTGAGTGCGGTCCCAAATGTCCCATGCCTCCACAGCCCAGTCTGCCACCCTGGAGTCAGCGGAAGACACGGCCAGGGACACGCGGATGCTGGCCGTAATGTAGGAGGAATGGAGTCTGACCGGTGGAGTCGGCTACAGCGTTGTTAAGTGCAAACTCCGCCCACGGTAGCTAGGATACCCAGTCATCCTGCTGGCAGAAACAAAATGTCGTAAATATGTGACCAGGGTCTGGTTGGCCCTCTCAACCAACCCATTCGTCTCTGGATGATATGCCGAGTAGAGATTCAACTCAATACTGAGTAGATGACAAAGCTCTCTCCAGAATCGAGACGCAAACTGGGGACCCCGGTCACTGACAATTTTGTCCGGCATATCGTGTAGGCGAAAAATATGCTTGATGAACAACGCTGCCAGAGCCTGTGCAGAAGGTAGCCGTGGAAGACGCACCAAGTGCACCATTTTGGAAAAATGGTCGGTGATCACCCAGATAATGGTGCAGCTACGAGACTTGGGTAAGCCCACCACAAAATCCATCCCGACCATTTCCCAGGGCCTGTCTGCCACCAGCAGGGGGTAAAGAAACCCAGCTGGCCGTTGCCAAGGAGACTTGTTCTTGGCGCAAGAGACACACGCACGAACATAGTCTGCGACTTCACGAGCCATATGCGGCCACCAGTATGTCCTCGCCAGTAGCTCAGATGTTCTTTGGGACCCAAAATGTCCACCCACCCTGGACGAGTGAGCCCAAGAGAGAACCTCCGGATGCAGACTGGATGGTACAAAAGTCTTGCCCGGAGGCACAGACTCTAGCAAAACCGGGGCCACAGTTCTCAGGCTCTCGGTGGGGACAATAAGCCGAGGCTCCTCTTCCTCCTCCTCAGATGATACAACGGAGTGAGAGAGAGCGTCGGCACGAATGTTCTTCTCCCCGGAAAGAAAATGGAGGGTGAAATGAAACCGGGAGCAGAACAAGGACCATCTGGCCTGGCGTGAATTTAACCGCTTGGCTGTCTGCAAGTACACCAAATTCTTGTGGTCTGTGAAGACTTGGAAGGGAATACGAGCCCCCTCCAAGAGATGTCTAAACTCTGAGAAGGCCAACTTCATGGCTAGCAACTCCCTGTCCCCGATGGAATTATTCCTCTCTGCTGGTGAGGAGGTCTTGGAAAAGAAGAAGCAAGGATGCTTCCGACCTTGAGCATCCTTTTGGAAAAGGACTGCTCCAGCACCAATGGATGAGGCATCCACCTCCATTATAAATGGCTTATCTACATCGGGGCGATGTAGGATGGGAGCGCTAGCGAAGTGTGACGTAAAGGAGTGAAATAAAATCAATAGTGGGCGGTTTACTCCAGAGCACCAAGAAGGTAGCCCCAAAGGAAGGGGGAAAGTGCAAAGTCCCCCCCGCAGCTCCAGCCGAACACCTCCAATAGAGGATACAGACACAGAAAAACAAAATGAAAGCTCAGTCTAAGGAGCGCAGAAAGAAGACTCTGACACCAGGATAGGGTAAAGCCATGGAGCCATGGAGTGAAAGGCCTTGGAGACCTCCTCAGACCACAATTTGGGATTTGCTCCTTTCTTGGTGAGGGCAGCCAAGGGCGCTACCAAAGTTGAGAAGTGTGGAATGAACTGGCGATAGTAATTAATGAACCCCATAAAGCGCTGCACCGCTTTAAGAAAATTGGGTTCCAGAAAGAAGCCGAGGGTGAGTATATTCCTATTAGGTATATACTCACCCTCGTACGCGCCCTGCTTCTTTCCGGCAGCCTTCCTTCTTAAGAATGAACGCGTGAAGGACCTTCCGATGACGTCACGGCTTTGTGATTGGTCGCGGCGGCCCACGTGACCGCTCAGCGACCAATCACAAGCCGTGACGTAATTCTCATGTACCTGAGAACCAGAACAGGACCTGAGAATTACGTCACCGGCTTGTGATTTTTCGCTCAGCGGTCACGTGGGCCGCCGCGACCAATCACAAGCCGTGAAGCATTCGAAAGGTCTTTCAAGCGCCATTTTTAGGAACGGAAGATGCCGGTTACTACCAGGGTGCGTCAGAGGGTGAGTATATCAATTTTTTTTTATTTTAATCCTTTATTTTACACGTAAATATGGATCCCAGGGCCTGAAGGAGAGTTTCCTCTCCTTCAGACCCTGGGAACCATAGTATCCCATTGCACTGCATTGGGTTTCGCGTTTCGGCCGACCCCGACTTTTTTTATAGGATCGGCCGATTTCACTCGACCCGACTTTTGAGAAAGTCGGGTTTCGTGAAACCCGACCCGATCCTATAAAAATAAAAGTCGCTCAACCCTATTCACTACTGAACGATGAGGCATATGCAATGAGAGATTTTGTCCTGTCACCAGTGCCAGCATCAGGATGTAGTTTGTGGGCAGAGTTAGTGCGTTATTTGTAGGCCCCCGAAGGATATTTTAAATATCCAAATGGCCCTTGGAAAAAAAAAGATTCCTCGCACCTGCTGTCAATAAATCAATAAAGTCAAACTTTTCAGGTAAGCAGTAACTAGGACCCTTAGGGCTCATTTCCACTTGCGAGGAAAACGGATGAGTGCAATCCGATAAAAAATCGGATTGCACTCGGACCAATGTTATTTAATAGGTGTCCTTTCATTTGCGATTTTTTTCCCAGCTGAAATCGGACTGAGAAAAAAATCGCAGCATGCTGCGTATTGCTGCGATTCTCGGACGAGACTCGCCAATGCAAGTCAATGGGTGCGAGAAAAAAACGCACAGCACTCGCACCATGCGTATGACGTCCGTTTTTTACGGATACCTTACCATTCTGTGGCATAGAACACTGTAAATGGTCCTGTAAATGACTGTATAGAAATAGTTGCTGAGAAAAAAACGGATTGCATACGGATGTCATACGGATGTAAAATGGATGGTGCGATTAAAAAATCGCTTTGAACTCACATGACAATCGCTTACTTTTCATCCCTTTTTTTCGGTCCAGATTACGGACCATTTTTTCTCTCGCAAGTGGAAATGAGCCCTTAGACAATACTGAACTGTGGTCTTTAGCTAAAGATTGATCAGTTAAATTAATAACTTTAATTGTATTGACTAGGTCCGCCAGGACACTTGTTTTCTTTTTACTCCGGCGGTAGTTTTTCCACCTCTTGCCAACTTGTCTGGTTGGTTTCCTAAAGGGAAAGATTGCTCATTACTGGTTGTGGCATTGTCTAAAGTGTCCATGTGCAAAGTGTCCGTAAATTTCTGATTTTCTCTGGAGTCCGAATCCATTGTCCATCCATTCTGTGAGTGTCGCTTTTGTTCCATGTGGTTTTACCCTTATACTGTCAGTTTCTCTGTCCTGGGAAATGTCTCTTATTTTTGTTGAAAATATTTCCTTTTTTCCATGTGAACACGCAATTGGTGTCATAGTCATTTTTATCACGAATTAATTTATCTTTTTATGTGATTTAATCTCAGCTTGAAGTGGAATCAATTTCTTCTCTAATTTTGAGAAGAATGCCTGGGCTTGACTTGCCTGCAGTTCAGACTCAGCTTTTTCCAGTTTAATGGAGATATCAGCATGAGCTTTTTCATTCCTTCTGAGGACTAATTTCATTAATTGCATTGAACATTGTAAATGTATTGATTCCCACTTCTGCTTAAATTCATTGTCATCTTCGAACTGGGAAATATCTTTAAACACTCTTAACTCGTGAGGAAGTCGTTCAGATTCTTCATAGTATTTCAGATACTTAATTGTCCAGAAAAGTCTTATTTCTCTTTCATATAAATTGGTGGTTTTATATTCCAAAGTTTTAATGCCTATGACTTGCAATTCATGTTTGGAATTGCAGTCTGAAAAAAATTCCACCACATGTTCCCTTCCTGCAAAAATGTCACGTTTAGTAGTATGCTGTTCAGACGTCTTTGTATGGGATTCAGTCTCCATTATATCGCAGTTAACTTCAGAATGTGCCAGTTTATAACAAATACAATAGCAAAAAGTGGAAAAGCATAAAAAACAACACCAAACTGTTGACTGCAGCCTGAATCAGTCCTTAAAGGGAACCTGTCACCTGAATTTGGCGGGACCAGTTTTGGGTCATATGAGCGGGGTTTTCGGGTGTTTGATTCACCCTTTCCTTACCCGCTGGCTGCATGCTGGCTGCAATATTGGATTGAAGTTCATTCTCTGTCCTCCGGAGTACACGCCTGCGCAAGGCAATATTGCCTTCAATATTGAAAAAAGAATCAGCAGTCTCCATTGCTTCTTAAAAAAGGTTAATGTCCTTTATTCCATGTGGTGTGACAATCCTTTACCATACAGGGGGAGCGGGGAAGTGAAGGAGGACAACAGCCGTTTCACGCCTATCCCAGCACTTCTGCGGGTCCAAACTGTTGTGAATCCGCTTTTTGGGCTCCCCTGGTGGTTGCTGGTGGTACTGGTGACTTGTGTGTGCTTTGCTGTCTCAGTTCACCTGCTCCCATCAGTGTTTGGGAGTTTCCTATTTAGCCTTGCTCTCCAGTCATTTCCTTGCCGGTCATCATTGTAACCAGAGCCTTCGGTTGCATGTTCCTGCTACTAGTCTGCTGATCAGCTAAGTGGACTTTGTCCTTTTGTTTTGTATCTTTTGTCCAGTTTGCAGTTTTTGTTATTCTCTGTAGCTGGAAGCTCTTGCGGGCTGAAATTGCCACTCCTGTGTCATGAGTTGACACAGGAGTCTTAAAGTAATTTCAGGATGGTTTTTTGAAAGGGTTTTCAGTTGACCGTGAAGTCCTCTTTTGTATCCTTCTGCTATCTAGTAAGTGGACCTCTCTTTGCTAAATCTACTTTCATACTGTGTATGTCTTTTCCTCTTAACTCACCGTTATTACATGTGGGGGGCTGCTATCATCTTTTGGGGGATTTCCCTAGAGGTAAGCCAGGTCTGTTCCTTCCTCTACCAGGCGTAGTTAGTCCTCCGGCTGGCGCGTGGCATCTAGGAAGTCGTAGGTATGCTCCCTGGCTACTATTAGTTGTGTGGTAGATTTAGCTCACGGTCAGCTCGAGATTCCATCACCCAGAGCTCGTCCGTTATTTTTGTGTTCTGATGTTTCCCTGCCATTGGGAATCATGACAGTATGACCGGCCAATGTTAAAGTTATTGGCAGGAGAAAGGAGAGAAAAAAGAAGTCTGTAGATTTTTTTTTTCCCCCTATGCTTGCTCCATAGTTGGATCAGTTGTATTTCAGCTCTAATTACAGCCTTTGCCTTTCTCTCCTTCTAATCCTTGAATGGCTCTGATCTCACCTGTTTAAAGATGGACCCTCAGAGTTTGGCTGTAGGTTTAAATAATCTTGCTACCAAGGTTCAAAATTTACAAGATTTTGTTATACATACTCCGATGTCTGAACCTAAAATTCCTACACCAGAGGTGTTTTCCGGAGATAGATCTCGGTTCCTGAATTTCAAATATAATTGTAAATTGTTCCTTTCTCTCAGACCTCACTCCTCTGGAGATCCTGTCCAGCAGGTTAAGATTGTAATCTCTTTGCTGCGAGGTGACCCTCAAAATTGGGCATTTTCATTGACACCAGGGGATCCTGCGTTGCTCAATGTGGATGCTGTTGTGAATTTGCTTTTTGGCTCCCTCTAGTGGTTACTAGTGATTTGACTCTAGATATGTCAGTCATCCCTTGTATGCTCACCTGGGCCGTTAGTTCAGGGCTGTTGCTATATAAGCTCCCTGGACCTTCAGTTCAATGCCTGGCAACGTTGTAATCAGAGCTAATCTGTTGTGCTCTTGTCTACTGATCCTGGTTCCTGCTAGATTAAGCTAAGTCTGCTTTCTTGCTTTTTGTTATTTGTTTTTGTTTGCATTTTTTGTCCAGCTTGTACTTAATCTGTATCCTGTCCTTGCTGGAAGCTCTAGGGAGCTGGTGTTCTCCCCCCGGGCCGTTAGACGGTTCGGGGGTTCTTGAATTTCCAGCGTGGATGTTTGATAGGGTTTTTGTTGACCATATAAGTTATCTTACTACATTCTGCTATTAGTAAGCGGGCCTCTCTTTGCTAAACCTAGTTCATTTCTATGTTTGTCATTTCCTCTTACCTCACCGTTATTATTTGTGGGGGGCTTGTATCCTACTTTTGGGGTCCTTTCTCTGGAGGCAAGAGAGGTCTTTGTTTTCCTCTTCTAGGGGTAGTTAGTTCTCCGGCTGGCGCGAGACATCTAGCGACCAACGTAGGCATGTTCCCCGGCTACTTCTAGTGTTGGCGTTAGGAGTAGATATATGGTCAACCCAGTTACCACTGCCCTATGAGCTGGATTTTTGTACTTCGCAGACTTACCTATTTCTCTGAGACCCTCGCCATTGGGGTCATAACAGTTTGCCAGGCCAGTATTAAATGTTAAATGCATTGCAGAAGCGGGATTATAAGAAAGAAAATTCTGAGTTTTTTTTTTTTTTCTCTCTCTCATTTTTTTTTCTTTTCCCCTTTACCTCTGAGTGGCTCAAGCTTGCTGCAGACATGAATGTCCAGACCTTGATTACAAGTGTGGACCAGCTTGCTGCTCGTGTGCAGGGCATACAAGATTATGTTACCAGAAATCCTATGTCAGAACCTAAGATACCGATTCCTGAATTGTTTTTCGGAGACCGATTTAAGTTTAGAAATTTCAGGAATAATTGTAAATTATTTTTGTCCCTGAGACCCTGTTCATCTGGAGACTCCGCTCAGCAAGTGAAAATTGTTATGTCTTTTTTACGGGGCGACCCTCAGGATTGGGCCTTCTCGCTGGCGCCAGGAGATCCGGCATTGGCGGATATTGATGCGTTTTTTCTGGCGCTCGGTTTACTTTATGAGGAACCCAATCTTGAGATTCAGGCAGAAAAAGCCTTGCTGGCTATGTCTCAGGGCCAGGACGAGGCTGAAGTGTATTGCCAAAAATTTCGGAAATGGTCCGTGCTGACCCAGTGGAATGAGTGTGCATTGGCTGCTAATTTTAGAAATGGCCTTTCGGAAGCCATTAAGAATGTGATGGTGGGTTTTCCCATTCCCACAGGTCTGAATGATTCTATGGCCCTGGCTATTCAAATCGACCGGCGGTTGCGGGAGAGCAAAACCGCTAATTCCCTCATGGTGTTGTCTGAACAGACACCTGATTTAATGCAATGTGATAGAATCCTGACTAGAAATGAGCGGAAAATTCATAGACGCCAGAATGGCTTGTGTTACTACTGTGGTGATTCTACACATGTTATCTCAGCATGCTCTAAACGTCTTACTAAGGTTGTTAGTCCGGTCGCCATTGGTAATTTGCAACCTAAATTTATTCTATCTGTAACTTTGATTTGCTCACTGTCATCGTATCCTGTCATGGCGTTTGTGGACTCGGGTGCTGCTCTGAGCCTTATGGATCTGTCATTTGCCAAGCGCTGCGGATTTGAGGAGTGGCGTCATTGGCTCGAGGGTGCTAAGCATCGTGTGGTGGTTTTGACTGATCACAAAAATCTGATGTATCTCGAGTCTGCTAAACGCCTGAATCCTAGACAGGCCCGCTGGTCATTGTTTTTCTCCCGTTTTGACTTTGTGGTCTCGTATTTACCAGGTTCGAAGAATATGAAGGCCGATGCTCTGTCTAGGAGCTTTGTGCCTGATGCTCCTGGAGTCGCTGAACCTGTGGGTATTCTTAAGGAAGGAGTTATCTTGTCAGCTATTTCTCCGGATCTGCGACGTGTGTTGCAGAGATTTCAGGCTGGTAGGCCTGACTCTTGTCCACCTGACAGATTGTTTGTGCCTGCTAGGTGGACCAGTAGAGTCATTTCCGAGGTTCATTCCTCGGTGTTGGCAGGGCACCCGGGAATTTTTGGCACCAGGGATCTGGTGGCCAGGTCCTTTTGGTGGCCGTCCTTGTCTAGGGATGTGCGGTCTTTTGTGCAGTCCTGTGGGACTTGTGCTCGAGCTAAGCCTTGCTGTTCTCGTGCCAGCGGGTTGCTCTTGCCCTTGCCTGTCCCGAAGAGACCTTGGACACACATCTCTATGGATTTCATTTCTGATCTTTCGGTGTCTCGGGGCATGTCTGTCATCTGGGTGATATGTGATCGTTTCTCCAAGATGGTCCATTTGGTTCCTTTGCCTAAGCTGCCTTCCTCTTCCGATCTGGTTCCTGTGTTCTTCCAGAACGTGGTCCGTTTACACGGCATTCCTGAGAATATTGTGTCGGACAGAGGATCCCAGTTTGTTTCCTGGTTCTGGCGATCCTTTTGTGGTAGGATGGGCATTGATTTGTCGTTTTCGTCCGCTTTTCATCCACAGACTAATGGACAAACGGAGCGAACTAATCAGACTCTGGAGGCTTATTTGAGGTGTTTTGTCTCTTCTGATCAGGATGATTGGGTGACCTTCTTGCCGTTGGCTGAATTTGCCCTTAATAATCGGGCTAGTTCCGCCACCTTGGTTTCGCCATTTTTCTGCAACTCTGGTTTCCATCCTCGTTTTTCCTCGGGACATGTGGAGCCTTCTGACTGTCCTGGGGTGGATTCTGTGGTAGATAGGTTGCAGCAGATCTGGAATCATGTGGTGGACAACTTGAAGTTGTCACAGGAGAAGGCTCAGCGTTTTGCCAACCGCCGCCGCGGTGTGGGTCCCCGACTTCGTGTTGGGGATTTGGTATGGCTGTCTTCTCGATTTGTTCCTATGAAGGTCTCCTCTCCCAAATTTAAGCCTCGCTTCATTGGTCCGTACAAGATATTGGAAATCCTTAATCCTGTGTCCTTTCGCCTGGATCTTCCGGTGTCGTTTGCCATTCACAACGTATTTCATAGGTCCTTGTTGCGGCGGTACGTTGTGCCTGTGGTTCCTTCTGCTGAGCCTCCTGCTCCGGTGTTGGTTGAGGGCGAGTTGGAGTACGTGGTGGAGAAGATCTTAGATTCTCGTCTCTCCAGGCGGAGGCTTCAGTACCTGGTCAAGTGGAAGGGCTATGGTCAGGAGGATAATTCCTGGGTGGTCGCCTCTGATGTGCATGCGGCCGATTTAGTTCGGGCCTTTCACGCCGCTCATCCTGATCGCCCTGGTGGTCTTGGTGAGGGTTCGGTGACCCCTCACTAAGGAGGGGGTACTGTTGTGAATTTGCTTTTTGGCTCCCTCTAGTGGTTACTAGTGATTTGACTCTGGATATGTCAGTCATCCCTTGCATGCTCACCTGGGCCGTTAGTTCAGGGGTGTTGCTATATAAGCTCCCTGGACCTTCAGTTCAATGCCTGGCAACGTTGTAATCAGAGCTAATCTGTTGTGCTCTTGTCTACTGATCCTGGTTCCTGCTAGATTAAGCTAAGTCTGCTTTCTTGCTTTTTGTTATTTGTTTTTGTTTGCATTTTTTGTCCAGCTTGTACTTAATCTGTATCCTGTCCTTGCTGGAAGCTCTAGGGAGCTGGTGTTCTCCCCCCGGGCCGTTAGACGGTTCGGGGGTTCTTGAATTTCCAGCGTGGATGTTTGATAGGGTTTTTGTTGACCATATAAGTTATCTTACTACATTCTGCTATTAGTAAGCGGGCCTCTCTTTGCTAAACCTAGTTCATTTCTATGTTTGTCATTTCCTCTTACCTCACCGTTATTATTTGTGGGGGGCTTGTATCCTACTTTTGGGGTCCTTTCTCTGGAGGCAAGAGAGGTCTTTGTTTTCCTCTTCTAGGGGTAGTTATCTCCGGCTGGCGCGAGACATCTAGCGACCAACGTAGGCATGTTCCCCGGCTACTTCTAGTGTTGGCGTTAGGAGTAGATATATGGTCAACCCAGTTACCACTGCCCTATGAGCTGGATTTTTGTACTTCGCAGACTTACCTATTTCTCTGAGACCCTCGCCATTGGGGTCATAACAGGATGCGTTTTTTCTTGCTTTAGGGTTGCTTTATGAGGAACCTAATTTGGAGATTCAAGCTGAAAAAGCTTTGATAGCCCTATCTCAAGGGCAAGATGAAGCTGAGATATACTGCCAAAAATTTCATAGATGGTCTGTGCTTACTCAGTGGAATGAGTGCGCCCTAGCGGCAAATTTCAGAGAGGGCCTTTCTGATGCCGTTAAAGATGTTATGGTGGGTTTCCCTGCGCCTACAGGTCTGAATGAGTCCATGACAATGGCTATTCAATTGATCGGCGTTTGCGGGAGCGCAAACCCGTGCACCATTTGGCGGTATCTTCTGAAGATACGCCAGAGAAAATGCAATGTGACAGAATTCTGTCCAGAAGCGAGCGGCAGAATTATAGGCGTAAAAATGGGTTATGCTTCTATTGTGGGGATTCTGCTCATGTTATATCAGCATGCTCTAAACGTACAAGGAAGGTTGACAAGTCTATTTCAATTGGCACTTTACAGTCTAAATTTATTCTGTCTGTAACCTTGACTTGTTCATTATCAGTTATTACCGTGGATGCCTATGTGGACTCTGGCGCCGCTCTGAGTCTTATGGATTGGTCCTTTGCCAGGCGCTGTGGGTTTGATTTAGAGCCTCTGGAAGTCCCTATACCTCTGAAGGGTATTGATTCTACACCTTTGGCTTGTAATAAACCACAATTCTGGACGCAAGTGACTATGCGTATGACTCCAGACCATCAGGAGGTGATTCGCTTCCTTGTGTTGTACAATTTGCATGATGTTTTGGTGCTTGGATTACCATGGTTACAATCTCATAACCCAGTCCTTGACTGGAAAACAATGTCTGTGTTAAGCTGGGGATGTCGGGGGGCTCATGGGGACATACCTTTGGTTTCCATTTCGTCATCTATTCCCTCTGAGATTCCGGCATTTTTGTCTGATTATCGTGATATTTTTGAGGAGCCTAAAATTGGTTCACTCCCTCCCCACAGAGATTGTGATTGCGCCATAGATCTGATTCCTGGCAGTAAATTTCCAAAGGGTCGTTTGTTTAACTTATCTGTACCTGAACATGTTGCTATGCGAGAGTATATTAAGGAGTCCCTGGAAAAGGGACATATTCGTCCTTCTTCATCTCCTTTAGGAGCTGGTTTTTTCTTTGTATCTAAAAAGGATGGCTCTCTGAGGCCTTGTATTGATTATCGACTCCTGAATAAAATTACAGTCAAATATCAGTATCCGTTGCCTTTGCTGACTGATTTGTTTGCTCGCATAAGGGGGGCTAAGTGGTTCTCTAAGATTGATCTTCGTGGGGCGTATAATTTGGTGCGAATTAAGCAGGGGGATGAGTGGAAAACCGCATTTAATACGCCTGAGGGCCATTTTGAGTATTTAGTAATGCCTTTCGGCCTTTCTAATGCACCTTCAGTCTTTCAGTCCTTAATGCATGATATTTTCCGTGAATATTTGGATAAATTTATGATTGTGTATTTGGATGATATTTTGATTTTTTCTGATGACTGGGAGTCTCATGTTCAACAGGTCAGGAGGGTTTTTCAGGTTTTGCGGGAGAATTCTTTGTGTGTAAAGGGTTCAAAGTGTGTTTTTGGGGTTCAAAAGATTTCCTTTTTGGGGTACATTTTTTCCCCTTCTTCTATTGAGATGGACCCTGTCAAGGTTCGGGCTATTTGTGACTGGACGCAGCCTACTTCTCTTAAGAGTCTTCAGAAATTCTTGGGCTTTGCTAATTTTTATCGTCGATTTATAACTGGTTTTTCTGGCGTTGCTAAACCTCTGACGGATTTGACCAAAAAGGGTGCTCATGTTGCCAATTGGTCCCCTGCTGCTGTGGAGGCCTTTCGGGAGCTTAAGCGCCGCTTTTTGTCTGCCCCTGTGTTGCGCCAGCCTGATGTTTCTCTTCCCTTTCAGGTTGAGGTCGATGCTTCCGAGATCGGAGCGGGGGCGGTTTTGTCGCAGAAAAGTTCCGACTGCTCAGTGATGAGACCTTGTGCGTTCTTTTCTCGAAAATTTTCGGCCGCCGAGCGAAACTATGATGTTGGTAATCGGGAGCTTTTGGCCATGAAGTGGGCATTTGAGGAGTGGCGTCATTGGCTTGAGGGTGCCAGACATCAGGTGGTAGTTTTGACTGATCACAAGAATCTGATTTATCTAGAGTCTGCTAGGCGCCTGAATCCTAGACAGGCACGATGGTCGTTGTTTTTTTCTCGGTTTAATTTTGTGGTTTCATACTTACCGGGTTCTAAAAATGTTAAGGCAGATGCTCTTTCTAGGAGTTTTGAGCCTGACTCTCCTGGGGATTCTGAACCTGCTGGTGTCCTTAAGGATGGGGTGGTTTTGTCTGCTGTCTCCCCAGATCTGCGACGTGCTTTGCAAGAATTTCAGGCGGATAGACCTGATCGTTGTCCGCCTGGTAGACTGTTTGTTCCTGATGATTGGACCAGTAGAGTCATCTCGGAAGTTCATTCTTCTTCGCTGGCAGGTCATCCTGGAATTTTTGGTACCAGAGATTTGGTGGCTAGATCCTTATGGTGGCCTTCCCTGTCTCGGGATGTGCGTGTTTTTGTGCAGTCTTGTGATGTGTGTGCTCGGGCCAAGCCTTGTTGTTCTAGGGCTAGTGGGTTATTGTTGCCCTTGCCTGTTCCGAAGAGGCCTTGGACGCACATCTCTATGGACTTTATTTCTGATCTCCCTGTTTCTCAGAAGATGTCTGTCATCTGGGTGGTGTGTGACCGTTTTTCTAAAATGGTTCATTTGGTACCATTGCCTAAGTTGCCTTCCTCATCTGAGTTGGTCCCTCTATTTTTTCAAAATGTGGTTCGCTTGCATGGTATTCCGGAAAACATCGTTTCTGACAGGGGAACCCAGTTCGTGTCTAGATTTTGGCGGGCATTCTGTGCCAGGTTGGGCATTGATTTGTCTTTTTCGTCTGCATTCCATCCTCAGACTAATGGCCAGACGGAGCGAACTAATCAAACTTTGGAGACTTATTTGAGGTGTTTTGTGTCTGCGGATCAGGATGACTGGGTTGCCTTTTTGCCGTTGGCAGAATTTGCTCTTAATAATCGGGCTAGTTCTGCCACTTTGGTTTCTCCTTTCTTTTGCAATTCAGGGTTTCATCCTCGTTTTTCATCTGGTCAGGTGGAATCTTCGGATTGTCCTGGAGTGGATGCGGTGGTGGATCGGTTGCATCAGATTTGGGGACAAGTGGTGGACAATTTGAAGTTGTCCCAGGAGAGGACTCAGCAGTTTGCTAACCGCCGTCGTCGTGTTGGTCCTCGCCTTCGTGTTGGGGACTTGGTGTGGTTGTCTTCCCGTTTTGTCCCTATGAGGGTTTCTTCTCCTAAGTTTAAGCCTCGGTTCATCGGTCCTTATAGGATTTTGGAGATACTTAACCCTGTGTCCTTTCGTTTGGACCTCCCGGCATCTTTCGCTATCCATAATGTATTCCATTGGTCATTGTTGCGGAGATATGAGGTACCGGTGGTTCCTTCTACTGAACCTCCTGCTCCTGTGCTGGTGGAGGGTGAATTGGAGTACGTTGTAGAGAAGATCTTGGATTCCCGTATTTCCAGACGGAGACTTCAATATCTGGTTAAATGGAAGGGCTATGGTCAGGAAGATAATTCTTGGGTAACTGCTTCTGATGTTCATACCAAGGATTTGGTTCGTGCCTTTCATAGGGCTCATCCAGATCGCCCTGGCGGTTCTCGTGAGAGTTCGGTGCCCCCTCCTTAAGGGGGGGGTACTGTTGTGAATCCGCTTTTTGGGCTCCCCTGGTGGTTGCTGGTGGTACTGGTGACTTGTGTGTGCTTTGCTGTCTCAGTTCACCTGCTCCCATCAGTGTTTGGGAGTTTCCTATTTAGCCTTGCTCTCCAGTCATTTCCTTGCCGGTCATCATTGTAACCAGAGCCTTCGGTTGCATGTTCCTGCTACTAGTCTGCTGATCAGCTAAGTGGACTTTGTCCTTTTGTTTTGTATCTTTTGTCCAGTTTGCAGTTTTTGTTATTCTCTGTAGCTGGAAGCTCTTGCGGGCTGAAATTGCCACTCCTGTGTCATGAGTTGACACAGGAGTCTTAAAGTAATTTCAGGATGGTTTTTTGAAAGGGTTTTCAGTTGACCGTGAAGTCCTCTTTTGTATCCTTCTGCTATCTAGTAAGTGGACCTCTCTTTGCTAAATCTACTTTCATACTGTGTATGTCTTTTCCTCTTAACTCACCGTTATTACATGTGGGGGGCTGCTATCATCTTTTGGGGGATTTCCCTAGAGGTAAGCCAGGTCTGTTCCTTCCTCTACCAGGCGTAGTTAGTCCTCCGGCTGGCGCGTGGCAACTAGGAAGTCGTAGGTATGCTCCCTGGCTACTATTAGTTGTGTGGTAGATTTAGCTCACGGTCAGCTCGAGATTCCATCACCCAGAGCTCGTCCGTTATTTTTGTGTTCTGATGTTTCCCTGCCATTGGGAATCATGACACCAAACATACTGAGACAAACAACCACTAACAAACAGGCAAACCCCACATGTATTCAAGCTGTCTAGCAGCCGTAAATCATGCAGCTGCACCGACATAAACTAAATCTCTGAGCAGTCACAAATACTCAGAGACCACCCGAGCGTGCTCAGGAAAACCCGAGCAACGAGTACACTCGCTCATCACTATTCATTACACTGGTCAATGCAATTTTTCTGGCAAAAGGCTTTAAAACATATTTTAAGTCAATTTTGGCTGCTGATTACAAATATGAACTTCAGTTTTGGCTATCACATGAGGATTTCGAGATATTTTCTATTTTGGATGAAAATTACTCCTATCTAATGTTTTATGATAAAAACACATGATTTTCGGTACTACATTTTGTATATTTTTAATCAAGGAATAACAAAGCTTACAAAGTCTATGTACAGCAAATCAAATTTTCTTACAGAATTAAACTACAAAATATAAAAACACATATATATGGCACACAGATGAATGACAAATGGCAGTTATTTGAACTTTCTTTTCTTGGCTGATCTGTGATGTACAGCTTCTGGGTTGTCTCTCATCAAGCTCCAGCAATAGTCAGCCATCATATGTGAGTCCCACCGGCATTGATACCGTTCTTCCATTGTTTTAATGTCCTAATGAAAACGCTCCCCTTGTTCCCCAAGGTTCTCTGAATAAAAGTCCAAATGGCTGTGTAAATAGTGAGTCCTGATACTCATTCTACATCCAAGATTTTGCAGACTCATTAGTAGCTCTTCCACAATCTCTTCATAGTTGTCTGCTTTCTTATTCCCTAGAAAATTCTGCACCACATTGCAAAATGCATTCCAAGATCTTTCTTCTGTCTCATTTATTGATGTGATAAAATTTGGGTCTCTCATAGCCAAATATTCCAGCCTTTTTCTTCTCTTCACTAAGACCAGGAAAAGTTGATCATATATAGTTAAAGCATTCTCCACTGTGACTGAGAGCTTTGACGAACTGCTTCATCAATCCAAGTTTTATGTGTAAGGGAGGAAAGACAATGTTCTTCCTATCCACTAGAGGATCATGGATGACATTCTTATCGCCAGATGCCAAACTCTGTCGCTGAGGCCATTCAGTTTTCACTCAATGCTATGCTGTAGCTCTACTGCCCCAGTAGCACAGAAAACACGGGTGTTTTGTGTACCCTACTTGCAGACCCAAAAGAAAGTTAACCATTTTCAAATCAACACAAATTAACCACTAATGAACATTATATTGTAACCTCTCTAGAACAATCTTGATATTTTTATATTCTTCTTTAAGTTTTACAGAACTACCTATTGGTACAGAGCCATACTTTTTTCCATTGTGTAACAGAACACATTTTAAACTTCTTTTGGAACTATCAATAAAAAGCCTCCAATCCCTTGAATCATATGCTGGAAGTCCCATAAAGAGAAGTAGCCCTTCAACATCAGTACAATAGACAAGCTGGCCATCTGAATGGAAGTACTTACGCAGTTCTGCTTCCCTGTTACAATAAAATGAGACACTTGTACCGGGTTTCAACATTCGATTCTCTTGTAGTCTTGAAGCCAATAGTTCGGCAGACTCTTTTGGTAGATAAAGATCCCTAACCAGATCATTCAAAGCAGACTGAGTAAACAGAATTGGTTTGTCACAATCTTCATCACATGGCTGAAAAATATCTGGACTGTCTTCTTCATCAGTTTAACAATGTAAGGAGAGTTCTGTGTCAACGTGTTCTGGAAGCGCAGTAAATGTTGGAACAGGTATCTCTTCACTATGGGCAACTGGTCGAATAGCTGAAGGGATCCTCGGGTATTGCAAATATTGCTTGTTTTTCTTATTGAAACCTTTTTCGATAAGGCAGAAATAGCAGTCTTCTAAATGATTGCTTGGTTCTCTCCAAACCATAGGAACTCCAAACTGAAGTTTAGCATTATTTCCTTGAGACCATGATCTTAAGCTCTCAATACAGGTTTTGCACACTTTGTGAGGAGCCAATGCTTGTCTTGGTCTCCAAGTTTTACTTTGAAGTACGCAAAATACACCCTCTTAACAAAGTCAGTAATGTTGCGCCTCTGAGTCTTCACAGTAAAGTTTCCACAGATGTAACAAAAAATATTTGGATAATTTGAGCACTGTCTTCTGCGAGATGTAGAGGCCATTGTTAGATCAGCAAAACATCCTGCAGAGAAATACAAGATAAAAGTTGTTAGCTACCTCAGTTGTTCATTGAATTTCTGTCCCCCCCCCCACACACACACACACACACCCACACACACACACGCACACACCTTAGGTATTGATTCACAAACAAAAAACAGAAAACTGTTTACTTTCTTCTCATAACAAATGGGAATTATGCATGTTCAAAGAAAACAAAGATATTCTCACATTTGGGAGACTAAATGAAAACTAAATTTACCTTAGTGAACCGTATAAACCGGCACTTTTCATACACTACTTATATTTATCATGGAATTCATGAAAATGGGCTATACCTATAGTGCAAAAACGTGATGTGATAGAGAAATTATAAGATCAGATTTGAATTCAGCACCCTCAAATTAGTCTAAAACTGTTCTTAAAGTCCATGCCAGAAATTTGTTTTTTTTTTGTAGAACAGTGTTATCAAAGCTCACATCACTGCAGCACCTGTAAAATCAAGACCGTTATCAGTTCTGAGTTGCAAATTGGCACGTAACCTATAGAGACTAGTGTTGAGCGATACCTTCCGATATTCAAAAGTATCGGTATCGGATTGGATCTGCCGATATCCAAAGAATATCGGATATCACCGATACCGATACCCGATACCAATGCAAGTCAATGGGACACAAATATCAGAAGCTATCCTGGATGGTTCCCAGGGTCTGAAGGAGAGGAAAATCTCCTTCAGGCCCTGGGATCCATATTCATGTAAAAAATAAAGAATAAAAATAAATATGGATATACTCACCCCTCCGACGGCCCCTGGCTCTCAGCGCTGCAAGCATCTGCCTCCGTTCCTAAGAATGCAGTGAGTGAAGGACCTTCGATGACGTCGCAGTCACATGAGCGGTCACGTGAGCGGTATTTATTTTTTACATGAATATGGATCCCAGGGCCTGAAGGAGAGTCTCCTCTCCTCCAAACCCTGGGAACCATACGCACCGCACACGCCTGGGAACTTATAGGAACTTCCGATTCTGATTTCCGATATCACAAAAATATCGGAACTCGGTATTGAGTCGCGGTGAGGCGCCCTCTGCAGGATGAACTCACATGAACTCGAGCGTGGGAACTTTTCCAAGGCTGCAGTTCATGAGAACATCCAGCAGAGGGTGCCTCACCGCGATTCAATGTAAGTACAGATCACCCAGCTTTCCTTTCAGTACCCGGGGTTTACAGGTACGAGCGAGTGCTTTAGCACAGCTCCTGCCTGTAAATTGATTTAACCCCTTCAGATGGATTTACTTCGTGGGACCTGACAGTTCATCAGAAGGTATGTATATTGTTGGTTTATTATTTTGCCAAGCGAGGGTCTTCAGGTGGATTGAGAGAGCAATAAAATATTAAAACAACCTGTGTGTTTATTTCATTAAAATAATTTTTAATAATGTGTGTGTGTGTGTTTTTTAACCCTTTCATACAATTGGATTAATAATGGATAGGTGACATAATTGACGCCTCTCCATTATTAATCTGGCTTAATGTCACCTTACAATAGCAAGGTGACATTAACCCTTCATTACCCCATATCCCACCGCTACACGGGAGTGGGAAGAGAGTGGCCAAGTGCCAGAATAGGCGCATCTTCCAGATGTGCCTTTTCTGGGTTGGCTGGGGGCAGATGTTTGTAGCCAGGGGGGGCCAATAACCATGGACCCTCTCTAGGCTATTAATATCTGCCCTCAGTCACTGGCTTTACCACTCTGGGGGAGAAAATTGCACGGGAGCCCACGCCAATTTTTTCCGCCATTTAACCCTTTATTTTAGCAGCTACAGCGCCCAAATTTTGCACATACACACTACTAACATTAGTAGCGTGGAATATGCAAAAAAAAGGGGGATATGAGATGGTTTACTGTATGTAAACCATGTCTCATATCCTGTCGGGTTTGTGAAGGAGAAATGAAAAGCCGGAAATTGAATTACCGGCTTTTCACATATATCGCGCTGAATTAAATATAAATACAGAATATATATATATGTGTCTCAATGACATATATATATATATATATACTGTATATATTTTTTAACGAACATTTGAGCACATAAATCCATTAGATGTCGGTTTTGCAAGCCTGCGAGAAAATATCGCAGTACCGATGCTGTTATGACCCCAATGGCGAGGGTCTCAGAGATATCAGCAAGTCTGCGAAGCACAAAAATCGAGCTCATAGGGCAGTTGTAACTGGGTTGACCATATAACTACTCCTAACGCCAACACTAGAAGTAGCCGGGGAACATGCCTACGTTGGTCGCTAGATGTCTCGCGCCAGCCGGAGAGCTAACTACCCCTAGAAGAGGAAAACAAAGACCTCTCTTGCCTCCAGAGAAAGGACCCCAAAAGTAGGATACAAGCCCCCCACAAATAATAACGGTGAGGTAAGAGGAAATGACAAACACAGAGATGAACTAGATTTTAGCAAAGAGAGGCCCACTTACTAATAGCAGAATGTAGTAAGATAACTTATATGGTCAACAAAAACCCTATCAAAATCCACGCTGGAGATTCAAGAACCCCCGAACCGTCTAACGGCCCGGGGGGAGAACACCAGCCACCCTAGAGCTTCCAGCAAGGTCAGAAAACAGATTATATACAAGCTGGACAAAAAATGCAAACAAAAACAAATAGCAAAAAGCAAGAAAGCAGACTTAGCTTAATCAAGCAGGAACCAGGATCAGTAGACAAGAGCACTACAGATTAGCTCTGATATCAACATTGCCAGGCATTGAACTGAAGGTCCAGGGAGCTTATATAGCAACACCCCTGACTTAACGACCCAGGTGAGCATACAAGGGATGAATGACATACCCAGAGTCAAATCACTAGTAGCCACTAGAGGGAGCCAAAAGGTAAATTCACAACAGGATGCCATACGGATTACATACGGAGGATGCCATGCGCAAAATACGCTGACACACCCTGCCTACGGATGACATACGGACCACTATTTTGGGGACTTTTCTGCGTATTACAGCCGTAAAAAACGGACCGTATTTTTATACGCTGAGTGTGAAGCCGGCCTAAGAAACTAGAAAGAATTGGTGACAATACCTGTGGGAGCTGTACTTGTGGGATTTAAAAGGGGCCTGTCACATCTGATCACTACTATCTGGTAGTTAATATGGCTTAGGCTGTGTGCACACGTAGCAGATTTTTCACGTTTTTTTTAGCTATAAAAACGCTATAAAACCGCGAAAAAAACATTAAGCATCCTATTTAATAGAATGCAATCCGCATTTTTTGTGCACATGCTGCATCTTTTTCCTGAGTGGAATCGCATTCCGGAAAAATATGCAGCATGTTCATTAAATTTGCGGAATCGCGGGGATTCCGCACACCTAGTAATGCATTGATCTGCTTACTTCCCGCAGGGGGCTATGCCCACCATGCGGGAGGTAAGCAGATCATGTGCGGTTGGTACCCAGGGTGGAGGAGAGGAGACTCTCCTCCACGGACTGGGCACCATATAATTGTTTAAAAAAAAAAATAATTAAAATAAAAAATCATGATATACTCACCCTCTGATGGCCCCGGAGCCTTCCCGCCTCTCAGCGGTGCACGTGGCCGCTTCCGTTCCTATAGATGCTTTGTGTGAAGGACCTGCGATGACGTCGCGATCACGTGACCGCGACGTCATCGAAGGTCCTGCACACACACACCATCTATAGGAACGGAAGCCGCTGAGGAGATCGGCTGTTTGCGGAAGGTGAGTATAACCATTTTTTTTATTTTTTTTAATTATTTTTAGCATTCTATCTTTTACTATTGATGTGGTATAGGCTGCATCAATAGTAAAAAGTTGGTCACACTTGTCAAACACTATGTTTGACAAGTGTGACCAACCCATCAATCAGTTTTCCAAGCGATGCTACAGATCGCTTGGAAAACGCTAGCATTCTTCAAGCTAATTATGCTTGCAAAACGCTAGTTTTCTGCGGGAATATGCATGCCAATTCCGCATGCGATATACCCGCGGCAGGAGCTGCAGAATTGCCGTGGAAATTTCCGCGGCAATTCTGCAACGTGTGCACTTAGCCTTAATCTGCAGGTTATTTGCTTCAGGAAGGGGCTTGGCCACTGTACTGAAAATGCGGCACCTGGGAAAAAAATGAACTTTCAGTTATACAGGCTCATCGGTGTGGCACTATACTGTGATGGGTGGCTGTAAGTACACCCCGGCACTTTGACTTGCAGGCGGTTCTGCACTTAAGCACTGCCCCACTAGCCACTAGCTGTCAGTCACAGTGTCGGGGCGTGCTTACAGTCACTAGTCACAGTACAGCGAGCAGTGACTATAGCCACACTGACACGACTGTATGACTGAAATCCGGAGGCTCCTGGGAGGAATAATTTACTTTCTACCGGGTGCCGAAATTTCAGTATGGCGAATATATGCACCTTCCTAATCTACAGATTTGCCCCATATCTGTTGGTTAATAGCCTTATCCGAGGTGACAGGTTCCCTTTAATCAGCAGGATTTTCTGAATTCCTTCTTGTACAGTTCTTGTGCATTATTATTACGGCCGCTCTATATAGCAAATACATTGTAGCTAACAATACACATACATCGCCATACTAATATCTTCACAACAATGTACAAGTAAAACAAAGAAACACCAGCACCTATGGTAAGGGCAGAGGAGGGTAGTGCCCTGATTTTCATGTGCTCTCTCCCCAGCTCTTTTCACATTTGTGCAGTGATCTTTGAAGTAACCCTTTTTGTTTTATATTCATAGGATCTAATTATACATTTAAAAGAAAAAAGGATGACCTTAAAGAATACTGGACCATGAAATGCAGGGCGTTGTGGCTTCACATTCAGTTTATGTTATATGTATGGCTTATTTTGCATGTTTCTATCTTGTAGCATTTTTGTTGCTCATGCATCTTTATTAGTGTAATTAATGTTTTTTATATTTTAAGGCCACTGCATTCTCCCTTCTGCTGCCTTGATAAATGACCCTCACATAATTTGCTGCTGTAAGGGAGCAAAAAAAAAAAAAAGAAAGAAAGAAAAGAGAGCGGCCTTGTAAGGATACCTCACTGTTGACTGACCACACTGCCAGGGGAGATTGACCACTGTGCATCAGAGGACCTGATACTTTTGTATGAGAGTACCTGATGTAGTGATCACCAGGAGGAAGAACTTTTGAGACTTTGGTTCATGATTTCCCTTCTGTGTAGATTTTAGGAAAAGAGCCTTCTAAAAATCCAGTACCACACAGTGCAAGGCTTTTCATTTTTAACCATTTAGCCAACAGGGTTCTCCTCATTGCTATTAAAAGCAAAACATTCTGGAATGAAAATCGCCATCTATTCTTCTAAATAGAAATATTCTATACAGAAACCTCTATTAGTGGAAAGTCTCCCTCATAAGAGCATCTTCTCGGTGCTTCTATAATGGCATATTAAGCTCTTGCTATCTATGTTGACACGAGTTGGGATAAGCAGTAATTTGATTTCCCCCGAGGGCTGCTGCCCCCATCCTGCTGATTATAGACGCTGGTCTAACACCCCCTCCGTATTAATGCCATCCCGTTGCTCCCGGCTACTAATCTCATTAGCCCAATTTTGTCCAAGCCCCTCATATCACACGCATTGAAGAACCGCAGGACCTGGAGGAAGAATCCTGTCAGATTGTGTCTGTAAATGCTCCTATAAACTCCTCCTATCTCTCTGCATTTGGGAACCCCTCCTCTTGTTCCATATAACTCATATTAATCCCCTGTATGTAAATGCTTTGTGCAGCGTTTCATTAAAAATGGTTTTTAGTTCTTTACAATTCATGGTTGTTTGTCAATAAAAAAGACCATTTGCTTCCAATCCCCATAATGTAATGCCTCAGCTATCTGCATTCTGCTCTCCTGGAAATACTTCCCTGTATCTCAGACTACAGGGACCTTAATCCAAGAATAATTGTGGACCGCTGTTGCTAACAGAGATTGATCCGGACAATATCCCTCCCTCATTATATGGCCATGATGTACTCCATTGTGCTCCAATGTCATTGATTTGCCCTATGGAATTGATCCAACAATGTCTTTAATTATCCCATACCAAATATATGTACTTTAAGGTCTAAGAGTAAGTATAGTGCTTGCGGAATTAAACGTGCCCCTATTACACCATTTACATAGGCATACATAGGTATATTAGTATTAGGCACTTCCTTGAAAAAGCGGCGCTTCTGAGCCGCGAAACACGTGTCGGGGGGCTGTTATCCTGGTGGGACTCCACTCCTCTACTCCCCTCTCTGTACCCCGGTAAGCTGACTTGGCCTTATTTGGCTAATATATACTCTTTTGCTGTATTTTGTCACTTTTACTGACTACTTGCTAGTCACCTTGCCTGGCTGCATCATATGGAAGGGATCTCCCTCCTGGATTAGAGTATATGTATGGGGAGTTTAAAGGGGTGGATGCCTTCTTGTTTTTGTATATCATGGTATTCACCACCTACTTTTTAAGTGTTATTGCTGTTTTTATTGTCTTTTGTTATAATAAAGTATATCTTTTTCTATATAAATATGCTCCGGTTCCTCCTGTTTTCTTATGCTATTTGGAGCTAAAAAATTGATGGGTCTGGTTGTATGCAGCACACATGTGTTGTCCCAGACTAAGATTATGATTTGGGGATTTCTAATATTATATTAGTATTAGTGAATGAATCTGGAGGCTTGTCTGTATATTAGTGCCTCAGTGAATAACATCAAACCAAAATATGTTAGTGTTAATCACTGCCCCATGACACTGTGTTGGATGATAAAAATGTTACGTTTTATTTTTTTGTGTGTTCTATACTTGTTGTTAAGTGACAATTAGTGTAAGTGAGAAAACATTGCTTCCCTTGTTATTCTAAATAATCAAGCTAAAAGTGATATTCCCTGGGGGGGTTTCATATTGGAAACACACACTAACTGGCTTGTACTGTCTGTATAGGCAGTACATCAAGACATGTGTTTTTTGGGCAGCTGAAATAAATAGGAGTCAATTGACCAAAAAATTTCATAGACATTTCTTACATGGTGTGGGGCGATAGCCAAGGCTGAGGTACTTGTCTTCCATGCCCTGACACGTTACATGAAAATGGGGGTCCTGGCTGGGTGTGTGGACTTTGCCTATGGAGGCTTTACGCCCTTGCAGGCTTCATGGTGCCATTGACTTCAGCTGTCCAGGACCATTTGCTGTAGAGTTCAATAAGGAAGACCACCACTCAAAAATAATCTGTCTTTAACTCAACAATAACGTAGGGCAGAGTATGTACAGTTGATAGAGGGTGCAAATCTTCATGGACGTTTCTCATGGATGTTTTCTCTACTTAGTGCAGAGAAAAGTGATGCAATGTGCATGAGTCAGCTTTAATTCCAGGTTATCGGTGCGCTTAGGCCCATTGGACCAGACTGCACTGTATGGGGCATGCTAAAAAATATTTTTGGGGTTATGCATTTGGGGGTTGGAGACTCATGTAGATCTTCCTAGAATACTGAAAAAGAGGCAGTAAAGGTGGTGGCAGCACTTTTTTAGTACTTTACAATGGGAAAACCTAGTGAAAGATTCCCTTTAAAATAGTAACAAAACCACTAACGTCAAGCCTGGGGCATGAGATCTGATTACTGTCTGAATATTGTGAATATTGTGAGAAGATAGGAATCATTTATTGCTAGTGATTGTTTGGGATTCATATTTCCTGCTTCTTAGAATGTTCCCAAGAAATTCAATTTGCAGCTAATAAATTTGCCTTAGGCCTTCTTCACACGTTCGTTTTTTATGTCTGTATGCAGTCCATTTTTTAAGGACCACAAATATGGACATTCACACACCCATTGTATTCAATGGTGGTGCACAGATGTAAGGTTTTCACACGGACCATGTGTCCATGTGAAAAACCCGCAGACATGTCAGTTTTATTGCACAGTACGGACAAAATGCAGGCCGAAGACGTGTACACTGATGACACACAGATGAAATCCGTGTGTCATCAGCGTGACATGTACAGGCACCTGGGAAGAAGTGGAACCATTTGTGCTGTTCCCAGGTGCCAGCTGGCTGCTAAAGGCAGCTGTCATCATTGTCTCCTGCTCGTGCTGATCTCAGCGTGACCAGGAGACAGTGATGGGAGTTGTATTCAGCAGTAGTTGGTTGACTCCTGTGTAAAATGAAGAATTAAATTAAAAAAGGCGTCAGCTCCTGTACAATCTTCTTAACCAGCAGAGGGAAAGCTCACGGCTGGGGGCTGATTTTAATAACGTGGGACAAGGGATATTACCCCATAAGGTTCCCAACGGTCAGAGATATTGCCCCTCCCCAGGCTACCAACATCAGCCCTTAGCTTCCCCAGAAATGGTGCATCCATAAGATGTGCCATATCTGGTGCCCAGCCTTGCTCTTCCCACTTTCCCTGTGGTGATGGCAAATGGGGTAATAAGGTTGGGGTTGATGTCACCTTTGTATGGTAAGCTGACATCAAGCTGTAGAGGCATTTATAAGACACCCGCATTATTAACCCCATAGTCATATTGTAAAAAAAAACCTAGAATAAAGTAATTTATTTGAAATAAAAATGCACACCATGTTTTACAAATTTACTTAAAAATAAAAAAACAAAGTTATACTCCCCTTAAGTCTATTTCATTGAAGCCCTTGTCTCCTGTAAAAAAAATTAAAAATAAAAAAAACCTATATTCCTCACCTGTCCAAAGTGATGAACATAGAATCATACAATATTAGAGTGTAATAAATATAGGGGATAACTCAGGAGACTCTTTGCGTGGAACAAGACAACTACAGGACACAGTTTTATAAGTGGTAAAGTCTATATTATCATACGGTGATTCAAACAGGTGCAGAGAGAAACTCAAGTTCACAACACTTGGTGCAAATATCAAATGCAGCTCACCAGTCTATAGGAAACTTCAGAGGAAAATGCAATCACGCAGAAAGTCTATGAAGCACAATTATTCTTGAGGATACTAAGTCCTTGCTTAGTCCACAACACAGATAGATATGCTTATAAGGCAGTTCAAATAATATCTTAGATCAACCAGGGAGGTCTGGGTAATAGTCTCAGGTTCTTGCAGAGCAGAAACAGCTTACATGTCCAGCAAATGCGGATGGAAGCAAACACGAGCAGCAGATGAAGGAGGATTACTGGAACTGGTGTATGCAGCAGGAACTCAGAGCAGAGTAGCAGGATAACCCCACAGGTTCACAGGAGCAGGTATATAGCCAGGGAGTCACTAGAGGTCAGGAGCTGGATGCAAGGCAGAATACTCTAGCACAGACTGAAGGCTGGGGTGGAGTTTTATAGCAGGAAGACACAGTGCACATGAGACCAAAGATGCCACCTTGGAAAAGGGCAGTAATGCACAAAAAGGTAATAAAAAATGTTCAGAGTCCTGACATTACTCCCTCCTTAGAAGTGGCCTCAGGATGATCCTGGACCTGGTTTCTCAGGGAATCTCTGATAAAAACGAGAAATCTTCTGTTGGGCATTGATGTTCTCCACAGGTTCCCAAGAGTCTTCCTCAGGGGGATATCCCTGCCATCTTATCAGATATTGGAGCCGATTCCTGCAAACCCTGGAATCAATAATTTCCTCCACCACAAATTGTTCTTGCCCATCAATCACCACAGGCTGCAGAGGTGTCACAACACGTCCCTGGAAGGTATTAGGAGATACAGGCTTTAGTAAAGATACATGAAAAACTGGGTGAACCTTCATAGTCCTAGGCAACTTCAGCCGGCAGGCCACAGAGCTCACAATACCGTTGATCTTGAAAGGGCCAATGAATTTCTGTCCAAGTTTTTGTGAAGGAACGTTTATCTTCAGATTCTTAGTTGCTAACCACACGGAATCTCCTACCTTGAACATGGGTGCAGGTTTATGGAATCTATCAGCCGAACTCTTATAACATTCTTGAGCTGTGGTCAGGGATTCCTTCAGAACCTCCAGATTTTGCCTCATCGCAGTCGGCCTTTCCTCCACTGCCGGAACCGGAGAATTAATTGGAGACCTAGGTAATGCTACGTTCACATGCGCCCCTATATTTAACATGGGGGCGCATGGACATGCGTCGCACTTGCGTTTTGCGCCGCATGCGTCGCTGCGGCGCCCGCGTCCGGGCGCAGAGGTCGCAGCAAGTTGCATTTTTGCTGCGTCCAAAATCAATTAAAAAAAGGACGCATGCGGCGCAAAACGCAGCATTGTGCATGCGTTTTGCTGCGTTTTTGTTTGCGTTGTGCGCTGTGGCGCCGACGCTGCGGCGCACAACGCAAATGTGAACGTAGCATAAGATACACGGATGATAACCCAGATTGTCAAAGAAAGGTGTAAATTTAGTGGAGGCGGTCAGAGAATTGTTATATGAAAATTCGGCTAACGGCAGCAACTCCAACCAATCATCCTGGAGATGGCTGACATAGCATCTTAGATATTGTTCCAGCGTCTGGTTGGTACGCTTAGTCTGACCATTTGTCTGGGGATGGTAAGAAGAAGAGAGACAGACATTAATATTGAGTGCAGAGCAAAACCCCTTCCAGAATCTTGAAGTCAACTGCACTCCACAGTCAGAGATGATTTCATCCGGAACCCCATGCAACCGAAAGACATTCTGTATAACCAAGTTCACTGTATCTTTAGCTGAGGGGAGGCTGGTGCACGGAACAAAAGGAGCAGCTTTAGTCAGGCGATCAACTACCACCATGATTGTATTCATGCCCCTCCGATGTAGGCAGCTCCACAATAAAGTCCATTGATATGATATAGACCCCCAAGGGCGAGACGGAACAGGTAATGGTTGTAGAAGACCCGTAGGTGCCACATGAGGAGTCTTGTAACGAACACATACCTCGCAAGAGAGAACATAGTCCTTGCATCCTTCAGGCAAGTTGGACACCAGAAGAATCGGCTCAGGAACTCTTGTGTCTTCTGTACCCCCCTGTGACCAGCCAACTTGGAGTCATGTACCAACTTGAGGATCTGCAGACGGACGACCTCAGGGACGTAGGTACGTCAATCTCTGAACCACATGCCACCCTTAAAGACAAGATTAATATCCACAGGTGGGTTGGCCAGAAATACATCACCATCATAGGCCTCCCTGCACTCCTTCCACAAGTCCTGATCGTGGATAACTCCGATGAAATTGGCATCAGATAGAATGGTCTTGGACGGGGCTCCAGGTACGGAATCCGCAGCATGGATTCGGGATAAAGCATCAGCCTTCCTATTACGAGAACCTGGACGGTACGAGATAACAAAGTTAAATTGATTTAAAAATAAGTTCCAACGAGCCTGACGAGGAGAAAGACATCTAGCGGATCTAAGGAACTCTAAATTGCGATGGTCAGTTAGCACCATGATCTGTTGTGCAGCTCCTTGCAGATGATGCCTCCATTCTTTGAAAGCCGCAATAATAGCCAGCAATTCCTTGTCTCCCACATCGTAATTCTTCTCTGCTGAGGTTAGTCTACAGGAAAAGAAAGCACAAGGATGTAGCAGACCCTTCTCTCCAGTTCTTTGGGAGAGAAGAGCCCCCAAAGCATTTTCAAAAGCATCCACCTCCACAATGAAAGAAAATGTTGGATCTGGGTGTATCAACAGCGGTGCTGATGTGAAACAGATCTTAAGCCGATCAAAAGCTTCTTGAGCCTGTGATGACCACTTAAAGGGCTTTTCCTTCTTTGTCACGGAAGTAATGGGACGGACAATATGAGAAAAATTTCGAATGAAGCGTCTGTAGAAATTTGCAAAACCAATAAAACGTTGGACCTCCTTAACGTTCTTGGGTACCGGCCAGTCAAGGATAGCCTGAATCTTACCAGATTCCATGTTCAGCCCCTGGGGAGAGATGATATAACCTAAGAACTGTATCTCAGAACGATGGAACTCACATTTCTACGGCTTAATATACAGATGGTTCTCTTTCAGACGTCTTAAAACAGTTTTGACATGTTCTTCATGTTCCTGTAGAGAGTCAGAAAAGATTAGTATATCGTCCAAATAGATCACTACAAACTGGTCCATCAAATCATTAGCAAGGTGTTGAAATGTTGCAGGGGCGTTACAAAGCCCGAAGGGCATCACAAGAGATTCAAAGTGTCCATACCGGCATCTGAATGCTGTCTTCCACTCATCCCCTGGACGAATACGCACCAAATTATAAGCCCCACGAAGATCCAGTTTAGAGAACACCTTACCATGGCGGACTCTTTCCAGTCATTCGGGAATCAGAGGCAAAGGGTAACGGTTTTGTACGGTTACCTTATTGAGTTCCCGATAGTCAACACAGGGTCTCAGGGTCCCATCCTTCTTCTTTGCAAAAAATAATAGGTGCCCCTGCTGGTGAGGAAGAAGGACGTATGAAGCCTTTGGCCAGATTGTCATCAATATACTCCTTTAAGTCTTGAAGATCAGGTGCCGCCAAAGGGTATACGTTACCAAAAGGAATAGCTGCCCCAGGAAGCAACTCAATGGGACAGTCATAATGTCTGTGTGGAGGAAGCTGATCTGCATTCTTCTTGTCACAGATGTCAGAGAACTCTTTATATGCTGGAGGTAAAGAAAATACCTGTACATGTGGTTCCGTAGCCGTGGACTCAGGGACAGCTTCTGTTAACGCCGAGTTGCTCCTTGTTGGAAAGATAATCTCCTTAGTCTCCCAGTTGATAATTGGGTTCTGAGAACGCAACCAAGGAATGCCTAAAATCACAGGAAAATGAGGAGAAGAAATTAGCAAGAAAGAAAGTTGCTCCTGATGATTAGGCTCCAACAAAATTTCAAGGGGTACGGTCTCCTGATCCACAGGCCCAGAGATTAAAGGTGACCCATCCACTGTTTCCATGGTAATTGGAGAGGCTCTTTGCTGAATTTCAATACCATATTCCTTGGCAAATTTGATATCCATGAAATTGCCACCTGCACCAGAGTCAATCATAGCTGCACTGGAAATCCACTGTCCTGAACACAGGATCTTAATAGGGAGAGAACAGTGAGAGTTCTTTTCCTTAAGCTCCTTCGGGGGTGAAGTCATAGAAAGTGAATGGAATACAGCATTTAAAGGCAGGCTACATTCAGAGATGTCAGATTCATCATCACAGTTGTCATATTCCCCTACTGCTGCTAGCACCTTGTTAGGCCGTCTAGGACACTTAGGACAATTGATCAAGAAGTGGTCAGACTGGCCGCAGTAGAAACATAGACTTTCACGAAGGCGATGCTCCCGGCGCTCATTGATCTTGCGCCTCTGAACGGAATCAATTTGCATGGGCACCTCCTCCACCTCCCGAGATGTTCTACCTGCAGGCTCTTTGGAAGGAAGGGAAAAGTTAGAAATGCGGTTATATACAGCAAACTTCTCCTGCCTACGCTCAGTAAGGCGAATGTCAATGCGCACACAATGCTGTATAAATGTCTCTAGCTCTTGTGGTGACTCAGAGCGAGCTAGTTCATCTTTTACAATACTAGACAGACCCCTTTTAAAAATAGGCAATTGTGCATAACTAAAATTAAGCACACCAGTAGCGCTTCAGAAACTGTGAATCCTGCAGCGGATACAAATACAGTGCCACCCTTCTGTATTAGTAGCTATAAACAGGTATATATATAAAAATAATCCGCGCTGGGTTCTCCAGTTTTGTGACCACTAAATACCTCCAAAAACAATAAATATTTGCACCTTTTATATGACTTTAAAAAACTATTAAAAAATAAGTTTGTGCTGTGTTTTAAAATAGCTCCACCGTGGAGCACGACATTACCATAAGGAAATTCTGAGCGAGATAATAAAGTGATTTTTTACCTGGTGCGGTATAGTCGATAATGTCCACAGTTCCCTTTAGTCGGTCTTTGTAAAAGTCCAAATGTGGAAAAATGCGGCTTCAGTGGAGTTTTTTTTCCTCTTTTGCTTTCACGTGAGTGGGCTCCAGGCAGTGCCCCGGCCGGCGGCAAACAGCCCTATGCTCGCTCACTACTAGTAGCGACTATGCGCTGTTGTGCAGCTCTCGGTTCTCTGCCTCTGCAGGACCTTGCGTGACGTCACGGTCATGTGATTGCTCACGTGACTTGCTACAGATAGCACGGTGGACCAATTTCCTACTAGTTTCGGAATAGGACGTATTCCTTCATCCTGGCGTAAAGACAATAAAGCAGATTCAGAGGTTGCACGGCGATTAGGATCATCAAACATTAATGCCATAGCGGCCAAGAAATCATCCAAGTTATTTAACCGTGGGTCACGAGACTCAATCATCGGATTCGCCCAGGCGAGCGCTCGTGCGGTTAGCAGCATTATTACACACAATACTTTGGATCTATCATTAGGAAAACGGACAGCATGCACATCAAAATATAGCATACATTGATTCACAAAGCCACGAAATTTGTCGCGATCACCATTTAATCTGAATGAACAAAACCTCTAACGTCAAGCCTGGGGCATGAGATCTGATTACTGTCTGAATATTGTGAATATTGTGAGAAGATAGGAATCATTTATTGCTAGTGATTGTTTGGGATTCATATTTCCTGCTTCTTAGAATGTTCCCAAGAAATTCAATTTGCAGCTAATAAATTTGCCTTAGGCATTCTTCACACGTTCGTTTTTTATGTCTGTATGCAGTCCGTTTTTTAAGGACCACAAATATGGACATTCACACACCCATTGTATTCAATGGTGGTGCACACATGTAAGGTTTTCACATGGACCATGTGTCCATGTGACAAACCCTTAGACATGTCAGTTTTATTGCACAGTACGGACAAAATGCAGGCCGAACACGTGTACACTGATGACACACAGATCATCAGCGTGACACGTACAGGCACCTGGGAAGAAGTGGAACCATTTGTGCTGTTCCCAGGTGCCAGCTGGCTGCTAAAGGCAGCTGTCATCATTGTCTCCTGCTCGTGCTGATCTCAGCGTGACCAGGAGACAATGATGGGAGTTGTATTCAGCAGTAGTTGGTTGACTCCTGTGTAAAATTAAGAATTAATTTAAAAAAGGCGTTGGCTCCTGTACAATCTTCTTAACCAGCAGAGGGAAAGCTCACGGCTGGGGGCTGATTTTAATAACCTGGGACAAGGAATATTTCCCCATAAAGTTCCCAACGGTCAGAGATATTGCCCCTCCCCAGGCTACCAACATCAGCCCTCAGCTTCCCCAGAAATGGTGCATCCATAAGATGTGCCATATCTGGTGCCCAGCCTTGCTCTTCCCACTTTCCCTGTGGCGATGGCAAGTGGGGTAATAGGGTTGGGGTTGATATCACCTTTGTATGGTAAGCTGACATCAAGCTGTAGAGGCATTTATAAGACACCCGCATTATTAACCCCATAGTCATATTGTAAATAAAAAAAACACCTAGAATAAAGTACTTTATTTGAAATAAAAATGCACACCATGTTTTACAAATTTATTTAAAAATAAAAAACAAAGTTATACTCACTTTAAGTCCATTTCATTGAAGCCCTTGTCTCCTGTAAAAAAAACTATATTCCTCACCTGTCCAAAGTGATGAACATAGAATCATAGAATATTAGAGTGCAATTATAGGGGATAACTCAGGAGACTCTTTGCGTGGAACAAGACAACTACAGGACACAGTTTTATAAGTGGTAAAGTCTATATTATCATACGGTGATTCAAACAGGTGCAGAGAGAAACTCAAGTTCACAACACTTGGTGCAAATATCAAAGGCAGCTCAGCAGTCTATAGGAAACTTCAGAGGAAAATGCAATCACGCAGAAAGTCTATGAAGCACAATTATTCTTATTACTTGACACGAATAAGTCCTTGCTTAGTCCCCAACACAGATAGATATGCTTATAAGGCAGTTCAAATAATATCTTAGCTCAACCAGGGAGGTCTGGGTAATAGTCTCAGGTTCTTGCAGAGCAGAAACAGCTTACATGTCCAGCAAATGCAGATTGAAGCAAACACAAGCAGCAGATGAAGGAGGATTACTGGAACTGGTGTATGCAGCAGGAACTCAGAGCAGAGTAGCAGGATAACCCCACAGGTTCACAGGAGCAGGTATATAGCCAGGGAGTCACCAGAGGTCAGGAGCTGGATGCAAGGCAGAATACTCTAGCACAGACTGAAGGCTGGGGTGGAGTTTTATAGCAGGAAGACACAGTGCACATGAGACCAAAGACGCCACCTTGGAAAAGGGCAGTAATGCACAAAAAGGTAATAAAATATGTTCAGAGTCCTGACATAGAGTTAGTAGGGACCTCAAAGGCCATCGTGTCCAACCCTCTGCTCAATGCCGCGCAAGATTCACTAAACCATCTCAGACAGATGTCTGTTCAGCCTCTGTTGAACTTCCATTGAAGAGAACTCACCACCTCTTGTGGCAGCCTGTTCTACTCACTACTCACTGATCACCCTCACTGTCAAAAAGTTTTTTCTAATATCTAAATTGTAACTTATCCTTTTCAGTTTATTCCATTGCTTCTCATGTTTCCATGTGCAAATGAGAATAATGACGATCCCTCTACACTCTGACATCTGTTGTGAAATTGGATTCTGGGCTCCCCCGGTGGCCACTTGTGGAATTGTACTTGTGTGCATCATCCCCTCTGTTCACCTGCTCCTATCAGGATGTGGGAGTCGCTATATAACCTTGCTCCTCTGTCAGTTTCATGCCGGTCAACAATGTAATCAGAAGCCTTCTGTGCATGTTCCTGCTACTAGACAACTCCTAGCTAAGTTGGACTTTTGTCCTTGTGTGTTTTTGCATTTTGTTCCTGTTCACAGCTGCTGTTTCGTTACTGTGTCTGGAAAGCTCTTGTGAGCGGAAATTGCCACTCTGGTGTTATGAGTTAATGCTAGAGTCTTAAAGTAATTTCTGGATGGTGTTTTGATAGAGTTTTCTGCTGACCATGAAAGTGCCCTTTCTGTCTTCATGCTATCTAGTAAGCGGACCTCGATTTTGCTAAACCTATTTTCATACTACGTTTGTCATTTCATCTAAAATCACCGCCAATATATGTGGGGGCCTCTGTCTGCCTTTTGGGAAAATTTCTCTAGAGGTGAGCCAGGACTGTCTTTTCCTCTGCTAGGATTAGGTAGTTCTCCGGCTGGCGCTGGGCATCTAGGGATA
This sequence comes from Ranitomeya variabilis, assembly GCF_051348905.1. Lineage (NCBI taxonomy): Eukaryota > Metazoa > Chordata > Amphibia > Anura > Dendrobatidae > Ranitomeya > Ranitomeya variabilis. The sequence goes on along the minus strand of NC_135236.1, from coordinate 254,380,113 downwards.
AAAAACGTAGGCATGCTACCCGGCCACTTCTAGTTGTGCGGCAGGTTTAGTTCATGGTCAGTATAGTTTCCATCTTCCAAGAGCTAGTTCTCATATATGCTGGGCTATGTTCTCTCGCCATTGAGAATCATGACAGTTTGACCGGCCCAAAAAAGGGTTAAATTACTGGCTGAGAAAGGAGAGAAAAAAGAAGTCTGCTACAATTTTTTTTTTTTTTTTCCCTCTAGTTCTGAGTGTGCTCTTAATTGAATCACTTGCTAGTCTGCCTATACTTCAGCCTTCCTCTCTTTCTCTCCTTCTAATCCTTGAATGGCTCTGTGTTCACCTGTTTCAAATGGATCTTCAGAGTGTAGCTACAGGTTTGAATAATCTCGCCACAAAGGTACAAAATTTGCAAGATTTTGTTGTTCATGCACCTATATCTGAGCCTAGAATTCCTTTGCCTGAATTCTTCTCGGGAAATAGATCTCACTTTCAAAATTTTAAAAATAATTGCAAATTGTTTTTGTCCCTGAAGTCTCGCTCTGCCGGAGACCCTGCACAGCAGGTCAGGATTGTAATTTCCTTGCTCCGGGGCGACCCTCAGGACTGGGCTTTTGCATTGGCACCAGGGGATCCTGCGTTGCTCAATGTGGATGCGTTTTTTCTGGCCTTGGAATTGCTTTATGAGGAACCTCATTTAGAGCTTCAGGCGGAAAAGGCCTTGATGTCCTTGTCTCAGGGGCAAGATGAAGCTGAAATATACTGCCAAAAATTCCGCAAATGGTCTGTGCTTACTCAGTGGAATGAGTGCGCCCTGGCGGCGATTTTCAGAGAAGGTCTCTCTGATGCCATTAAGGATGTTATGGTGGGGTTCCCTGTGCCTGCGAGTCTGAATGAGTCCATGACGATGGCTATTCAGATCGATAGGCGTCTGCGGGAGCGCAAACCTGTGCACCATTTGGCGGTGTCTACTGAGAAAACGCCAGAAAATATGCAATGTGATAGAATTCTGTCCAGAAGCGAGCGGCAGAATTTTAGACGAAAAAATGGGTTGTGCTTCTATTGTGGTGATTCAACTCATGATATATCAGCATGCTTTAAGCGTACTAAGAAGCCTGACAAGTCTGTTTCAATTAGCACTTTACAGTCTAAGTTTATTCTATCTGTGACCCTGATTTGTTCTTTGTCATCTATTACCGCGGACGCCTATGTCGACTCTGGCGCTGCTTTGAGTCTTATGGATTGGTCCTTTGCCAAACGCTGTGGGTATGATTTGGAGCCATTGGAGGCTCCGATACCTCTGAAAGGGATTGACTCCACCCCATTGGCTAGTAATAAACCACAATACTGGACACAAGTGACTATGCGTGTTAATCCGGATCACCAGGAGGTTATTCGCTTTCTGGTGCTGTATAATCTACATGATGTTTTGGTGCTGGGATTGCCATGGCTGCAATCTCATAACCCAGTCCTCGACTGGAGAGCTATGTCTGTGTTAAGCTGGGGATGTAAAGGAACTCATGGGGACGTACCTTTGGTTTCCATTTCATCATCTATGCCCTCTGAGATTCCTGAATTCTTGTCTGACTTTCGTGACGTTTTTGAAGAACCCAAGGTTGGTTCACTACCTCCGCACCGGGAGTGCGATTGTGCCATAGACTTGATCCCGGGTAGTAAATACCCTAGGGGTCGTTTATTTAATCTGTCTGTGCCTGAACACGCGGCTATGCGAGAATATATAAAGGAGTCCTTGGAAAAGGGACATATTCGTCCTTCGTCATCTCCCTTAGGAGCCGGTTTTTTCTTTGTGTCTAAGAAAGACGGCTCTTTGAGGCCGTGTATTGATTATCGACTTTTGAATAAAATCACGGTTAAATATCAATATCCGTTACCACTGCTTACTGATTTGTTTGCTCGTATAAAGGGGGCCAAGTGGTTCTCTAAGATTGATCTCCGTGGGGCGTATAATTTGGTGCGAATCAAGCAGGGGGATGAGTGGAAAACCGCATTTAATACGCCCGAGGGCCATTTTGAGTATTTGGTGATGCCTTTTGGTCTTTCAAATGCCCCTTCTGTCTTCCAGTCCTTTATGCATGACATTTTCCGCGATTATTTGGATAAATTTATGATTGTGTATCTGGATGATATTCTGATTTTTTCGGATGACTGGGACTCTCACGTCCAGCAGGTCAGGAGGGTTTTTCAGGTTTTGCGGTCTAATTCCTTGTGTGTGAAGGGTTCTAAGTGTGTTTTTGGGGTTCAAAAGATTTCCTTCTTGGGATACATTTTTTCCCCCTCTTCCATCGAGATGGATCCTGTCAAGGTTCAGGCTATTGGTGATTGGACGCAACCCTCTTCTCTTAAGAGTCTTCAGAAATTTTTGGGCTTTGCTAACTTTTATCGTCGATTTATTGCTGGTTTTTCTGATGTTGTAAAACCATTGACTGATTTGACTAAGAAGGGTGCTGATGTTGCTGATTGGTCCCCTGATGCTGTGGAGGCCTTTCGGGAGCTCAAGCGCCGCTTTTCTTCCGCCCCAGTGTTGCGTCAGCCTGATGTTGCTCTTCCTTTTCAGGTTGAGGTCGACGCTTCTGAAATCGGAGCTGGGGCGGTGTTGTCGCAGAGAAGTTCCGACTGCTCCGTGATGAGACCTTGTGCCTTTTTTTCCCGTAAATTTTCGCCCGCCGAGCGGAATTATGATATTGGGAATCGGGAGCTTTTGGCCATGAAGTGGGCTTTTGAGGAGTGGCGTCACTGGCTTGAGGGGGCCAGACATCAGGTGGTGGTATTGACTGACCACAAAAATTTAATTTACCTTGAGTCTGCCAGGCGCCTGAATCCTAGACAGGCGCGCTGGTCGTTGTTTTTCTCTCGGTTTAATTTTGTGGTGTCTTACCTACCGGGTTCTAAGAATGTTAAGGCGGATGCTCTTTCTAGGAGTTTTGAGCCTGACTCCCCTGGTAATTCTGAGCCCACAGGTATCCTTAAAGATGGAGTGATATTGTCTGCCGTTTCTCCAGACCTGCGGCGGGCCTTGCAGGAGTTTCAGGCGGATAGACCTGATCGTTGCCAACCTGGTAGACTGTTTGTTCCTGATGATTGGACCAGTAGAGTCATCTCTGAGGTTCATTCTTCTGCGTTGGCAGGTCATCCTGGAATCTTTGGTACCAGGGATTTGGTGGCAAGGTCCTTCTGGTGGCCTTCCCTGTCACGAGATGTGCGAGGCTTTGTGCAGTCTTGTGACGTTTGTGCTCGGGCCAAGCCTTGTTGTTCTCGGGCTAGTGGATTGTTGTTACCCTTGCCTATCCCGAAGAGGCCTTAGACGCACATCTCGATGGATTTTATTTCGGATCTGCCTGTTTCTCAGAAGATGTCTGTCATCTGGGTGGTGTGTGACCGTTTCTCTAAGATGGTCCATCTGGTTCCCTTGCCTAAGTTGACTTCTTCTTCCGAGTTGGTTCCTCTGTTTTTTCAAAATGTTGTTCGTTTGCATGGTATTCCGGAGAATATCGTTTCTGACAGAGGGACCCAATTCGTGTCTAGATTTTGGCGGGCATTCTGTGCTAGGATGGGCATAGATTTGTCTTTTTCGTCTGCTTTCCATCCTCAGACTAATGGCCAGACCGAGCGGACTAATCAGACCTTGGAGACATATTTGAGGTGTTTTGTGTCTGCGGATCAGGATGATTGGGTTGCTTTTTTGCCTTTGGCGGAGTTCGCCCTCAATAATCGGGCCAGCTCTGCCACCTTGGTGTCCCCGTTTTTCTGTAATTCGGGGTTTCATCCTCGATTTTCCTCCGGTCAAGTGGAATCTTCGGATTGTCCTGGAGTGGATGCTGTGGTGGAGAGGTTGCATCAGATTTGGGGGCAGGTGGTGGACAATTTGAAGTTGTCCCAGGAGAAGACTCAGCTTTTTGCCAACCGCCGTCGTCGTGTTGGTCCTCGGCTTTGTGTTGGGGACTTGGTGTGGTTGTCTTCTCGTTTTGTCCCTATGAGGGTTTCTTCTCCTAAGTTTAAGCCTCGGTTCATCGGCCCGTACAAGATATTGGAGATTCTTAACCCTGTGTCCTTCCGTTTGGACCTCCCTGCATCCTTTTCGATTCATAATGTTTTTCATCGGTCATTGTTGCGCAGGTATGAGGTACCGGCTGTGCCTTCCGTTGAGCCTCCTGCTCCGGTGTTGGTTGAGGGTGAGTTGGAGTACGTTGTGGAAAAGATCTTAGACTCTCGTGTTTCCAGACGGAAACTCCAGTATCTGGTCAAATGGAAGGGATACGGTCAGGAGGATAATTCTTGGGTCACTGCCTCTGATGTTCATGCCTCCGATCTTGTTCGTGCCTTTCATAGGGCTCATCCTGATCGCCCTGGTGGTTCTGGTGAGGGTTCGGTGCCCCCTCCTTGAGGGGGGGGTACTGTTGTGAAATTGGATTCTGGGCTCCCCCGGTGGCCACTTGTGGAATTGTACTTGTGTGCATCATCCCCTCTGTTCACCTGCTCCTATCAGGATGTGGGAGTCGCTATATAACCTTGCTCCTCTGTCAGTTTCATGCCGGTCAACAATGTAATCAGAAGCCTTCTGTGCATGTTCCTGCTACTAGACAACTCCTAGCTAAGTTGGACTTTTGTCCTTGTGTGTTTTTGCATTTTGTTCCTGTTCACAGCTGCTGTTTCGTTACTGTGTCTGGAAAGCTCTTGTGAGCGGAAATTGCCACTCTGGTGTTATGAGTTAATGCTAGAGTCTTAAAGTAATTTCTGGATGGTGTTTTGATAGAGTTTTCTGCTGACCATGAAAGTGCCCTTTCTGTCTTCATGCTATCTAGTAAGCGGACCTCGATTTTGCTAAACCTATTTTCATACTACGTTTGTCATTTCATCTAAAATCACCGCCAATATATGTGGGGGCCTCTGTCTGCCTTTTGGGAAAATTTCTCTAGAGGTGAGCCAGGACTGTCTTTTCCTCTGCTAGGATTAGGTAGTTCTCCGGCTGGCGCTGGGCATCTAGGGATAAAAAACGTAGGCATGCTACCCGGCCACTTCTAGTTGTGCGGCAGGTTTAGTTCATGGTCAGTATAGTTTCCATCTTCCAAGAGCTAGTTCTCATATATGCTGGGCTATGTTCTCTCGCCATTGAGAATCATGACAGACATCCTTTCAAATATTGCTAGACAGCTATTTAGTCTCCTCTTAGCATTTTTGCAAGCTAAACATTCCCAGAGCCTTTAACCGTTCCTCATAGGACATACTTTGCAGTCTGTTCACTATCCTGGTAGCTCTTCACTGAACTTGTTCCAGGTTTTCAATGTCTTTAAAATGTGGTGCCCAGAACTGGACACAGTATTCCAGATGAGGCTTGACCTAGGAGGAGTAGAGGGGGATAATTACTTTATGTGAGCTAGACTCTATGCTTCTCTTAATACATCCTAGAACTGTGTGGCCTGAGCAAAGGATCTGAATACTTATGGCCAAGTGTGTTAGGGCTAGCGGAACGCACCGAATGAATATAGAGATTTTATTATAATAGATGAGTTCGCAGCCCGGGGTCCACCGTGCAGGCGAACCTGCTGCTAGCAAACGGCGGAACGATATGGCGGTATGAGCTAACTCTGTTACTTCACAGAGTAGCCGTGAACTCAAAGCACTGCGCCCTGTTAGACTTCACAGTGGTACAGGCTAACTACCCAAACGAGAGCAGTCGGTGGTCATGCACGTACACAAAACACCTAGCCGGAGGTGCCAGCGTTCTAGGGGCTTATTTCAGCCAGGTCCCTGAATACACAAACACACAAACTCCTCGCCGGAGGTGCCTGCATTCTAGGGGCTTATTTCAGCCGAGTCTCTGAACACAACCATACATGACCATGGAGCGCCCCCAGACGCAGGGCCGCGGGGTACTCGGTACCGGGCCTCTCTGTCTCGGTGCTGGGGATATCACGGTGGCTAGACCCGGTCCGTGACCCTGCTAAGGGGCGTCCAATAAAAGTTGTAAGTGGTGGTGCGTGGTGCAGGTCGCGATGAATAACGAGGACACAGGGTTGCAGTCTCTTTATCTCTTTACTGAAGGCTTCAAGGTCCTCAATCCAGAGTACGGTTAACAGGGCTGTCTGAGACCGGCCGGTCCGATGGCACCTCCAGAGTTCCCTTTGCAGGTGGAAATCTGTGCCTACCTTCTAGCGCCTGTGTGTTGTAGTACTTCCCTGCTGAGCACCACGGGATAGTCCTCACAACTGTTGTGTCTGTTTCTGATGTTCTTTCCCACAACTTATGTCTATTCTGATGTTCTTCTCCGTCCCCCAGATGATATGGAAAGGACGCACCCGTATGACGGGTAGGCCTGGAGTTCTTCTGGGACCCTAGTGACGCCCCTCTCCCACAGTTGCCCCCTATGTCTGCTTAGGTGATTTAGGTGAGACAGCCAACCTATAATTAACTGTCCTGCCGTTGGTTTGAAGTAATGCTTGGAACTTAATACTTCCTCGGCGTACCGGCCACCGGCTACGCGCCTCAGTAGGATGTTGCCTCGATCTTACAGCACGACTCCTACTGGTTATCTCCTTTTTGCTTTGATCTCATTTCTCACTCTCCACAATAAACCTCGTTTCTTGTCCTTTCTTGAGATACCGCCGCGATGTAGTGCAGGCGCGGTTCCTTAACGTTCTTTCCTGTTCGCTAGGCCTCTGTCAGGATCCCACCCCTGACAGGGACCCCCCTGAATCTTCTCCTGCAACACCCTCTGCCACAGGATGTTGCCTGGTTCCAACCCAGTCAGCTTCTGTTCTAAATTTCTATCCAACCCCCAGTTTTACCAGATTGTGAGGAGTGGTCTAATACATAGCGCCCTTTGCTCCCCCTGGAGGCCAGACTATGAAGTGTATTGGTGTCTGTGATACCTGGTCAGATGAACCATCACTCCCCTTAGCGGCGGAGCATCAGTACTGCAACGACCAGGACTCTGGGGCGCTGCAACCACACTGGCGCAAAGTACATAACTTAGAACAATGCTAGCGCATGGCCATGCGGCCATGCGAGCCTTAAATAGTTGCAGCACGTACAGGACCTTCCTAGAAGGACCAATGAGAGGCTGCCACAGAGCGTGAGCACCTACAGGACCTTCCTGAAGGATCAATGGCCTAAGCTGCAGTATCTGATCATGTGACCCTCGGTCTCCACTGAGAGATCTTACTCTGGGCATGCTCAGAACGAGAAAAGCAGGACTTAGTCCCAGAAGTGTCTGCTCGCCGCTGCCCAGCACTGACTTCAATGGCAGAAGCAGGGAAAGCAGCAGTAACTCTTTGTACAGAGTCAGACTGAGCGAGACGCTGGGACCGACGTCTCCGCTGAGCAGGCTCCACTGCGGCAGAAGAAGAATGCGAGACCGCAGCGGAGATGGATCGAGATTTCCCCTGTGCAGCGGCGGGAACTCAACCCCTAACAATGTGATATTTCAGTTTTTCTTTTTTAATACATTTGCAAAAATTTCTACATTTGTGGTTTTTTTTCAGTCAAGATGGGGTGCAGAGTGTACATTAATGAGAAAATGAACTTTTTTTGAATTTACCAAATGGCTGCAATGAAACAAAGAGTGAAAAATTTAAAGGGGTCTGAATACTTTCCGTACCCACTGTACATCACAGGATACACTGTGGTCTGTACATCACAGGAGATGCTGGGGTGTTGTGATCCGCTTTTTGGCTCCCCTGGTGGTGGCTGGTGGTACTGGAGACTTGTGTGTGCTTTTCTGCCTCAGCTCACCTGCTTCCATCAGTTTTGGGAGTTCCCTATTTAGCCTTGATCTCCAGTCACTTCCTTGCCGGTCATCATTGTAACCTGAGTCATTCAGTTGCATGTTCCTGCTACTAGTCTGCTGATCAGCTAAGTGGACTCTTGTCCTTATTGTTTTGTTTTTCTTGTCCAGTTTACAGTTTTGTCATTTCCTGTTACTGGAAGCTCTTGTGGACTGAAATTGCCACTCCTGTGTCATGAGTTGACACAGGAGTCTTAAAGTAATTTCAGGATGGGTTTTTGAAAGGGTTTTTCAGCTGACCGTGAAGTCCTCTTTTGTATCCTTCCTCTATCTAGTAAGTGGACCTCGCTTTGCTAAATCTACCTTCATACTGTGTATGTCTTTTCCTCTGAACTCACCGTTAATATACGTGGGGGCTACTATCATCTTTGGGGAATTTCTCTAGAAGTAAGCCAGGTCTGTTCCTTCCTCTTCCAGGCGTAGTTAGTTCTCCGGCTGGCGCATGGCATCTAGGCAGCCGTAGGAATGCTTCCTGGCTACTGTTAGTTGTGTGGTAGATTTAGGTCACGGTCAGCTTGAGTTTCCATCACCCGAGAGCTAGTCTGTTATTTTTGTGTTTCTGATGTTCCCATGCCATTGGGGAATCATGACAGTATGACCGGCCGCTGTTAAAGTAATTGGCAGAAGAAAGGAGAGTAAAAGAAGTCTGTAGATTTTTTTTTTTTTTTCCTCTCATGTTTGCTACTTAGTTGGCTCAGTTGTATTTCTGCTCTATTTACAGCCTTGCCTTTCTCTCCTTCTAATCCTTGAATGGCTCTGATCTCTCCGGTTTAAGGATGGACCCTCAGAGTTTGGCTGCAGGTTTAAATAATCTTGCTACGAAGGTTCAGAATTTACAAGATTATGTTATACGTACTCCTATTTCTGAACCTAAGATTCCTACACCAGAGGTATTTTCCGGAGATAGATCTCGGTTTCTGAATTTCAAATGTAATTGTAAATTATTCCTTTCTCTCAGACCTCACTCCTCTGGAGATCCTGTTCAGCAGGTTAAGATTGTGATTTCTTTGCTGCGAGGTGACCCTCAAAATTGGGCATTTTCATTGACACCAGGGGATCCTGCGTTGCTCAATGTGGATGCGTTTTTTCTGGCTTTAGGGTTGCTGTATGAGGAACCTAATTTGGAGATTCAAGCTGAAAAAGCTTTAATAGCCCTGTCTCAAGGGCAAGATGAAGCTGAGATATACTGCCAAAAATTTCGTAAATGGTCTGTGCTTACTCAGTGTGCCCTAGCGGCAAATTTCAGAGAGGGCCTTTCTGATGCCGTTAAGGATGTCATGGTGGGGTTTCCTACGCCCACAGGTCTGAATGAGTCCATGACAATGGCGATTCAGATTGATCGGCGTTTGCGGGAGCGCAAACCCGTGCACCATTTGGCGGTATCTTCTGAAGGGACGCCAGAGAAAATGCAATGTGACAGAATTCTGTCAAGAAGCGAGCGGCAGAATTATAGGCGCAAAAATGGCTTGTGCTTCTACTGTGGTGATTCCGCGCATGTTATATCAGCATGCTCTAAACGTACTAGGAAGGTTGACAAGTCTGTTTCTATTGGCATTTTACAGTCTAAATTTCTTCTGTCTGTAACTCTGATTTGTTCATTATCAGTTATTACCGTGGATGCCTATGTGGACTCTGGCGCCGCTCTGAGTCTCATGGATTGGTCCTTCGCCAGGCGCTGTGGGTTTGATTTGGAGCCTCTGGAAGTTCCTATACCTCTGAAGGGTATTGATTCTACACCTCTGGCTTGTAATAGACCACAGTTCTGGACGCAAGTGACTATGCGTATGACTCCAGACCATCAGGAGATGATTCGCTTCCTCGTGTTGTATAATTTACATGATGTTTTAGTGCTTGGATTACCATGGTTACAATCTCATAACCCAGTACTGGACTGGAAAACTATGTCTGTGTTAAGCTGGGGATGTCGGGGGGCTCATGGGGACATACCTTTGGTTCCTATCTCGTCATCTATTCCCTCTGAGATTCCTGCATTTTTGTCGGATTTTGGGGATATTTTTGAAGAGCCTAAAATTGGTTCTCTCCCTCCCCACAGAGAGTGTGATTGCGCCATAGATCTGATTCCAGGCAGTAAATTTCCAAAGGGTCGTTTGTTTAACCTATCTGTACCTGAGCATGCTGCCATGCGAGAATATGTTAAGGAGTCCCTGGAAAAGGGACATATTCGTCCTTCTTCATCACCTTTAGGAGCTGGGTTTTTCTTTGTCTCTAAAAAGGATGGCTCGCTGAGGCCTTGTATTGATTATCGACTCCTGAATAAAATTACTGTCAAATATCAGTATCCGTTGCCGCTGCTTACTGATTTGTTTGCTCGCATAAGGGGGGCTAAGTGGTTCTCCAAGATTGATCTCCGTGGGGCGTATAATTTGGTGCAAATTAAGCAAGGGGATGAGTGGAAAACCGCATTTAATACGCCTGAGGGCCACTTTGAGTATTTAGTAATGCCTTTCGGCCTTTCTAATGCGCCTTCAGTTTTTCAGTCCTTTATGCATGATATTTTCCGTGAATATCTGGATAAATTTATGATTGTGTATTTGGACGATATTTTGATTTTTTCTGAGGACTGGGAGTCTCATGTTCAGCAGGTCAGGAGGGTTTTTCAGGTCTTGCGGGAGAATTCTCTGTGTGTAAAGGGTTCTAAGTGTGTTTTTGGGGTTCAAAAGATTTCCTTTTTGGGGTACATTTTTTCCCCTTCTTCTGTTGAGATGGACCCTGTCAAGGTTCGGGCTATTTGTGACTGGACGCAGCCTACTTCTCTAAAGGGTCTTCAGAAGTTCTTGGGCTTTGCTAATTTTTATCGTCGATTTATAGCTGGTTTTTCTGGTGTTGCTAAGCCTCTTACGGATTTGACTAAGAAGGGTGCTGATGTTGCCAATTGGTCCTCTGCCGCTGTGGAGGCCTTTCGGGAACTTAAGCGCGCTTTTCGTCTGCCCCTGTGTTGCACCAGCCCGATGTCTCTCTCCCCTTTCAGGTTGAGGTCGATGCTTCCGAGATCGGAGCGGGGGCGGTTTTGTCGCAGAGAAGTTCCGATTGCTCAGTGATGAGACCTTGTGCGTTCTTTTCTCGAAAATTTTCTGCCGCCGAAAGAAATTATGATGTCGGTAATCGGGAGCTTTTGGCCATGAAGTGGGCATTTGAGGAGTGGCGTCATTGGCTTGAGGGTGCTAGACATCAGGTGGTGGTTTTGACTGATCACAAGAATCTGATTTATCTTGAGTCTGCCAGGCGCCTGAATCCTAGACAGGCACGCTGGTCGTTGTTTTTCTCTCGGTTTAATTTTGTGGTCTCATATCTACCAGGTTCTAAGAATGTGAAGGCGGATGCCCTTTCTAGGAGTTTTGAGCCTGATTCCCCTGGTGATTCGGGACCTACAGGTATCCTTAAGGATGGGGTGATATTATCTGCTATTTCCCCAGATCTGCGACGTGATTTGCAAGAGTTTCAGGCGGATAGACCTGATCGCTGTCCACCTGGTAGACTGTTTGTTCCTGATGATTGGACCAGTAGAGTCATCTCGGAGGTTCATTCTTCTACGCTGGCGGGTCATCCTGGAATTTTTGGTACCAGGGATTTGGTGGCTAGATCCTTCTGGTGGCCATCTGTCTCGTGATGTGCGTGTTTTTGTGCAGTCTTGTGATGTGTGTGCTCGGGCCAAGCCTTGTTGTTCTAGGGCTAGCGGGTTGTTGTTGCCCTTGCCTATTCCGAAGAGGCCTTGGACGCACATCTCGATGGACTTTATTTCTGATCTTCCTGTCTCTCAGAGGATGTCTGTTATCTGGGTGGTGTGTGACCGTTTTTCTAAGATGGTTCATTTGGTGCCATTGCCGAAGTTGCCTTCCTCGTCTGAGTTGGTTCCTTTGTTTTTTCAAAATGTGGTTCGCTTGCATGGTATTCCGGAAAATATCGTTTCTGATAGGGGTACCCAGTTCGTTTCTAGATTTTGGCGGGCATTCTGTGCCAGGTTGGGCATTGATTTGTCTTTTTCGTCTGCCTTCCATCCTCAGACTAATGGCCAGACGGAGCGAACTAATCAAACTTTGGAGACGTATTTGAGGTGTTTTGTGTCTGCGGATCAGGATGATTGGGTTGCCTTTTTGCCGTTGGCGGAGTTTGCTCTTAATAATCGGGCCAGTTCTGCCACTTTGGTTTCCCCTTTCTTTTGCAATTCGGGGTTTCATCCCCGTTTTTCTTCTGGTCAGGTGGAGTCTTCGGATTGTCCTGGAGTAGATGCTGTGGTGGATCGGTTGTATCGGATTTGGGAACAAGTGGTGGACAATTTGAATTTGTCCCAGGAGAGGACTCAGCGGTTTGCTAACCGCCTGCGTCGGGTTGGTCCTCGCCTTCGTGTTGGGGACTTGGTGTGGTTGTCTTCCCGTTTTGTCCCAATGAGGGTTTCTTCTCCTAAATTTAAGCCTCGGTTCATCGGTCCCTATAGGATTTTGGAGATTATTAACCCTGTTTCCTTTCGTTTGGACCTTCCGGCATCTTTCGCTATCCATAATGTGTTCCATCGGTCGTTGTTGCGGAGATACGAGGTGCCGGTGGTTCCTTCTGCTGGGCCTCCTGCTCCTGTGCTGGTTGAGGGTGAATTGGAGTACGTTATAGAGAAGATCTTGGACTCCCGTATTTCCAGGCGGAGACTCCAGTACCTGGTTAAGTGGAAGGGCTATGGTCAGGAAGATAATTCTTGGGTAACTGCCTCTGATGTTCATGCCTCGGATTTGGTTTGTGCCTTTCATAGGGCTCATCCAGGTCGCCCTGGCGGTTCTTGTGAGGGTTCGGTGCCCCCTCCTTAAGGGGGGGGTACTGTTGTGATCCACTTTTTGGCTCCCCTGGTGGTGGCTGGTGGTACTGGAGACTTGTGTGTGCTTTTCTGCCTCAGCTCACCTGCTTCCATCAGTTTTGGGAGTTCCCTATTTAGCCTTGCTCTCCAGTCACTTCCTTGCCGGTCATCATTGTAACCTGAGTCATTCAGTTGCATGTTCCTGCTACTAGTCTGCTGATCAGCTAAGTGGACTCTTGTCTTTATTGTTTTGTTTTTCTTGTCCAGTTTACAGTTTTGTCATTTCCTGTTACTGGAAGCTCTTGTGGACTGAAATTGCCACTCCTGTGTCATGAGTTGACACAGGAGTCTTAAAGTAATTTCAGGATGGGTTTTTGAAAGGGTTTTTCAGCTGACCGTGAAGTCCTCTTTTGTATCCTTCCTCTATCTAGTAAGTGGACCTCGCTTTGCTAAATCTACCTTCATACTGTGTATGTCTTTTCCTCTGAACTCACCGTTAATATACGTGGGGGCTACTATCATCTTTGGGGAATTTCTCTAGAGGTAAGCCAGGTCTGTTCCTTCCTCTTCCAGGCGTAGTTAGTTCTCCGGCTGGCGCATGGCATCTAGGCAGCCGTAGGAATGCTTCCTGGCTACTGTTAGTTGTGTGGTAGATTTAGGTCACGGTCAGCTTGAGTTTCCATCACCCAAGAGCTAGTCTGTTATTTTTGTGTTTCTGATGTTCCCATGCCATTGGGGAATCATGACACTGGGGCACATACATCACAGGAGGGGCTGGGGCATATACATCAAAGGAGTCACCATGAGCATATACATTACAAGAGATGTCAGGGGTACATTCATCACATGAGATGCTGTGACATGTACATCAGAGGAGACTCTGGGACATGTACATCAGAGGAGACTCTGGGACATATACCTCACATGAGATGCTGGGGGCACATACATCACATGAGATGTCGGGCTCATCGGCACATCCATCAAAGGAGGGTCTGGGGGCATATAAATCACAGGAGGGGTTGAAGCATATACATCACAGGAGAAGCAGGGGCATATACATCACAGGAGATGCTGGGGCACATACATCACAAGAGATGTCGGGCTCATCGGCAAATACATCACAGGAGGGTCTGGGGGTATATAAATCCCAGGAGGGGTTGAGGCATATACATCCCAGGAGAAGCAGCGGCATATACATCACAGGAGATGCTGGGGGCACATACATCACATGAGGGGTTGGGGGCATATACATCACAGGAGAGTCTGGGGTATATACAGTACATCATAAGAGATGCTGGGGGAAAATACATCACAGGAGACATTAGGGCATATAATTACATGAGGGGCTGGGTATATACTGTACATCACAAGAAATTCTGGGGCACATACATCACATGAAACACCAGGGCATATATACATCACAAGAGGAACTGGGGGGTATATATACACAACACAGAAGGGGCAGGGGGAATACATAACCACAAGGCGTGTTGTTGTATAGTGGACTCACTAGGCCACTGATGGTGCAGTGGCAGCTATATACCCGATACTCAAGAGACAGGAGAATGGGCTTTCGAAAACCAAGGATATTTATGAAAGAAAGCTTAACAAAAGGGAAAAGGTGCATGAGGGGAGAAACCTCTGGATCAAGACATTGTACCATGTAGTGGAGCACCAGGCAAGGTATACCCCTATACAGGGATTCCCCAGTCGCAACACCAGGAGGCCTCAATGCTGTGAATCCCGGACCAGAGGGACAACCCATGCAGACCGTATAGAAGAGACTGTGGAATACTGGCTCTGTTGGTAGAGAGAATCCTGGAAGCTCCATGTAATCCAGGAAAGGCTGATCCAGCCGGTAGTGGTATCTGGATGGTTCCGTGAGGAGAGGCTTTGTCAGCATGTAGTGGAAACCGGAGTGTCAAGAAGGATCCAGGATAAGAAACTGCCAGCAGAGGATTTTGAGGAGACAGAGGTATTAGTATAATGCAAAGCAGCAGTCTTTAAATCACAGCAGAGTGTGGCCTGAGCAAGACGCAATGATCTTACAGAATGAACACATTGCCCAAGCACCTCCCTCAAAGGGAGGATGCCTTTTATGCAAAGAGCATCACAGCACAGACAGCCCTAAGGCTACTTTCACACATCAGGTTTTTCGCCGCATGCCGGTTCCGGCGTCGCGTCGCAGCACCGGATGAGAAAACCGGATGAGACGGATCCGGTTTTATGCCAGATCCGGATATCGGATCCAGCATAAAACCGGATCCGTCTCATCCGGTTGGCATCCATTTCGTCCATGTTTCCATCCATTTTTCGACGGATCCGGTGGATCCGGTATTAAAAAATGCCCCCTGACATGTGATTGGCCCCCTGAAAACTATATACACAGTGTTCCTACAGCCCATCTGTGACAGGTTTGAGAGGAGCAAGATACAGAGCAAGATGGACGGGATGGACAGCATTATTGCGAAGATTCTGCAGAACAACGTGGATTTCATCGTGGAGGCGAATCGATTGAAAACAATTGTTCTTGAGAAGGAGCGAGAGAGACAGCGCATCATGCGTCTGCGCCGACGCCGTTTGTGGATCCACCCCATCACGGCACAGAGAATGACGCGGGGAGTCTTTTCCACTTTATACATGGAGCTACGAGGAGACCCAGAGAAGTTCTTTAGCTATGTGCGGATGAAAGCTGAGAACTTTGATGTATTGGTGGAGCGGGTTGAACATTTAATAAGAAGGAGTGATACCTATTGCAGATTCTCCATTACACTGAGCGTCTGATGGTCACTCTTCGGTAAGCATTCTTTTTTGTTCTACTTTTGTAGCGCACTTTCATTGATATTTTTAATTTGTCGTAATTTCTGCCTTTCTTTTGTTCAGATTCCTAGCAACTGGAGAATCCCTATCTTCACTACATTTCCCGTTCCGACTGGGAATTTCAACCATATCTGGAATAGTGAGGCACACTTGCCGTGCACTGTGGGACTCTCTACACGATGATTTTATTCCACATCCCACAATGCAGACTTGGTTGGAAGTAGCAGACAGATTCCAGGAAGTGTGTCAGTTTCCCAATTGCTTGGGCATGGTGGACGGGAAACACATCCGTATCGTGAAACCGTCTGGTTCTGGATCAGAGTATTTCATCTATAAAAAGTACTTTTCCATCGTGCTGATGGCCATCGCCGATGCGGATTACAAATTTGTAGCGGTGAATATTGGGGCGTATGGCCGCTCCAATGATTCGCAAGTTTTCAAACTATGTTCTATGGGCCGGCATTTGTATGGAAAAACCTTTCAATTCCCCCCCCCCCCAAGACCACTGCCTCAAACCTCAGAGCCACCAATGCCTTTTGTTTGTGTTGGGGATGAAGCTTTTCAGCTTTCAGAACATCTTTTGAAACCCTACTCCAGCCGTGGTTTAAACAATACGAAAATAATTTTCAACTACCGACTCACACGTGCACGGAGAATGGTGGAGTGTGCGTTTGGGATCTTAACCGCCAAATGGAGAGTTCTACTGACAGCTATTAACTTGAAGACAGACACTGTGGATGAGGTAGTGAAAGTGTGTGTTGTCCTCCACAATTATGTGATATCCAAGGAACAGATTTCCATTGAGGACCAGTCTGAACAAACTTTTACCCAAGTTGTGTACCTGTTTGGTTTTACCTTTTACCCAAGTTGTGTACCTGTTTGGTTTTACCTTTTACCCAAGTTGTGTACCTGTTTGGATTTACCTTTTACCCAAGTTGTGTACCTGTTTGGATTTACCTTTTACCCAAGTTGTGTACCTGTTTGGTTTTACCCACAGTATGTTACCTCTGACCAATAAACCTTGTTTAACCAAATACCTTATACCTTATAAAGAAAATACAAAATTTCTGTAAACAACACAGTTTTATTGCTAATTTTTTTGTACAACCAAAAAATAATGTTATTTTGCAACACAAAAAATTAACTTTATTTGGCGTGACAAAAACCTATAGATTTGAATAAGTCGGGGTGGAGATAGTGCTGGAGGGGCTGTCGGATAGGGACACTTCGACAGTGGGAGTGTGGAGAGAGGAATGTGTTGGTGGTGGGGAAGGATCAATAGGTAGTGGTGAAGGAGTGGAGAAGGCAATTGACCGGGTGGACAAGAAAGTGGGATTGGGGTTAGGAATTTGGTAGGATGGAGGGGTGATGTTTTGGGAGGATTGGGAGGCAGAAGCAGTGATGGGTGGAGAAGAGGGTTGGGAAGGAGGTGAAACAGGCTGGTGGTAGTGGCCAGGGAGAGGAGGCACGGATGAAGTGGATGGGAAGTGGTATGGGTCGGGATCATCATATTGGTGGGAAGGGGCACGGGCGGGAGGCTGGTAGTGTGGCTGGTGGGAAGGGGCACAGGCGGGAGGCTGGTAGTGTGGCTGGTGGGAAGGGGTACGGGAACTCTGGAAGTGTTGTGGCTGTTGGGACGGGGCACGGGCACGATGTGGGTGATGGTGAGGCTGGTGGGATGGGGCACGGTCAGGTTGGTGGTACGGGTCAGGGGGATGGTAGTGGCTGTAGTGATGGACAGTGGAGGAAGGGGGGGCAGTTGCAGCATGGGTGGCAAGAGTGTCTGCTCTTGAGGCAATGAGCGCTAGAGTAGACTGTCAGGATTCCATTACTTGCATCTGCTGAGAAGCAGTTAGCGTCTCCATTTGCTGGAGAACCGACTGGAAAAAAGTGTTGTTCGGTGACTGTCTTGCCTCTGAACACATCGTTAACAGAAGTATATGCATTTCGAGTATACTTTTATTTATTAAATTAAAACCTGCAGCCATTTGCTCGGACAAAACTTTCAGACAGTTCTGGAAGGATGCGTTCAGGTGTAAGAACTCGGGAGCATAACTCTGTACCTGACCCCTCTGCCGCTGTCGCCCTGATGCTACAGGTGTACTAGAGGTGGCAGCAGCAGAGGGGTGGGGTACAGGAAACGCTATATCCTCACCAGCAGATACATGCAATGGAACCGGCCAGGATGCTCCAGCGCTCGTGGATGGGACAGAGGGATCCAATGTGTGGGAAGGTGCAAAGTGGGAAGGTGCAGAGTGGCAAGGTGCAGAGGGTCCCTCACTATCAAAGTGTCCCTCGGTGGCAGCCTCCTGAGGGATCGCCCCAGAAGAATTCAATGGTGCTGCAGGCTCCCAAGTGCTGCCGACGGTGCTGTGGAACAAAAGAGAACAAACAATTAATATACTATAATTGCATGGCCCTGGCTGAAAGAGAAAAAGAGGGTTAGACATGTAAAACATTGGTTATCATCATATGTGGTGGGTAATATTTACCCTCGTGTCACCATCATTGACCTGAGGAACTACAGGGCTTCAGCATACTTGTATGTGCTCCTGCGTCCTCCAGATCCACTCGGGGCCTGCATCTCTTTATTGAATTCCTTCTTGAAGCGATCCCTAATCGACCGCCACCGTTTTACAATCCTCTCACCTGTTAAAAAAAAGGAGAAACACAACTTGGTTAGAAAAAAAACTTAGAATGCATCAAGAACACTGAACATAGTATACTTACGTTCTTGATACTGGGCTCGAACATCAAGGTCCTCCCAACTCGCAATAAGCTCTTGGCAGACTTGCTCCCAGAGTCGCCGGGTCACCATGATATCAGCATGGCGGCGGTCACTCAAGTTCCACAGCGGCTCCCTGTCTCGGATCAGCTCGATGAGGAGGTCAACATCGAGTCCAACCTCCTCACCATCCGAATCAGGAGCACGCTGTGAAGCCTGTTAAAAGAAAGGAAAAAACAAATTAAAACTAAATTTTAAACAACATAAAGAATAAACCTTAAAAAAAAAAAGATATATATGCTTACACGCTGACGGCCGCCATGACTCGCACGCCGACGACCCTGGGAGCCACTGGGAGGACCTCTGGATTGAGCACCAGAATCCGAACTCTAGAAGAGAAAAAAACATAATTATGTGCTTGTATGTAGCCTTTCTATGTGTTGTGTGCCATGTGATATCTATAATGCTAACTTTTTTATGTGTTGTGTGATGTCTGAATGTATCAGTTTGTATGTGTTGTGTTCTATCTGTAAGTATCTTGTGTTATGTTTTGTGTCTAGTGTTAGGTTGTGGTTCTGCAATACATGAAAGAAACATACCAATTGTGATCCCGCTCCAGGTCTTTCTCCACCCCTTCCCTCTTCATCTGTGAGCACCTCATGGACTGCGGCAGCAGCTTCAGCAGCTTCCTACAAATAAAAATGACAAAATACATTAATATATACACATACATACATACACAAACACACACACAAACACACACACACACACGAGAGAGGGAGAGAGAGAAAAATTATGTTAAATACATATTGTAGCATGGCTAAAGGGTGTGTAGTCGACGGGAGGTATGTGCCACATAAGTGTCTTGTTGCTGTAATGTAGCCCGGAGTATTTCTTTGTTGCACATAACCATGTATATATATATGTGTTTCAGGACCTGTGGTGATGTCAGACCACATGGCTAATCATGTGATGGGTTACTGGGTGTGGTTAGCTCTATATAAGACAGGCTAATGCTTATCACAGTGGATATGTGTGGAGGTGCTAGCCTCCAGAGTGTGTTAAGGCACCAGGACTGAGCCTGAAGGACTGGACACTTTGTTTTTCTTTTCCTGAACTAAAGGCTATTTGTTTGCTGTTATTTTGCCATGTGGTTTATGAAGTAATAAACCCTGTGAACTTTTAAAGGAACGTGCCTCCTGAGTGTCAGCCATCGCACCTGAGTGAGTGAAATCCCTACAATTGGTGGTAGACGTGCGGGCAGCGTTCCCAGCGGAGACGAAGAGTCTGTTATTGGATGTCCTGGGTCAAGTCTGTTGTAAGCCAGCAAGCATTGCCGGGGAAAATGGAGGATCTGCTGAAACACTTGCTCCAGTCGCAGCAAGAGAGCAACAGGCTGTTGATGCAGCAGATTCAACAGAACCAGCAGGAGCAATGGCAGCAGATGCAACAGAACCAGCAGGAGCAACGGCAGCAGATGCAGCTTCTGGCAACCGCCATCCAGGGCAAGATGAGTGCCCCAACCCCAGGTTTGGCTGATGACGCCCACGTCCGGAAGACGGTAAGACGCGCATTGCAGAAAATGACTCCGGGGGATGATGTTGAGGCCTTCCTGACGGTGTTTGAGAGGGTCGCTGAGAGGGAAAAACTTCCGACAGAGCAGTGGGCAGAGGTACTGGCGCCATACCAGACGGGAGAACCCAAGAAGGTGTATTATGATTTGACCTTGCAGGATGCCAAAGAGTATCACAAATTGAAAGTTGAGATTCTCACACGTTTGGGGGTGACACTGACTGTCAGGGCACAGCGAGATCACTGCTGGGCCTATCACCGGGACAAACCGCCTCGCTCCCAATGTTTGACCTGTTGCACCTGGTCCAGAAATGGCTGCAGCCAGAGTCGTGTACACCTGCACAGATGGTGGAACGAGTGATGATGGATCGGTTTGTGCATTCCCTCCCGAGGTCCATACAGACTTGGGTTGCCCAGGGTGATTCCCAGAATGCCGACGAGCTGATCGGACTGGTTGAGAGATACCAAGGGTTGGAAGGCTCCTCCGGGAGGCAACCCATGCCGTACTGGGGGTCCCAGAAGGGAATTGAGTCCCAAAAAGGGGTGGCGCGTGCAAGGTCACAAAGGGCGGGGGAGGTGGTGCCCAAGGTCCCTACGGGTGATATTATTTGTTGGAGGTGCCACGGGCCAGGACATATAGCTGCCCGTTGTTCCCAGACCACTGAGCAGATGGACTGCAGCATGGGACGCCGTTGTTCATACTATGTGTATCCAGCCTGCAGTGTGAACTCTCCGCCCAACGAGGGACCTCAAGCGTGTCCCGTAAAGGTGAATGGTCGAGCAGTAACGGCACTGTTAGACTCGGGGAGCCTAGTGACCCTGGTGAGGGCCACTTTTCCTCTCCATCTGCTCCCAGGAAAGAAGGTTGGAGTGCGGTGCATACATGGTGATGCAAAGGACTACCCTTTGGCCAGGGTGGACATTGAAACGGCATGTGGCACTGAGTCCCACGTAGTCGGCATCGTGCAGGACTTGTTGCACCCTATAATTATTGGCCGGGATTTCTGTTTGTTTTGGGATTTGTGGGGAAAATGTTCTGAGCTCCCTAGCAAGAGTAGGGAACCAATGAACCCTGGAAGGGTGTCGCCACACCCGGAGTCAGACAGGTTTCCTTTTTGTGTTCTGGTTGGGAATGAGGAGGAAGTGTCCCCTGCATCTGACATTCTGGAGTTAGAGGTAACCGGTGAAAATTTTGGGACTGCCCAACATAGGGACCCCACTCTGAGGGAAGCCTTTAATGTCACAGTTATTGACGGGGTGGTACAGGAGCCGGGGGCAGACACAAGATTTCCCCATTTTCTGATGAGTGGGGAGTTGTTGTACCGGGTCACGAAAATAAGGGAGGAGTTGGTAGAGCAGTTGGTAGTGCCGGGTCCATATAGACGGAAGGTGTTGGACATGGCCCATTCACTCATCTTGGGTGGACACCTAGGGGTGGAAAAAATGCAGGAATGGGTTGTGCAGAGGTTCTATTGGCCTGGGTGTCACCGGGAAATAGTGAACTACTGCAGGTCCTGCCCTACATGTCAGCTAACTGCTCCCACTCCTCATTTCCGGAACCCCCTTGTGCCACTGCCCATTATTGAGGTGCCGTTCGAGAGAATTGCCATGGACTTGGTCGGTCCCTTAGTTAAATCAGCCCGGGGCTATCAGTATATATTAGTCATCCTGGACTATGCCACACGCTATCCTGAGGCAATTCCTCTGAGAAATTCTTCCTCGAAGAATATAGCCCGTGAGTTGGTCCATGTCTTTTCCCAGACAGGTCTGCCGAAGGAGATCCTGACTGACCAGGGGACACCTTTCATGAGCAAGGTGATGAGGGAGTTATGCAAAGCCCTGAAAATCTCCCAGTTGAGGACCTCGGTGTACCATCCCCAGTCAGATGGCCTTGTTGAGAGATTTAACAAGACACTGAAGAGCATGCTGAGAAAAGCTATAGAGAAAGACGGTAGAGACTGGGATTGTCTCTTACCCTATCTGATGTTTTCCATTCGTGAAGTTCCACAGGCCTCCACAGGGTTCTCACCGTTTGAGCTTCTATATGGCCGACATCCGCGAGGACTCCGGGATATAGCCAAGGAAACCTGGGAAGCCGAAGTCACGCCCCACAGAAGCGTCATTGAGCATGTGGCCCTGATGCAGCAGAGGATTGCAAAGGTGATGCCTATTGTGAAGGAACACCTCCTCCAGGCACAAGAAGCTCAGGCCAGAGTCTACAGCCGGTCTGCAAGAGTGAGGCAGTTCAATCCGGGAGACCGAGTTCTTGTGTTAGTTCCGACGGTGGAGAGCAAGTTCTTGGCCAAATGGCAAGGGCCATATGAGGTTGTCGCGAAACTTGGTGAAGTAAATTATAAAATTCACCAACCAGGAAGACGGAAACCATTCCAAGTATACCATGTCAACCTCATCAAGCCGTGGCAAGATAGAGAGCCGACAGTAACTCCATCGTTGTTAAGCAACCCAGAAGGTGAGGTTGGAGCTGTTACTATAGCGGAGACGCTATCGAAGACCCAGAAACAGCAGTGCCGGGAGTTACTCCAGAAAAACAGGGACCTGTTTTCAGAGTTGCCAGGACACACGAAGGTCATAGAGCACGAGGTCCTAACAGAGCCACATGTGCGGGTGAACGTGAAGCCCTATCGTATTCCTGAGGCTCGTCGAGAAGTTATCTCCAAGGAAGTAGAGCGTATGTTGAAGCTTGGAGTCATTGAGGAATCCAAGAGCGGTTGGTCGATCCCAATTATCCTGGTCCCAAAACCTGATGGAGAGTGGAGGTTTTGCAACGACTATCGGAAGTTGAATGAGGTCTCCAAGTTTGACGCTTATCCCATGCCCCGCGTTGATGAGCTCATCGAAAGGCTTGGGCACGCCAGATATATATCCACCTTGGATTTGACAAAGGGGTATTGGCAGATCCCCATGGCACAGGAAGCCAAGGAGAAGATGGCCTTTTTGACACCTGATGGATGCTTCCAGTATGTCCGGATGCCGTTTGGCCTACAGGGAGCTCCGGCGACCTTCCAGAGGGCTATGGATAGAGTCTTTGCACCCCATAAGGCCTACGCTGCTGCGTACCTAGATAATATCGTCATCTTTAGCCCGGACTGGGAGAGTCATCTGGAGAAAGTCCAAGCGGTGTTTGATGCTCTAAGAGAGGCGGGGTTTACAATAAACCCAAAGAAGTGTGCCTTGGGTAAGGAAGAAGCTAAATACCTAGGCTATAGAGTGGGTCGTGGAGAAATAAAGCCCCAAATCAGGAAAGTGGAGGCAAACATGGCCGAAACCACTCTCCAAAAAGCAAGTTAAAGCCTTTCTGGGAATCGTGGGATATTACAGGAGGTTCATCCCGAACTTCGCCACAGTGGCTGCGCCTCTGACTGATCTGCTAAAGGGGACAAAATCGGTGATGGTTAAATGGTCCGAAGAGACAAAGTCAGCCTTCCAAGAGTTGAAAGGGGCTCTATGTAAGCAGCCCATTCTGATGGCCCCAGACTTCAAGAAATAATTTATTCTTCAGACAGATGCCTCAGATGTTGGGGTAGGAGCAGTCCTTTCCCAAGAGCTACATGGGAAGGAGCATCCTGTTCTCTATCTGAGTAGAAAGCTGTCCTCATCTGAGAAGAACTACTCAGTCGTGGAAAAAGAGTGTTTGGCCATAAAGTGGGCGGTGGACATGTTACAGTACTATCTGCTGGGTCGTAAATTCAGACTAATATCTGACCATGCCCCACTTAGATGGATGAGGGAAACAAAGGGTAGAAATGCTAGGGTCACCTGTTGGTTCTTAGCCCTGCAGGACTTCAGTTTCCATGTGGAACATAGGGCCGGAAAGCTGCACGGTAATGCGGATGCCCTATCAAGAATCCCTTGTTTAGTGGGGGAAAGTGCCAAGCCCCACGGCTTTAGGCAGAGGGGGGAGGTATGTAGCATGGCTAAAGGGTGTGTAGTCGACGGGAGGTATGTGCCACATAAGTGCCTTGTTGCTGTAATGTAGCCCGGAGTATTTCTTTGTTGCACATTACCATGTATATATATATGTGTTTCAGGACCTGTGGTGATGTCAGACCACATGGCTAATCATGTGATGGGTTACTGGGTGTGGTTAGCTCTATATAAGACAGGCTAATGCTTATCACAGTGGATATGTGTGGAGGTGCTAGCCTCCAGAGTGTGTTAAGGCACCAGGACTGAGCCTGAAGGACTGGACACTTTGTTTTTCTTTTCCTGAACTAAAGGCTATTTGTTTGCTGTTATTTTGCCATGTGGTTTATGAAGTAATAAACCCTGTGAACTTTTAAAGGAACGTGCCTCCTGAGTGTCAGCCATCGCACCTGAGTGAGTGAAATCCCTACAATATATATTTACCTCAGTGCGCTGCCGACGGGAGGGAGGGCTCTCAGAAGAAGACATGGCTGGCTGGCTGTGGCAGGCTCCGCTCTCATGCTTGGTGGCTGTGGCAGGCTCTGCTCTCAGGCTTTATAGCTGTGGCAGGCTCCGCTCTCAGGCTTTATAGCTGTGGCAGGCTTCGCTCTCAGGCTTGGTGGCTGTGGCAGGCTCCGCTCTCAGGCTTGATAGCTGTGGCAGGCTCCGCTCTCAGGCTTGATAGCTGTGGCAGGCTCCCCTCTCAGGCTTGATGGCTGTGGCAGGCTCCGCTCTCAGGCTTGATAGCTGTGGCAGGCTCCGCTCTCAGGCTTGATGGCTGTGGCAGGCTCCGCTCTCAGGCTTGATAGCTGTGGCAGGCTCCGCTCTCAGGCGTGGTAGCTGTGGCAGGCTCCGCTCTCAGGCTTGATAGCTGTGGCAGGCTTCGCTCTCAGGCTTGGTGGCTGTGGCAGGCTCCGCTCTCAGGCTTGATAGCTGTGGCAGGCTCCGCTCTCAGGCGTGGTAGCTGTGGCAGGCTCCGCTCTCAGGCTTGATAGCTGTGGCAGGCTCCGCTCTCAGGCGTGGTAGCTGTGGCAGGCTCCGCTCTCAGGCTTGATAGCTGTGGCAGGCTCCGCTCTCAGGCTTGGTGGCTGTAGCAGGCTCCGCTCTCAGGCTTGATAGCTTTGGCAGGCTCCGCTCTCAGGCTTGATGGCTGTGGCAGGCTCCGCTCTCAGGCTTGATGGCTGTGGCAGGCTCCGCTCTCAGGCTTGATAGCTGTGGAAGGCTCCGCTCTCAGGCTTGATAGCTGTGGCAGGCTCCGCTCTCAGGCTTGATAGCTGTGGCAGGCTCCGCTCTCAGGCGTGGTAGCTGTGGCAGGCTCCGCTCTCAGGTTTTATAGCTGTGGCAGGCTCCGCTCTCAGGCTTGATGGCTGTGGCAGGCTCCGCTCTCAGGCTTGATGGCTTTGGCAGGCTCCTCTCTCAGGCTCTTCAGTCTTGGAAGGGTGTGGGCTCCCTGGCTGGCAGTATGGCTAGAAATAAGTGAGGGCCTCAATGGCATTGCTTTATATATAGTCCTGGGGGCAGCCCAATAGGTTCTGAGCATGCTCAGTGTATAAAGCTGGATCAGGCCGCCGGATCCACCTTTTTCCGGATCCGGCGCAATCCGGTGTCCATAGACATGTATTGTTGCGAAAAGCCGGAAAGGCCGGATCAGACCCTTCAGGCTTTTTTGCCACAAACAAAAAACGTTACAGTAGACGTTTTTTCCAGACGCCGGAATCGAGTCGACGCCGGATCCGGCATCTAACCGGAAGGAACGCTGGGCCATCCGGCACCAATACAATTCAATGGGGGGAAAGCCGGGTCCGGTTTTCATTTTTTCCGGTTCCATTTTTTCTCCCGAGAACCGGATTTAGCCTGAAACAAAAAACCTGATGTGTGAAAACAGCCTAATAGAGAACAGATGCCCTGCTGCTTTAAGTATGTGCATGAAGCGGGGTGTGACTCCTAAGAGCATTTCCAGGAGACCTGTCAAGGGGATGCATGTTCCTAGCAGAGAATGGAGTCACCTATCGTCTGGAGCCATGGACCGGGTGAGTGAGGTGCATAGTGACACGTGAGGAGCGCCAGTCTCCCTGTTTATGAGAGACCAGACCTGTAGCTGAGGGCATGACATCACAGAATGTGCAGCCACTGATGTTGTCTTTGGTGGGACTGGAGTGCGGAGCTAGAGCTGACTCTGCATGCAGTACCAAGAGTAATGATAGGGCTGGCAGTCGGCGTTTTGGTGTCTGTTGGCCCGAAGTCTGCGATCCCAGGCCCAAGGACTGTGGTCCCCAGGAATCTGCACAGTGGCCAGTGAAAAGGATGGTGCGGGCCATAAATGGCTTGTGGGACAGAGGTTCCCCACCCCTGTCTTTAATGAAAAACAATGTTGTCACAATGCAGTGTCACTCAACCATCTGAATTGTCTTATAGTATTGATAGAGCACTTATATTTAAAATCAATAAATCCAAAAAAATAGGTGCTCATGAGTTGTTGTCTCTACAAACTTTTTTTAATTCTATTTGGACACTTTTCAGTTACACCTGTTTCTTCACAAAACTGTTCTAGCCACAAATTATTCTACACACTACTAAGTTGCTGGGTAGGTGTTTTTTTAAGAATCTAATTAATAAAGGTTGCTTTTAAAGGGAATATATGTCCACACACTAAGTTACTAAAATGCAAAAGAAAGGAAAAATGAAGCCCCAGTAGAGCCATGGGCATAGTGACCCATGACTTAGCTTTGTGGGTAAAGTAGGGGTTAAGCCAAGTTTCTGGTTTAGTGTGGCAATTTGGGGGGTCAAATGTTCAACGGGTGGAAAAGAGATGTGGATGGCAGATAGAAGGGGGTATATATAGTTAAGGAGTGGGTGGGGGCTGGGTGCACTTGAATGTCATAGGGATTGATTGATTTATAGGCCTTACGCATTCAAGAAGGTGTGGAGTGGGCACTTCTGTTGGTGGAGTGATTTGCATTATAAGGGGTCAAGTAATGCTCACTGAGACAGTGGAGAGGACATTCTTGGAGTTGGTGGCAAAATTGTGGTGGGGAGGGTCGGGCATCTGGTAGATGGTAGCCTTCCTGTTATGCTTGGAATTTGGTTAATTGCTTGGCAAATTTTTTTGACTCTTCAGGGTGAGGAGGTCCCTGGGAGTCTGTGATATGGAAATGTGGAAATGGGTTTCCAGTAACAATAGTGCCCCTAAGCCTGTGGTCGCAGCTGCGGGTAATGCTGGATGGTTTATTTATCATAGTGGTTTTTGGATCTCCAAGAACCTCCTCACCTTCAAGTTATTTATTATTGTAAAGGCCGAC
Source organism: Ranitomeya variabilis (assembly GCF_051348905.1). NCBI lineage: Eukaryota > Metazoa > Chordata > Amphibia > Anura > Dendrobatidae > Ranitomeya > Ranitomeya variabilis. Next base: position 254,353,189 of record NC_135236.1, on the reverse strand, counting down.
TTGGTCAAATTAATCCAAAATGGTAGTCTGTTAGATTATTGGAGAGGGATCCTGGGAAGAGGGGTGGATGGTGTGCAGGTCTGACAGAGGGGAAGCCTCTACAATACTGTAGTCAAGGAAAAATGAAGACCCAGCAGAGGCATGGGCATAATGACCCATTACTCAGCTTTGTAAGGCAAGCAGGGTTTAAGTAAAGTTTCTACTTTAATGTGGCATTTTGTGGGGTAAAAAGTTTAAGAGGTGAAAAAAGGAGGATGGTTAGCAGCTAGAGGGAGATATATATAGTTAGGGAGGAGGTGGGGGCTGCTAAATGGTACATAGGTACCACTGTGAATATTCCCTCCCTCCTGCCCTATGAACTTGGAAGTAAGTAACTTAGAATTATTAAACAAAAGTATGAGGGTTCATTGGATCATTTTGGCAAATGGTAGAGAGGGTATTCTTGGAGTTGGTGGCAAAATTGTGGTGGGAGTTTGCACACTTGGTAGATGGTAGCCATCCGGTTATGTTTGGAATTTGGATAATTGCATGGCAGATATTGGGACTTTTCAGGGTGGGGTCCCTGGGAGTCAGTGATATGGAAATGGTTTTCCAGCAACAGAGGTGTCTCCGAGCCCGTGGTCGTGGCTGGGGGTAATGCTTCATGGCTTGTTTATAATAGTGTTTTCCACCAGGTTTTTGGAGCTCCAAGAACCTCTTCACCTTTAAGTTCATATAATCATAGAATCATAGAATCGGAAGGGACCTCAAGGGTCATCATGCCCAACCCCCTGCTCAATGCAGGATTCACTAAACCATCTCAAACAGATGTCCTCTGTTTGAAGACTTCCATTGAAGAAGAACTCGCCACATCTCGTGGCAACCTATTCATTGATCACCCTCACTGTCAAAAGGTTTTTTCGAATATCTAAACTGTATCTTCTCCCTTTCAGTGTCATTCCATTGATTCTCGTGCAAATGAGAATAATGATGAACCCTCTACACTCTGACATCCTTTCAGATATTTGTAGACAGCTATTAGGTCTTCTCTTGGCATTCTTTTTTGCAAGATAAATATTCCCAGATCCTTTAACCATTTCTTGTAACGCATACTTTGCAGCCCACTTACCATTCTAGTAGCTCTTCTCTGAACTTGCTCCAGTTTTTCAAATGTTTTTTTTTTTTTTTTAATGTGGTGCCCAAAACTGGACCCAGTATTCCAGATGAGGTCTGACCAAGGAGGAGTAGAGGGGGATAATTACTTCACGTGATCAAGACTCTATGATTCTCTTAATACATCCAAGAACTGTGTTTGCCTTTTTGCTGCTGCATCACACTGTTGACTTGTGCAGTCTGTGATCTATTGGTATACCCAACTCTTTTTCACATACTGTTTAGTTCTATTCCTCCCATTTTGTATATGTAGTTTTAATTTTTCTTGCCCAGATGTAGAATCTTGCATTTCTCCCTGTTAAATACCATTCTATTAGTTGCTGTCAATTGTTCAAATTTATCTAGATCCTTCTGAATCCTTCCTCTGTCTTCTCTAGTGTTAGCTATCTCACCTAGCTTTGCATCATCAGCAAATTTGATTAGTTTACTGTCAATTCTCTTATCTAGGTCATTTATCAAAATGTTGAGCAACACTGGGGCCAGGACAGAGCCTTGTGGTGCCCCACTTGAAACAATTTTCGTATTGGATGTGCAACCATTTATTACCACACTTTGAGTACAATCATTGAGCCAGTTATGAATCCACCTAAACGTAGCCTTGTCAATCCCATACTTAGTCATTTTTTCAATAAGAATAGTATGAGATACTTTATCAAATGCTTTGCTGAAGTCGAGATATACTATATCTACCACTTTTCCCTCATCCACCCAGTCAGTGATTCCGTCATAGAAAGAAATTACATTAGTGTGGCATGACTTGATGTTTAATAGTTTGTTCAAATATCTTTCCTAGTATAGAAGTAAGGCTCACTGGATTGTAATTTCCTGACTCTGTCTTCTTTCCTTTTTTGAGGATAGGGACAATATTTGCTCTTCTCCAATCTTCTGGGACTTCTCCTGTTTTCCAGGATTTTTCAAAGATTCTGTCTAGTGATTCTTCAATTTCCTCTGCTAACTTTTTCTGTACCCTATGATGTAATTTATCTGGGCCAGGAGATTTAAATTCTAACGTTATTGTAAAGGTATTTAGTGTAATGTTTGTTATAATAAAGATCGATTTTGGCCAAATTAATTCAAAACTGTGGTTTGTCTGTTCATTGGATAGAGATCCGGGAAAGAGGCCTGGGGTTTGAAGGTGGACTGTAGAGGGGTCACCCAAAGGGGAAACCTCTACAATACTGCAGTTATGGAGCAGGAAAAGTGTCAATACTTAAAGAGTTGGAATCATTCTTCTAGAATTGTTGACTCTTGTGACTTTAGAGGGAATAAACAGTTAAATTCTAGAAATAATATGTAACTGAAAACTGATCAGTGATTTTGCCTCTTGCATTGGTTTTCCTCCGTTTTTTTCCAGTAAACCTGTAAGCTTTAATTTTTTATGATGCATTAATAAAAAGTCAAGTTCTACCCTCAGACTTTGTAATGTTTTTTTCTAAGTGAGCTACTGCTGGATAGTGCTGGTTTCCTTCACCCAAGAGACTAATTAATTATTGGTGACTGCAAAATCCATCACTGTATTGGCAATTTGGTGCAATGTTTTTATTTAACAAAGTGAAGTATTAGGGCCCAAAACGCAAACCTGAAATATGAATTATAAAATTAAAAATCTAAAGCAATAATATCTATTTTATTTTTTGAGCATTACTTCTGAATATGCCACAAATGTTTAAGGTAGAAATACCCCTTTAAATGCTCTTTTTTTTTTCCTAAAATGTTTTCACAGAAGACACATTTTCAACTGGCTGTTGCATCAATTAATAGGGTATTTAAGATCAAGGCTTTCTGAGCTCTAGTTCTTTCTTTCTTTCATCACATTCTTACTTTATATGTCACTCAAGATATCATTCTTCGTACATTACACACAAATCTTCAAAGTATTAAGGAAGAATTAGAGTATAATCTTTATGTTGTCAGGTGCCTAATGATTTACTGGGAGGGAAACCAGATCTTCAAGAAAAGTGAATCTTTCCTTGCAGTGATTTACTGTAAAAGAAAGGGTGAGATACCAGTAATGCACCACCTGGGACACCTCATAATGGGGCTCTAGATATAAAGAGCATTTGTCACCAGAAATGGCTTTATAAGTGTCGATAACATGCCCCGCTATGGGAAGATGGTGAGCACACCTGCATCCATTAAACGGCCTCCAATCTTCCAATACGGTGGCTTAAACATTACGCATGCTGTATGCAAATGTGGGCACGTGAGACCTTTTGGTACTTTTTAGAGGGCTCTTAGTCTTTACAGCTGCTCAGACACTTAGTTGTCATTCTAATTACCAACATTACCGACAGTAATGACAACCTATTCATACATTACTCCACTAGCCATAATGTACGGCCAAGTCTAAAAAAAATATCGATTAAATCAGGAATAGGATAAATAGTTTATGAAAAAATAGTAAAAATCAAACTGTTGTAAGATCTGACAATGGATATATACTATCTGCAGGAAGCACCAGGCAGACGCAGTCACAGAAATGTAGAATAATGCTACAAGTTCTAACAACATTGATTTACATAGGACCACCAAGTGAATTACATCCGGAAACAATGCACGTAGAAAATGAGAAATGCAGGAAGAAACAAAGCAGCTGTGTATTGACAACGAAATAAAAGAAGGAGGATCCATTAAGTCATGTCAATTCACTAATTTGTACACAATGAATATTAGCCTCCTGGTAATTTTACGGCACTAGGAGGAGGCATTTAGATGCTTTCTTCTCAGTAGCTATACAATTAATTAGTTGTGATTCTGGATTTTCTAATATGGCTAATGATTACAAAAAAGGGATTGGTCTGTTTTTAATCAACTATCACAGCATCCTTCTCCAGAGCTTCAGCAGTTCACTTGTTACATGGCAATTGGAACTTGCGAAAGACTAAAATTTGCTTTCTGGATTTAAAAATAAAAAAAAAAATTCAAATACTCAATAAAATTCCCCATTTTAGCCAGTCTTGAGCACAATCACTGCAGCAGGGCAGCTACCAAAGAGGCCGATATGTGTCATAAAATGTCATATTTTAAGTAAACTGGGAGTGTGTGCTGCAGAGCAAAGGTCTGTATAGGGCTAGTTGTTGAAGCAGGGAGAGAAGAGTAGACTCTGAAAAGTGGTGTAGCGTGGGTTGTAAGCGAATGGGACACGTCAGGTATTTTGTGCCCCCTATTCCGTGAACCATTAACACTCCCTGAATCCCTTCTTCCAGTCCAGTATCGTACCCATTATCAACCAAGAACATGTATTATAATTTGAGGAAATTACTGATTTTATTATTGTTTGTGCTTTGATTTCCTAGTTTTATTTGAACTTCCATTTCCCTCATCTTATTCCCAACCCTAAGCCTAACCATAAGGCCGGGGTCACACTTGCAACTGCAATACGAGAAACTCATGCAAGTCTCTCGTCTCAATACCCAGGACTGCCGTCGGCACTCGGGATCGGAGTGTGTGGCTGCATGTATTTCTATGTAGCTGAATGCTCTGGTCCCAAGTGCCGGCGGCAGTGCTGGGTATTGAGGCGAGAGACTTGCGTGAGTTTCTCGCATTGCAGTTGCAAGTGTGACCCTGGCCTAAGCCTAACCCTAACCCTAAGACCAACCCTATCCTTTAGGGTTAACCATTCCCTACACTTAACCCTAACTCTAGCCCCATACCCCTTGCTAGGATTAGAAAAAGCAGCTCTTAATAATGACAGAAGACTGCAATGAATCATGTGCTCTGCACTACTACAGGAAAGCAACATGGTCTTTATTCAATAGCTGCTCATCTTTTGTCATCTTGTCATAGTTATGCAGTTTGCATAAATTGAGATCAACTTGTCAGGCTGCTGTACTCTTCATTATACTGGGCTTTATCATGCAAATTGCTGTCTATGCAGAGCGCCACTGCTGATTTCAAACTCATCTCTTATGTTGTGCTCTTCACAAACACTGGCCATTGGGCAGCTACAGTACTGTGCCAAGAAGATATGACTCTTGCAGGCACTGCTCATTTAATAGTGGAAACAGTGCAGGAAGTAGAGAAAGGGGTGAAATTGCAGGGTCTCTGTGTACCACACCCTCGCTATGCCAATCGGCACTGCAGACAGTCTCATTTCTAGCTGTTCAATTTGACTTTAGCGGGGGCAGAGGCGTAGCTAGGGTTTTGGTTCAGGGGGATTGAAACTTCTGAGTGGGCCCCTAACCAGGTAACCTTGATTACAACTCGGTGACGCACCCTAATAGTGCAGGAGAACATCAGATGACAGCGCTATTACTGAAGATAACCTCTATATAACGACCAACATGGATATTACCACCATATTGTCAGTGGTAAATACCAGCCCTACAGAACATATAAGAGATCACAGCACAGTTACAGATAATGACTTACCGCTGTCGTTCTTTCTGATGGAATCGTTCACTTTTCTCGTCTTTTCCATCTGGCCCAGACCGACATGACAACTTCTTCCAGCAACGACTCACCTGCAGAGAATACAACAAAGACACATGTTACATCTCATATTCCAGCCCCATCACCATCTATTCCCAACTTGCACAAACTTCTCATCCTGCTGATACCCCAATACTGAGCCGCTGCTGCCGTATGTGTCCCTATTACTGCACCTGATACCCCAATACTGAGCCGCTGCTGCCGTATGTGACCCTATTACTGCACCTGATACCCCAATACTGAGCCGCTGCTGCCGTATGTGTCCCTATTACTGCACCTGATACCCCGATACTGAGCCGCTGCTGCCGTATGTGTCCCTATTACTGCACCTGATACCCCGATACTGAGCCGCTGCTGCCGTATGTGTCCCTATTACTGCACCTGATACCCCAATACTGAGCCGCTGCTGCGTATGTGTCCCTATTACTGCACCTGATACCCCAATACTGAGCCGCTGCTGCCGTATGTGTCCCTATTACTGCACCTGATACCCCAATACTGAGCCGCTGCTGCGTATGTGTCCCTATTACTGCACCTGATACCCCAATACTGAGCCGCTGCTGCCGTATGTGTCCCTATTACTGCACCTGATACCCCAATACTGAGCCGCTGCTGCCGTATGTGTCCCTATTACTGCACCTGGTACCCCAATACTGAGCCGCTGCTGCCATATGTGTCCCTATTACTGCACCTGATACCCCAATACTGAGCCGCTGCTGCCGTATGTGTCCCTATTACTGCACCTGGTACCCCAATACTGAGCTGCTGCTGCCATATGTGTCCATATTACTGCACCTGCTGTGTGGTTCTCCGTGCCTTCTGAATTCTAAAGCAACCCTCTATAATATAGTAATGCCGGGTGCAAGTGCCCTAGAAAACAATGCCCACATTTTGCCCCTAGAAAGTAATATTGCCCTGTGTGCCCCTTTAATAGTCACAGTAACCTGAGTTCACCTATAACAATAAGAGCCCACTTCACATTGAATAATGTCCCGAGTCTGCCCCCCTGTACAGCTTTCCTATACACAGTATGATGCTCTCTTATAAATACCATGATGCCACCTCACTGTAATGCACTCCCACACAGTATACTGACCCCTTAGTAGCCCCCAACTGTTCGATGGCTCCACCACCGTTTGATGGCCCCTTCACTGTAATCCCCACACTGTATGATGGCCCACTCACTGTAATCCCCACACTGTACGATGGCCCACTAGATGGCCTCCATATAGTATAATGCACTCCCCATAGGCAGACTCTATAGCACAAGACAGCACCCCCATAGGCAGGCCCTGTAGTATAAGACAGCACCCCATAGGCAGACTCTAGTATAAGGCAGCACTCCATAGTATAAGACAGCATTCCTATAGGCAGACCCTGTAGTATAAGGCAGCACACCTATAGGCAGACCCTGTAATATAAGACAGCACCCCATAGAAAGACCCTGTAGTATAAGGCAGCACCCCATAGACAGACCCTGTAATAAAAGGCAGCAACCCATAGGCAGACCCTGTAGTATAAGGCAGCACACCCATAGACAGACCCTGTAATAAAAGACAGCAACCCATAGGCAGACCCTGTAGTATAAGGCAGCACCCCATAGGCAGACCCCGTAGTATAAGGCAGCACCCCATAGGCAGATCCTGTAGTATAAGACAGTACCCCTATAGACAGACCCTGTAGTATAAGGCCATACCCCCATAGGCAGATTCTGTAGTATAAGACAGCACCCCCATAGGCAGACCCTGTAGTATAAGGCAGCACCACCATAGGCAGATCCTGTAGTATAAGACAGTACCCTTATAGGCAGATCCTGTAGTATAAGGCAGCACCCCTATAGGCAGATCCTGTAGTATAAGACAGTACCCCTATAGGCAGACCCCTTAGTATACACTGTGTTCCAAATTATTATGCAAATAATATTTCCTCATATTTTCTCTAAATTACCTATCTGAATTGCAGTCATTGTTATTTTCCAGTCATCTACTATTGTAGTATAATTGTGCAGCGCCCCAGAGTCCTGGTCATTGCAGTACTGTAGCTCCGCCACTAAGGGGGGCTATGGTACGTCTGATGGCACTGAAGGAGTTCTTCTGACCAGGTATCACAGACACCAATACATTTCACAGTCTGGCCTCCAGGGGGAGCTAAGGGTTCTATTTATTAGGCCACTCCTCACAATCTGGTAAAACTGGGGGTTAGGCAGGAAGTTAGAGAGAAATCTGACTGGGTTGGAACCAGGCAACACCTTGTGGCAGAGGGTGTTGTAGGGGAATATTCAGAGGGGTCTCTGTCAGGGGTGGGATCCTGACAGAGGCCTAGCAACCAGAGAGAACGTTATGGGACCGCGCCTGCACGATAGCTCCAAGCCAAACTTCAAACCTACGGCAGGACAGTCAGTTATAGGCGGGCTGTCTCACCCAATTGACCTAGGAAGACACAGGGGGGTAACAACAGGAGTGGGGCGACCCTAGAGTCCCGGAAGAGCTCCGAGCCTCCCCGTCATACGGGTGCGTCCTAACCATAAGATCTGGGGGACGTGGAAGAACATCAGAATCGAGTTGTGAGGGAACACGAGAAACAGACACAACAGTTGTGAGGACTATCCCGTGGTGCTCAGCAGGGAAGGACTACAACACACAAGCGCTAGCAGGTAGGCACAGATTTCCACCTGCAAAGGGAACTCTGGATGTGCCATCGGACCGACCAGGCTTGCGCAGCCCAGTTAACCGTATTCCAGATTGAGGACCCTGAAGCCTTCAGTAAAGAGGTAAAGAGACTGCAACCTGGTGTCCTCGTTATTTACTGCACCGCACTACCACCACCATTCACACCTTTCATTTGGGCGCCCCTCAGCAGGGTCACGGACCGGGTCTAGCCACCGTGACAACTCCAGAGCAGAGACTCAGAGGCCCGGTACCGGGTACCCCTCGGCCCTGCGGCAGTGGGGGCGCTGCAATTGCAATGTTTTGGAACAAACTGCCTATGAAAACAGTATCTTTTAAAAAATAACACTCAAAATGCATGTTCCAAATTATTATACACAGCAGAGTTTTCAACCTTTTTTTTATTTTGAACAAAAAAATGGTCAATTGGGAAGTTATAAGCATTATCAGCTTATTACAAAATGAAATCAAACAGTTTTCAAGTGAAAACTTTATTCTAGGTGATGTTACATTTGCACATAGGACCCCTTGTTCGAAAGAAGCTTCTGAACTCTCTCGTCCATTGAATTTGTCAGTTTTTGGATGGTTTCTGCTTCAATTGTTTTGCATGTGGACAGAATGCCCTCCCAGAGCTGTTGCTTAGATGTCAACTGCCTCCCGCCATCATAGACACTCCTTTTGAGGATGCTCCAGAGGTTCTCAATGGGGTTGAGGTCAGGGGAAGATGATGGCCACACCATAAGTTTGTCCTCATTTATGCCCATAGCAGCCAGAGATGCAGATGTGTTTTTTGCAGCATGAGACGGTGCATTATCATGCATGAAAATGATCTTGCTGCGGAAAGCACGGTTCTTCCTCTTGAACCATGGCAGGAAGTGTTGTTTTAGAAACTCCACATAGATTATGGAGTTCATCTTTACCCCTTCAGGGATCATAAATCTCTCTCCCCATGATTCCAGCCCAAAACATTACTCCACCTCCTCCTTGTTGGCGCCTTACCCGTGTTTTCATGGGGTGTCCATCAACCAGCCATCCTCCACTCCATCCATCTGGACCATCGAGCGTTGCACGGCACTCATCGGTGAACAAAACAGTTTGGAAGTCAGTCTTCATGTATCGTTTGGCCCACTGGAGCCGTTTCTGCTTGTGTGCAGTGGATAGAGGTGGTCGACAGGATGGCTTACGCACAGCTGCAAACCTCTGAAGGACCCATCTTGTTGTTCTGGGGATGTTGGAGGCACCAGCAGCTTCAAAAACTTGTCTGCTGCTATGACAAGGCATTTTTGCAGCTGCTCTTTTAATCTTACGCAATTGCCTGTTGGAAAGAGTCCTCAATTTTTCCTTATCAGCACGCACACGTGTGTGCTGGGAATCAGCTACATACTTTTGATTGTGCGATGATCACGATGAAGTGTCTTGGCAATGTTGATTGTAGTCATGCCTTGACCTAAATACTCCACAATTTGTTGCTTCTCAGCAGCCGACATATCCTTTTTCTTTCCCATTTTGGCAAAAAATGTAGGCTGCTTAATAATGTGGAACAGCCTTCTTAAGTAGTCTTACCTTTATTTGGACACACCTGCCAAACTAATTTGCACAGGTATCTGCAATTGCTTTCAGTGATATAAAGACCCCTGACACACATCACCATCAATGAGTATAAATGACAAACAAAAAAATTCTAACCTTAACACTCCTAAACTCTTTGTGCATAATAATTTGGAACACAGTGTAAGGCGATACCATAGGCAGATCCTGTAGCATAAGACAGTACCCCCCCTATGGCAGACCCTGTAGTATAGGGCAGCACCCCCATAGGCCCCCATAGGCAGATCATTTAGTATAAAGCAGCACCCCCATAGGGAGATCCTGTAGTATAAGACAGTACCTGTCATGGTTCCCAATGGTAGGGAATTAAACACCTAACACGGGCAAAAACAGGACGAGCTCTAGGGTGATGGAACCTGAGCTGACCGCGATCCTGAACCTCAACACTCAACTAACAGCAGCCGGGGAACGTTCCTGGGGGGACTCTAGACGTCTCGCGCCAGCCGGAGATCTAGCTACCCCTATCAGAAGAATCACTGACCTATCTTGCCTCCAGAGAAATATTCCCACAGAAATAGCAGCCCCCCACATATAATGACGGTGAAATGAGAGGAAGGCACAAACGTAGTTATGAAAACAGATTCAGCAAAATGAGGCCCGCTTAAGCTAGATAGCAGAGGATACAAAAGGTGAACTGCGCGGTCAGCTTAAAACCCTTCAAAATACCATCCTGAAATTACTTGAACTCATGTGCCAACTCATGGTACATGAGTGGTAATTTCAGCCCACTAGAGCAACCAGCAGCAGAGAATTACATATCTGCAAGCTGGACTAAAAACATGAAAGCAAACATGAAACAGGGAAATCCAGACTTAGCTTGTCTTGAAGGCCTAGGAGCAGGTAGCAAAGGTAACAGAGACACACTGATACATTGATAGCCGGCAAGGGAATGACAGGAAAGCCAGGTTAAATAGGAAACACCCAGCCTCAGATGGACAGGTGGAAACCAGAGACCGCAACCCACCAAAGTCACCCAGTACCAGTTGTAACCACCAGAGGGAGCCCAAAAACAGAATCCACAACAGTACCCCCCCCTTGAGGAGGGGTCACCGAACCCTCACGAGAACCCCCAGGGTGATCAGGATGAGCTCTATGGAAGGTGCGGACCAAATCAGTCGCATGAACATCAGAGGCGACCACCCAGGAATTATCCTCCTGACCATAACCCTTCCATTTAACCAAATACTGGAGTTTACGTCTGGAAACACGAGAATCCAAGATCTTCTCAACAACATACTCCAATTCTCCCTCCACCAGCACCGGAGCAGGAGGCTCAACCGAAGGAACAACGGGCACCTCATACCTCCGCAATAACGACCGATGGAACACATTATGAATAGCAAACGATGCTGGGAGATCCAAACGAAAAGATACAGGGTTAAGAATCTCCAAGATCTTATAAGGACCGATGAACCGAGGCTTGAACTTAGGAGAAGAGACCTTCATAGGGACAAAACGAGAAGACAACCACACCAAGTCCCCAACAAGAAGTCGGGGACCCACGCGGCGACGGCGATTAGCAAACTGCTGAGTCTTCTCCTGAGACAACTTCAAATTGTCCACCACCTGATTCCAAATCTGATGTAGCCTGTCCACCACCACGTCCACTCCAGGACAATCCGAAGGCTCCACCTGACCAGAGGAAAAACGAGGATGAAACCCCGAATTACAAAAGAAAGGAGAAACCAAAGTAGCAGAACTAGCCCGATTATTAAGGGCAAATTCGGCCAGTGGCAAAAAGGCAACCCAGTCATCTTGATCAGCAGAAACAAAACACCTTAAATAAGTTTCCAAGGTCTGATTAGTTCGCTCCGTCTGGCCATTCGTCTGAGGATGGAATGCAGACGAGAAAGACAAATCAATGCCCATCTTAGCACAAAACGTCCGCCAAAATCTAGACACAAACTGGGATCCCCTGTCAGAAACGATATTCTCCGGAATCCCATGCAAACGAACCACGTTCTGAAAAAATAAAGGGACCAACTCAGAGGAGGAAGGCAACTTAGGCAAGGGTACCAAATGAACCATCTTAGAAAAGCGGTCACACACAACCCAGATAACGGACATTTTCTGTGAGACAGGGAGATCTGAAATAAAATCCATGGAAATGTGCGTCCAAGGCCTCTTCGGGATAGGCAAGGATAACAACAACCCACTGGCCCGAGAACAGCAAGGCTTAGCCCGAGCACACACTTCACAAGACTGCACAAAGGTGCGCACATCCCTTGACAAGGAAGGCCACCAAAAAGACCTGGCCACCAAGTCTCTAGTACCAAATATTCCAGGATGACCAGCCAACACAGAAGAATGGACCTCGGAGATGACTCTACTGGTCCAATCATCCGGAACAAACAGTCTTTCTGGTGGACAACGATCAGGTTTATCCGCCTGAAACTCCTGCAATGCACGTCGCAAGTCTGGGGAGACGGCGGACAATATTACCCCATCCCTAAGGATACCAGTAGGCCCAGAGTCTCCAGGAGAGTCAGGCACAAAACTCCTGGAAAGAGCATCTGCCTTCACATTCTTTGAACCTGGCAGGTACGAAACCACAAAATTGAAACGAGAAAAAAACAACGACCAACGAGCCTGTCTAGGATTCAGACGCCTGGCAGACTCAAGGTAAATCAGATTTTTGTGATCAGTCAAGACCACCACACGATGTCTAGCACCCTCAAGCCAATGACGCCACTCCTCAAATGCCCACTTCATGGCTAACAACTCCCGATTGCCAACATCATAATTCCGCTCAGCAGGCGAAAACTTCCTAGAGAAAAAAGCACATGGTCTCATTACAGAGCAACCAGGGCCTCTCTGCGACAAAACGGCCCCTGCCCCAAGCTCAGAAGCATCCACTTCAACCTGAAAGGGAAGTGAGACATCAGGCTGGCACAAAACAGGCGCCGAAGTAAACCGGCTCTTCAACTCTTGAAAGGCTTCCACGGCTGCAGGAGCCCAGTTAGCAACATCAGAACCTTTCTTGGTCATATCCGTCAAAGGTTTAACAACGCTAGAAAAATTAGCGATAAAACGACGGTAGAAGTTAGCAAAACCCAAGAACTTCTGAAGACTCTTAACTGACGTGGGTTGAGTCCAATCATGAATAGCTCGGACCTTGACTGGGTCCATCTCCACCGCAGAAGGGGAAAAAATAAAACCCAAAAAGGGAACCTTCTGTACTCCAAAGAGACACTTTGAGCCTTTAACAAACAAAGCATTCTCACGCAAAACCTGAAACACCATCCTGACCTGCTCTACATGCGAGTCCCAATCATCAGAAAAAACCAGAATATCATCCAGATAAACAATCATAAATTTATCCAGATACTTCCGGAAAATATCATGCATAAAGGACTGAAACACTGAAGGAGCATTAGAGAGCCCGAAAGGCATCACCAAGTACTCAAAATGACCTTCGGGCGTATTAAATGCAGTTTTCCATTCATCTCCTTGCTTAATGCGCACAAGGTTGTACGCACCACGAAGATCTATCTTGGTGAACCACTTGGCACCTTTAATCCGGGCAAACAAGTCCGACAACAGAGGCAAAGGATACTGAAATTTAACAGTGATTTTATTCAGAAGCCGATAGTCAATACAAGGTCTCAAAGATCCGTCCTTCTTGGCCACAAAGAAAGAATCCCGCACCAAGAGGGGAAGAGGATGGACGGATATGCCCCTTCTCCAGAGATTCCTTGATATACGAATGCATTGCGGTATGCTCAGGTACAGACAGATTAAATAATCTTCCCTTAGGAAATTTACTACCTGGAATCAAATCTATAGCGCAGTCACAGTCCCTATGAGGAGGAAGAGCACTGGACCTGGACTCACTGAATACATCCTGGTAATCAGACAAATACTCAGGAACTTCCGAAGGAGTAGAGGAAGCAATAGACACCGGCGGGGAATCACCATGAATTCCCTGACAGCCCCAACTTGACACAGACATTGCCTTCCAATCCAAGACTGGATTATGGGTCTGTAACCATGGCAGACCCAAAACGACCAAATCATGCATTTTATGCAGAACAAGAAAACGAATCACCTCCCGATGTTCAGGAGTCATGCACATGGTTACCTGTGTCCAAAACTGCGGTTTATTTTCCGCCAATGGCGTAGCATCAATACCTCTAAGAGGGATAGGATTTACCAACGGCTCAAGAACAAAACCACAGCGCTTGGCAAACGACAGATCCATAAGACTCAGGGCAGCACCTGAATCCACAAACGCCATAACAGGGTAGGAGGACAATGAGCAAATTAAAGTCACAGACAAAATAAATTTAGGTTGCAAATTACCAATGGCGACAGGACTAACAACCCTAGTTAGGCGTTTAGAGCATGCTGATATAACATGTGTAGAATCACCACAGTAAAAACACAACCCATTCTGACGTCTATGATTTTTCCGTTCATTTCTAGTCTGAATTCTACCACATTGCATTAAATCAGGTGTTTGTTCAGACAACACCACCAGAGGATTCGCGGCTTTGCGCTCCCGCAAACGCCGGTCAATTTGAATAGCCAGCGCCATGGAATCATTCAGACCTGTAGGAATGGAGAAACCCACCATCACATTCTTAATGGCTTCAGAAAGGCCATTTCTGAAATTTGCGGCCAGAGCACACTCATTCCACTGAGTAAGCACGGACCATTTCCGAAATTTTTGGCAATACACTTCAGCTTCATCCTGACCCTGAGAAATAGCCAGCAAGGCTTTTTCTGCCTGAATTTCAAGATTGGGTTCCTCGTAAAGCAATCCGAGCGCCAGAAAAAACGCATCAATATTTGCCAATGCCGGATCTCCTGGCGCTAGCGAGAAGGCCCAATCCTGAGGGTCGCCCCGTAAGAAAGAGATAACAATTTTTACTTGCTGAGCTGAGTCTCCAGATGAACGGGGTCTCAGAGACAGAAACAATTTACAATTATTCCTGAAATTCCTAAACTTAAATCGGTCTCCAGAGAACAGTTCAGGAATAGGTATTTTAGGTTCAGACATTGGACTACTGGTAACAAAATCTTGTATGCCCTGCACACGAGCAGCAAGCTGATCCACACTTGTAATCAAAGTCTGGACATTCATGTCTGCAGCAAGCACAAGCCACTCAGAGGTAAAGGGGAGGAAAAAAGAGAGGAAAGAAAAAAAAAAAAAAAACTCAGACTTTCCTTTCTTGTAATCCCACTTCTGCAATGCATTAAACATTCAACCTTGGCCTGGCATACTGTTATGACCCCAATGGCAGAGGGTCTCAAAAGTACATACCAAGTCTGCAAACACAAAAAACCAGCTCATAGGGCAGTGGTAACTGGGCTGACCATATATCTAATCCTAGCACCACAAATAGCAGCAGCCGGGGAACGTGCCTACGTTGGTTCTAGACGTCTCGCGCCAGCCGGAGAACTAACTAACCCTAGAAGGGAAAAGATAGACCTTTCTTGCCTCCAGAGAAAAGACCCCAAAAGTTGGATACAAGCCCCCAACAAATAATAACGGTGAGGTAAGGAGAAAGGACAAACGTAAGAATGAACTAGATATTTAGCAAAGAGAGGCCCACTGACTAATAGCAGAATATAGTAAGATGACTTATATGGTCAGCAAAAACCCTATCAAAATTTCCACGCTGGATATTCAAGAACCCCCGAACCGTCTAACGGCCCGGGGGGGAGAACACCAGCCCCCTAGAGCTTCCAGCAAAAAACAGGAATCACATTTAGTACAAGCTGGACAAAAAATAAGAGCAAAGCAAATAACCAAAAAACAAGGAAGCAGGACTTAGCTTAATTTTGCAAGATCCAAGACCAGCAGACAGGAGCAAACAGAAAGGAACTGATTACAACGATGCCAGGCACTGGACTGAGAAACCAGGGAGTTTATATAGCAACACCCCTGGACTAACGACCCAGGTGGGTGCCAAACTGAGGAAAGACAATCCCAGAGTCATATCACTAGTGACCACAAGAGGGAGCCAAAAAAGTCTAATTCACAACACATCACCTATCAATCAGATGCAGAGAAAATTGACTTCCTGGACGTCACAGTATGGAGGGATTCAGATGATATCTTGCAGACTAGTATTTTTAGGAAGGAAACGTCTACCAACATGTTGCTACACGCCTCCTCTGCTCATCCTAAACCTTTAATTAACTCCATCCCCATTGGACAATTTCTGCGCATACGCAGAATTTGTTCCAATGATCATGACTTCGAAAGAGAAGCACAGGACTTCTCTGAAAGATTCAGTGAAAGAGGATATAGCAGGCGGGCGATTAAAAGAGCGTATAAAAGAGCCAAATATTCTACATGCCAATCCCTACTATACAAAAATAACACTAAAAAAAAAATTAAAAAGTGAGATTTATTACCAACTATCACGCTCTATTTGCGCGAATGAGATGCTGTCTCCAGAGGGCATGGCCCATCCTTCAGACTGATTCTATTTTGAATCAACTCCTACCTGCAACACCAAGTATTACCATCAGACGGGCCAAAAATCTCAGAGATTATCTTGTTCATAGCCATTATCAGGGTGAACCAAAGCCCAGTTTCCTTGACGGTGGACATCCTAGGTGTGGTTGTGCTCCTTGTGGTCGGTGCATCGCCTGTCCCAACATCGACCGTACCATGAAGTTTTTTAATTCGGCGGACACAAGGACGTATGAGATTAGGAAGCACATTTCATGCACCTCTCGGTATGTAGTCTACTTTGCTTTATGCCCATGTAAACTAATCTACATTGGCATGACTACCCGCCAACTGAAAGTACGAGTCCGAGAACATGTACTAGGGATTCAGGTGGTGGCCGACAGTGATGACGTAACCATTAGGACACTTTAAGCTACACCACGGATGCGACAGTTCCCTACTTAGAATTAGAGGGATTGACTGATTGATCCTGGTATCCGTGGTGGCAAGCTAAGTCAAAAACTATCACAATGTGAAACTAGATGGATTTGGGCTTTGGACACGGTTCACCCCAAAGGGCTTAATGAAACAATGAGTTTTGTCTCGTTTTTGTAAAGACCACAATTGCCAGTGTTTGCCTGCTGGTAGTTGCGCATGTTGGTTTTTATATTGTTTTTAATTATCTATGTGTTTCTTTTATCTAGCAATCATACACCTTTTGCATATTCAACTATGCTATATCTAGCATGATTGATTGAGGACATATACAACTATGCTACGTTGGCGTAACAGTTCTGGATTGTATCTACTATTCACTGTTCTATGATAAATGGAATAGTTCTGTTTATGTTAGTATAATACTGTTATCTGACTATTTGCACTAAATTTAAAATACCGTATTTATCGGCGTATAAGACGACTTTTTAACCCCTGAAAATCATCTCAAAAGTCGGGGGTCATCTTATATGCCGGGTACAGCGTGTGCAGGGAGCGGTCCTGTATGGTTCCTAAGATCTGGAGGAGGGGAGACTCTCCTTCAGGCCCTGGGATCTATATTCATGTAAAAAAAAGAATAAAAATAAAAAATATGGGATATACTTACCCTCCGTCAGCCCGCAGCTCTCAGCGGTGCAAGCGGCGGCCTCCGTTCCTAAGGATGCATTGAGCAAAGGACCTGATGTCACGGTCGCGTGACCGGTCACATGACCATTGAGTAAGTTTCCTCATATCCAGCTTACCTACTGCTGGTACGCATGTGTGCTACGGCTCCTGGTGCGCTGGACAGTCTTTGGCGTCTATCGTCGCCATGGCGATTGGTTAACTCCTCTCGCCTCGCGCTTGACGCCGATGCCGTCTCGCATCCTGGGTTGTTGTGGAAACACATGCATCATTAGAGGCGGACTTGGCGCTGTATGTGATGTAATGGCAGATATGCCGAAAAGCATTAGTGCACATGCGCCGCCGCACTATGTCCCGGAAGTATTTCGCTGTGTTCTGGGACATAGTTGTCACGGGAAGACTAGGTGGGCAAGAGCTAATAACCCGGGCCCCTGCAATTTCTCTCAGACTAGGGAAATCCTGACTGACCCTCTCCTAGAGTTTACACTGATGGTGTGCATGTCTAGGCCTCCACCCTCACCCTATCCCCTGTTTCAACCCTAGGCTGAAACCACCACCCACCACCCAGTGAAGAGATCATACACCAATACCCACAGTTGGCACAGACAAGGATAACTGAAAATATGAACCAAGCCGCAGTCACTCAGGAATACACTATAAATGCACAGGGCAAAACAAATACAAATATAGGACGGAGTAAATAAGACAAAGGGAAATACACCACCAGATACGATACTCCAACTCCTAGCTCACCACTCCAGACCGAGATAACCAAGCACTTGACAGAAGCTATAATCGGTGACGCCCAATGTTCAGAAGAACTATTGAAAGGCAGTGGGCTTGGCCCAGCTTCCAATCCGAGGACCAGCTAAATTAACCCCGGACCAGCTAGACAAAATCTAGCCGACGCCACTGAGCGCATAGTGGACAAAAGCGGCATTACCGCTGTCTGTCGAACGCCCTAGTATGAACAGCATCCGACATGACAATAGTGTGGCGGCGCATGCGCACTAATGCTTTTCGGCTTTGCCCGCAGTTGGGCAAAGCATACTGTGCATGCGCAAGGCAAGATTGCATTGCGCACGCGTGTACTACGGAGGCAACCTAATCCAATTCAAGACAATATTGCGGCCGGCGGGAAAGGAAGGGGTGAATGAAAGCACAGAAAACACCGCACATCGGACCGTAAACAGAGCCCGCCAAATTCAGGTGACAGAGTCCCTTTAAGAAGGGAAACATGTAATACTGTTCTTAATTTCCCTGTGGTGGTGTGCAGGTAAAATTAACACTTGTTGCAGGTTTCCTGCAGGTAATTTTTTTCCTCATCTGTAAATAAAAGTGCAAATGGAGCGCCCCCAGACGCAGGGCCGCGGGGTACTTGGTACCAGGCCTCTCTGTCTCGGTCCTGGGGTTGTCACGGTGGCTAGACCCGGTCCGTGACCCTGCTAAGGGGCGTCCAATGAAAGGGTGATGATGGTGCGTGGTGCAAGGCGCGATGAATAACGAGGACACAAGGTTGCAGTCTCTTTACCTCTTTACTGAAGGCTTCAGGATCCGCAATCCAGAGCACTGCTAACAGGGCTGGCTGAGACCGGCCGGTCCGAAGGCACATCCAGAGTTCCTTTTGCAGGTGGAAATCAGTGCCTACCTTCTAGCGCCTGTGTGTTGTAGTACCTCCCTGCTGAGCACCACGGGATAGTCCTCACAACTGTTGTGTCTGTTTCTGATGTTCTTTCTCTCTCCGTCCCCCAGATGATATGGCTAGGACGCACCCGTATGACGGGGTAGGCCTGGAGTTATTTTATAGGGACCCTAGAGACGCCCCTCTCCCACAATTGCCTCCGTTGTCTGCTTAGGTGATTTAGGTGAGACAGCCAACCTATACTTAACTGTCCTGCCGCTGTTTGAAGTAATGCTTAGAGCCCAATACTTCCTCGGAGTTCCGGCCACCGGCTACGCACCTCAGTAGGATGTTGCCACGATCTTAGGGCACGACTAGTGTTGAGCGATACCGTCCGATACTTGAAAGTATCGGTATCGGAAAGTATCGGCCGATACCGGCAAAGTATCGGATCCAATCCGATACCGATACCCGATACCAATACAAGTCAATGGGACTCAAGTATCGGACGGTATTCCTGATGGTTCCCAGGGTCTGAAGGAGAGGAAACTCTCCTTCAGGCCCTGGGAACCATATTAATGTGTAAAAGAAAGAATTAAAATAAAAAATATTGCTATACTCACCTCTCCGACGCAGCCTGCACCTTACCGAGGGAAGCAGCAGCGTTCTTTGTTTAAAATTCGCGCGTTTACTTGGTTACGTGAAGTCCCGGCTTGTGATTGGTCGCGGCGGCCATGTTGCCGGGACGCGGACCAATCACAGCAAGCCGTGACGTAATTTCAGGTCCTGCAGGATTTTAAAATTACGTCCCGGCGTTGTGATTGGTTGCGCCGCAGTCACATGGGCGACGCAACCAATCACAAGCCGTGACGTCACGGGAGGCTGGACACGCGCGTATTTTAAAATGCGCGCTTGTCCAGCCTCCCGTGACGTCACGGCTTGTGATTGGTTGCATCGCGGTCAACCAATCACAAGCCGGGAGGCTGGACGCGCGCATTTTAAAATGCGCGCTTGTCCAGCCTCCCGTGACGTCCCGGCTTGTGATTGGTTGCATCGCGGTCAACCAATCACAAGCCGGGAGGCTGGACGCGCGCATTTTAAAATGTGCGCGTGTCCAGCCTCCCGTGACGTCACGGCTTGTGATTGGTCGCGGCGGCCATGTTGCCGGGACGCGGACCAATCACAGCAAGCCGTGACGTAATTTCAGGTCCTGCAGGATTTTAAAATTACGTTCCGGCGTTGTGATTGGTCCGCGTCCCGGCAACATGGCCGCCGCGACCAATCACAAGCCGGGACGTCACGGGAGGCTGGACACGCGCGCATTTTAAAATGTGCGCGTGTCCAGCCTCCCGTGACGTCCCGGCTTGTGATTGGTTACGTCGCCCATGTGACCACGACGCGCCCAATCACAACGCCGGAACGTAATTTTAAAATCCTGCAAGGACCTGAAATTACGTCACGGCTTGCTGTGATTGGTCCGCGTCCCGGCAACATGGCCGCCGCGACCAATCACAAGCCGGGACTTCACGTAACCAAGTAAACGCGCGAATTTTAAACAAACAACGCTGCCGGTTCCCTCGCTGAGGTCCGGGCTGCGTCGGAGAGGTGAGTATAGCAATATTTTTTATTTTAATTCTCTCTTTTACACATTATTACATTAATGTTGTTTCGATACCCGATACCCGATACCACAAAAGTATCGGATCTCGGTATCGGAATTCCGATACAGCAAGTATCGGCCGATACCCGATACTTGCAGTATCGGAATGCTCAACACTAGGCACGACTCCTACTGGTTCTATTCTCATTTGTGCTGTGATCTCGTTTCTCACTTCTCCACAATAAACCTCGCTTCGTGTCCTTTCTTAAGATGCCGCTGCAACGGGTGCAGGCGCGGCTCCGTAACGATCAGTCCTTTTCGCTAGGCCACTCTCATGATCCCACCCCTGACAGAGACCCCCCTGAATCTTCCCAGGAACTCCCTCTCTCACAGGATGTTGCCTGGGCAAAACCCAGTCAGCTTCTCTTTAACTTCCTATCCAACCCCCAGTTTTACCAAAGTGTGAGGAGTGGCCTAATACATAGAACCCTTTGCTCCCCCTGGTGGCCAGAGTGTGAAGTGTAATGTGTGACTGTGATACCTGGCCAGGTGAACTCCTTTAGTGCAATCAGACGTAACATCGCCCCCCTTAGTGGCAGAGCGACAGTACTGCAACGACCAGGACTCTGGGGTGCTGCACAAATATTCATGTTGTCGTGATGCCTACCTAGGAAAATGATTGTAACACATTTTCGCGGGAAATAAAATTGCACTCGTGCAACTGCTGAGTGTAGAATAGTCAGAAGGTTGAAGCTGATATGTCTACAGATCAGGTTAAATCACAGAATGGTGGTACTCTGGGCAGTACAATATGCCCTTGCTATAGCCTTCTAACTGCTAACTTCGCTTGCTTTTTTTTTTTTTTGTGCCGTCCCCTGTGTAGTCTGTGGACTGTGTGAGTAGAAACAAAAGATGGATAGCCAAGTCAAATATAGGTCAAATATAGTGATATACTGGGAAATCTTTGCTCAGAGACATCAGTCGGAGCCTCCACGTAACTATATACGTTCTCTTCTCTACAGCCACTATGCTACAAAATGCATATCCCTTTACAAATATTAAGTTAACCTTCTTGATGGTACTACAAACTGAAGAAGTGTTAGCCATACACATAATACCGACAAAATGTTACAGATGTGACAGCCAGAACATTTCCACAATGTCGCTAAAATACACAGCATGCAGAAATGTCAACCTAGGACAACACCTCACAAAATGATACGTCAGCTGGGAGTCACATAAAAAAGGAGAGCGGCCTTTATGAAGGATATGGCTTATATAAAAGTGTATGGCTGGATAGATCTAGCTCCTACATATTAAAGTTCTTATTTGCAAAATCCCTATGTGATCCTATAATAATGTACAATTATATTTGATGGTCTTTAGGTGAAAGTCTGCTCTTTATGTGACTGCAGACTTATGGATCCTTCCACAGTACACACTGTACACTGTCAGGATTCTCCATTGTTTCCAGTGAAAGTGGGTGTTCATGTGACCACAAGCATGCGGTTTCCATACTTCCAGCCACATTTCAATTACATATGCTCATCCTCACTTATATTGAGTGAGGCTGAGCATGTTCAGTCGACACTTGACCACATGTATGCAAATTGCATACTTGAAGTCTCTTTTACCACCAACACCAGAGAAACCAAAAAGCAAGTAGTGTGCATGCTGTAAAGATTCAGAAGTCTGCAGTCACAGGAGACTGAACAGCCCCTTAAATTATTTGTGACTATATAACTTTTTTAAATCTGGCTCATTTCATCCCTCCCAAGAAATGCCCCTCAAGGCTCTCCTTTCTTTCCAATTGCCATTGGAATCGTCACGCTGTAGTTTCAGTGCTCCTGGTAGATTATGCAGAGTGCATTCTCTCCAGATGGCTTCCCGCCAGCATAGCTCAATTCATTCTATAGCTCTATGAACTCTCTGCTCCTGTACAGTACTCTGCCTGATCGATTTTATCTTTTGCCATCTACATCAATATAGATGCATTTGTGTTTTTACATCGTTAGCTGATTTGTCTTAGAACAAGACTCTTCTGCATGTCTCAAAAATGCAGCTTGTCAATACTAAGCAGTGAAGTGCATGGCTATGTCTGTTGGCTGCTGCTGACAGATCAGTGATGTGAAGCTGGAAATCCTGCTTTGTTGATGCATATGGCAGAAGATAATCCTCAGTCTCATCTATCAACAGTGCAGCATTTGCAGTTCCACTTCACATCACTGATCTCTGAGCATCAGGCAACAATTAATTAACAAGTAATTACATACTCTGCTGTGTAGGGGTGCAGGAGAATTTAGCTCTGCTAGAATCAGCTCACAATTACATCAGCTATACTCATGTAGATATCAGGTAATAAAATCAGTGATGCAGGGCACTGTACAGGAGCAGACAGTGGGCAGAAGAACAAAGTGAATTCTACACTTAGACTGATGATAGCTCAGAGAGGTTGGGCTTGTCAGGAGCACACAATAGAAGGCATGTTCAGCACTGAGGAGAGCTAAGTACTGCTGGGAAATGTGGTTTTAGTAGTGTTAGTCCATGAGCCGGGCCAGATATCGGTACCACCCGGAGTGACTAATTTTCTTTGGTATTTTTAGGTAGATGCATGTCTGTAGTTTATTTTTTGATATGATAGCCCTTACATATACGTAGCTTATTAACCCCTTCAGCCCTAGGCCTATTTGTACCCAAGTGCCTAAGCCAATCTGACCTGTGCCACTTCATGGGCTAATAACTTTGGAACGCTTTCACCTATCCAAGCCATTCTGAGATTGTTTTCTCGTGACATATTGTACTTCACGTCAGTGCTAAATGGGAGTCAATATATTTTACCTTTCTATATAAAAAAATGCTAAATATTCGGAAATTTTGGAAAAATCGGCAATTTTTTAACTTTGAAATTCTCTGCTTTTTACAAAAATACTGATACCCCCCATAATAGTTATTAATTTACACTCCCCACATGTTTACTTCATATTGGCATCATTTTGAAAATGAAACCTTATTGTTTTACGACGTAATAGGGCTTATAGTTTTATGCGCAATTTTTCACATTTACAGCAAAACCCACTTTTCAAAGGACCAAGTCACTTCTGAAGTCACTTTAAGGGGCTTACATAACAGAAACCACTCATAAATTACCCCATTTTGCAAACTACACCCCTCAAGCTGTTCAAAACTCATTTTTAAAAACTGTTAACCCTTTAGGTGTTCCACAGGAATTTTAGCATGAGCCAAGAACCAAATATGACGATATCGGTACCACCCGGAGTGACTAGATGTAGTATTTGTAACAAAATTTAATCCAAGTTATGTAAATACACACTGAACATGTCATGTGCATATATATATATATATATATATATATATATATATATATATATATATATATATATATATATATATATATATATGTTACTCCATAATATCTTCAACATCGGACTCTGAATCTGACTGTTGTTCTACTGGCTCGTCTTCAGTACCCTTGTTCTGGCATGTCTGTAATCTGCACATGTCTGTGCACTTCAGGCCATTGCTGAGGCAAGTACACTGAGGAAGTTCACATGACCGCACACACTTGCAGGACAGTAGCTGTATAATAGCTTCTGGTGCTGGTGCCCCTTGCATCCACTTGACAACAAGCTTTCCGTCGTTATCTATCATCCAACCGCAGTCTGTTGGGTTTGCAACCCATGGCTGGCTCTGCAGACTTCTCCTCCAGATCGCAGCCTGGTAGTTTGCACGCAGTGCATGCATGAAAAGGCAGTCCTGGCAAGGAGGGAGTTGACTTGACTCTACCACTCCACGTCTGGCACAGAACAGCTGATAACGGAGCCTGTTTACCTCAGTTGTTTGGGTAGTTGGCAGGTACATGTGGCAGGTGATTTCCTGTAACTTCTCAAAAAGTTCGGTAGACACTTCCCATGAACGACCAACTTCCTGAAAGGCATCCTGGTATGTCTTGTTCATCTTCAACTGCTTGAGTGTCGTCATCTTCCCACGGCCAGCGAATGCACTGACGGTGTCACAGCCTGTAAATGCATGCATACCAATCAATGAATCACATACGCTGCCTCCCAATGTTCGGCTCAGAGTGGTGATATCCAGGAATCTTGTCCGGTTCTGTGTACCGCATTTCTGGAACAGGTGGGATGGGATTTTGTGGCACATGCCCAGACACAGGACCATGACATCAGTATCCTCCGAAGTGATGATGACCGACTTGTAACCAGATTCTGCTGCATGAAGAGCATGGAGAAGGAGGCGTGTGTCTGCTTCTTCTTGATTTGACTTAAGGTCAGCAGCCTCTTCCCACTGTTCTTTGGTGATCTTAAAGCAGAGCTGCTCACATGTGACATACAGCTCCTTCTCCTCAAGCTTCTCCCTGTGGTGTTTCGCCTTCCATTCTTCTACCAGAAACTTTATGAGACTTGCCTTGTTGGAGGAACTACTTAGAAGCTTTTTCCACTGCTGGATGTTGTGCCCATGTTGAATGTTCTTGAAATGGATCCCTGTGCCTTCATATCTGTTGACTCTTTCTGTATCTTTGATGGATGTCTCCTTGTAGACGTCAAAGACAATATCAATGCGCTTGCTCTTAGCACCCTCATGGATAGCGCGACTCATTGCTGTGCCTGCTAGCTGGCCAAATGTTGCATTGTTTCCCTTCAGTTTCTGAACCAGGCTCATCCCATCAATGATGGTTGCAGAGGGCTCGGGGATCACTTCTGCAGGACGAGCATTCCTCTCCAACTCCCTTGCGAGGGCAGCCTTGTTGGTCTTGCGGATAGACCCATCACCATTGGCAAGTGCCCATGGCAATGGACCCAGGGGATGAGTCAAGACATCACTCATTTGTAGCTTTCTGTTCTCAGCTACAAGTATCATCTGGCCAAATAGGTTTCTGTCAGCCTTCAAAATTACCTCCTTGCCAAGACCTTGTCTGCGTGTCTTCATTTGGATGTTAGAGAACGTTTTAAGTTTGTTCTTCGTCATCTTGTCATGAAACAATGTAGTTGGCTTATCGGTACCCAAACGCTCATCCTTGAATGTTTGATATGCATCCTCTCCTATACTGTATGCCCCTTGAAGGTCTTTGGCTACATCTGGTGGTGCTACAGTCGCTGTTGACAAACTGATAAGTTCACCATTATGCTCTTTGTTGAAGGGGTTCACCCAACCTGTCTCCAGCAGTTGAACGAAAGATTGGACATCGGCTTCATCTCTTCTAATCCTAGACACCTGTAGGTCTGAATGGCTGAAGTCAGTATATTGTTGGCCTACCAGGGCCCTCAGCTGCCTCAAGTACATACTGCGGTACTCTGATGTCAGGTAGAACCTGGAAACAGCTCCAACTTTGAGGCTGAAGCCTTTTGTGCCCCCTGGTGTCTGGGTGTCTTTGTTGATTGTCTCTTCAATGGTCTGGTCCACAGGAATTCGTCCAAAAGGATTCTTGCTACCGATCTGGACCGAAAAGCCACCTTGCATGAAGTATTCATGGACCTCTGGGTGTTCTATGGGCAGCCGAGACATTGTGGCATAGTAATAGGTTAGGTATCGGGCATAGTTGACCTTGTCATAGGCAAAACACCATGGTATCATCTGTCGGATTGCTCCTAGGTGAAGCATCCAGTTGCCTTCTCTTGAAGCTCGAACCAGGGCCAGCATGGTCTCGACCATGTCCAAGTATGACATCCAGAATGCTGAGAGTTGTTCATTTCTGAGGGTCTCAAGATAAACTTGAAAGAGCTTCAGGGTAAGTGTGCAAGATTCATTATCCAAGAGCTTTTCGAAGGATCCCTGCGACACACTGATGCGAAAGTTTGTGATGTTCTTCAGTGTTTCATCCAGATGGTGAAGGTCCCTTGCATGGTTTTCTTCTAGCCATGGAAGGAAGTTTTTCCATGCAAGCCTCATAAGTGCTTCATAGACCAGCTTGTGTAGTCTCACTGCTCTGTTGTACCTCCGGCCGTCCATCACTCCAGACACTGATCCTTCAGCGATTACACCGGATTCAACACACAGATCTCTAAGGCCTGCATCCTGAAATCTGTTCCCTATGATAGAGAGGAGATTACAGATTGTGTGGAAGACACCCATTCTAATTATAATGTTCTTGAACTTCTCCTGTTTCCAGATAACCTCGGCAGCTTTGGCATAGAGTGCTTGATCAAACACACACACAATTCTGTTAAGCTTCAGGGTCTGCATGATGGCATGTGTTTGCTCCAAGACTTCATTCACAGTGGACATGGCTGTTGCAGGAGCATTGATAGTGGGCAGGTAGCTTACAGTGTCCTGGGCCACTACAATGTCGCTGCGGATTTTTATGTTGAACCCAGTCCAACTGCTGGTGGTCTGATCCTCATGGTCTGACATTCTAGCCAGAAGCCAGATATGGTTTTTGGTTTTTGAATCCTGGACCTCCTTGGTAGTGTTAACATTCGAAGTCTCAATCCTGGGTGGCTCTCCCCGCTGCCCAACATTGTATATCGGTAGCATTAATTCTGTCAGAGTTATGCTTCTTTTCTTCGACTTGGTTACATCTGGCAGGACTTTCTTTGTCACAGAGCATGCAACATTGGACTGAACAGCAATGCCATTGACTCTATGAGATGTACCTGCTCCACTTAGTGTCTCCTCAAGTCTGTCAATGTTATCCCAGGCCAGGGTTGTGAACACACCTGGGTAGATACTTGCTGGCATTGGGATGTCATCCTTTGAACATTCCAACTTCTGGATACAAAGGGCTGTATCGATCTCCTCAGCCATTGAATATGACACACAGTGGCCAAGACGATTCAGAGTTCGAATCAGTTCTGTATTGCCGGTCAAAGACTTAACTGCAAAGGATAGCAGTACGTGCTTTGGTGGCTTTGTCTTTCCATTGGTAACAGCAAAAACCAAGTCACTGCCGAAGGATGTGGCAAGACGTTGAGCTCTTTCACAGGTAGTTTGGCACTCACAATCTCCTGTAAGCAGGGTTTGCAGGAATTGAGTGACTAATGCAGGAACGACATTCTGATCTGTATTGGGAGGCCATGGCTGACTCACATCTTGCTTCTTGATCTCATTCCTTAGCTGCATTGCTGCTTTGGTTACGATATCTCCAGAGTTAGCAGCTCTTGCTTCTTGCAGATCTTTTGTCATGCTGTGTACTTGCCGGACAAGGTCGTCCATTGATAGGCTACATGGATAGACTAGAAGCTTACCTTTCTCATCTGAGAGAAAGCGGAGTGATTCCCCAATCTCTGTTTCAAGTTTTCGTCGAACATGTTTCTTTGTCGATGGTTTCAGTTGGATGATACCACGGGATATCATTAATCTCTCAAGCCTAGATGTGAGGTTTATCATAGGCAGTACTTCTGGGTTTGGGAACAATTTAGTCCTTATATACAAGAAGAGTTCTTCAAGGGCCTCTTTCTCTGCCTCTTCGTAGCGTACTTCCTCGCTTTCGACCTGATTTTCAGCTGCACTAGACCTACAGGCCACTTGGGAATCATCTTTTGTGAATAGTTTGTAGCACGACTTGTGGTAGTGCCCCTCTGCAGCAACAAGGTCTCTGCTAAGTAAACCAAGTATTCTCTGTGTGCCTTTCCTTATCGCTGCTCTGCGGATCGTCTCATCTGCTCGTAGCTCAACACACTGGACAATTGGCTCCCTTGTTTGTTTTCCTTTTAGGTACTTGCTTGACTTCTCACAGAAGATACATACTTTGGCATACACCCTGCTATCACTGGGGGCACCCCTCGGTAGCTTCCTCATGGAGATTTTGCTTGCTGTTTCGACATTGACACCCTTGCCAAGGATAGAATCCAGTGACTTCTTCATTGTAAAGATACTACGACATTTACGGTGATATTGTATGTGTGGTATTTCTCCTTCTTCAAGGCCCTTAGCTGCTACCAGGACTGATTCATGCTGCCTGATCTCTGCAGCCCTAAGCAATGTTTTCCAGGAGTCCAAATCCTTAAGGGACGCCAGATCATCGCTGTCATCATTAGAGCAGTGTATGATACAGTCGATCCGTGATTTCTTCCTTGCTGGTACTTCCATCATGCCGTTAGATAGTCAGTAAACACCTGCAAACACAAAGAAAAACATTAAAATTTTATTTACCGTATTTCCTGGCGTATAAGACGACTTTTTAGCCATGAAAAACATGGCTCCAAGAGGGCGGTTGTCTTATACGCCGAATACAGCCGCCGGGGGGAAAGGCCGCCGCGCAGGGAAGGAGGAGGCAGGGGCCCACCTTCATGAGGCGCTCGTTCTTAGAGCTGGGAGCGCTGGTGCTAGGTGACTGTTCCCCCTCTCTCCACAAGTTCCTTACCAGCAGCAGCACACAGTACAGGACTACAGGACCTGTGGTGATGTCACGGCCATGTGATCAGTCACAAGCCTGGGAGGTGTCAGCCTCTACAGAGGGAGATAGGAGCTCTGCAGAGAAGACCGGAGAGTCCTGTTCAGCACAGAACGTGTATGTGTCAGTGTGTGTGCGTGTGTTGGGGCACCTCAGGGTGTCTTCAAATGTGACATAGCCCCCTAGATTTCTTCCAGTAAAATTTGCACTCCAAAAGTCATTTGGCGCTCCTTCCCTTCCGAGGCCTGCCGTTCCCCAATACTGCAGTGTACGACAACATATCGGGTGTTGTTGTGTTCGGGAGAGATTGGTGAACAAATAGTGGGGTGCATTTTTTGCTGGTACACCTCTTAAAAATAAAAAAATGAGCCTAAAATGACACCTTCATGTAAAAAATGCACTTTTTCCATTTTCTCAACCAAGTGTTTCCAACTACTGTGAAACACTGGTTGGGTCAAAGTGGTCACTATACCCCCTAAAAGATTCCTTGGGGGTGTAGTTTCCAAAATAGGGTCACTTTTTGGGGTTTCCACTGTGGGGGTACCTCAGGCAGCCTTCAAATGTGACATGGCCCCCTAGATTTCTTCCAGTGAATCCGCCACCCAAAAACCACATAGCGCTCCTTCCGTGTTGAGCTGTGCTGTGTGCCCATACTTTAGTTTACGAGTACATGTGGGGTGTTTCTATAAACTGCAGAATTAGGGTAACCAAGTTTGGGTTTGCCGTTAACCCTTGCTAGGTTGCAGGTAAAATTGGATTACAATGTAATATCTGGAAAAAAAATGAAATTTTGAAATTTCGCCTTCATTCTGCTAAAATTCCTGTGGAACACCTAAAGGGTTAACAGTTTTTAAAAATGAGTTTTGAACAGCTTGAGGGGTGTAGTTTGCAAAATGGGGTAATTTATGGGTGGTTTCTGTTATGTAAGCCCCTTAAAGTGACTTCAGAAGTGACTTGGTCCTTTGAAAAGTGGGTTTTGCTGTAAATGTGAAAAATTGCGCATAAAACTATAAGCCCTATTACGTCGTAAAACAATAAGGTTTCATTTTCAAAATGATGCCAATATGAAGTAAACATGTGGGGAGTGTAAATTAATAACTATTATGGGGGGTATCAGTATTTTTGTAAAAAGCAGAGAATTTCAAAGTTAAAAAATTGCCGATTTTTCCAAAATTTCCGAATATTTAGCATTTTTTTATATAGAAAGGTAAAATATATTGACTCCCATTTAGCACTGACGTGAAGTACAATATGTCACGAGAAAACAATCTCAGAATGGCTTGGATAGGTGAAAGCGTTCCAAAGTTATTAGCCCATGAAGTGGCACAGGTCAGATTGGCTTAGGCACTTGGGTACAAATAGGCCTAGGGCTGAAGGGGTTAATAAGCTACGTATATGTAAGGGCTATCATATCAAAAAATAAACTACAGACATGCATCTACCTAAAAATACCAAAGAGAATTAGTCACTCCGCTTGGTACCGATATCGTCAAATTTGGTTCTTGGCTCATGGACTATGTAAGAATAGGACCATCCATTGTACTATGTGAAGCTGCAAGCACAGAGAGGCAAGTAGAGATGAAGAAAGACACAAAAGATACAAAAAAGAAACTTTATGTTGGGCTGAGTCTGTATCTTAACAATAAGTATGCAAATTGTGCTGTGTTAAAAATAATGTGATTGGGGAATGACCATTTAATATCAGACAATGTACTCTATGTTTTCACTCAATCAGTTTGGGTCACCACTGAGATAACTTGAGTTGTGACACTTTGTCATTTTCCCACCCCAAAATCAGATTACAAAGCCGAGTGTCTAATTGGGATGACTCTAATCAGGATGATCCAGCTTCATCTACGACCTTTCCTTTGATAAGTTTATCCCACGATTAGTTCACATCCAGAGGATTCTTCTAGCCTTTCTATTAGAGTGGTTTAGTGTTATTACCTGGACCATCTAGTAATCTTTCATCGCTGGTTTGCTGGTCTTGGATCTATAATTTATCTGTCCATCTGACTGCATTGCATCGGGGGCTGAGATATATGGACACAGGCAAGTAACTTGATGAGTTCCTATCACTCTTGCACTATTAGTTCAGTCCTGATCATTCTAGCATCTGGACATTGTGTGTGTCTTGACACAATATGTGTAGCATCAAGACCGTGTGCCGTGGTACTCTGGAGCCGAAGGAGTAAAGCTGACCAAAAACATTTGATAGCTGTTGGCCGAAGTATCTCTCCCATCTCTTTCCCTCATACACTGGAATGCTCCGCCGAATGTTTCTGAGTCATCTATGAGCAAACCGATGCCAGAATCGTCTGA
The DNA here is from genome assembly GCF_051348905.1 of Ranitomeya variabilis. Classification (NCBI taxonomy): domain Eukaryota; kingdom Metazoa; phylum Chordata; class Amphibia; order Anura; family Dendrobatidae; genus Ranitomeya; species Ranitomeya variabilis. Next base: position 254,321,899 of record NC_135236.1, on the reverse strand, counting down.
TCACAGTTTGTCACTGTCGTACATAAGGATCGGAGATTACATTCCAACTGCTTGATACTTACCTTTGCCTGGGAGGAGGTACAGCTAAAGAATTGAAAAATTGTTAATTATGTATTAGATTAATCTAATACGTATTGGTATAAATTCTAAAGCACCCATAGACATTAACTAAAAGTCAGCCAAACTCAGCAAGATAATAAATACATCCCACTGTGGACACATTAATGCTCTTAACCCCTTAAGCCCCGAGGGTGGTTTGCCCGTTAATGACCGGGCCGATTTTTACAATTCTGACCACTGTCCCTTTATGAGGTTATAACTCTGGAACGCTTCAACGGATCTTGGTGATTCTGACACGGTTTTCTCGAGACATATTGTACTTTATGACACAGGTAAAATTTCTTCGATATAACTTGTGTTTATTTGTGAAAAAAATGGAAATTTGGCGAAAATTTGGAAAATTTCGCAATTTTCCAACTTTGAATTTTTATGCCCTTAAATCACAGAGATATGTCACACAAAGTACTTAATAGGTAACATTTCCCACATGTCTACTTTACATCAGCACAATTTTGGAACCAAAATTTTTATTTGTTATGGAGTTATAAGGGTTAAAAGTTGACCAGCAATTTCTCATTTTTACAACACCATTTTTTTTTAGGGACCACATCTCATTTGAAGTCACTTTGAGGGGTCTATATGATAGAAAATACCCAAGTGTGCCACCATTCTAAAAACTTCACCCCTCAAGGTGCTCAAAACCACATTCAAGAAGTTTATTAACCCTTCAGGTGTTTTACAGGAATTTTTGGAATGTTTAAATAAAAATGAACATTTAACTTTTTTTCACACAAAATTTATTTCAGCTCCAATTTGTTTTATGTTACCAAGGGTAACAGGAGAAAATGGACTCCAAAAGTTGTTGTACAATTTGTCCTGAGTACCCTGATACCCCATATGTGGGAGTAAACCACTGTTTGGGCGCATGGCAGAGCTCGGAAGGGAAGGAGTGCCATTTGACTTTTCAATGCAAATTGACTGGAATTGAGATGGGACGCCATGTTGCGTTTGGAGAGCCCCTGATGTGCCTAAACATTGAAACCCCCCACAAGTGACACCAATTTGGAAAGTAGACCCCCTAAGGAACTTATCTAGATGTGTGGTGAGCACTTTGACCCAACAAGTGCTTCACAGAAGTTTATAATGCAGAGCCATAAAAATAAAAAATCATATTTTTTCACAAAAATGATCTTTTCGCCCCCAATTGTATATTTTCCCAAGGGTAAGAGAAGAAATTGGACACCAAAAGTTGTTGTGCAATTTGTCCTGAGTACGCTGATACCCTATATGTTGGGGTAAACGACTGTTTGGGCGCATGGCAGAGCTCGGAAGGGAAGGAGCGCCGTTTGACTTTTCAATGCAAAATTGACTGGAATTGAGATGGGACACCATGTCGCGTTTGGAGAGCCCCTGATGTGCCTAAACATTAAAACCCCCCACAAGTGACACCATTTTGGAAAGAAGACCCCCTAAGGAACCTATCTAGATGTGTTGTGAGATCTTTGAACCCCCAAGTGTTTCACTACAGTTTATAACGCAGAGCCATGAAAATAAAAATTCTTTTTTTTCACAAAATAGATTTTTTTAGCCCCCAGTTTTGTATTTTCACAAGGGTAACAGGCTAAATTGGACCCCAAAAGTTGTTGTCCAATTTGTCCTGAGTACGCTGATACCCCATATGTGGGGGAACCACCGTTTGGGCGCATGGCAGAGCTCGGAAGAGAAGGAGCGCCATTTGGAATGCAGACTTGGATGGATTGGTGTGCAGGCGTCACGTTGCATTTGCAGAGCCCCTGATGTACCCAAACAGTAGAAACCCCCTACAAGTGACCCCATATTGGAAACTAGACCTCCCAAGGAACTTATCTAGATGTGTTGTGAGATCTTTGAACCCCCAAGTGTTTCACTACAGTTTATAACGCAGAGCCATGAAAAAAAAAAAAATTTCCACAAAAATTATTTTTTAGCCCCCTGTTTTGTATTTTCCCAAGGGTAACAGGAGAAATTGGACCCCAAAAGTTGTTGTCCAATTTGTCCTGAGTACACTGATACCCATATGTGGGGGGAACCACCATTTGGGCGCATGGCAGAGCTCGGAAGGGAAGGAGCGCCATTTGGATTGCAGACTTGGATGGATTGGTGTGCAGGCGTCACGTTGCATTTGCAGAGCCCCTGATGTACCCAAACAGTAGAAACCCCCTACAAGTGACCCCATATTGGAAACTAGACCTCCCAAGGAACTTATCTAGATGTGTTGTGAGAACTTTGAACCCCCAAGTGTTTCACTACAGTTTATAACGCAGAGCCATGAAAAAAAAAAAAAAAATTTCCACAAAAATTATTTTTTAGCCCCCTGTTTTGTATTTTTCCAAGGGTAACAGGAGAAATTGGACCCCAAAAGTTGTTGTCCAATTTGTCCTGAGTACACTGATACCCATATGTGGGGGGAACCACCATTTGGGCGCATGGCAGAGCTCGGAAGGGAAGGAGCGCCATTTGGATTGCAGACTTAGATGAATTGGTTTGCAGGCGTCACGTTGCATTTGCAGAGCCCCTGATGTACCCAAACAGTAGAAACCCCCATAAGTGACCCCATATTGGAAACTAGACCTCCCAAGGAACTTATCTAGATGTGTTGTGAGAACTTTGAACCCCCAAGTGTTTCACTACAGTTTACAACGCAGAGCCGTGAAAATAAAAAATCTTTTTTTTCCCCACAAAAATTATTTTTAGCCCCCCAAATTTTAATTTTTCCAAGGGTAACATGAGAACTTGGACCCCAAAAGTTGTCGTCCAATTTGTCCCAAGTACGCTGATTACCTATATGTTGGGGTAAACCCCTGTTTGGGCGCACGGGAGAGCTCGGAAGGGAAGGAGTACTGTTTTACTTTTTCAACGCAGAATTGGCTGGAATTGAGATCGGACGCCATGTCACGTTTGGAGAGCCCCTGATGTGCCTAAACAGTGGAAACTCCCCAATTCTAACTGAAACCCTAATCCAAACACACTCCTAACCCTAATCCCAATGGTAACCGTAACGACACCCCTAACCCTGACACACCCCTAACTCTAATCCCAACCCTAATCCCAACTGTAAATGTAATCCAAACCCTAACCCTAACTTTAGCCCCAACCCTAACTTTAGCCCCAACCCTAACCCTAACTTTAGCCCCAACCCTAACCCTAACTTTAGCCCTAACTTTAGCTCCAACCCTAGCCCCAACCCTAGCCCTAGCCCTAACCCTAGCCCTAACCCTAGCCCTAACCCTTGCCCTAAGCCTATCCCTAGCCCTAGCCATAACCCTAGCCCTAACCCTAACCCTAATCCTAATGGGAAAATGGAAATAAATACATTTTTTTTATTTTATTATTTTTCCATAACTAAGGGGGTGATGAAGGGGGGTTTGATTTTATAGCATTTTTTATAGCGGATTTTTGTGATTGGAAGCTGTCACACACTAAAAAACGCTTTATATTGCAAAAAAGTTTTTGCATCTCCATATTTTGAGACCTATAATTTTTCCATATTTTGTTCCACAGAGTCATGTTAGGTCTTGTTTTTTGCGGGACGAGTTGACGTTTTTATTGGTAACATTTTCGGGCATGTGACATTTTTTGATCACTTTTTATTCTGATTTTTGTGAGGCAGAATGACCAAAAACCAGCTATTCATGAATTTTATACCGTTAAATACGTAAAATTGATAAAGCAGTTTTATTCTTTGGGTCAGTACGATTACAGCGATACCTCATTTATATCATTTTTTTATGTTTTGGCGCTTTTATACGATAAAAACTATTTTATAGAAAAAATAATTATTTTGGCATCGCTTTATTCTGAAAACTATAATTTTTTAATTTTTTTGCTGATGATGCTGTATGGCAGCTGTTTTTTTGCGGGACAAGATGACGTTTTCAGCGGTACCATGGTTATTTATATCTGTCTTTTTGATCGCGTGTTATTCCACTTTTTGTTCGGCGGTATGATAATAAAGCGTTGTTTTCTGCCTCGTTTTTTTTTTATTTTTTTTACGGTGTTCACTGAAGGGGTTATCTAGTGGCACGGTTTTATAGGTTGGGTCGTTACGGACGCAGCGATACTAAATATGTGTACTTATATTGTTTTTTTTTAATTTAGATAAAGAAATGTATTTATGGGAATAATATTTTCTTTTTCTTTATTTAGGAATTATTATTATTTTTTTTTTTTTACACATGTGGAAATTTTTTTTTTACTTTACCCCAGGGGGGGACATCACAGATCGCTGATATGACAGTTTGCACAGCACTCTGTCAGATCAGCGATCTGACTTACAGCGCTCCTGGCTTACCAGCGCCTGCACTGAGCAGGCGCTTTGTAAGCCACCTCCCTGCAGGACCCAGATGCAGCCCCACGGCCATTTTGGATCCGGGGACTGCAGGGAGAGGAGGTAAGGGTCTCAGGAAAGCACGCAGGGAGCCCCCTCCCTGCGCGATGCTTCCCTATACCGCCGGAACACTGCGATCATGTTTGATCGCAGTGTGCCTTGGGTTAATGTGCCGGGGGCGGTCCGTGACCGCTCCTGGCACATAGTGCCGGATGTCAGCTGCGATAGTCAGCTGACACCCGGCCGCGATCGGCCTCTCTCCCACCGTGAGCGCGGCCGATCGCATATGACGTTTTATCCCGTCGGTGGGAATTAAGGCCCACCCCACCTCGACGGGATAGTACGTCATATGGGATTAAGGGGTTAATCATGCTCAAACTGAAGTGTCAGAGCCCAAGATAGAGAGACCATATCACTAAAATAGGACATTCCACATAGCAATACATCTAACCAGAAAAAAAGGAGTACAAATCCAAAATGGTAAAAAGATACATATAAATCCACACAGTGAAACCCCAACGCGCGTTTCGCGTCGGCTTCGTCAGGCACCGCCCCCTGACGAAGCCGACGTGAAACGCACATTGGGGCTGCACCATGTAGATCTCCTGTCACTGCAATATGGGTAAGGGACATTTATGATTATGCTTACATTTAGGCTGATGAAATACTTATGTATGGGATCTGTTTTCATGGATTTTTACGAGTGGTACACTAATTAAGAAGCCTCATGGTGTTCCCCTATCCTATTCACTTTAGCACTTGGCAATTTACTTTATATATTTTGCAGTGTTAGGCGGCCACATGGTTTGTGTCCATCTTGCTTTTCCTCGCTGAGCATGACATGTGACTTTGATGAATTTTCTGTGTAATTTAATTGTCTGATTAATTTTTGTAATAAACTCAGCAAGATAACCTGACCGTCTGACAGCTAACGTCAGGAAACAGTCGCTAGACCCCATTCACATTACATAATAGGCCAATCTCAAAGAAATCATCAGGCCCAATCTTTAGCTAACATGTATGGGGTCACGTTAGTATTAATGCCACTATCTATTATATCATCCAGTAGATAATGAACACATTTATTTTTTTCTAAGCTGCAACTCCTTTCTGGTAAGTGGGTACAAATGACATATAGCTAAGTGACTCAGAGAGGGTAAAAAAGGTGTGACTCCCAGTTTTGATAGGTTTGTTTCCCAGTGTTGGACAGGGGAACAATGAACCTACCAGAGGGTTTCCCCATGAACAAAGTTAATTTTAATCAACATTTTAATAAATAAATCTTTAAAGTTGCACAATTGGATGTGTTTTTTTTTTTTTTTTAAATGTTCCTCTGCTGAGATAATGTTATAAATGTGCCCCTGTTCTGGACTGTGTAATGGCTGTGTCTGACCGGACAGGAACATGGTCTGATCATACTACAGCTCCTGGGCAGAGGAAGAAGCAAAAGAGTATACACAGACATTACAGCATGGGGTCTCAGCTGAATTTTCTTTGACGTAAAAAATATATATATACAGTCATGGCTGAAAGTGTTGGCACCCTTGAAATTGTTCCAGAAAATGAAGTATTTTGTCCAAAAAATTATTGCAATTATACATGTTTTGGGAAAAAAGGCAAATTCCACAAAATATTGGACCAAAGTTCTTTTGCAAACTTCTCCAGGTCTCTCATACAGTATTTGAAGGATACAATCTCTCAACAGCAATTGTAATATATCTCCACAAGTGTTCAATGGGATTTAGATCCAGACTCATTGTTCACTTCAGAACTCTCCAGCGCTTGGTTTCCATCCATTTCTAAGTGCTTCTTTAAGTATGTTTGGGATCATTGTCCTGCTGGAAGACTCATGACCTTAGGATGCAAACCCAGCTTTCTGACACTTGGCACTACATTGTGACCCAAAATCCTTGGTAATCTTCAGATTTCATAATGCCTCTCCCTATGGTCTCATCTGTCCACAAGACGCATACCCAGAAAGATTTTGGCTTACTCACGTACATGTTGGTAAATGGCAGTCAAGCTTTTCTATGTCTCTGTGTCTTCAGTGGGGTTCTCCTTGGTCTCCTGCCACAACATTTCATTTAATTCAAATGTTGTTGAATAGTTCGACTGACATTGTTGCACACTGAGACTGCAGGACAGCTTGAATTTCTTACGAGCTAGATTGAGGTTACTGATCCACCATCTAAAATATATTGCAATCTTTTATTAATTTTTCTCTGCCATCCACATTCAGGGAGATTAGCTACAGTGCCATGGGTTGTAAACTTTTTGATTATGTTACGCACTGTGGACAAAGACATCAAGATCTCTAGAGATGGACTTGTAACTTTGAGAATGTTTTTTTATTTTTGAGCAATATTGGTTCTCAAGTCCTCAGACAGTTATTTTCTCTTTTCTCTGTTCTCCATGCAAAGTGTGGCACACACAGACACACAATGCACAGATTGAGTTAACTTCTCCCCTTTTTATTTGGTTTCAGGTGTGATTTTTATATTGCCCACACCTGTTACTTGCCACAAGTGAGTCTGAGCGAGCATCACATGCTTGAAACAAAGTTGTTTACCCATAATTTTGGAAAGGTGCCTACTATTTTGTCCTGCCAATTTCTGGGATTTTCTGTGACATTATGTTCAATTTGCAGTTTTTTCTGTTTTTCTTTGTCTTGCTCTAATACACACTAAGGAAGTAAACACATGTATAACAAAGCATGTGTAATTCCTATGAGAACATGTCTCTTAATACATGACCATATCCTGTTGATCACTGAATGACACTGCACACTGTTATTTAGTCTGTTATTTATAGGTGCACCCAGATCCTTCTGTACAAGTGACTCTCCTAGTTTTACTTTGGCTAGAAACTATGGGATAGTCTAGTTGTGACCTTCACATGTATAGAATATTTTCACAGGCTCTTAGGACCAGTTAGCCCTAGTTTATAGGGCTATATAAGATATAGAGTTACACCTATCGTACCAGTGTCAGGGTCTCATCTGTATCGGGGTGAGAGACTGAAGTGCCTGATGGGGCTAAAAATACCTAAAAAGCCTAGGGGCCTGTCATGTTTAATACGGCTCTGGTCATATGGCAGAATATGCAGTTATGATGTCATTTTTATATGGTCAAAAACCTGCATCACATCACATACAGTTAAAACATAAAGTAAAAACTGCATTGATCGGCATTAGCGCTGCAGCTGTTCAGACCAGACCTGGATTGTCTGAATACAAAGAGCGTCTGTATGTATGGATTCAGCCTGCTATATTACCTACTGTATATTTACCCAAAGCAAGTAAATTCTTTTTATCCTGTGTCTATCTTGTTTGTTACCTACCAATCCATCACTGGGTTCCAATAATTTGGAGATTTACTCTGAGTGCAATAATGAAATGTTAAGGTCAGCCTTAGCGAGCTGATATCTTCATAGGCCTACATAACCGCGCCATTCTGTGCCTGTAGCTACTCCCTTTGCTCCACTGAACAATTCTTGCTGCTATTTGATATGCGCTCTAATTTTAGCTCCCCCTGCTGTTCACATAATTCCATTCGGCACAGTCTGTCTATAGGTAATGCGAGACTTTGAATACATACTGCCACCTGGTGAGAAGTAAAGGAAATGCAAGAATGGAGTACATTTGTTTTAATGTTAATTTATCATGAATAAAAATGAAACATTTCTTTTATGAAACATTTTTGTGCATCCCCTGTACATTATCATTGCCTCTTACAAATAAGTACTTTCAATGTACAAAAAAATTATAAGATATAAGTATAAATAAGACTTTACAACCCTCCCTGTTCTATATCTTCCAGTCTAGATACAGGTAAAAGTTGAACATTTTAGTCAGACTCATGGAGCTCTATTTGCCCTCATTGTTTCTTTTAACTGAACTGGTCCATTTCTAAGATTCCCTGTTGTCCACTATTAGGCCTCAGACAAAGAATAAATGGTAGCTAGCTGAATATAAGGTATTTTTTATTGATTTTGGATAAAGCAATATTTAATTTTAATATTTGAGAATCAAAAAGGCTGATATCACGCGTCCTCCCGTAACAGTCTCTGTATAGACCGCCATATCCATCCCAGCCTCAGGTCTTCTGGTCCTATCTCCAGGGACGGATATATCATTGATGCAACCTGTGCGATCACACATGGGCCCAAGAGCTCTTGGGCTGCAAAGTGCCCATGTATTGTTCTTGCACAGAGGCCATTTTCTGTCTGTCCACCAGTGCCTACCTCGACAGCATTTTAGGCATAGTATAAGCTTGGATTAGGAAACCCATGACTGGTCTGGAAATCATAGTCTGTGGCTGGTGCGTGAATGTCAAACGTGTATAATTCACCTTCGGGGGCAGAACACACGCTCTGACATACATTCTGTGCCTTTCAGATAAAGAGGCTACATGCTACTTCATAACTGACAGTTTATTACAATGAGAGATTGCTTTATGCAAATATAATACATATATAATATACCCATATACAGTGGGTGAAATAAGTATTGAACACGTTACCAATTTTCTAAATAATTATATTCCTAAAGGTTCTATTGACATGAAATTCACACGAGATTCGAAAACAACACATCCAGTCCAGACAAGTAATGAAATCAAACCATAGATGTCCATAAATTAATTTATGTGTAATATTGAGAAATGACACAGGGAAAAAGTATTGAACACTGTTACTGAAACTTATTTAATACTTCGTACAAAAGCCTTTGGTAGTGATCACAGCTTCAAAGCGCTTCCTGTATGGAGAAACTAGTTGCATGCATTGCTCAGGTGTGATTTTGGCCCATTCTTCCACACAAAACACTCTTGAAATCCTGAAGGTTCTGTGCGCTCCTTTTATGGTCTCTGAGCTTTAGTTCCTTCAATAAATATTCTACTGGATACAAGTCAGGTGATTGGCTTCTAGCAGCTTTATTTTCTTTCTCTAAAATCATTTCATAGTTTCCTTGGCCGTGTGTTTGGGATCATTGTCTTACTGAAATGTCCACCCAGGTTTCATCTTCATTATCATGGTAGATGGCAGCAGATAATCAAGAATGTCTCGGTACAATTGTCCATTCCTCCTTCCTTCAATTATACCAAGTTGGTGAGTGTCGCATGCTGAAAAACAGCCCCACACATTGATGTTCCCACCTCTAAACTTCACTGTTGCTATGGTGTTTTTAAGGCAATATGTAGTGTCTTTTAGCCTTTGAACATCTGAACATGGTAAGTATAATGGCATCCAAAGAGTTCAATTTTGATCTCATCTGGCCAGATTATATTCTCTTAATATTTCGCAGGCTTGTCTAAGTGTTGGTGAGCAAACTATAAATGTTTTTTTTTCAGCAATGGAGTCTTGTGTGGTGAGCGTGCATACAGGCCATGCAGGTTGAGTACATTACTTATTGTGTTCTTTGAAATAACTGTACATGCTGATCCCAGGTCTTTCTATAGCTGTCCACAGGTGGTCCTTGGACCATGGACAGCTCTTCTGATAATTATTTTCACTCCTCTGTCTAAGGCTACTTTCACACTTGCGTTTGTAGCAGCTGCGGAGGGCTGCGGACTTCCTCCGTGAAGCCCCGCCCTCCGCCGCTAGCTCCGCCTATTTCTGCATGCGGCCGGCATGCGGCCTGTGTACCTATATTTAACATTAGGTACGCAGGTCGTGCCGCAGTATGCGGATGCTTCCGCATGCGTCGTTTTGACGATGCGGAAAAAAAAATTGCTACAAGCTGCGTCCTACGCTGGTCTCCGCATCGTCAAAACAATCAGAGACGCGGGATTTCCAGGACAGACAGAAAGACAGAAAAACCCTTAGACAATTATATATATAGATGAGTAGGGTTGAGCGAAACGGATCGGACAAATTAAAAAATCGCCGACTTTCAGCAAAGTCGGGTTTCATGAAACCCAATCGGATCCTAGTGTGGGATCGGCCATGAGGTCGCCGATCTGCGCGCAAAAGTCGCGTTTCATAAGACTCTTTCAGCTCCATTTTTCAGCCAATGAAGGAGGACGCAGAGTGTGGGCAGCGTGATGACATAGGTCTAGGTCTCCACCATCTTAGAGAAGGGCATGACAGTGATTGGCTTGCTTTCTGCGGTGTCACAGGGGCTATAAAGGGGCGTCCACGCCGACCGCCATCTTCTGCCAATCTTAGCATAGGGAGAGGTTGCTGCAGCTTCATCAGAAGAAGGGATATAGTTAGGGAGGGAAGATTAACCCCCAAACTGCTTGTGCTGTAGCGATTTCCACTGTCCAACACCACCTTTTTTTTGCAGGGACAGTGGAGGCTATATTTTTGTGCATCAGGTCTGTAGCTTATTAGGCTGCCTTATAAGGCTCCCTGATAGCTGCATTGCTGTTTTCACGCTGCTGTGCAAACCAACTGCTTTTTTAAAAGCAAAAATCCTGTTGCTCCTTTCTGCACAGTTATCTTGTTTATTTGTCCACACTTTTGTGTGAAGCAGTCCTTTTTATTGCTGCCATACTTGTCCTGAGATCATTGTAGGGAGATTGAAATTGTACTACAGTCCTTGTATTTTTTCATATATCTTCCAGCTACTTTCTGCCACTTACATTGTGTTGTTTTATACACTGGGCCTGAGTTTTGGTTCAGTCTCCCAAAAAAAAAAGTGAGATTCAAATTCTCACAAAGTGGATATACTTCAGTCCTGTTAGTTTGTCGTATGTCAGCCAGCCACTTTCTGCCACTTAGATTGCGTTGTTATATACACTGGGCCTGAGTTTTGGTTCAGTCTCCCAAAGAAAAGTGAGATTCAAATTCTCACAAAGTGGATATACTTCAGTCCTGTTAGTTTGTCGTATATCAGCCAGCCACTTTCTGCCACTTACATTGTGTTGTTTTATACACTGGGCCTGAGTTTTAGTTCAGTCTCAAAAAAAAAAAGGGAGATTTAAATTCTCAACAAGTTTATATACACCTTCTACTTTGTTTTACAGTACTATATAACGGTTGTTATTTTGTATAGATTTTCCAAAAAATGAGAAAGTCTGGTGGAAGAGCCCGTGGGCGGTGGTTGACAGCTGGTACTGATGGTAGTGGTGGTGGTGGTGCATCTGGTGGTAGTGGCAAAAGCACAATAGCACCTAAGGCTGGAGGTGTTGAGCCAGCGTCGTCTGGCTACACAAGGCCTCGAAGGCTCCCTTATCTGGGAGTAGGAAAACAGCTTTTAAAGCCGGAGCAGCAGAAAAATGTTTTGGCTTTCCTTGCTGACTCAGCCTCTAGCTCTTTCGCCTCCTCTTCAGAAAGTTCCAAATATAAAAGCAGCAAGTCATCAGTGGATGCTCCCGGTCAGGAACAAGACGTTTCCTTGTATCCTTCACCCAAACCAAAAGTGAAGGATGCGTCAGGTGACACTACAGGTTACTCCATGGAGCTCTTTACACATACCGTGCCTGGGTTAGAAAGGGAAATTGTTAACTGCCCATTACAAGATGAATCGGACATGGAGTGCACTGATGCACAGCCACAGCTAGATTATTATGCTGTTCCATTGACTCAAATCACTACATTGCCCTCGCAGTGTACTGAGCCAGAATCTGACCCTGATGAGACTATGGTGCCCCGTCCCGAACGCTATAGCACCTTACACGGTGACACAGAGGAAGGTGCACATGACATTGAAGAGGAGGTAATAGATGACCCAGTTGTTGACCCAGATTGGCAGCCATTGGGGGAAGAGGGTGCCGCTGCCAGTAGCTCAGAAGCGCAGGAGGATGATCCGCAGCAGCCATCTACATCGCAACAACTGTCATCTGGCAGGCCCGTATCAGGCCAAAAACGTTTGTCAAAAACAAAAACAGTTTTAGGACAGCGTGGCCCTCCGGTGAAAGTAGCACAGCGTGCAATGCCTGAAAAGGTATTCCATAGTAGGAAAAGTGTAGTGTGGCAATTTTTTAACCAAGATCCGAATGATCAGTCAAAAGTTATCTGTAAGAAATGCTCAAAGACCTTTAGTAGAGGGAAGAATCTTCAAAATTTAAATACAACGTGCATGCTTAGACATTTAACCAGCATGCACTTGCAAGTCTGGACTAACTACCAAACGTCCCATACCGTTGGTGCACCTGCTCAGAATGAAGGTAGTCAGCAACGCTACATTGCTTCCCTCACTGTAAGCCCACCAGTTAGGACACCACCAGCAGCAAATGTGGAGGTATCGTCGCAAGGCCAAAGCAGTCAGGGAATCACAAGGTTATTGGTAGGAAACACTGTATGTAGGCCAACATCAAGAATACCATCACCAACCCTCTCTCAATCCGCCATGTCCACCACCACTAGTTCCACCATATGCAGCTCTCCAGTCCAGCTCACCCTACAAGAGACTCTCGTTAGGAAAAGAAAGTACTCATCCTCTCATCCATGTACACAGGGTTTGAACTCCCACATTGCTATACTAATCTCGTTAGAAATGATGCCCTACCGGTTGGTTGAAAGCGAAGCTTTTTTGAAAGAGCTGATGGCCTACGCAGTACCACGCTATGACCTACCCAGTCGGCACTTCTTTGCGAGAAAAGCCATCCCAGCCCTCCACCAGCATGTCAAAGACCGCATTGTCCATGCACTGAGGCAATCAGTCAGTGGAAAGGTGCACCTCACAACAGATGCATGGACCAGTAGGCATGGCCAGGGATGTTACGTGTCCATCACGGTGCACTGGGTTAATGTGGTGGATGCAGTGTCCACAGGGGACAGCCATAGTGGGACAGTTCTGCCTAGCCCACGGTCTAGGAAACAGTTGGCTGTAGGCGTTCGCCACCCCTCCTCCTCCTCCTCCAGAAGCGAAAGCTCGTCCACAGAGTGCAGTCGCACGACCACTCCATCCGCAGCTGCCAGTGTTGCACACGAGGTGTCCCATTATCGAACAGCTAGTGGTAAGCGTCAGCAGGCTGTGTTACAAATGAAGTGTTTGGGCGACAGACACACCACGGAAGTACTGGCTGAGTACTTGCAGCAAGAAACTCAGTCATGGCTGGGGGGTGTACATCTTGAGGCAGGCAAGGTAGTCAGTGATAACGGAAGGAATTTTATGGCTGCCATAGCCCTTTCAGAACTGAAACGCATACCTTGCCTGGCTCACAACTTGAACCTGGTGGTGTAGTGCTTCCTCAAAAATTATCCGGAGTTACCAGCCCTGCTCCTGAAGGTGCAAAGACTTTGCTCGCACATCCGCCGGTCGCCCGTACACTCCAGCCGTATGCTGAACCATCAGCGATCGCTGAATCTTCCCCAGCACCGCCTAATAATTGACGATGCAGCAAGGTGGAACTCCACACTGCACATGGTTCAGAGGCTGTGCGAACAGAGGCGTGCTGTAATTAATTTGTGGGAGGATACACATACACGGGCAGGCACTTGGATGGCAGACATGGAGTTGTCTGGTGTGCAGTGGTCGAAGCTACAAGACCTCTGTCAAGTCCTTCAGTGTTTTGAGGAATGCACACGGCTGGTAAGTGCAGACGACGCCATCATAAGCATGAGCATCCCACTAATGCATCTGCTGATGCAAAGTTTAACGGACATTAAGGAGCAGGCGTCTGCAGCCGAGGAGGAGGGAAGCCTTGATGACAGTCAGCCATTGTCTGCTCAGGGAACTCTCCTGGACGAGGTGGCGGACGAAGAGGAGGAGGAGGATGATGGGGATGAATATTTATGGGAGGAGGATGCTTCTCAGGGGGCAATAGAAACTGGTGGTGTTGCAAGGTCAGGTACAGGGTTTTTGCGGGACACAAGTGATGTTGATTTGCAAGAAAGTGCTCCTCAACCCAGCACAAGCAGTGAATTGACACCTGGAACATTGGCCCACATGGCTGAGTATGCCTTGCGTATCCTAAAAAGGGACCCCCGCATTATCAAAATGACCGATGACGATTACTGGTTGGCCTGCCTCCTGGATCCACGATATAAAGGAAAATTACAAAATATCATGCCACATGAGAACCTTGAGCAAATATTGGCTACCAAACAAGCAACTTTTGTAGACCGTTTGGTTCAGGCATTCCCAGCACACAGCGGCGGTGATGGTTCTCACACGAGCCGTAGGGGGCAACATGGCAGAGGTGTTAGAGGTGCACAAATCCGAAGTGGCGTTGGACAGAGGGGTTTTATGACCAGGTTGTGGAATGATTTCGCAATGACCGCTGACACAACAGGTACTGCTGCATCGATTCAAAGTGACAGGAAACAGCATTTGTCCAGTATGGTTACGAACTATTTTTCCTCCCTTATCGATGTTCTCCCTCACAGGTCATTCCCCTTTGATTACTGGGCATCTAAAATAGACACCTTTCCTGAATTGGCAGAATATGCATTACAGGAGCTCGCTTGCCCTGCTGCTAGTGTGCTATCAGAAAGAGTCTTCAGTGCTGCTGGTTCAATACTGACCGAAAAAAGGACACGTCTCGCTACCCAAAATGTTGATGATCTAACCTTCATTAAAATGAACCAATCATGGATTTCAAATTATTTTGCCCCACCTTCCCCTGCTGACACGTAGCTTGCCTGAAAAATGTCTTGCTTTTGGCCCCCTCTTACTGACTTCTCCTATTCCTCCATTTGCAGCTGCTGAATGTCCACCATAGGCCATTTTTATACCTCCCTAAATGGGCTGACTCCCCCCACAGGGCCGTGGTCACCACCTGGTGCAAGCACCCGTGCGAGTGCTGTTTGCCTGGACAGGTGGGTGGGCCCACTCTTGGACGACGGCACTGGCACAGGGTCCCTCATAGTACAATGAAGTGTCTCTGACGGTGGTGGTGCACAACCAACGTCAGACACACCGTCGTAATATGAGGGGCCCTGTGCCAGTACCGCCACCCACGAGAGAGTGTTCCCCCCCAGCTCGAACAGTGCTCTACCACTTGCAATACTTACCTCTCCCTGCTCCACCACTGTGTAGTCTGTGCTGTTAAATCCTTCAATGGCACTGCCAATACAAATTTGTTGAAATGATCGCTGACAGTTAAAATATACAGGGGCCCTGGCCTCCATTTAGACCAGTTAATACTTTGTGCCTACTACCACTGTCTGCTACTCAGCAGAGGAGCCCACCCCTGTACCTAGCTATGCCACCTGTTTATTTATGAACAATTTTTTGGCAGACATTTAGCCCACTTTATTATTTGTGCCTACTAACTGTGTCTGCCACTCATTACAGTTTTCCTCCACTGAACAAAGCAATGCCGCCTGTTTAGTCCTGTTACCACATTTGAACTGCATTTAGCCTACTTTATTATTTGGGCCTACTAACTGTGTCTGCCACTCATTACAGTTTTCCTCCACTGAACAAAGCAATGCCGCCTGTTTAGTCCTGTTACCATATTTGAACTGCATTTAGCCTACTTTATTATTTGTGCCTACTAACTGTGTCTGACACTCATTACAGTTTTCCTCCACTGAACAAAGCAATGCCGCCTGTTTAGTCCCGTTACCACATTTGAACTGCATTTAGCCTACTTTATTATTTGGGCCTACTAACTGTGTCTGCCACTCATTACAGTTTTCCTCCACTGAACAAAGCAATGTCGCCTGTTTAGTCCTGTTACCACATTTGAACTGCATTTAGCCTACTTTATTATTTGGGCCTATATCTGTGTTTCCTCCTCATCCTGCCCATTGCCCAGCCACTGCTAGATGAGTCTGCTGGTACATTGACCCAGACCACTACATTCCCCTTGTACTCTACACAGCCAGAATCTGACCCTGCTGAAAGCCAGGTTCCCCTTCCCGCATACTATACCACCTTACTCGGGGACAAAGAGGAAAGTGCAGATGAAAGTGCAGGTTCCTTCATCAGGTGGGGTGGCATACTCGTTGGCGACGTCACTGGCACAGGGCCCTTCATAGTACGCAAAAGTGTCTCTGCCAGTGGGAGGCGCCACCCGCCGTCAAACACACCGCCGTACTATGAGGGGCCCTGTGCCAGTCCCAACGAGTGCCCCCCCCTGCTTGCTCAGGATCACAGCACTTGCAAAGTTGAAATACTTACCTCTCCCCGCTCCACCGCCGTGACGTATTCTGCGTTTCCAGGGCCCACGAAAATCTTAAGCCAGCCCTACCCTCTCAAAACTTTAGCCAAATGACCCCCAGTTTTCAATGCCTAACTATTATTATAAAGTAAATTAAGATTGACAAGCTTAAGTAATAAGAATTGATGTTTTTGGCATTAAAATGGGCACTGTAGGTATTTTCCTGTCCTCCACTCACTGCCGACTTTGATTCCCCATTGACTTGCATTGGGTTTCGTGTTTCAGTCGGCCTCCGACTTTTCGCAATAATCGGCCGATTTCACCCCACCCGACTTTTGACAAAGTCGGGTTTCGCGAAACCCGACTCGATCCTAAAAAAGTAAAAGTCGCTCAACTCTATTCATGAGTAGAGTAGACGGCCACCACTGAAACTCTTTCTTACAAACCTTCTAGCATTGGAAGTGCTCTAAATAAAAAAAATCCCGAGATCACGTATCAGCAGCCATATCTGACATTTTATATTCATATGCACACAAGGCATATTGACAGGTGTTATCCTATTAGGCTGGAGTCACACTAGCGATTTTAAAATCAGTCCGATTGTGTTCCTGCAAAGTCGGACAAGTGTAATGCAAGTGTCATGCGAGTGTCATGCATTTCTCATGCGAGTACAATCTGATTTTCCACACCTAAGCATCAGATTTACATCCGAACGCAGTGCAATTGCTATCCAATTGCAATGCGATTTTAACATGACCTTTACATAGAACAATTTTCTGTAATTTACATATCGTTTTCAAAGGAAATATTCTTCAGAACACACTCAACAAAAAGAAAAAGAATATGCACACAGTGGGATCAACCTGATATGATAAATTTCATTTTATTATAGAATAACACCTCACTACACATAAAGGCAAAGCAGGAAGGAACATACATTTAAAAACATCTAAAAACCGGACAGACCTACCCTCAACCCCCCACATGTACAATCAAGGGCCTATAAATGCAAAAATGTGCATATGCAAATACCATAGAGAGCATAACATACAAATGGGCAAATAAGAGACAATACAGGTATATAAATTTAATTTCTGATATAGCCAATTGGCATAATGCCCCTACACAAACAAATATATTAATAGAACCCTAAACAATAGCCCTACCTCCCAGTCCTGTTACAGGCCTGTGGTAAAAACACAATACCATTTACCAGGTTAATACCTGGTGTAGCCACAGCCTGTCCTAGGTCTAACACCCCAAGTCATACATTACCAAGCTTTATGTGAAGTGTCCTGCCACCAAAGATGATAGTGTATCTAAGTCCAAGAAATGCCTATGGGGCAGGAACACAACAGGCTAGTGGAGGTATATATACCTAAGTGCGGCTGGGGTAGATGAAAAAGTCCAGGACCGGATCCAAGGCAACATAGAAAAAGGGGGGGGGGGAGGGGGACAAAGGCCCCACGCGTATCGACGCTGCTAGAGCGTCTTCGTCAGGGGGAGGTACCCCTTTTGTGGACTTTTTCATCTACCCCAGCCGCACTTAGGTATATATACCTCCACTAGCCTGTGGGGGTGTGGGGGAGGTACTGCCGGCCGGACAGCATGAACGTCCGAGGCTGGTACCCAGGACCTCTCCTCAGGCCCATAACCATGCCAGTGTACCAAGTACTGTAAAGCGCGACGCACTATGCGAGAGTCAACCACCTTGGAGACTTCAAACTCCAAATTACCATCCACCAAGACTGGAGGTGGCATAGGCGCCGCGTCCACAGAACCCACCACCTTCTTTAGAAGAGAGCTGTGGAACACGTTGTGTATCTTATACACCGTAGGGAGCTCCAATCGGTACGCAACTGGGTTAATGACGGCGGTGACCCTAAATGGACCAATAAACCGTGGACCCAATTTAAGGGACGGTATCTTGAGTCTTATGTTTTTTGTGGATAACCA